>NC_046342.1:16823881-17506145 GCF_000738735.6 Corvus cornix cornix | reverse complement strand
AAGCAAAGGTGATGCTGTATTGTTGGTGTGTTTCATGAGCTAAACAATGGAAATCTGCACTGGGTAGGACTTGAATCATCCTCTGTATCCTCCCATAGTTTCGAGATCGGTGGTGCTGGGAGAGCACCAGTGAATTCCCAGCACAGACACAGCCTGGCTCTGGGGTTGCAGCCAGCCAGAGTCCCCATTTCCCTCTGTTCCTCTCCTCTTACCCCATACACCTGATCTATTTTACTGTACTTCTGCTGCAGCACAGACTCTGCTGCTGCCTCCCGTCCCCAGCAGAGCCACTGCTGTCCCCTCTGAGAGCCCACAGTGGAATTAATCACACACACCAGCTCTGGAGATAATGCCAATCTCCTTCAGTGAAAACTCGTCTTCCCCAACTTCAAAGACAGAAATGAACACTTACATTTCCTTTGTTCCTAAAAGACTCGAATCCTTTCTCATTGAAGGTCTGCTCGTCTCCTGGGTCTTGCCTGCATAGGAGCTCTAGCTGAGAATTAGCAATCAAACTCCTCATTGTCCACCTGAACCTAGAAATGAAAACAAAGGCAAACAGATAAGCAAATCCTTTCATTCTGGCTGCCATTTACCATTAATACTTCATATTCCCACATATTCCTTTCATCGGGTGGTTAATATAAAACCTAGTGAACCATAGATGGCATTCCTGTTTTGCTCTGTTTCATATTAAGTGTGGAGCAGTAAAAACTGAGAAATGAAAGTTAACATCTTTTCAGATAGAAGTGGCGTAAAATTCTTAATATGAATACAGTAGCTAAAACACAGACGTGAAGACTGTGATCCTTAGCAGGCCTTGGCAGTTTCTGGCCATCAGTTATTAAGCGTTATTCAGCTGACCCTAAGGGGAGTTCATCTGGAGACATTAAGGTCAGAGAGTAGAAGCACTTGGACACAGTCAAATGGATTTTACACCTTTGTATCTCTCTGACATTGCTGTTTTGCTTCAGCAAACTGCCAAATATCAGATATATCCTACTGGGTACCTTTCTAAATCACTTCAATTTTCTTTGTCCCTGGGCTACAGTTATATGATCAGGAGCCAAAGCTATCACAGGCTATGATATACTATTTTACTTGCTTGTTTGTATTAGAATGAACTTTATTAGCTTTTGGGGCACATGTCTATCAGTTTTCAAGATGAAATACTATGTCAATAGTTTTTATGTAGCATTCAAGTCCACCGAATCATTTGGCATTCTCTGAGATTATTAAAAGTGTATTATCACTTTTACAGAAAACGTTCTTATTTTGAAATAACCATCACTCAGAGCAGCCCGTGGTTACCAATACTGTCTCTCTAAAGTGATATTTCACAGCAAAATCAAAATGGGGATTGATGCTCTGTAAGTAATTTCAGATTTGAGAGCATGTGAACCTTATAAAGACAAGTGTAGAAGTAACATTTGACTCCACACTCCTCTACTTCCATTATCCACTTTCTTCCTTTAAATCTTCCTAATTTGCTGTTGTGTATTCTTGTAACTGCTAATGATAAGCACAGCACTTTCACCATGTAAAAACTGACAATTTGTGCAAGCTTGAATTTGTCATTCTTCTTAAATAGAAGCTGTCCAGTTAAATAACCTGTAAAAAAATTACAGAGTTTAGTTTGGCTGTTGCAGCATCAAAACCAGGAAATCAAAGATGCTTTTTTGTGAGGAAGCTGAGGTTTCAGCTAACATGGAAGAAGCTTTTAGAACACAAATCCAGCCTATAACGAGATTTTCTCATTTCCTTGCCAGCCTTCCGTACTTTTGGTTCTGTGGTTCGCAGTGGCTGTTTCCATTGTGTCATGAATGGAAAAGGGACGAGGGATTTGAGCTCCAGGACGGGGAGTGTGATCTGCCTCCAGGTCCTTCCCTCAGTTGGGCATTGCTAGGCTGGAAGTGTCGCAGCTGGCAGATGGTGATTTTGGAGCTGTTTATGCTTAGGTGAAAGAGCACTCCTTTTTCATCAGTTCATTCTCTGGCCTCAGCAGCTCAAACCCTGTTTCACCCACTTCCATCACTGTGTCATCACTGGAAATGCAGCTTGTACATCCTCAGGCTCAGGGATCACCTTTTGTCTTCAGCTTTGACCAAGACCTCCTGGCACTGCCGCAGTCAGTGCCCAGAGAGGCAGCCCAGGGAGGGAGGAGTTTCTTGGTCCATAGGTCAGCTCTCCTGGTTCTCCCTGTCACAAGGTCTCAGTGGCACATTAAACAGTTCTTTACCCTATTCCGACCTCACCTCATCGTTCTGCTTCATGAGAGACTGAATTAACACAACAATGTTGTATCTGCTGGCCCTGCAGTGCTTACAGGGATGGTGCTGTGATGCTCCTGAACATCACTGCCTTTCTCGAGTGGCATAAATTACAGAGATACTGAACTGTTAGAGAGCCTCAAGGACAGAACAGTTCCTTCAGCAGTTTAACAATAAGTATCATTTCATTTAAGTTACTTCTGAGGATTGGAACTCTTTCAGAGATGCTAAGTGGAGCAAATAAGGATCTCAAGACTTCAGCATTAACTGATGGGAATAAAGCCAAAGTTTTACATTTGCTTTCACATCCTCTCTTGTGGTATGTTTTAGTTTAAATATTTTGGCTCAGTCTTGAAGCTTCCAATGCATAGGCAGATTGCTATGCCCACATGCAAAAAAACCCCACCAGGATTGAGATCTTTTTGCTGTTATATTTAGAGTATGTATTTAATTATTGTGCCTGCACGATGCCATAAAAAATCCTGGTTTGCTTTCACATATTCAACAAAGAACTTTTCAGAAGGGTATTTTTAAATTAGATCCACACTAATTACATGTATTATTAAGAACCCAACACTTCACAGCTATCAGTGGGTTGTATTATTGAACATTTTCAAATAAACACAGGGAAACAGAACTCAGTCTGAACACATTCCCAGCAGAGGCACTCGAGCTTTAATAAAGGTAACCCAATGGTTATAATTAAAAAGCACCTTTGCACGCTTTGAAAAATCCCAGATACTTAACTTTAAAGTATGGTTGTGCAACACAGTTCTCTGTCACACCACTATGGGTAACCGTAATCTGTACAGTTCCATGACTTCTGTTTATTTAACACACCAAAGCAAGAATTATTTATAAAGTCACAGCTGTTCTTTTCCCTAGCTTTTGTTTCTCACAAGTCTTAAATATTTGTAAAAACAAGAAAAGTAATTAAAGTATTGATACATTAAGCAAATGCTTCCCTAATCACACTGCTTAAATAGGAATCACTTTTTAAAACAGAACTTGCTAAGTATATGTACAGAAATATAATGTTAAATAGTTACTGCATAGTAGGAAAGCCAACTTGCATTTAAAGAAACTAAATAAACAATGCCAAGCCATCACTGATATCGCAGGCAGCCACTCCAGCATTAGGAACTCCCAGCCCCGAGCTGGGTTTGGTGTGTGGCCAGCTCTGTGCAGGAGCTGTGTGCCATCTGCTCCTCGCACAAAGGACACGAGTTTATTCTTGCTGGTGGGAACTGCTGTCCAAGAGCCAACCCTTGGCAGTGCCAGTCCCTACCCTTGAAAAGCTGGCAGAGAGTGCTTTTTAGCCTTTGAGTTCTCTAATAATGATCCCCTCCAGGGTGCAGGTCCCTCATGAGTGCTTCATTTCCCTCTTTATTCTGATTCACCATCCTGTGCAGACGGGCAGGACACCTGAAGTGCATCAGTCTCCTGTGGATTCCCCCTACCTGCCAGCACCTGGCAGGCTTAATCAGAGGATAAATCAAACATTTAAACAGCAAATTTTGTATTAGGTTTGTAGCTGCAAGATGAGAGATTGCAAATTGAAGCTAAGACACGTACAAAAGCAAAACCAGCCCGTGGTCTGTGGCAGCATTCCCTCCTTGTCTCCAGGACCTCCAGCTTCCCGGAGATGAGAGCAGCACCCTCCCCTTTGTGGTGGCCCATGCAGTCTGGCTGCTTCCCACCTTCCTCTGTTTCCTGGGAATTAGCTTTTGGACACAAAAGCAAATGTCTGATAGTCGGAGCCAGGTTTTGTGGAGAAGGGGATTTTGCAGCCGTGGTCACACGCAGGCAGTCAGGGAGTGGGTAATCTAGATAAATGCTAATGAAAGCTCTTGCTGGCACCTTGTGTATTCAAAGGCTATTTCCTATTGTTCCCAGTCAGCTGGCTCGCTGACTTCCCATTCAGCCTGGATTGCTCAGATTCAGCTGGGACCACTCTAACATTCCCATTACACGTGATATGAACCCTCCACTGCCGTACATTTGGTTAAGCTCATTATCTGTGGCCCTGGCGAGACCACACATGACACATTGTTAGCGCCGATGACAGGTCCCATAACGAGCTGCCTGATGTGGACACTCCAAGGGAAGCCGATTTACCTGCCCCAGGTACAGCAGGTGGTGACGAGGGTTCCTGTAAGGCACCAGGCTTCCTTGGTTAATGTGTTACAAAACAAGTGTAGTCACACCATTAACATCCAGCCCATCCCAGCAGCTCGTGTGGCTCTCCCTGCCTCAATGGGTCCAGCAGTGAGGAGCACAGAGAGCATCCCTTTGTTCCTGATATCCATCCTCCCACTCACAAAGAGCCATTAGGAACCGGAGCCTCCTCAGACCTTCTGGCATCACTCACCGAACTCGTTTAAAGTCTCACAGGAATTAAATTGGAAGCCTGTACCAACTTTGTGCTGAGAACACACAAATTGCAACAGCTTAGGAGCTGACCAGATTTAGCAGATTTCACAAGGACAACGCAAACCATCCCTGTGCCAAACTTCAAATTCTTGTTTCAAATTACATTGATACTAAAACCCTCTCAAAGAAAGCATCCCGAATTTCAGAACACAGGCAAACTTTTTCTTCCTGTAATATTACTCCTGGAAATAACTGAAACTTCAGCTCAAGTGTACCATTAAAGGCAGAAATCAACACTGGACAATGCCCAGAACGCCGGTTTACAGCCCAAATGTTTAAAGTTTGGCAAAGTGCAGTAAAAACTAGTCTATGTTGACCGAGGCAGTGCTACCATTTTTGCCTGTGAGATGAACAGGGAGATGCAAGTTATATTTCAATAATGGAAACATCTCCAGTACAATGGGCACTGGCCTGGCTCCAGGAGCAGCTCGTTTACCAGGCTGAAGTCCTTGCTGCTGGGGCTGTGTCAGCTGAAGAATCCCAAACATCACATTTATGGGACCCTCCACTCACACATCAAAATGAGTCTTCTGCTGGGCTTACTCTGCTGGCCTGACTTAGGGATTATCTCTCTGAATCAGATGAAACATTATCTCCTGTAGTCTATCACGTTGCTATAGGGAAATAACAAATAGGTGTGCTTCCGTTGAAACTTTGAAACTAGAAATTAAATATCCCGCATGGTTCTGGTTTATTTCTAAGCAGATCCAGCTGCATGCTATTCCTAAAAAAAAAAAAAAAAAATTCCTGACTGACCTCAGCCACCTGAACAGAATACTAACATTTATTTAAATACCATCTAGTATTTGGGGAGAAACTAAATTGCATTTCAAAAGAAAACCAAAATCACGGACAACATTTCTGGAAGCTTTACCTTAAGTTGCTTAATCAAATTACATAACCAAAAAATTATCTAATCAAAGCCATAAACTTTTTTACAATTTCCATAGAGTCTGAGGGGTTTTCTTTATTTAATTCATTTATCATCATCATCTTTTTCTGCTTTTAGGGAGTACTAGTCCCCTCATCCAAGAATTTTCCAGTTGTTCAGGATCCACAATCACTGGCTGTCAACCAGCTTTGGAAAAGCCTTAGTATGTGAGTGGCATATCTGACCAGGGATAGCCTGAAACATTCCTTGAGGGCAGCAGTAACATCCAGGCTTCCTCTGCCTTGCTCCAACCTTGCAACTTCTGCCACCATGGCAGCAGTTCTCTCAACAGGGGAACAGCCAGTCACAACTCAGGGATAAAGTTCCTACTTGCTTTTGGGTGTTTGGCAGGGGTTTCAGTCAAAGGTGGGGTTGGAAGGGACCTCTGGAGATCATCCAGTCCAACCCCTCTGCCACGGCATGGTCATCTGGACCAGGTTGCACAGGGTGATGTCCAGGTGGGTTTTGAATAATCCCAGAGAAGGAGACTCCACAATGTCTCTGGCCAGCTGTTCCAGGGCTCTGCCACCCTCACAATAAAGAATTTTTTTTCTTATATTCAGATAGAACTTCCTGTGTTTCAATTTGTGCCAAATTGTCCCTTGTCCTGTCACTGGACACCACTGAAACGAGGCCCCCTTTCTTTCTCTTCTTTGTTTCTTTCTGTAGGCAAGCAAATTTTGCTACCAAAATTAAGCCTCAGAGTCAAGGGAACCCTTCTTGTCAGTCTCTATTTACTAAAGTTGTACTAAAGCATGATCTGCATTGCAGGAACTGAATATTTTAATGCAAACTATGAGTCAGTACCATTATGGCAAGAGCTGAGTATCCTACAATATAACCTCAGCAAGCACCTGTGTATAGAGTTTGGACAGAAAAGATGGTCCTTGCACAACATTTCCATTGTGACCCACAGAAACTCGCTGAGCAAATAGTCAAAACCAGTTAGATATCAAGGGCACAGGATCCATCCAGTTTCTCCATGCACTGCCTGTGGGAATGGCACCCTTGCTCTCACTCCTGGCTGCTCTCTCATCTTCTTTATGGCAGAATGAATTGAGTGAGGTTATAAAAATGCACCCCCTTCTGAATGCTTAAACAACTGGGAAAATTACGGTCAATCCACACTCCCAACACAAGGCAGTGCTTTCCACAGACTGGAAAATATCCATAAAGCCTATGACTTACGAGTACTTTTCTAGCTCATTGGGCAAGTTCACTGCTGTCTTATTCTTTACATCTGTGGTACAGGTTTAATGCAGATCTACGCACTCAAATGCTGAGCAGTCATAAATGCCATACTGATTTTATTGTACATATTTTTATAATCTCATAAAGTTTATATTTTTAATATCACAGATAATCTGTGAACCTGCCATTTACACCACTCAAATACACAATGGGAGTCAGTAGCATAAATGGCCATTTTTCACTTGGAATACATATTAATCTAAAGCTAATCTATATTAATACAAACCACTCTTTTTTGTTCGGTGTTTTTTGTCCCTAAATCCACATACATTCACATATATCTTCTTTGCTTTGCAGCCAGACCCTAAGGCTGTGGAGGCTTTCGGGGACAGAGATGCCTTTCTCTGTTGTGCTTGTTAAACACCCAGTTCAGTCAGCCCCTGCTGTAAAACTGAGGCTCTCAAATAGCACCACAGTCCAGGAGGGAAATAAATGCTACTGAGCATATTCAACTTCACTGTGGCTGAGTTCTGTACCACGGCATTCATTTCATTGTGCCTTACGTTTAAACCCCGCTTCCAGCCTGCTGAAATGTGGGAAGAATTATCCTGAGGGACCGTAGTAAAACGCAGTCGTGTTTATTTGTAATTGCTACAAAATGGTTTACAAAATTGTTAGTGTCCTTTATTATGCCTGCTACTGAAGCACTTGCCTGTTAATTAGAGAAATTTCAGCTGTCATAGCTGGCAATTATAGCTTGTGTATCACTGTCTGTTATGAATAGTCAATGAGAGCTGATTAATATGCATGAGTGGCAGTATATAGCCGTGCCTGGGCGCCGGAGAGGCAGAGAGCGCTGAGTGCTGGTGACGGACCGAGCTCCGCGGCTCCCGCTGCGCTCCCAGCGCCCGCTCCAGCCGCCTCACCTGCGGCTCCCAGCCCTACCTGGATGTGTGCTGGCCACAGACATCGCTCTGGCTGCTCGGGGGAATAAGGAAGATCCTTTCTGCCACTTGAGTTTAAACATGGGATGCAGTTTGTGCACTCTGCAGAAGCCAGAAGAGCAGTACAAGTTACTGTATGAAGTTTGTCAGGTAAAGAATTAGATTTTTGTCTCTAAAAGCAAATGTTCTCTTTCAGGCTTGTGACCACTGTTAAGGGCAGGGAAGCTGGAGTACCAGGAGCTGGAAATGAACGGGGGTTTGCCTTGTTTGAAATGTGTGTGATAATGATTGTTTTTAGGCTGTAGCTTCCCATTCACTTGTGCGGAACATTAAATATTTAAATGTAGCTATTACACATCAAACTTTTCACAAAACTTTCATCACAAAATAAGACTGTGTTCATTTCTCCGGTGTATACGAGGTAAAATTTTTTGTCAAGGATCGTGACTTGGTCATACACTCCTTACACAAGTTGGGAAAGATGCACGAGGAAGGTTTTGTACCTGTTTACAAGTACCTACAGCCACTTGTTTGTGTGCAGTGCGTTCACTGGTGCTCAGTCTGCTCTGTAAGTGCCTGTCACTGGGAGTTTGTATTTGGTTGTTGTAGTTTTACACACCAAGGTGCAAAACCTATCAGCTAACAAACACATTTGACAGCAGATTAAAACTACTGCCCTACAGATCTTTATAGACCAAATTACTTGTATGACCCTTCTGGGGAGTTTTCTGTGAATGTATTAACACATCAACCTCTGTTACAAGGATTTTATTTCCTGTTTCTGCTCTTCCTTCTGCCTGCCTCTGAAGTTCCCTACTCTGTCACATCTACAGTACAATTCAGACTGAGGCAGTGAGATGGAACCCTGCAAAGTGACGGCCAAGTGTTTCAGGATGTATTCCTGCAGATCTTTTTGGAAACACTCTCATAGGCTTATACACTCATAGTTAACACTGAAAAGGTGAAGTGGGTTGTCTGTACAAAGACTCTGGATGGACAGACACTACCCAGATCCTTCGAGCTGTACTTTTACTCCCTTGCCATTCCTGAGGTGGTTTAGGATGAGTGACAATTGCTGGGTGACATTCCCAGCGCTGCTCTGTGCTGCCGGCAGAGGGAATTGCGCAGCAATCCCATGTCCTGCTGCCTTCCCACCTGCAGCTGATCCCAGATACTGATGTCACTGACAACAGAGTGAATAAAAGATGTGGTCTGTATGTTATGCTAGTAGGCAAGTGATTAAATTTTAACCACGTAGTTGTGATCTAATTCTCACTCGCTCACCCAAAGGACGCTGACGTTTTGCAGCATAAAAAAAACCCTGTGGGAGCAAATAGAAAGACATGTTGACTGTCATTTCTATTTATACCAGCACACTTCCACTTGCTAAGCTGCTGTGCATGTGATGGGGGGAGGAATTTTAGAGGGAGATAATCAGATTTTTCAGACGGTGTTCTGAACTGAGAACCAGCTGCAGAGGCTGCCTGCAGCAGCACACCTGGGGCCAGGTATGGTCTGTGTGAATGCTCTGCTCAGATACAGCAGTGGCTGTGGGAACTTCCTTGTCCTGCCAAGTTTTTGTGCAGTCTGGGTTTGGGGACTATCAGTGAGTCACATTCAGGAATGCAACAATCAGGACAGACTGAGGCAGCACCAGATCATGAACGTTGTGATTGCTCAGGAAGCTTGCTCGATTTTTGTCATGAAGGGAAGGTGGCAGAGAACCTTTGCAACTTACTGACATCTCCCAACAGATGCAGGACAACATTCTTTAAATACATGTCCTGAAATCAGTCCCAGGAACAGTTCCTGCTGATATCTGAGATGACTGAACTATCCAGTGCTGGCTGCAGGTGCAGGAGTTTGGATTTAGAAATCAACCTGCAGAGTGCTGCAGCCTGGCTTCCACAATATGTGAGTGCCCATTAAGTGTGGAGGTCTTTTGGGAAACTGTTGGAATACCCTCAGTTTCCACAGAAGTGAGAGGTGCATGTAATCCTGTAAAACTGGGATTTCTAACATAGTAAAACCTGAATTATTTAAGACTGTAATCCCTGATTATTCTAGCATATAAATAACTGTGCAAAATTATTTTAACAGGGGTCTACTTTGATTTCTTTATTTCACAAGATAAGAGGGAGGGAATCCTATAGCTCATGAGCACATCCAGATAATTATATGTCACTACAGCTATAAAAATACGTCCTCATGTAACCTACACATAAGAGCAATCACTTAAAATTTAACGGTGAGGGAGATGAAGAATCACTGTCATTTAAAATTACAGAATATAGAAGATAAAAGTTTCAAAATCTGCCAGCACTAGAAAATGTCTCTTACAGTGGTTTTGTGTCATCCATGTAACCCTAAGATCATGTGATAAGAAGGCATTGCTATTTAAGAAGTCCGAGTTAGACAAAATTTGCATAACTTGGTTTTAGGGAATATTGAGCATTGTTATAAATAAATCTCCTTAGCCTTATTTTTCAAAAGTTCATGACTCCAAGATGTAGGAATTCAGAAAACACTTGAAGGAATTAATAATAGTACATAACTGTACTTTCTCTATTAGGCCAAGAGCTTTAGTGTGGCTGGGAAATTAATGCTTCAATAAATTACAATTCCAGAAGGTCCGGTACGGCTGGCTCTGTAAGTCCTCGTAACAGTGAGCACAAAGAGGATCAAATATACCAGGGCTCAGGCTTTATCCCTTCCTCATCCATAGATAATTCAAAGAGATCCTCTTCATTAAGGGCTTTGGCACATTGCCTACAATTTCTTTTTGGGCTGCTGTGAGCTTAATGATGCAGAACAATGGTCTTCCCTCTTGTTGAGCACTTACCTTATTGTACCTTTAATCACATAATAAAAACCAAATTAAGACACCTCGTCATTAGAGTCTGTTGTAGCTGTGCATATCAATGCTTTGTGGTACAAACACAAAGGGGACTGTGGCAGCTTGGAGCCTTGATGCAGAGCAGTGTCACCAGTGATGAGCGTGGCAGCAATGGGAT
Source organism: Corvus cornix cornix (assembly GCF_000738735.6). Taxonomy (NCBI): domain Eukaryota; kingdom Metazoa; phylum Chordata; class Aves; order Passeriformes; family Corvidae; genus Corvus; species Corvus cornix. The sequence goes on along the minus strand of NC_046342.1, from coordinate 17,495,362 downwards.
GCATATTCTATCTTAGGTGTATCCCGAGGTTTACTTCCCAGTTGAATACAGTATATGAAATGAAGTGATACATGCTATTAGGTTTTTGGGTGTCTGGTCAGATGAAAATCTTCAGAAGATTAAAAGTTGTGAAAATGGAGGAAGAAGGGGGAAGAAAGAAAACCAGAAAATTGGGAGGGTGTTTTACCCCAGGTTTTCGATGTGCTTTTCTCAATGTCATCAACTCCTACATAAACAATAACAGAAATAAGGGCTTTTCCCTTTGTATGAAAATTTTTGGGGAACTAAAAAGTAAACTCCATTGGAGGAAACTTACAGAAGAATGAGTCATCTGAGAGAGAGCTTTTGAGTTTGTAAAATGAAGTAAAATAAGATTAAGCCTGCACTTTATGGAACTTTCTCAGCACCTGTTTCACACTCAGCACACGTTGCCCACAGTATGGGAGGTAAACACACAGGTATGGGAGGTAAACACACAGTGAAATCTTTTCCTAAAGGGACACAGTGTTTTATGGAATCCTTATGGCATCACAGAGTGGTTTGGGTTGGACGCGACCTTAAAGAGATCTTGTAGTTCCAACCCTACTGCCATGGGTAGGGACACCTTCCACTGGAAGAATTTCTGAGGATATCAACATAGAACTTTAAACCACAGATGACTCTAACCTGCATGGGCAGTGCTCAAAACTGTTCCCTGGGATTTAAGATGACAGAATTCAGCCGGTGCTGGCTGTGGGAAGATACCATAAGAATAGCCCATCAAACTGGCACTTTCAGCTGAGAAACCCTGAGATAAGTGAGCACAGAGCCCAGCCCCTTCCTCCAGGCTGTCCCTCCAGGGTAAGGACAGGCTGGCAGGAAACAAGCTCATGTTGCCGCTGCCCTTGGTTCAGCTGAGCCGAGGTCAGAAGATTCTGCTCCGTGATTGTTGAGCTGGCACCTCTCACGAACACTAAAGTTCATATATAAATAAACAGTTGTTGCCATGATCTTTCAGCGTGTCAGAAACGTGAAAGCCTCTCTCACATGCTCCTGGCCTGGCACATCCCCGAGACACAGAAAAATGACAGTGTTGGTAAAAAACAATAGTGGGCAAGTTGGATTTGTGTTTTAAACCAGACTGAGATGCTCTGTGGGCAAGGTTATATAAGCACCAAGGTCACACACAAATTCTGTGCTAATGAGAGGTCAGCAGTGATGAGGAACAAGCCAACAGTGTTTTCCATTGGCAACTTCCAGTGGCATTGCTTGTGGGGGACTCTCCTCCAGCAGAACTCCCACACAAACCCTGCTGCACTGAGCTAATCACCAGAGCAGTTCCCTTCGCCATCAGAATTCCATTCACACGTTCAGGCCTGAGAAAATGAGACTAAAGTAATCAATCAGTAAGAAAGCCTAATTCAAGGAAACAGTCTAACTAGACTTAAACCTACTGAGCAATGAGGTTATCCTAAAGCAGGGCCAAAGTGAAGCTTGCCAAAATAAACATTCAGCTCTAAAAAAAAAAAAAAAATCTAATCAAAACTGTAAGATTTGGAAAACAGAAATAATTGCCTCTGTACATATGCTTTTCACACCCTCAAATTTAATTGGGCAGCCAGAGAATTAGTTGTTTTACATTTCAGTAGTTTTCCATGTTAAGGCCAAAGTGGTGGTGCCAATTATGGGGAACTGCTCTACGTGAAATACAGTGTATGGCTTCAAGTGCTCTGTACGTACAGCCCATGCTGCAGCTGAAATTAACACTAACACTGAAGTCCGATTCTGTCACTTCACTACCATTAAACTTGACCTCAGTAACAACTGTGAACCTATCACACTTACTTCAAAGTAGGCATGTGTTTGCTTAAACAAGATGTTAATTCCAAGGGCTTTGTTCTAGACAGGGATTTCTACTGCAGAATTAGTTCAGCTGTAGAAAAACTCTGCTTGACAGACTGGAGACTCATAATCTTCAGAAAACTGCCCTTTAATGATCGTGGCGCCTGTCTGTGGCTCACAAGTCCCCTTTCCTAATTAGACATTTACCAGAAACTGGCAATTGAAATTTTCCTCTTCACTTGATGATGAATAATGCAATGCCTCTGTTAGGATTTCTCTGGAAGATATTCTTTATTGTAAAGTTAGAGGAATATTTTGGCCATTAAAGGAACATAAACAAGATGCCATATGAAATAAACAAATGTCTAATGGTCACCTGTGATGTAAATGCATAATTTGACCTTCTCTGCACATGAAATGTCTCACTGCTGCATAATCTTCCTAAAATCTACAGTGCCTTTCGTCTTTACAGTGGGCAGATAAAATGCTCAGCCATAGCATGGATTTATTAGGATGGTGGATGATTGAAGGGATGAGTTTTGTGATGCTCTACACTTACACATCTGTTCAATGCTATGAAGCAGGTGGCAGGAAGTCACAAGGGAGAAGGCACTAGGGGACAGTCACTCTGTGCTTTACTGTCACATGTCAGACATGGGCTGGGAAAAAAGGAAACATATGGAGTAATGAAAAAGTGCAGATTCAATAAACGTGTTTTGTTGTGTTCATTAAGAATGGAACAAAAGGTGAGGCTTCATTTTCACTGGGACAGGACAACTCTGCAGTTACACGAACACTGGGATTGGTCCTTGCAGAGATTTGGTGGGTAAAGGGAAGCAGATCCAAGTGGCCCTCCAGAACTTGGTGGCAAGTCAGGGATTTGACAGGAGAGGGGCAGAATAAATAATATCAAATATACATAAACATTAAATACTACAATACTCACTACTTTAAGCAGTGACAATTGAAGAAAAATTTCCTATTAACACTGAATATCCACAGGCAAAAAGCCAGATGCCTCCATCCAAAACACAAATTATCAGAATCATGGCTGTGTTTTCTTCCTTGTGTCCATACAGGGATAATCCTGGGTAGGGACATGGAGGTAATTGGATACGTTGTCCACTGGCATAGGAACTGGGCGCTAATATATCAAAATTATCCCAAGTAATAACAAAAACTACAAATGAAGTGCAAAAAGAGTGGGGTTTGCAACTTTAAACCAATATCCTGTACATTCCTGCGAAGTGAAAACTGAACATCATTTTAGAGAAAGCAATTATTCATATGGAGGAAGATCACAGCTGATGAGAATTTTTAAATTTGGCAGAGCTGCTTCAGAGTGCAGCAGAAGCTCTTCTATCTGACCTGATGCATCTGTGTGACTGCCATCAGTTTTAGCCAAAGGCAAGGAAAATGAAGGTGTTTTTATCAATGTCACACTATGAGAACTCATGGCCGTGGCAGCACGGACTGCAAGGGTGGAGGGGGGTGGTGGTGGGACTCCTGCCTACACAATCCCTTCTGAGGTTCGTTTTCTTCGCCCACTTCACCTCTGCTTGTGGAAGGTCCAAGGTGACAAAGCTGCTAAAGCAGCAGCACCTCTCACTGACAAACCCACTGGGATCTGTCACTGGGCTCCCACAGAGCAGCACTGGGTGGGTGTTCTTTCCATCTTTTCTTGGAACCAGCTTCAATAACCCTCTTTAACACAGGTGATCTTCAGAGCTGTCCAAAATTCCTCTTTCCCTGTCCTGCATCACTGAGGCATTTGTGGAAGAAGGGAGGGAGTGGAAAATGGACTTTAAAACTACAAACAATGAACAGTGTGAAAATGGGATGCTGGGAATTAGAATGATCTTAAACATGTCTGGGAGATGGGCTGTGAGGTTTCAGTTGTGCTGTGCTCTGGTGTGACCTCAGGCAGATCACTCACTTGTTCTGTGTTTCATCTTTGCATCTGTACGAGATTCCTTTTGTCTGTTTGCTTGGAGCAGGTCTCCAGAGGCAGCACTGGCTTTTGCTGCGTGCTTGCATGGTCTGATTTGCTACTAAAATATCAGTATTGTTTGAAATCCTGGTCTGGACACCAGAAACTTGTACTACTTTGATTTTAATTGAGGCATGGTATTAAGTATTGCCTTATCAAAGTGTAAGTGCTGGAAGGCCATAGCAGAGGAAAGCTCCCTCCACCAAATCTTAATCTTTGACCATTCCCTTTTTCTGTGGGAGAAAGGTGCTGCCCTACACAGACCTTTGGTCTGATTCAGTACAAGAATTGGTTTCTTATGCTGCTCAAATTCAGCTTGAACCCACGTAACATTGCACCCTCAACTAAACAGATTAACCTTCTTCATGCTGTTCACTCTCATTGTGTGTTATTTTAAACATAAATAGAGAATACACAGCCTTTTTAAAGGTTTAATTCATAAAAACCTGTATTTTACTGTACTAGGTGAATACATAGACACAGGGTTTGCCTCTTGGGAAAAGCACATGTGGGAAGGGCGAGAGCATTTCCCAAGGAGCCACACTGGAGGTGCAGTGCTAGAGGTAGACAAAGCAGAGGATGTGAGAAAACGGGTGATTACACTTGCTGAATCCCAGTCATTAGTAATTCATGATTATTTATGGCTCATTTGTACCTCACTCAGAGATCCCATTGATTGGCCCCCTCTGGGTCACGATGCAGAAATGGCAGAGAGAGGCATTAAAAGGGGAGGCCTGTAAACTTCTGGCTGTATTTTAGATGGACCTGGGTTATTAAGCCATGAAAAGATACACAAAAGATCACTTAAAAAAGAGAAAAGGAAGAGCATTTCTGCCCTGATATAAAGTCATTTAACATAATGAATGCATATTTAAGAAAAAAAGGGCTCTGAATAAACTTTACTTAGAGTGAAAGTCCAAGAGTCTCAGAAGCCCCAGCATTGCTCTGTTTTCATTGAAGCAAATGATAAAATTCCCTGTGGTTTTGTTTTGAGTTGTGATCCACAGGAGCAGAGCCTGAGAACCCAACCAAGAGCATCTTAGTATGCTACAGACAGTCCTGGCACTGCCTTGGTAATACGTAAATGTGCTAATTACCAGCAAAATAAAAATTCCTTTATTTCCAGGGTCTTTCTCCCAAGATTTTCCATTTGCAAGTTAACGGTTTGGAGAACAAATGTATTCTGTGCTCTTAAGTAAAAGAATTTTTCCTTGGTCTGAACTGTTTTGTCATGGATGGCTCACAAGGCAGAAGGGAAATGCACACACATGGAAACAGTCTATTACTAAACAATATAATTCTGGGGTTTTGAAAAAGAGGGAGACTGTACATATCAGGGAAATAAAAGAGGGATTAGATGGAGCTGCAAGAAGAATTAACCTATATTTTGAACCTTTTCTCTCCAATTTCTGAGGAAAAGGGGGGTTATAAAATAGGCTTTTTGCTGCTCTTGCTTCCATAAAAATCTTTAAAGTTGTGCTGCTTTTTCTTAGTATGCAGACTCTTTAAGAACTTTCTGAAGAAGTGAATCAGACCATAGAGAGCATTTAAAGGGAGCAGAGACGTCTGTAGTCTAACAGAACTAGCATTTTTATAGTGCACTTCCCAAGGATTTGCATGAATTTCTACAAAGAAAAGCTGCTTACTCATTCTTAGGCAAAAGAAGTTTTTTTTCTCTGTGACATTTGTGAGGCATAGAAGAGCCAAGAAGCTGTACAATGCATACAAATGTTTATCATTCATGGCATTAAACCTGCAGAAATCAGTCTAAATTGATGAAAAAAAATAATTTTCTTTTACTGAAACCCTTCTGGTTTCTGCTGTGTGCTCCCAACATCCAGAAAACAATGTTACACACTATTGAAGCAAAAATAAAGTGCAAAATAATTATAACTAAACTGTTCTGCACAGGGATTTTCTGGCTTTCTCAACCTTTCAGTAATTGCTTCCACCAGTGCCCAAAATCACTTCATCTGTGCTAGTGCAGATGATGTTTGCTCATGCCTGAGTGCTGAACTCCTCCGTTCTCTGAGATGCTCCCCACTTTCCTTCTGCCAGCCTTGTCCTAGGACAGCCCTGTCCCAATGTCCCCTCTCAGGGCTCCAGGGGCTCCTGTTTGTGCTCCTGCTGTGGCTGCAAGTGGGAAACTGGGAACCAGCTCCAGGGACATCCTTCTCAGGTAGAGAACCCAGGTGTGTTAATTCTGCTCTCACAGGGAAAGAGAAACCACCACTACTGGAGTTTCCATAAGCACTGTATCAGAAGGAAAAGAAACTAAGAATTGGTGGCAACCAGGAGGAAATGTTGTCCACTTGTAAACAAGTAACATAGTTTGATATACCTGAAAGCCTCTGATTTATGTCTGTCATTAAAAAGTGGTAATTAATTAGTCTTGTCTTCCCACCCAGGGAAATAAAGCATGTAAATCACTTACCTTGCTCAATAATTAAACAGCAGCTATTGATAAAATGACATTTATGTAATAGTGCAGCCATGTACTATCCTGCCTCATACCTCAAATGAAAATAAGAATGTGTTTTCTAGTAACTGAGAACAATTCTGTCATCCCAGCCTTGGCTGCAAACTCCCATTGCCTTGCACAGGAGGTCCAGCCTTGTCCTCACAGTGTGAAGGCTGGAAGGCTCCAGCCTCTGGACCCTGTGCCAATTCTGACCTCAGGAAATTAGCATCTAAACAGTGGCGCTTGGCTCAGGAATCGCTGGAGGATCCCAAACCTCTCAGTAAAATAAGTGTTAAACTAAAAGCACCTATATAAAGTATAAAAACATGAGAAAATGTGTCCTAGCAAAAGGTATTTCACTGTGACATATCCAGAATTAATAGAGGAAGGGGATTTCAACAGGAAGGGTGCCAAATGCCTTGCACAGCTCCAACAGAGAGAAGCCATTGTACATCCAATACCTTACACACTCAAGCACTGGAAAATTATATGGAAAGCCATGTCCTGGTGAGGCAGAGCAAATTCTTCACAAGCCTAAAGAGAAATGAGGTTTTTCCTGTTTGGTTTTTTTTTTGCCTTTCTCCTTGTTGAGAACATCACTGATCACAAATCATCACTGATTTATTTGTTCTTTCTGCTTAATGTGTAGCTACCAATTGAGAGAGATTTGAGAACAGACTCAGGAAGGCACTTGGGTCTTACCAACGCTACACCCATCAAGCTCCTACTGCCTGTTTTTACCCTGTTATCTCCAAAGTAGCACTCAAACTTTTCCAGCCTTTTTCATGGCTCTTAGGAGTTTGATCTCAAACTATATCCACATACTTGTTGCATTCACACCTCCTAAGTTATCATGGGATGTTCCTTAGCAATTCCACCTGATGTTTAGGGTTCCTCAGTGAAGTTCTGCTGCTTCCATTTGGGGCCAGATAAGCATACTGGGTTTTTTTTTTTCTTTCCTTCTTTTCATTAATTCCTGCTTATTTTTCTGACCATTTACATCTTGGAAATAGGAATTGATGAGAGCTCCCTGATCAAAATGAGGGTTTAAGACATCCTTTCCATCTATTTGTTTGCTGGGATCACCCTGTTTGGATTTGTGCCATGGCCTCCCCTGTTCCGCCTTTGGGCATCATCTCTCTTTTTCTCAATTACAAATATACATCACTTCTACCTTAATTGACAGCATTTGCCTTTCCATTATCTCAGTTTGGCCATGGAATGCTGATGGCACACTCGGCTTCATAACTTCTTGCTTTGCTGTTAATATCCTCTCTCAGTCAGAGCCTGAACTGAGGCATTGCAAAAGGAAAACACCCCTTGGCTCCAGTGAGCATCAAATCAAGCTCAAGTGACTATTTTATTTTCATTCTGAGTATTGAAACTCCCAGGAGACACAGACCTCCCAGGATTAGGCCATTTTTGTCCACGGGTTTCTTGCTGCCTCTACAATGTAGATTTTAGGTGGGGTCCTCTCCCCAGCCTACTTCAGTGCAGAAGAATATAACATAGAGTACAAACTATAAAATAAAATACTATAAATGCTATTCTATTTCATAATCAGTGCATAGCTTCTATTAAAAAATACAATAAAATTCAAGCATCCCTTCCTTATTTACTGTCTGGTCTTAATTCAGTGTATTTGTGTCCCTCCCTCATGCAGTGGCTAAACCCACTATCTGGCTGCACCACAAATTTCATCCAAGTCCATTCAGCTCAGTTTAACTCCAGTCACTGCACTTTATCTACAGCTTTCTCCATATTCAGTATATCTCCAGTGCTAAGAAGGTCCAAAAGCTAAGCATTTCACCCTTTCAGACAAGTTAATTTATCCATCTTTTGTGCCATGAAAGATCCCATTGTCTCTGTCACATGGCATGTTCCTAAGAAATTATGCATATTTGTCGTTTTTGGCAGTCTTCTCAAGCCTGGATTTTTTTTCCCCCCTGTGTTATTTCAGATGTAACTGTTTATAAGGAAAAAAACTGCTGAGCACAATTCTCAGCATTAGGAATAAAGTCTATGAATATAAGGTGCCCCCCCCCCTTTTTTTTAACAAAGCAAAGCCATACAGATTGATTTATTTATTTTATTATGTGTTTATTGGCTTTTAAGCACTGGGAATAATTATTTGTCAGTTGTGACAAATTTTCCAGATAGAAACTAACCATGTTAGTATCACCTATTTGCAAGGATCAGGATTAGCCACAAGTACTGAATCTGCACAGACACCAGAAATCAGGCCATTGAGATCATCCCAGGATATTTCTCTTCTGCATCATTTTTGTGCTACTAAAAATAAAAAAACAATACCTGCTACTTTTTCTAGACCAAAAAGCAATTTATCTCTGTTATGCATAAGCAAACTTGGGAATTACTGCTTTTTATTATCCAAATATTTAGCATGTCCATCCTCACTTCTCTTTAATGGAAAATGATATTATTGCTGTGCTGAGATGGGAAATACTTAAAAAAAAAGTAATTACAAACTATTCACTGTTCATTATTTACCCCATATTATAGCAGTCACTGCAGGTTTTTTAGGAACCAGATTCAGAAATGTAATTCCCTGCTGTAAATCGCTTTAAAGCATATTTTTGCATCATTGCATTTTCTTTCATCATTTGTTAGTGCAGTTCTGACCACGTCTCACAGATCAGCGTCCGGCACAGTGGCCAAGGCTGCTGATCAGAACAGGAACCTGCAGAGCTAAAAGGATTCCACTCAGCTGGGGTTGAGGAATCAGTCTCTTGTAAGGGATCCACAGACTGACCCCAAAACCATTCATCATGTGAACAGCTACTGTCCAGAGAATTGTTTGCCTAATATGATGTGGGTGCTGCCACAGTTCATAGAAATACTAACTTCTAAAGGCAAAATCCCTAACCATATCTTTGAAGTGGGTTAAGAAACCCATAATAACAGCAGTACAGTGACTTATACTTTCATTTCACTATAATCATTGTCATCTTATCAAACCCATGGTTTAAAATTGTATACACATCAAATACAGTTCTGCTTGTAGAGTTACCAGTTTACCAACTGAAAGCTGAATACCAGAAAGTTACAAACCTTTTCTGTACAAGGTCCCTCTACAGCAGTAGAGGTTTTATATTAAAATTCAGCTGGCTCATCACCCCAGTTCTAAAATCTGATCCCATGTCCTTCTTCCTGGCTGTGCAGCACCTTCTCTTTTTCATGGCATTATCAGCTTGCAGACAACATAGTCAGGAAACTACTTGGAAATAATTCCTGTAGTAACAATTTATGACACAGTCCAGCCACCACCTGTTCCCTGCATGACATCAAACTGTCCTTGAGGTTATGATTATTTATGTAACAATTGCATAGGAAAGCACAAAGAGGATGCCAGGCCATGGATTTACAGAAATAAAAGTGTCCTAAGGAACCTAAATTAAAATGCGGGCCTGTACTAAGCTGTCTGTAATCCAGGTTCATTACAGCATTTGGGAATGAACTGGAAATTTGTCCTTTGCAGGATTTTACCAGATTTTACTATAAAGATGGAGAAAGGATCTCACATAAATAGTTTCCTGCTCAAGAGTTATTCTGAGAACATTTCTGAAAAACACTACATGCTGCAATTTAGATTATTTTATTTTGATTGCTTGTTGGGTTTAGTTGTACCAAAAAAAAAAAAATTAGGATGCACACAGTAAAATGTGCAACATTTAATTTGCAGCAAATAATAAAACTCAAACCATAATCAGCATTTCCTTTTTCCAGAGAAAACATTATGCTGAACCTAATTTTACAGCCGTACAAACTGTTTTAAAGTAATCTGCTCAATTGGGTGAGTTAATGATATTTAATTTGACCAGGCCAAACTTTACACGCTGTGCATTACTGGGAGCAGTCGTGTGCAGTGCAAGTGTTTGTGTAATGTAAATGTCATGCTAGCACCTTCCATCTCAGCTGGCTTCACTAAAATCCTGGTGTCATCACCTCTCTAAGGTAAACCCAAGATGACAGCAGAAAAAGTGTTATGTGCACAAGGTAATTCAGCAGGAATTTAGCCCTTTCAATCTATTCTGCACTCAAGTTAACCCTCTTTATATCAGCCAGCTTTTTGCCTCGGGCAATATGTTAAGCATGGGCTAAATTCAGTTAGTGTGCTGAGTAATGTTCTCATTCAGGTGGCCCACTTATTTTAATGTGACTAAACATGGCATTACAGTGTGTACTTAGTGCAGTGTGTAAATTCTCTTCTCAGCCCCCCAGTTCCATGGCCTGGCATGTCTAGTGTTATTTCTGTCCACTACTCTAAAATGGAGTTTTTTAGTGCAGTGACTGAGTACCACCATCATGTTTCATCTGAAAAATTGTTTATCAGACACAAACGCATAGTTTTGTAGTTTCAGTTTTGTTCAGCAAAAAGGTGAAGAGTCTAAAAAGCAAACGAAAACTAGAAAAACTGGGGGGGAATCAATAACATGTTGTGTTTGAACAAGGGCTGGGGGATTTCTAATCTGCAAGAAACAAATGGGATGCTGGTTTGTACTTCACCTCAAAGAGCAAGCCCAATAAAATCTTACCAAAATACAAAGCAGAGCAGAGGATTTGTGAAGTTACTGTAGCGAGAGGGGAAAAAGCCAGAGGAACAAGATTGCGGGGCTCGTTCCTGGCACTGGCTGCTCGTACCTTGGGATGGCTGGAAGCTGAGATGGGTCCCTGATGGCTCTGCTGCTTTCTCCCCGCAGGTCAATGGGAAGGATTTATCCAAAGCCACCCATGAGCAGGCGGTGGAAGCATTCAAAACAGCCAAGGAGCCCATCGTGGTGCAGGTGCTGAGGAGGGCCCCGCGCGCCAAGGCCTTCGCCCCGGCCCATGACCCGCAGCTGGTGGATGTGGCCACCCAGACCGACATCACCTTCGAGCACATCATGGCCCTCAGCAAGATGGGCTCGCCCACCCCACCCATCCCCGTGCTGGACCCCTACCTCTTGCCTGAAGAGTAAGTAATGCTTTGCTGAGCCTCAAAAATCCTTGTAACGTGGCACATTACAAGTAGTTCACAACCTCACCTTCACTTGCTGGTAAACATGTAATCCCAGAAGTAGCCAGGATTCATCCACCACTGAGCCATAAGTCACCGCATTTTCATTTTTCCTACACATTAGCAAGACATTACTCACATGAGTAATGCCACTGAGTCACAACATGGCCTCATAAAACTCTTTTTTTGCTGGCATTTGATGGATAAAGTTATTGCATTTTGTAATTCCTCTCACTGCCTCTTTGGGTTGCTTATGTTTTAACTTTGTTTTTTATGGCTGCCATAAATTGTGTAATGCTAAGAGCTGCTACATTCTGTTCCAGTGTATTAATTACTTTATTATAACCCTGCAGCGCTGTTACTCGAATAAGTTATTTTCTAGGACTAAAATTACTTACCAGTGTTGTCATGGATGTTTTAGAATCAAATTTTAATTATTGTTAATGGTAATTTGATGCTTTTGTACTTACAAATACAAATGACAATTATCTCCTGGCGCACACACCCCCCGCCCTCACATGCTGTTCGAGAGGAAAACAGCTCCCCAAGGAGCCCCTGCAGATTGCCTGTCATCCTGCCACACATCTCCACAGGGAACAGGGAATAGAAAGGATTCTGACCCTCTCAGTAGCTGTGTGTGAGAGACTGATCTGGTCAAGCCACAGCAGTTCCTGGGTTTGAGGTGAACTGCACACGGTGAGAGGCAGGACTGGTGTGCACGCACCCCCAGTGCACCTCTCCAGAGATCCCTGCCAGCACTCCTGGGAAACAGGGTTTGACTATAAGCAGGCACTGATCCTGCACTGCTCCTGAGCGACTTTCACAGCACATTGACTTTCACACATTGAGCCAGGACCATTCTGTGTGCAGTGTCTATTCCTCTCATGGCTCTCTCTGCTGATACTTGAAGGATGGTTCCAGCAGATATTCCAACAGAGCCACCAATTCCCAGCCCATTGAAAATTCAAGCACAGCAGCACGATTTAGTGGAAATACTTGACAAGAGGCTGTAGCTTTGAGCTTTCAGTGAGCAGACATCAGGGCTTGGAGCCTGTGGAGAGGACATGATTATTCCTAGAGCCTCAACACTGCACACTCCCAACCTCATCTGCAGGAGGAGCTTTCAGTACCTCTGACTTGCCAACTGCAAAACCAGTTACATTAAGAAAACGGCAAAGATTAATTCCTGATGAATCATTTAGGAAGAAATTCTTCCCTGTGAGGGTGGTGAGGCCCTGGCACAGGTTACCCAGAGGAGCTGGGGCTGCCCCATCCCTGGAAGTGTCCAAAGCAGGTTGGAGCAACCTAGGATAGTGGAAGGTGTCCCTGCCCATGGCAGGGGTGGAATGAGATTAAGGTGCCTTCCACCCTGAACTATTCCATAATTCTATCATTCTATAATTTAGGTTACAACATGCCTGCATTATTCCAGCTCAGCCCTGTCAACTTCATATTGTTCCTTAATCATTAGACAGATCCCAGCTGTTGGATCACCAGTGCCCTTCCTCTGAGCTGGAGGTGTTGGTGTTCCCTCACAGCCCTTCTCATGCGATGGCCCACACTCAGCTCTCTGGGTGTGCTGTCAGCCAGCATGTGAAAGCAGAGTCATTTTTTCCTAGTTTCCTCTCACTTCTCCCAGTTCCATTCAGATAAATCTCGCCTGCCTCTAACAACTTGACTATCTTAGCCAATTAGCAGATGCTGTTACATAAATAGCCTCAGACATGTATCTAGTTAACAGAGAATTAGAGGGAGTTTACTTTCACTGCAGATAAAACTATCCAGCACAGAAAACGGTGATCACAAGAGCATTACTCTGCTTACAACTTCCAAAGTATAGGCAGTGGAAGTGTGGGAGAGCTCAAGCAGTAAAAAGCAGCAGGCTGTCCTCCTACAAATACATGGAATTTTCATTTAAAACACTTACAGGGGTAAGTAGTGTAGCTTATAGAATTAACCACATGCAGCTCCTCAGTGTGGGGGTTAGTCCATCATCTCCCTACAAGCTCGGAATGCATTAACAAGTTCCACTAAAGTCCTGAGTGCTGCCCTAAAAAATACCTTTTTTTTCCAGCCATCCATCCGTGCATGAATACTATGACCCAAATGACTACATGGGAGGAATTCATCAAGAAATGGACCGGGATGAGTTGGAATTAGAGGTACTTAATCTGAGCAACTATTTCATTTCCGTGTGCACCTCAAGGTCTTTGAATTATATACAGTGAAAAGACTTTTCAAAGCAGATATTTGTGATAACATTGTTCACTAGTTGCTGATACCTTTATCAGTCCTCTGAACTGTGAGCCAGGCACTGATGATCTTCAGCTAACAAATTAACATAAATAATGAAGTCATTGATTCCTATAATTAAATTCTGTGTAAGTGTGCTGATTTAGGCTTTCTGAAAATCTGGAAGGCTTTGCTGAGTGGCAGGACCTGTTCTACATAACCACAGTAAAAATGTGTGAGTTTCCCTTAAATATTCCCTGGCTGAGAAACAGATGTTCTTGATCATACAATTCAGAAGTATGTTAAGTTTACAAGACAAGGCCAGGATAGATTTGCCACTATACTAAGCTGTTCCTCCCTTTTTCATTACTTAAGTGACATATGTATACATATGAAATTACAGATAATAAAAGTTGAACCAGTCATGAAGGTATGAAAGTCCATTTACCTGCCAAATCTTTAAAAATCACTTTTGGTTTTAGTGCTTGTATATTCCATCAGAAGTTCATCTTCAATTTTCTCATTCCTAATTTTAATAACCTGCTCCCAAAGCATTCAAAGTGCAGCACATAAATTGTGGGGCTCTGCAAGATACTTAAGCAATACTGACCCAGTGAAGTGGTTTTAATTATTTTGTAATAAATAGTAGCAAAGTATCCCAATAGTTCCAAATACTGCCAGCAATGTCTGAGCCAGCTGATTCATCCAAGATTTTCAGTAAGAGAATATTTTATACCCTTAGCTAGCTTGCGCTTCTGATTTCTTAGATCCTGGTCCTGCTAACACTTATTTGTCAAAGCAAGCAGTGCTGCCCTGCCTGAAGCTCTGCTTAAATCAGTGGTAGATTTATCAACAGCTTCAGTGGGAGCAGAGTTCAGTCGTTCTGTGAGCATGGGGTTGTTTCCTTCTATAAAAGTGTTTGCAGGATCAAGGACTAAAACCCCATAAAAAGTTCGCAAGGCGTTCTCAAATTCTGCAGATCTGGTAGCAATTCATCTCTGTATACAAACGTAAATCAAAGGCAGGATAAAATCAAAGTGCCAGTAAAACAAATGCTACTTAGGAGACTTCAAGGCCTTACTTTTCAAACAAGGGCCTTTTTCCTTCTCTTAAATAAAAACAAATATAGATTTCAGTCTCAAAGAAAAATGTAGAACAAATTGGTATTTTCTACCACTATCTTTCCAAAATCTACTTTTTAGGAAATGTAATATTGTGGATAAATTATAATGCTTCCATCAGAAGGTCAACCAGTTGAGCTGAAAACAGTTTAAACACACGCACTCCAGTAGCCAAACCTTAATATGCCTTAAACCACAACATTAATAATTTTGACATTGATATAGTACTTGATGGCAAAAGGTGATCAGCTCAGTAACACAGGCAGATGAACATTAGGAAAGTTGCTGTAGCCTAATAGTATTTCCTTAAAAACCACTAAAGATTCCTGTTCAAATTGTAAAGACTATGATCAATGGTAAGGTCAAAGTGCTAACAGGGACTCAACTGGCTGGTTGCTTTTTTGTTTGCCTTTTGATAGATATGTTTTAAAAGACCACAAAGGCACTGTTTCATTGACTGCAGCAGGAATGTCGAAAGTAAGAAAGCCATCAAGTCAGCCTTCTGGGTTTCTATGTCTATAAAATGTGCTTTGAATTTAAATCAGAAGCTCCTCATCTAAACTTTTATGGTCTATAACTGACTGGTTAGTGATTTGTAACAAGTAAACAAGACAAAAAAGGTGAAATAGCCAAGTTCACAACAAACCTCCAATGTAAATATCCATAGGAAGGAATTTATGCTGGCAGTATTGCTGAGGTGCCAAAATTGTTTTCTTGGTTTTATCTCTCAACATTTGTCTTAGAATTGATGACTCAGAGGTAACTGCCATATATTCTCTACTACAAAAATAAATAAATACCATTTATTTTCTTTTGAAGTTTACATGCCACGAGTAAAGAGGAACTAAATTGTGAACTCCTATTTTATTATAAATTAAAAGTACATTCATTCTTCATTGAGGCCCAGCTAGAAGTCATTTCAGGCTCATAAAGGAAGAATAATGTCACTCCAGGGTTCCCCAGCAGTGTTATGCATTAATATGTTTATTCAGACAAGTCTGTCCAGCTGTCAGACACAGCCCAAGCGAGGGATCTTTCCGTGGAACTTTCTCACATTACAAAGGAGAACATTCTACATCAAAAAGGGGCCTGTTCCCTCCCATTTGACTTTCTGTCTTCACCCTTCCCAATACGCAACTTGCACGTAGGTCTTTCTTTCCAAGAAAAGAACTGAACTCAACTGAGTGGTTAGTTGAGAGTCAGTGAAGCTTGGAGATGAAAATTACATGAAATGTTTGCTACTGCTGAGAAATTTCCCTCTGATACTCTCACTCAGTCTTGGACAGAAATGAAGCATTCATGTCAAAAGACTGAAGGAGGACACCAAATTCGTTCAAAGAGCTTTTTGCCCACCCAGTGCACAACTCCCAGAGTTCCCAGCACAAAACCACAACAGCTGATCAGCAAAAGATGAACACCCTGAGCACCAAAATCTGTGCTTCAAAATCTGAAATTAATACTCCACTGCTTTTAGGAAACCATGAATAAAAGCTGAGTACCAGGGTTTCAAACTCTCCCCTTTGCTGTACTTTCTACTTTGGCTGAAACTTTGTTTTACTTCTCCAATAATCTGTTTGCAAGGGAGGCGAGAGGCGACTCTGAACACGGGAATTGGAAGGCTCCATCACAGGCACTCTGCAATTTTTATTCCATTCCGGTTTGCAAAGCATTTCAAAGCATCTTTTATGTGAATATATTTCTTCTCTATGAAAACTCCAGCTCTGCAGGGAGCTGCACTGATCAGGAGCTTCTCAAGGCATTGCTGTGTCTCTGAATACAAAGAGCTGCAGCCCGAGCAGGCCTGCTTCAGGCAGTGATTGAATATGTAAAGGTTTGAAAAGCTTCACAGCTGTACTTTCTAACACAAATATTTGTATGTTCTTTGTTTGGAACAAATGCAAAAGTGGTAAAACATTTCATCTGGCTCACAAGCCAGCAATGAAAGGTTGTTCTCCCTCGGCTCTGTAGAGGGTTTTAGCTTGGCCTCAACACCTCGTGCTGTGTGAGAAAGGTCTGAATCATGGAGCACTGCCCATCTGCTTGGCAGAGAGCCTGGGCATCCTCCAAGTTACCATAGTGAGGCATCCCAAACCTCTTTTCATCAGGGTGAGAAACACTTTTCTTCAGCCTTCCCCAGCACCACTGCTGACTAATGCTGGTCCAGCCTCTATGGTCTGACAGAGAATTCCCATCACAGAGCTGGGCTGCCAGAGAAAGCTCCAGGTAGATTTCTACTTCTCTAGGGCAAAGGATTCTGGAAAGAAAACCTGGTTTTATAGTATTTTCTCCTTTGAAAAGCAAAGGGTTGGGATTTTTTTCCATTTACCTGCGTTGAAAACCACATTGATATGAAACTACAAATCAAAAGATTACTTTCCAAAGTCAAGAAAGCATGAGCAAGATTCTTCCTCCTGCAGTGGCAGGGTCAGTTGCCAAAAGGTAGCGAGAGGGCCTTGTGCAGTATAAAAGGAAATAGTTCTTTATATTTATTTCCCTGACTTTCTTTTCCATGAAACCTATTAATGGAACAGCAAAAAA
Organism: Corvus cornix cornix; assembly: GCF_000738735.6. Classification (NCBI taxonomy): domain Eukaryota; kingdom Metazoa; phylum Chordata; class Aves; order Passeriformes; family Corvidae; genus Corvus; species Corvus cornix. The sequence continues at coordinate 17,478,182 of NC_046342.1, read as the reverse complement.
GGGGCCCTGCTGGTCAGATAATGGCAGAGGTCAGTACAGGATAAAAAACCCACCACATCTTACAAAGAGAGGGAGAAGGACAGAGCACTTATCATGCAAGCTGGGGATGAGGCTTTCTGAGTGACTGAACTATTTTTACCCATTGCTGTCACTTCAGATCTCTACTGCTCATTTCTGTCTTGTTAGAGAAAGGACTCTGATTTTTTTAAATTTGCAGACAGGCCATAATTCTAAATCAGCAGTACAATAATTCAATAATCCTCTGCAAATGAAGGATCTTCTAAGCTTATAGAGGTTAATTTACTATTATCACTTGCTCCTAACTCATTATGATGAGTGGTTGCAGGTATAATGTCACAGGGCATGTTCATTTCTTCTTGTCTTGCTGCAAATGCCAGATGGATTTCAGCAACCAGCTCTGTGAGCCCTCCTTGGCTCTGCATTTGATGAGGAGCCAATAATCTTTCAGACACTTCTCTTGCAAAGACTATTTTGAAAGAGCATCCAAATCCTCCTTTGAACATCTCTCAAAATGTCACTTTTACCTGATCTGAAGAAGCAGATTTGAATTATCTGTGAGTGTAAAAATTCTCACAGATGGAATTTTTACATTTATCGTATTAACCCAGCCCAAACATTCCCGCACTTCATGGATAGCACCTCTGCCTGCCAGCTGCTTTCTGTGGATCCAGAGAGGGTGTGGAATAACCTCAGTGTGTCCCTTCCACGGCCCAGGAATGCAGCCCCTAAGACAGAACTGTAAGAAATGGCAAGTCCTGTGGCATTACAAACAGGGGAAATTACACCTTTAAAGTTCTCCAGGCCCGTATTAATTCCTCTGCTTAATTAATTCCTGGTACAATTATTCAGGCTGCCATAATACCTGTACTTGCAGGTCCCACTTTTCTGTTTTCCCCTTTCATGTATCTCTGCATTACACAGACTTGCCTCTGAATATGGAAAATATTACCTTTGCTTTGAAGACTCTGGTGTTGATTCTTCAACTCCAACTGGAATTGCACACTTTTATCTCTCAAATATTTCAAACCTTTATGATTATATTAAAACTTCACTGATGCAAAGACCCATAGAAAGCAGCTGTTCCTATGTTTAAGTTCATAAAATTATCATATTTGGGTAGCATCAAATCCACTTCTCTCTTCCTACCAAGGACTAGAGGGATTGTACCCAAGAGTAAGTCTGTCAACTAACTACTCATAAAAATTCAGGTTCTAAACATCTGCTCTATAAATTTTTTTTCTCTAGCTTTTTTTGCTGCTTTCTTTCTGAGTATGTTTTTAAACGACAGATAGCTCTTTTCCTTTCAAAATATATATTATTTAGTTTACCAGGTGATTTATTACCTTCCAGTATATCACAGGTGATGTCTCAGATGGTACAATTTAAACTCATACTTTATTTTTAATTATGATACCCTTTGTAATCCTACACTGTTGCAAAAATACCTATTGTTAGTCAAAACATGTGGCAAGTAAGAATGAAAATACGAGCTCACTCCCTCCTTTTCTTCCACTCCAAGTGCTTGTAGTTACACAGGATCTATTAAAGCAATGGCCAAAGTCACCATATATTTCTGTTTGGTTTTGAGGGATTTTTTTTAACATTATATATATATTTTTTCACTGCCAGTATGGCAAGCAGTAGAATAAGCCACAGCACAAATTTCTTGCCACGTTTTCAAATCAATAAAGTATGTAAAAACATTCCTGAAGATAATGAAACTTTTTGTTAAAGTATGCAGGGAATATGGGAATCGTTCTAGACCTGGGTTAGGCTCAATCCACAAGTTCCCACCTCATCCCCAGTTCATTCCATGGTTAAATGCAGGATAAACCCATTGACTGCAGTGGCATTCTCGAGGATCAGCTGAGATCAGAATTAATCCACTTTGTCTCATCTTCCTTGTGAAGAATCTCCATCTCCTCTCTAGAAAGCTCCAAAGCTTTAGAAATCTGAAGAAAACCCCGCTATTAAAGCATTGTGTTCAAACCTTTAAGTAACAAAAGAAGGGGGGGACAGCACAGCAGTTCACCGTGGATACTATTGATTGAAACCACTTAAATACCAGCTGAAATGTCACTGACATTTACAGCTACGCTTCTTTAAGGGGAAAAAAAAAAAAGAAATTACACATGTTGACAAGTAAATAACATGAGATTGCTGATCTTGGCAGCTGTCATCTAGACACACCAATAAATTATTCATATCAGCTTGTTTTATTGTCTTGCCCCTTCCAAATGGCACAGCAACAGAGATGTCAGAAATAAGGAGCTGTGTTATCAGGACTTTTCCTCTGGAATGAAGGGTCCAAGCACAAACACACAGTGCAGGGTCTGCCTTAGGGATGGGACAGCCCTCAGATCCCACTGTGTCCCTTTGCCTGGTCCCACTTTTCCCTTCGCAACAGAGCCCAGATTTGCCGCCTCCATCCTGCTTGGCCTGAGGAGGAGCAAGACCTTGCCAAGCCTCACTCACTCCCCTCACCTGAGGAAATAAAAACACAACTGCAGGTGCTCTCACACCTCTGTCTGTGCAGCAAAATCCTTCCTTCCCACGGCAGCATCCTCAGGACCAGCACAGCAGTCACAGCAAGTTGGTTAAACACGTTAAACCTCTGGGATATCCCTCAGAAGCAAGAGGACAGGACTGAAAGATGCTACAGGAATGGTCACTGCTCACCAGTCAGGAACATCCCAGAGCCTGGGGGTAGCTCCATGGATTTTATAATCCTCCCTACCACCAGTGTCACACAGCAGCAGCACAGAAGGAAAAAAAAAAAAAATAACCCTCAGGAATTCCTCGTGGAAAAACAAGCCTAGAGGAAGAAGATACACTTTTAAGATGGCTTAAATGTCTCCAAGATGAACAAGACCGCCATGACCTGCTGAAGCCAAGCACTTGCAAGATATTGAAATGCTTATTATATTTCTATTAGCAGTACCAAATGCTTTGCTGACAATACATTGATCTTCAGTCACACTTTTGAGAAATTTATTAGATTACTCCATGAAAATTATACAATTTAAAGTAATAGAGTATTATAGTTTTTTCTGAAAAGCCAGAGAATTTCCCTGCTTATTAGTAAATATGTATCAGCTGTGACAAATATTGAAATCATACTTTATAAGTATTTTAGCCTTTGAAGTCTTACCACTACATGAAATATAGGTAATTTTTCTTCCTTATGATCAATAAAAGGTCTATTTTCAAAATGACTTCATATTGATTGAAGGGTCAAAAATGTCCCAGGTATTGATTGTGTGCATATAATCACGTTTTGCTCAGTAAGTTAACCTCGTCTACAAGTGAAATGAAAAGACATCCACTATATCACTTAAGCAAAATATTTTCATTGCATTTGAAAAATTGCTTCCATCAGTCACCTGTGTCTCACTGACAATGTATTTTCTTTTTTTTTTTTTTTTTTAAACCTCAGGAAGTGGATTTACATAGAGTGAACAGCCAGGACAAGCTTGGCCTTACTGTCTGTTACAGAACAGATGATGAAGATGACATGGGTATTTATGTGAGTGAGGTAAGATTGAGCTGCTTTCCATAAGATACCATTTATCTTTCCAGCTGCATTGTTGGGCAGTTAGGACATTCATCCTCTGTTTGTACCATGTTGGATAAACAGCCCAAAATGCAGTAATTGGAAGAAATCTAATTATTTTCCTTTTCTCCAAACTGAGTGCAATCCTGCTCCCACTGAAGTCAAATTTCATTATATTAACAATGTTCCATTTCAAATGAGGCCTTCAGAGTATTTTCATATATTCCCCCTTTAATTTTTGTTCTTGATTATTCCTGAAACAATATAAATTATAAAAAACACCACACATTTTTATTTGCAAACATCTGGGGCCCATTTGTCTCTCTTTGTCCCTTTCCATGAAAAAAGCTGCATTTTAGACATCAACATTTTTTTACCATGCAGATCCATTTCAAATTATTTGCACCAGTTTAGGGAAAGAACCTCATAACTAAATCTAAAACCTTCCATTAAAATGCGCCACTCAGGAAATAAGGGGAAGTAAATACTGAGCTCCCAAACCTGCAGAGCACTCAGAGTTCCCTTAATTTGCAGATTGATCCCAACAGCATCGCTGCGAAAGACGGGCGGCTCCGAGAAGGGGATCGCATCATCCAGGTACGTGTGGGAAGTGCTCCAAGTGCCCTAAACCCCAGAATTCCACTTCCTGCCCTCATAACAAGGCTCTGCCCATGCCATGCAGGGGGATGGAACAGCATCACATGTCCAAACCACCACACTTGCCCCGCACTTCTCTGCACAAGGCTGGGGGTGTATGCATGGATCCATCCAGCCAAGCATTTCCATGGAGCTCGGCACAGCAGCATCCAGGTGTGCCCATGAAGACACTTCACGGTGTTGTTTTTTCTTTAAAGATCAATGGCATCGAGGTGCAGAACCGAGAGGAAGCTGTGGCACTTCTCTCCAGCGAGGAGAGCAAGAATATCTCCTTACTTGTGGCAAGACCAGAAATTCAGGTACAGTAGCAACAAAAAACCATCACTTGAGTCTTAAAACAGTTGCTGTTTTGTAGAAAGAAGTTCTTTCAAATTGTTTAACCTGCCTAAATCTACCATCTACCTAAAACCATATTATACACGGTTTGACTGCACATGTATATATGGTCTAAAATAATGGAATTCAGCAGTCATGGTACTTACATACATATTTTATATTAAAGTTCAATTTCTAAGACATGTGGTGATTTATATTGCTGCAGTGCTATTACAAACATCAGTGCATGGTATTATGAATGGTTTTGAGTCACAGTTTTGAAGAACATGCTGAACTCTTAATTCCTATAGCTATTGATTATTCATTCATTAAAACACCTATTATTCAGCACTTCATATACCATCTCTTAAAGTACTTGAATACTGTCAAGAAGCCTCCTCAGCTGTAATAAAAGGTTGAACCAGATCCCTTTGTAGAGCAGGGATTAGCACAACAAAGCTGTTGAACAAACAGCCCGGAGCACCATTGTTTGATCTGTCTCTGCTCCTGGTGCTGGGAGAGCAGCCCTTGCCAGAGCACCTGGAGATCAGGATCACGACTGTCCTCTTATCCTGGATATTTCTGATCTTTCCCATGGGGATAATTGGGAATGGGAGTAAAAATGTCCTACGGACCCCAGCCAGATTTTCCTTCCGCTGTTTGATGCTGCCTCACAAGAGGTGTTCAAGCTTTGGGCTCTGGAGTATTTTTGTACATCCTAATCAAGTTGTGCACAAACCAAGACTGCCCCAACTCTTAGAAGTATTTCCTCGGATCAAAAGACTGTTCATATGTAAAGGGCTGTTGAAGATAAAACCGTGCTGCTGGAGATGGAGGCAGCTGTGGGAGGAGGTAGCACAGTCAATAATACCTGCACTTAGCACAAGGACAGGCTCTTTCCCAGGACACGGCAGCGCTGGCACAGGAAGGAATCTCCTGAGATTTCCCAGCCACTGTCCACAAAGAAAAACCGTAATTTATGTCAGTCGTCATTCTTTTGACAATGATTGGTTTGTTTTTTCCCTCCCTTTTCACACAGCTGGATGAAGGATGGATGGATGATGACAGAAATGATTTTCTGGATGACTTGCACATGGACATGTTAGAGGAACAGCACCACCAGGCAATGCAATTTACTGCCAGCATGCTTCAGCAGGTACTGCCCTTCTGGTGTGCAGGGCTGTCAAACTTCCCACTGCACTCAATATTCCAATCTTGAACTTGGCTGAATACACTTAGTGTCTCAATGACACTAAGACAAGCCAAAAGGACTTTCTGTAAAATCAAGATATTACATGACTGTCCACAACTTCATCTTGGGGACCAAAATGTTTTAAAATAGTACCTTTTGTGCTTTGCTCCTTACCACAACATGATCACAATTCTTGGAAATCCCCTGTCACTGTAGTCACTGAGAGAAGTACGGGGTGTATGGTGGATAGAGCAGACAGAGGGCTGTCTTACAGAATATCTCCTATTTGATGTGCATGCACAGACTGGAAACAGCCTTCCAAAACCTAGAAACTCAAATAGAGAACTCAGGCAACTGACTGAACTAAGATCTATATAAGGGGAGAAAGGCAAAGAAGATGTTTTTACATTACAGATTTTATGTAGGGCCACAGATACGGGCTTATATTCTCCATCATTCTGCTATGATTAAAGCAATTCCTCAGTTTTTGCCTAGACATTTTTTCTGAAGTTTTCTAGAACTCTACATCCTCTGCGGCATCCCCATGTTCTGAGGAGACATGCTCTCACTTTGGCACTGCAGGAGAACTGGATATCATTGTGCACCCTAAGTGGGAGAAGAAACATTTTGAAAATGTGACTTCTACCAGTGTTGCTGCATAGGTGAAACCCAGACCTCAGGTTCTTCTGAAAAGGACACCCACAGCAGGCTGTGGGTTTGGTCACCTTTTCTCTTGAGTTCTTAATAATACTCTTTCCATATAAGAGGCTGAAAGTGTAAAAAGTGACAGGTTAAGAGAACTATTTAAAAATAAACACCTTGAAATATGTCATGTGCTTGCAATAATTTTTTTTTCTGTCCTGCTCTTTCTGTTGTTAGAAGAAGCACGAGGAAGATGGAGGCACCACAGACACAGCCACTATTTTGTCCAACCAGCACGAGAAGGACAGTGGTGTGGGGCGCACGGATGACAGCACTCGCAACGATGAGAGCTCTGAGCAGGAGAACAATGGGGACGATCACACCACCTCCTCCAACACTTTGGGCAGCCAGAAGAAGCTGACCTACAGCCATGACACCCTGGGAAGTGGGGACATGCAGTTCAGCAATGAGTCGTTCATCTCAGCTGACTGCACCGACGTCGACTTCCTCGGCATCCCCGTGGACGAGTGCGAGCGGTTCCGGGAGCTGCTGGAGCTGAAGTGCCAGGTGAAGTCTGCCAACCCCTACAGCCTGTATTACCATAACAGCACCCTGGAGATGAGCAAAAGCGACCAAGAGAGTGTTGACAGAGAGCTGGAGATGCTCAACGAGGAGCTGCGCAACATTGAGCTGGAGTGCCTGAACATCGTGAGAGCCCACAAAATGCAGCAGCTGAAGGAGCAGTACCGGGAGCCCTGGATGCTGCACAACAGCGGCTTCCGAAACTACAACACGAGCATTGATGTCCGCAGGCACGAGCTCTCGGACATCACCGAGCTGCCCGAGAAGTCCGACAAGGACAGCTCGAGTGCCTACAACACGGGCGAGAGCTGCCGGAGCACTCCGCTCACGCTGGAGATCTCCCCTGACAATTCCCTGCGCAGAACTGCAGAAGGCATTAACTGTCAAGGTAATGAGGGGACAGTGGCATATAATGTCTCCCAAAAGAATTTGTTTGCCGGCTCAGAAAGCCATGAATCCAGCGCTGGTAAATGCCACGCCTCCGCTAAAGATCCTGACCTCGGCAAGCAGCTGGAGAGCAAGGAGAGAAAAGGCAGCGATGGCAGCAAAAGCCCCACTCACGGTCAGAAACCCTCGGGCTCCTACGTGTCCCCATACCACCACTCTCCCTATAAACACGCTCACATCCCTGCCCATGCCCAGCACTACCAGAGCTACATGCAGCTGATCCAGCAGAAATCCGCTGTGGAATATGCACAGAGCCAGATGAGCCTGGTGAGTATGTGCAAGGACTTGGCCTCGGGCCAGAGCGAGCCCAGGATGGAGTGGAAAGTGAAGGTCAGGAGCGACGGGACACGCTACATCACCAAGAGGCCGGTGAGGGACAGGCTGCTGAGGGAACGGGCCATAAAGATCAAGGAGGAGCGCAGTGGGATGACCACGGATGACGATGCCATCAGTGAGATGAAGATGGGCCGTTACTGGAGCAAGGAGGAGAGGAAGCAGCACTTGGTGAAAGCAAAGGAGCAGAGGAGGCGGCGGGAGTTCATGATGCAGAGCAGGTTAGAGTGCTTAAAGGAGCAGCAAGGTGCAGAGGAGAAGAAGGAGATGAACATCATTGAACTGAGCCACAAAAAAATGATGAAGAAGAGAAATAAAAAAATATTTGACAATTGGATGACAATCCAAGAACTGCTAACCCATGGAACAAAATCACCGGACGGCACGCGGGTGTACAATTCCTTCCTGTCAGTGACTACTGTATAATCAATCCCCAGTGCTAAATTATGTACATAAAACACTACCAGTGGGGTAGGAATCAATGCCTCGTTCAATGTGGCAAGATTTTTGTATATAAGATACAGTCACCAAGTTTATAGTTCAAATACTGAACTCTACAGCCGTGGGTGCCAGGATCTCCATTCTGCGGTGGAGAGGAAGCTTGCCCATCTCCTTCAAAGGCAATATTAGCAGTGCTTTTTGGAATACTGATTGTACTTTTTTACTTGTTACCTTTTACATGATGTGCTTAAATATCAGAAATGTATTAACCATACTTACACAGGTAATTTGCTTAAACTATATTCATATTAAAAGGTACCCGTGCTTTTCTTTACCTAAAAAAAAAATGCAAGAAATCCACAAGAGCATCTGCACATATGTATTTTTTTTTTTTGTGAAACCATATTTTGTGATATTATTTTGCTGTTGTTCACTTCTACACAGAGAGCTGTTTATCAATACTTAGCTCAAGGTTTAAACTCAGAATTAGAGTCATTCTCTTGTAATATTTAACATTTATCAAACAGCAGTTTTTATAGAGTTATGCTCAACATTTAAACATTTTTCTCTTTAAGGTTTCTGAAGAAAGTATAGAGGTTTCATCTGAAAAGCCTGAGGCAAAGTACACTATAATGCAGCTTTAAAGGATTTTAAAGCATGTTTGCAAATGTTGCAACCTATTGAAGAAACGTGCATGTACAGCTAATTTGTTTATATAAGACAGTTTGTGGAATTTGAAAAGCCCATGGTAGTAACTGTTTGCTTTATAGATTTGAATGTATTGAATTATAAAAGCAGTTTCATGAAATCATCATTAGCTACAAACATTAACAAGTAAAATGAAGTAAAATAAATTATTGTTTTATATTTCAAACGATTTTAAATTCTTTTTTATTCCCTTCTGGTTTCACCACCTGGAATATAATTTTATGGAGTGTAGCTCCTGTGGTGCAGAAGTGGCTGGACAGCCACTGGAGCCAAACCTGAGGGAATAATTGCCCTCCTGACTTTGGGGGGGAATTTGGATTGAGGTTTTCTTGAGGGAAGAGGCAAGGGAGAAGCACAAGGGTTATCAAGAGTAAAATCCAGCAGTGCCTATCTTCAGCTCACAAGGTATTTAAGGTGACTTGTAAGAAAGAAATAGAAGATCTGCTCTCCTGCTTTGCTTTGTGGTTTCTTAGTGGTGTATAAACCCAACTACAGCCTTCAGTGGGGGTTTGCTTTAAAAACAGACAATATATAAATTAAAGCATATATAAACTAAAGCAAATAAATACACAAATTAAAAGAGATGGTGGAAAAATAACAGCAGTGTCAAAGAGGTATCACTTTCCTTTTTGTGTTTTCTATTTCTGATGACGAATTTAGATACAAATTGGAATATTCCGCTGGATTAAGTGATGTAGACTTGTTATGAATAATTCCCAGATTCTCTATCCCCTCTCCATTTTCCCTTGAAAATTTGCTCCCAGGCCTTCTGAGTTTTTATTCTGGACCCTTCTGTCCTAACTCAGAAGAGCAAAAATTACAGTCTTGGTGATAAAAATGAAGAGTTGGAAGAGGAGAGATTAACAGCTTCTTGTCCCCATTTTGTCTGTCATCAAGAAGCAAACAATGGATTTGTCCAGGGTTTTTGTGCTCCCTTTGTGGACTAGCACTGATTTCCACAGAATGTGTCTGCCACACTCCACAGTGAACTTCTATATACCTGAAAATGCACCTTCAGCCCATGTAATCTGGCACTCTTGTCAGTAAGCCTCTGCAAATTTATCTTCAAACTGTATTTTCCTTTGGGATAAAGAGCTACTCCTACTGTAGTCTGTACAAGGTTTTTCTATTGACTTTGTAAGAGCTGGGATTTCACCTGACATGCACCAGCTGTTACCATCATCAGTGGTACAGTGGGAAAAACACCAGATTTTCACACTCACGCTGCTTTCAGTGTAAGACATTTGCCCTCTCTGTCTCAAATCTGCCTCACTCCTGGTTCATATTCTGTTCATCCCAACTGCAGGTGTGAGAGCCACAGCAAAATATTACCTTCTCCTCAAGCCCACACACTCAGATGTACAGAGCTGTGATTAGTGTCGAATAACAATCCTTAAACCAGGCATGAAAAGACAGCTAAACCATCTCTAGTCTGCCTAGAAATATTAAAATTTGAAATGTTCCAATGAGGAATAGTTATTATCAAGCTGCTCCTCATAAAAATAAGCTCCTTTGGAATAACCTCACGTGCAATGGTTCCTTTGGGCACCAGTGACAGTGATGCTGAGCATTGTGTACATTGGGTAGCAGCAGAACTCCCAACATGTTTTGGAATTCAGTGTGATGTGCAGAAATTACACCAAAGCATCCACAGTATAAAATTTACATTCATTAAGATGTTGAAGTAAAATTATTGGCCAAGAATTACTCTCACACCTTCAAGATTTTCCTCACTAAACATTTGCTGTTTTGGACAGTTAAAAATCAGCTCTCTCCTTCAGCACTAGGATTTATTAATTAGCATCAGTTCACAGAATCTGTCAGTTATCCTGGAAATCTGAACAAAAGCTTTGCAAACTGCAGATTTTCCTTTTCCAGTTATCATCACACTTCTCATTGCCCTATCAAAGTACTTAATGAGGTGTTGAAAAGGGAGATTTTGGGTCTTTTTATTGCTTGCAAGGAAACATTGGAAATTACCATGTTAATCCAAACCTCACATTACAGAGCAACGAATCCAACTAAAAGCAGCCTTGGATACCCGAGAGGAAATACTTCATCTAACAGTTTTTCTAAAAATGACATTATAGTACATACCCCAGTGCTTGAAAGATAACAATGGAAATTGTTCTGTTATCCACAGGACACTCACACAAAAAGTCTCCAGGCAGCAGTGGAGGTTGTGTCTCCTGGGTTACTGCAGGTTGTACCCAAAATCCAGCACCCTCCACCATGGCCACACACCCCCTGTGGGACAACGTGGTGGGTTGGTCTTGCTGGACACAACCCCAGATACTCAGAGTCCTGCAGGGATCAGCACTGGGAATGTGCTCCTTCCAGTGGGGATGCTCAGTCCACATGGTTTTTGAAGTTAGTTTAAACCTGGAAGGAACTAAAGGTATTGTCACCCGAAAGTATAAAACTTCATTTCCATCTTCCTCCTCAGCCACTTTATTGGGCACAACCTCCAGCTTGGGTGCAAACTAATCCCAAAATAATAACTATGCAGGGAGAGATCCTAAATACACAAAGAGGGAACAAGGAATTGCCAAGCTGAGAAGTTTGACCAGAGTCCATGTGTGCAGCTCCTGGAGATTCTCACACAGCCCTTGCTCATTCCTGCTGCCCCACACCCTGTCCCTGCTCCTGCCGTGGCAACACCTCAGTCCCCATCCCTTGACAACTCGTGCCCCTTCATCCCACCAGAGGTGACAAGGGGACACCCTGGATACAGGTTGGTGCAGAATTTGGCTGATTCTCTGCAATGCAAACAGGCTCTGTGTCAAACTGGGGTCAGCTTCCCTGAATTGCACAATGTGTCCCAGATGTAAAAATCTATAAAAATGTAAAATACTTATTTGCAAATAGGGTTTAAAGCGGCATGGAATCGCCCGGTTTAGATGCGCGCTGAAATGGGAAAGCCCTGAACCAAACCTAACAGCATTTTTTTGTAAATTAAGAGAACTTGCACAGTAGGGATGGCAGATAAAATGAGGTAAGACTACACATTGCCTAGGGACTACTGGTTGGAGAACTAATTAGGATTATAAACTGAAAGTATGTAAATTAACCAAATATAATTATCTGCTAGTGGCCTTTGGAAATAGGTTACCGGATACTTGTTAGCAAAATTGCTCAAATGCCTGGAAGCCATACAAGGCAAGCCATAAGCAATTTAAATTCCTCTCTTTGTTTTATTTTCAATTGTTTTAAAGCAGTTTTTGTATTAAGGATTTATTGGAACATAAACTAATTAGAGAGAAAACGCAAAAACCAAACGTGAGACAGAAACTGACACAGCAGATGCTGTACCTCCATCCCGAGGCCCCTGGTTTTATCGAATGTAAATTGTTTGATGTGACAAAATAGCAAAGATTCTGCTTGGGGTTTCATTGGAACAGCTCTGTGAGCTCCCAGCCAGGGTTCAGCTGGGAGAGTGGTGGTTTCTGCATGAGTACAGCACCTCAGCCCCGTGGGGTTTATGTGGAGACGTGTTCTCTGTTTGAATGCAAACATGCAGAATTAACCTCCCTTTTCTCCAGGTGTCTGTCATGGCACAAAGCAGCACCACATTCAGGGGTTTCTGTGGGGAGATCTCACCATCAGATCATGTCTTCAGAAACACAGGATTGGCCACTGGAGAAAGTGGTGGTGGTGGAGACAGTGGTAGGTATTTAACATGATAAAAAATAAGGGGGCCACATATAAAGAGTAGCTGGGCTAATTTCATGCTCAAGCATAAGGGCTTTAGTACACAGGCCTGCCACAAAGCCCACTTACGTGAGCTGAAAGACTCCAAGCAGTCCCAGAGGATTTAAAACAGTCTATTAACTTACACAGTTAATTACCCTGCTCTGTACCAGTGAAGGATCTGAAGGGACAGGCCATCACAGCTTTGTACATCAGAGCACAATTGGGTTTCCTGCTGCTCACCACACCTCCCACAGACCTTCTAATGGTCACTGCTTTAAAAAAACCATCCTGCAGCCCCCACTAATACTCTGCCACCCCAACCTGTGCCCTGCTCCAGAAGCTCCAGGGGATCTGTGTCTGAGCAAAGGCTGCAAAAGGAATTGTGCAGCTACTGCATGACTGACCGTGAAGTTCACAGTCAGCAAGCATTGCTCAGTGTTCTTGGGTGTATTCCTCCCCTCAGTTGTGCCCTAAAGCTTCTTGCTGGAATCCTAAAATACCCAAAAGCACTAGAAACATCCTCATTTCTACAGCATAAAAAATGCAATTGCCTACTCTGAAAACTAGGTAGAAAAGAAAACCTAAAATTAACTTAAAAGCCACATGTCTATTCTACTGGAGTCAATCTACCAGTTTTGAATGCTGGGAATTAAAACTTTACCTGATTTCTTTTACCTAAATTTGTACATCAGCATCATAGATCTAAGTGCATAATTGCAATGCTTTTTACTGATCAAAATGAGAACAAGCTTCTAACAGTTTCTTACGAAAAACTGTCATCTTCTGACACAGAATGTTTCTTAGAGGAGATTTAATCAAATCAATTAATAATGACTTGGCAACAATGCTCCAATTAGGGTTTTAATTTACAAAAGTATAATGCCAATAGCATAAAAAAAAAAACCAAACAGTGGAGCCAAATCAGGGGAGCCAGTGCCCAAATACACATCTGGGCTGATATTATTTTTCCTTTCTATGCAAAATGAAAGTAATTTTAAAAAGATAACTACATTTTTCCAAAATCATCTTCAAGCACCTCTAGGAATAATCGAGTTAAAGCAAGCCCAAACCAGCCCATTCCTATTTCTCCCAGCAGATGATGTTGGCTTTAGGTCACACTTCTTGCACCCTACTCCCATCTCTCTCCCCCTTCTGGGAAAACTGATCCAGCTAAGCCAGAAAGGGATCAGAAAGAATAATCCCCACAGTCTTCCAGAGTTGGGTCTTGGCCCAGCTATGACTGGGGATCAATTACATGTGCAGGAAATTACATACGTAACACACACAAAACAAGCGCCAAGGCTGGCTCTGCTTATGTGTTTTGATTTTGTGTTTAGTTCTTCAGGACCAAAAAAGGACTTAGTCCATCTCACATACGATATGAGAAGCACATAATATCCCCAAAGGACCGACAATGTCTTCATTTCCACAGCATGAAAAGATTAAATGGCTTGCTCTGAAAGCCAGGCAGGAGATTCTGTTATAAAGCACAAGCCTGAAGAATGGCACTTGCCCAGCAACAAGGGTTGGACTCAAACTGCTGACAAATCCCAAAGTGCAGAAGTGCAAAGAGGCACGACAGCTTGTGTGGCTGGGTCAGGGGCTGCTCCTCTGGCCAGGACACAACGCTTGGGCTGTCCTTTCAAATCAGTTTGCCAGGGAGGAGCTTTGAAGGTAATTTCTTTGACAATCCATCCTTTTTATGTGAAGCAACTGCAGGACCATGCTACGGGGAGCCCCATTAGCTGAGAATAAGAACTTCTCTGTAAAAGTGAACTTTTGGTGACCTTCCCTCAAAGAAAATACTCTATCATATTGGAGTGTGGGCCTCCCAGGTGTCATGGCGAGGCTCCATTGTCACGATTAGGAGAGCTAGCTTTGATTTTCCATAATCCATCCTCCAGCTTAGCTGGGCTTTGTTAGCTTTGAATGCCATAAACAAAGGCTCCCCAAAAGGCAAATCCAGCTATAATTGTTTAATAAAAGTAAATCAAAAAGCTGCAAATTGAAGGCACCCAAGGTTTATCAAATCGCTGCTTTGCTCCAGTTCAATGTAAGCACCCAACATTTATATTCCTTAGGGCTTGAGGAATCAGCCCAAATAAAAGCAGTAAGGTCACATCCAAATAATTTCCACGAGAAACACAACTTGGTTACACCATAAGATCCAGCAAACACAGATGCAAAATGTACCAAAACACAAAACCAAATGTACAAAGCTATTCCAGAAACACCTCTCTGCTCTACTGTATTTGAACTCTCACAAACTGAACTCAAGCACTGCAGGATTGTTTGGTAATGAACTGATGAGCCTTTTTCAGTACTTCCATTCCAAAGTCATCAAAAACTGTCTCTAGTGAGGAAAGAGTGACCCCTTCTATACCTACAACCACAGAGCTTTCTCCTGTGTCACTGTTTTCCAATGAGGCTGAGAGGTTCTGCTTCATTTATTCTTTCCAGGAGTCTTTGTAGGCATCCCTGAGCATCTGCATTACAGAGTAATTGAGGCTGGGAGGGCCCTCTGGAGATCCTCTGGCCCCATTCACCGCTCAAACATGGCATTAGGAAGGATTGCTAAACACAATATAAGCAAACAAGGAGCTACAGGATGCAGCTTCAAGGCAAATCCCAAAGGCACAATGAACCAGGCGCTAAAAGGAGATTTAACAATTTCAACACAGGCTCCACAAGCATCTTCTGCCAGACACTAGGGCATGTCCTTCATGTCCTGGTCTTGCAGGGCTTTTCATTTAGGACCCCAATGCCAGCTTTCCTAAGTGCAGACAGAGTTTAAGGCAGGTGATCTGAGCGGCCCTCGGTGTGTGGGACAGGGCAGTGCCTGTATGAACAGAGTCCTTTTGGGTGCCAAGGCCTTGCTAAGGAGCAGTGACAAAGTCTCTGTCCCCACTGGTGACCCAAGCACAGCTGGTTCATGAGGCCAGGAATGGGAACAAGGCTCTAAACACCACCCTGCAAAATGTTTGTAGCACAGCCCTAAAAATGAACAGGTGTGAGAAGAGAAGCAGCTGTACAAGGCTCACACTTGATGCACCAGATTTGGCAGATGGTTTTGTATTTGCCCCCTTAAAATCCCTGCACTGGGAGCAGCACACACCCCACACACCCAGAGGATGCAGAAGGCTATGCTCCTTCAGGCACGTGCACAGCAGCGTCCTTTGAATTATTCAGGCTGAGGGAAAAGCCACATTATTAAGAAAAAGTAATAACTACCACGTAACACATCTGCCTGTGTTTGCAAGTCACACATGTGCCAACTCTTCTCCTTCCTGAGTCCCAAGGCAGTTTCTAAGGCCTTTACCTAAGCATAAATGAACACCAGTCCTGCAGTGGATGATTCGCTTGATGCTCTGGGAGAAGGAGCCAACCTCGAAGAAAAGTAGCTTCACTCATCAGCATTAATAGCTCATACATCAAACACTCACACACAAATAAGGAACAAAACCAAGCTAGCAAACCCTCTTACCATGTTTTACAGTAAAGCAGCATCTGTCGTTTTCAAACTAAGTCAGAATAAATGTGGCAATTTCAGTTGCCTGCATGTGGCTGTTGATGAGTGTGGAGAAATATTTCCAGATTAAATGGGTGAACATCCATGTGGCTAAAGCAGTACAAATGGGGCCAGGCACAGCTGGTACTTTGTCTCCTAACATGGAGATTAGTGCCATCAGCAGGGGCACAGGAGCCCAAAATGCAGTAATTCTGCTAAATAACAAGTGCCTGCCAAAGGGATTGTGTATTCCCAGCACAGCCCTAAACTCAAGTCATCACCAACATCTGAGGCAGCAAGGGTGCCTTAACAATGCAATTCATGTTTTCATCTTCTCCAGAGGTGGAAGAGGGGACCCTGCTTCTGACTGAGGTTACCTGCGTGCCAACCCACAAAGAGCAGCAATAGACCCCAGCAAAGAGCTCAGAATATTCCCCTGCAACTCCACCAGCAACCCCTCAAATATCTCTCCCCCTCTCTCACTTTCCTGGCTGATCAGGTAACAACAATCCCGTGTTAAAAATAAACACGAACACAGTTACAAGCTCAGAGACCAAGCATATCACTCATCTGAAAAAGTACTAAAACATTTTTTTAAATCCATTTGGATCAAATTATAAATTTTCATTCCAACAGCACTCACAAACAGAGGCAGTGCTTTTCCATGTGAGCTAAGCTCATTCTCTTTGGAGACAGACATCAGCTAGAGCTCATGTTCCTGAGGTCTTCAGACTCATAAAAGGTTGAGGAAAGCAAAGGGAATGCTCTGTTCCCAGGCAGAGGCACCTTGTTCTTCCTCTGCAGAGAGACAAGGACTGCTCCACAGCAATTCATGCCCAATGAAGCTACTCCACACCGTAGGACTAAAGGGGATTAGAAATGAGCACCCACACAGAGGAGAGAACACGGCAAGGAGCAGTAACTGCAAGGCTTTCACAGTGCTTTGGTTTGTGAACCTTCCTTGTCTTGGGCCAGCCTGGAATTTGTCCTGTGGGAGGTCTCACCCAGAAAGGCAAATCCTCAGGACTGGCAACTCGTGCTGAGCTGTGGAGAGGAATTCAGTGAGGACAGGAGGTGGCCAGCTGAGAAAACAGCAGCATTGAATAAAGCATCCGTAGTTGTGCCATCAGCCAACAATGGCAGCGCTCTGGTCACTGTTTGCTCCTCCCTGCACACACGGCCAAATAAATGCTTGTTTAGACACTGACACAAAGCCCTCACTCACACAGACCTCCTCTTACTATCAAACTATTATTTGCCAGAACTCATGAGGACTAAGCCAGCCTACAGCACTATTTTGTAGATGGTTCCAGAAGCATCTCCTAAACAGCATGGTTAGAGAGAAAACTCTGGGTTACGTGGATTCAGGGTTTGTCCCAGGACTGAGTCACACAGCAGGGTGATAATATGCAAACGGGACAAACACAAAAGGACCCCACAGTCAGAGAGAGTCTTTAGGTGCTGGTTCAGGTGAGGAAGCAGCAAATGTGTGTAGAAAGGGAGATGGGAAATGCAATCACTCCTGGTTCCTCTCCATGAGTTACTGCAAGCATTTAGCAGCTTAAAAAGAATAACACCTCACTGGAAATAGAAATCAAACTTGTTCTGAAGCTGCTAAATGTGCTGCTGGCTTCTTTGGAGAGAAACACAATTAGATTTGTATAAAGACTTTTTTTTTTAAGGATTTTTTATTTTGTTTGATAGTCACATGAAATATCAGAGCTGAAAGAAATCCTAAAATTCTCTGACACAGAATTAGGCTATTTAAGGATTAGCCTGGATTATTTGCAGAAAGCTGGGAAAACCCAGCAAAAGTAAGTCTGCCAACAGCTGACTGGTTCTGAAGGAGGAGATATGAAAGAGCCCTGGCACTCTTTGTAAATTTATATTCTGAAATACAGCATGTAAACAGAAATTTAAACCAATACAGAGTATAAAATGCTTGGGAGTCCTTAGAAGTTAGTTCAAACCTCACCAGAGGCAGTAGGTTTTTGATTAGGCCTCAGAGAATGAGGATCCTTCCCTCCATGCCTATCAGAGTCTGGCAACACTGCAAGAATCAGCACAGCTCAAACCAGATCAGAATTTGATCTAGAATGTCTTGCTGGTTATTTCAAACTGAAGGAAGCCAGACATCCTCTACTAGAAGATGAATGATTTATGCCCATGAAGTCACCATCTCAATCATTCCTATACTGACAAGTCTCAACCAAGGCTTTATTTGCTTATTGGCCATCTTTAATTGATGAGTTGGTTCCCTCAGTTCATCGTCTTCCTACCCACTCACTTGGAAACAGGCCAAAGTATTGACAGGAAAGAAGCCTCCCAGCGAAGATGAGAAGCTCACGTGTAGGGCCCCACTGGGGAAATTTGCCAGGCAAAACTGAATACAGAGAAGGAAAAAGCTTCTCTGCAAAGATTTTCCATTGGAGAAAAATTCCATTGTCCCCCTAAACACGTGACCCAGGGGGGATCCTTACTGTCAGAACTGGGGTGGGCACCAACATGGCCAGTTGCAAGCACAGCCTCGAGTCATCTCAGCTTAATTCCTATTCTGCTTCTGCTCAGCACATGAACAGACTTTCTCTGCTCAGCAGTCTTGGTCCATCCCAAACCAAACCTGCAGCAGCAATGGGAAACATGGCTTGAGCTTCAAGGGAAGAGGAGAAATGTTACTGTGGGGGGAGAGGGCAGGATAAGGAAGGAAGGGCAACAACATTATCAACCAAGACTGGAGCTGCTGTTATTTGAACAGGGAGAAAATGACCAGTTCTTCCTAATAGCTGATTTCAGTCTATGAGGGTTTTTTGCTTTTATGGCCCTCTGCTTCGTGCCAGTGTGAGCTACAAGCCATAACTTTAATAGCTTCAACCAAAGAGTTATGATAATATCAGACACTGTGGATGATAAGCAAATAACAGCAAAAATGTAATGAAAAGTATGTATTTATGTCCTTGCTATTAAACCCAAAGCTATAAACATTGACAGCCCTAAGAGTAGCAGTTTCTATTGTCATTGATTAATGCCTTGTTTTGAAGAACAAGGAGAAGGTTAAACCAAGAAAGAAACAAAGAGAATTCTTTTTTTGCTTCTCTCAATCTGAAAAATTGGCTATTTTAGGTGAACCTGCATTCCTGAGACATTTTCATAGAAGACAAAATGCCTGGCAGTGGAAATGCAGTCAGAGACATCTTTCAGGGCCTCTGAATCACAGCACAATGCACATGTTTAAGCACTAATTAACAAGGAGTGTGCTCACTAATGTGCACATTTCACATTTGTATCTTGGGTCCTCTCCATTAGCATAACTCTCAGCTGACAGGGTGGCCATAACCACCCTTCACTGCAAAACAGGGCTTCTTTTAACTCTTCAACAACTATTGCCTCAAAGATTTTGAGGACAGACAGCACAGCAAAATCAATGCACAAACTTTGTAATTAATGTAATTAATCATGATAATTACTGATGCAAAAAAATCTTCTGCCCATAATGAAATCAGAGAGGCAGATGATGGCTCAAAACTTAGAAGAATCTTCCATGTCTGTCACAACCTAGAAGACAATGGCTCTGCACCTGGCTCCATCCAGGGTATTGTTTTCCCACCTGGCTCTGGGATTCTGTTTATCCCCACAGATGGTTATGAATGGAAAAAACAAGCTCACAGGCTCTGAATATTTCTGCAGTGCTACCAAGCTCCTCCAACCTGATAAGAGAAGTTTCATTTCTGCTGTTCCTGCTCTGATGAAATGTTCATACCAAACATTTGCACAATTCTCCCCTCCAGCACTGCTCCCTCCCTCCTCAACCCCTCTCATAACCTCCTCTCTTTGGCATCAGACACACCTGATAACCACACAGGAAATCCAGAACTGTGTCCTCTTGAGAGTTCCAGCACAAAAGAGCCTAGAGGTTCTCTTTTTAATCATTTTAGATTAAAAAAAAAGAGAGAGAAAGGAAAGACCTAGCAGAAGCTACAGAAGATGGCAAGTCTGAGACTCACCCAGTCCAAGGGTGAGTCTGTGCCATTTCCTGGGACAGACGCTGTGCTCCTAAAACACAGACCTGGCACTGCCTCAGTGTTACACACAGCACGTTATAGGGGCAGCTCATCAATTCTCCTGCCAACCCACTGACCCTTCTACCATTAAAAAGGCATCAGCCCTTCCCTCTACTGCCATTTCCCTTTCTCCAGCCCCCAAGCTCCTCACTTCAGGTGAGGCAAAGCCCCCATGACATAACTCATTGCTCTTTCCCAGGCAACACCCTGGGCATTAGCCTGACTCACTGCAATCCCGTAAGTTCCCTCAATGCTTGTTCTAAAGAGATTAAAAAAAGTTATTTCATTTTCCTACACAGGCAAGGGTTGAAAAGGCAACATTTTTTGTGAAAAGCCTCATATTTTTCCTGGACATCAGAAATGCTCATAGTGCAATGCTGCTGGAAATTGTTATTTATGTGCACTATTCTTACCCTGGGAGCAAAGATGCCCAGTCCTGTGCACCTTCACCATGGCTTTGTGCTGCTCCTTAAGGGAACTGGTGTGATGCTTTCTCCCCTC
Source organism: Corvus cornix cornix (assembly GCF_000738735.6). Classification (NCBI taxonomy): domain Eukaryota; kingdom Metazoa; phylum Chordata; class Aves; order Passeriformes; family Corvidae; genus Corvus; species Corvus cornix. The sequence goes on along the minus strand of NC_046342.1, from coordinate 17,457,531 downwards.
TTTTCTTTTTTTAATAACCTGAATGTTATTATTGCTGCTGTTGTTGCTAAAGAGCTCTAGGGGGAGATGTGAAAATAGTCTGGTCCCTTGTGTAATGCCTGAAATCAAAGCAGAATACATCAGCCTGACACTGCCTGCCTGTTATTGCCTTAAAGCTTGTTATTAAAAACAAACAAAAACAATTGCTGCACCATGCTCTATTCCACCTCCCCCAGAACAGAAGGGAAATTTAGTGTAGTGGTGAAAGACATCCAGGCTTCAGGACTCCTTCAGAGAGATTCCAGCCAGCCAAGCTCACCATGTGCTTTTATATCCCAGCTTCGTTGGGAGAGAGGAAATGTGGAGAGGGCCCAGCCAAAAAGAATCCCACTCGGTCACACAGTTCTTGTGGGCACTGTTGGCACTGGAGAAAGGTGTCTCACCGAAGAATTAACACCAAACAACCTCAGGAAACGTGCAAATGCATTCTTGCACTGGAACCTTTATAGAATGATGAATTCTGAGCTCTGAAATGTGCTTTCAAAAGCCTGTCAAAGTAAAACTCTCCTGTAGCATCACAGCAAGACCTGAACCAGTTCTGTGTGAGGCACTGTGATCACCTGAGGATGGGTCTCTGCAAAAGGGGATGAACAAAGCCAAACTCCAATGCTGCAACTATTCGTGGACTGTTTAGAAAGCGGCAAGCTCACCTCCCACGACATGCGGGCTTTCAGCACCACGCCTCCCTCACAAAGCAGATGTCACTCACACTCTGCTCTCTGCCCTCCCAGCCTTCCCAGAGCACCTGGAAAAACCTGAGCAAGCACCAGAGCAGAGATTTGGATCAAAGAACTCCACAGTTTGGCCTACTAAAAGAAAAATATGAATAATTTCTCTTTGGACCTGACAACCGCTGATGTTTGCATGAGGGTGCTAAAAGTTCTACACTTTTACAGCTGTTTATGGAAAGAATTTCTTCTTTCTCCCTAGCTCCTCTGGCTTGGAAAGAGGGAAGGCTGAAGAGCTGCATTAATCTCTGTGAATCACTATCTCAGCTGCAACTACTGTTCGATATTCTTAAAACTGTCAGCACTAAAAATATAGGTTTTCTCCACAATAATTGCTTTTTAAAATACCAGTAAGGCCACTCTGGGGAGAGCTGTTATGAAATAACTATGCCCCTTTGGGATCTGAATACATGGCTGTGCTTTATGGATTAGGGCAACACCCCCATGACTTGCAGCAGAACAAGGCTCCTGTAGTGCTTTTCTCCTAAAGGCAGGAGGGTTCCTGGCCTCCCCCTCCTGTGTTTTTAGGTGGTTCAGGCACCTTAGCTAAAAACATGTTCCTAAGAATCATAAGAAAGCAAACAGCTGTGACTTTCTTACTCTACAGCCATCTGTGCTCATGTATTTTTAATGCAACATTTTGGCTATTCCCACAAAATTGTGTTTGATTTGTGCTTGTGGTTATCAGACAGGCCCTGCACTGCTGAGAGGGGACCTGATGTGGCACGAGCTTTGCTACATCAGGTCTGAACTGCACGTGGCAGGTGAGGAGAAGCACCCAGGGAAGAGAAGCACCAGGACAAGCCTGCACTATTCTTAAGGTCCCATAGCTCAGATTCACAAAGATAAGGAATTTAGTCTCCCAAGGAATTATCAAAATAGCCTCAAAGACATTGGCAGCTGTACATGAGGAAAGTACAACTCCAAACCTCATCATTCCCATGTCTCCATACTGTTAATCATCCCTAGGAATTCACATCCACAAGCACAGTAAAGCCTTGCTGCGTGTGCACGTACAAATTAATGCACCATTTTTTGTTGGTAATAAAGCAATAGGAGATGTCCATAGGAGAACTTACCCAAATGTTATCTAAAGGTGTTTACAGATACTGAAACAGACTCAGGCAGAGCTGCACAGACACTGAACATTTCAATGACACAGTGGCACAGACAGGTCACATCTAGGGACTGGGGCCAATTCTAATGCAGCTCATCCCAGCCAGCTGAGGGCACCTGCATCAGTCTCCCACTTCCGTGCCAATAACTCCATAAAAGACATGAGTCTGTCAAGGTTATTTTTTTTCCCCCAATCAAAATGGGAAAAGGTTGCAATGTCTGTAAGGTTTTGGACACGTTCCCAAAAAAGCAGTCATCGCCTGGTTTGGAAAACAGCCTAAGCTGAAATACTATTTACACATAAAGAGACAAAGAAATTCAGGGCACGGCCCACACCCACTGAGCAAAGCTCAGTGAACAAGCCCCCATTTCAATCATGATTTCTTCTACAAAAGGAGAGAAGAAAATGACAAAATCACGAAAATAACAAATGCATCAATGTGATATAACAAAACATCTTTGCTACTGTAATAACAGCCATGAGTTTATGAACCATTGGGTAGAACAACCAACAGAAAAATTAGACCATTTGGCTGTGGCCACTAGAATGTAATAGATGGCTCTTTAGCAGGGAGAACAGAGCACATCCTGCAGTGATTAATGTGAAAAGCAGGGTGGTGAATAAAGTGTTTAACACGTGTGCAATATGGTATGCAAACCAAACTAAAACCCACATAAATAATTTAGGCATCCTTGCAAAGATTTATTTCACATGTAAATCCTCTTTGTTTTAATATCAGAAAAAAGGGTGAGCATTTCCATGCTTATTTATACAGAACAGAATGGAAATCTCACTTCAGAAAGAGCAATGCTCTGAAGGAATCTTCCTTCCCAAGACATAATGGAGCAGCATCTTGGCTAAAGGTTTCTTGAAAACTTTGACAATAGAATCACAGAATGGTTTGGGCTGGAAGGAACCTTAAAGATCATCTCATCATGGGCAGGGAATCTTCCACTTGCCCAAGTTGCTCACATTCATCAACACTACATAATTATATAACAAATATTTGTTTACAGGGGTGAATATAATACAATGGTATGGGATTAACAACACAGACCTGGTCTCATTCCTAGCTTCTGAGGGCAGCGTCAGCATTTATCGCCGTGCCTGCACTGCAGGTCAGAGTGGGCTCATGGGGCAAGCCCTGAGCAGTGCAGGGTTCTCACAGCTTCTCACATCCCCACAAAAATTGAACACAGCCTTCCCTGTTCCAGCAAGCCCAATTTCATGACCAGTCTGGGTCAAGCAAGGAACTGTTATTTCTTGGCTGCTCAGACTGTGAGCCAGGGCAGAACTTGCTATGGGATGCCTTCCATTAACATGACAATACCTGTTCCAGTCTGGGACCCAAAAAACACAGCTAGACGCTCCTGTCAATACTCCAGTGATTAAATCAAAGGCTGTGGAAATTCATCTGGCAGTTACAACAATTGAATTTAGCTTCCAGCCCTACACACCACTGCCAAGCACCACATATTCCTTAATCTGAGCTCAACTTGTAAAGTCTTTGGAATCCTGACACACACAAGATCGAGAGCAGCAAACGTGTCATTGTTTCCCCTGGGTGCTCTGGGGCTGATCTGCCAAAGTCAGGACAAGTTGTAAATGAATCATCACAGCACAGAAGGAGTTGAACCTTGTGCCCCCCCATCTCCTGAAACACAGAGAGCCTGGTGTGAGAGAGGGAATTTGGGTGCTGGACAGCACAAGGCACAGCAGAGCCCTCTCCACAGTCAGGTCACATGCTAGAGGACATCCTGTGCACTGAGGGCTGAGCCAAAGGCACATCCTTTAGCTGCTGCACATCAGAGGGTGCAGTTAAACCCACAAAGCAGCCTTAGAACCACAGCTGGCCAGCATCACAAGGGCTTGGAAGATAGACTTTATTTTTTTATATCATGATTTTAGACATTTGTCTCCATTAACCCCCACTGCACATGTTCTATGTGGAGTTCATCAGGAACAGATAATGCCTTCAGCCCCAAGGCAGTGGTGTTCCAATGCTCACACACATTTGTAAGAGTTCCCAGCTGTCTCTGGAAGCAGTATTCTTCCCAGTATAGCCCAAGTCCCATTTGAGCCCCTTTTGAAGGCTTGGCTCAGGAGGAGAAGAACAAAGCCTCAAGATTTTATCCTTTTTATTGCTGCAAATGCCAAGGAAAGTTTAAAATTAATAGCAACCAGAATAAAGTGGAATAAGAAATAAAAGAAACATTTACTGCCTTAGATACAGGCCTGTGCCCCTGACATCTCCATATCAGGGCAGCATTGTCTCTGCTGCAGCAGCAGGGAAGCATAAAACATGCTCTTATTGCAAACACCATGAATTTTTCTCTCCTTTTAAACTTTGCTGGGGAAGGCTGCATACTATAAAAACAAAGAGAATGGAAGACTTTCATTCTACATAAGGCAATTACCAGGCCTGTCAGCAAGAGCAAGATTTACTGCACAGAACGGGTAAAGAGAAAGGAGTGTACCAAGCAGTTCAGGGAAATATTGAAAGAGATGGGGTTTCAAGGTATTTTTCCAGCCTCAATTTTGGTAGAGGCCATGTAGCCATAACAGCAAGCTCCAAAATCCCAAACACCCCACAGGTCTTTGTCTGTACAGGTGATCCCACCAGAGCCAGAACACACCCATGGGGCTTCTCTAACACAAGATATGGGACTACAAACCCACATTCCTGCATGGTTCTGATGTTACCCCAAATATTCACCTGCAAAGCTGGATGCGATGATGAAAAAGCAGAGCCAAGACACACCTAGATGGTCCAGGCACAGCAGGTCATGAGCAGGGGGCCCTTACTCAGTGTTAGTGCCCAGGCAGCTCCAAGGGAAGCTGTCACCTCAAATTCAGCCAGAGCATCCTTGGTTCTGGAATTCTGACTGGGAAGGGGTCAGTAACACTATTCATGAGCTGAGCTCTTTCTCTGTGTCACAGTCTCAGCTTTGACCACAGTGCTACTGTGAGAAACAACTGAACATCACCTCACCCCCATATTTCTGTGTTTGAAATTCAGGAGCTGCTGCTATTAATATGGAATAATGGTCAAGCTGGAGAGATTCCTTATGCTTGTAAGACTTTTGGATAGAGAAGGCATCTTCCACAGAGCTCCTTTGCTGGGTTAAACCTCAATAGCTGTGCTGGAGAACAACTGAGGTTCTGCCCAGCAAACTCACTCTCAGAGATTGATTGCTGCCATTTGCTTCAAAATGGCAAGAGATTAAAAAAAAATAGGTTTTCTTTTTTTAAAGTATAAAATACTACAGTTTTGACATGAAAAGACACCCAATCAGCATTACAACTTGGAGAATGTGATGCAAACTAAAGAATAAGTACAGAAACCTTTGGCAGGCTCCCAAAGAAAGCAAATGTGTTGGAAGGCTCAGCCAAACTCTCACTGGAGTTAAAAAAGGAAGAGCAAGGGATTTATTCCATGCAGCATGTGTTGGTGGTTTTTGGGTTTCTTTCCCAAAGGATCCTCACTCAGCCACAAGGGGAGATCCTGTGGTGCTGGGAGCTGTGAGGAGTTTTAACACCAAATTGTTGGTTGCTGCTGCTGGCACCCATAATTTTGGATGCTCAGCTGCCTCAGAAGTGACTGTCCCCTGCAGGCAAATTGTCATCCTTAGTGCAAAACGTACCTGGTGCCCATATGGCCAGTAAGGAAATCCACCTTCTGAAGCACAGTCAGAGAGGAGAGTTAAGCTGAAATCTCTTTTAAATTGTTAAACTGCTGTTCTGAAAGATTGGGAATAAATAGTAACACCACTACTAAGCACTTGTATTTCGTATTCCTGCTTGAAGCAACTTTTATTGCTGAGCTTTAAGTGCCTGAAATTAACACCTTCTCCTGAAAATGCTGACAGATCTTTCACTGTAATAGTGCCACAAGGCACAGAGCACAGCTGCAGCACCAAAGCCAGGCTATTTAAACCAGAAAGCAAAGCAGAGCTCTGGGGGCCAACACCACCCTAGAGCAGCCCCATAAACCTCCCTGGGGCATCAGCTCAGCTGCCAAAGGAAGGCCAAGAACCCTCCAGCTGTCAGTGCTGGAAAAATCCCTGCCCTGGCTTGGCAGTGGCACTTGTGCCTGCTGGGGAACACCGAGGCTGCTGCTGGGCAAGGCGGGTCAGGAACAGCCAGGATTCAACTGGATGCCACAGACAAACCCATCTGCCAAGGGCAGTCTCACTCCCACTGCTTTTGCTTTTCAGGAAAGGTATCAACATGAAGTGGCAGGATCATCCTGACCTGGCACTGACTGATTATTTTGGAGGTGATAATTTCTTTCCCCTCATCACACAAAAGATATGAGGCATCTCCCATCCCAAAACAAATGGAAAAACAAAGGGGACTAAGAAGTGGAAGATATGATATGGGATCCTGAAGTAATTTTGCTTTCCTTGTAGCTCTCACATTCCCTTGCTCCACAAGCACACTTGCAAGGAAATATTTCTAATTTTTAAATTTTATTAATTTCTTTTTTTAAAAAAAATGAATAGCAGAAATGCCTGAAAGAATTGAAACAAATGCAGTGCTTTGAATATATAAAATTCCACTTCCTATGATTCTCTCAAGCGACTTTGTTGACAGACACAGCTTTTAACTTCCTCTGCAGCAAGATGCCCCCAAAGCAATCTAAAACCTTCCTATTGATCCCAAGTGAAACCCTCCTGCTGGGACACTGTTGCCAACCCCAAATTAAGATTTGTGCACAAGAACCCCGGCCATACTTTTGGCAAACCGTGTTTCCATCTCACTGAGCCAGTTTGGAGGTGGCCCAAGCCACAGCTCCCACGGGATGACCCTTCTGCTCCATCCTTGACACCTCCCAGGCAGAGTTCCAGCATCTCTCACCCTCACTGATCAGCAGGGGAAGCAGTTCACTTTTCCTCTCCCTTTGCACTAACAAAGAAATCTCCTAAGGCATTGGCTGCCTGATTCCTCACCACAAACAGCTCACAAACCCCACAGAACTGAGACTCTGCACTGCTGCAATTGCACTGCAACAGTGCAGTATTGCTGTCCAGAGCTTCGTTCTGCACTCCCAGGCTGGTTATTTACAGCTTTTGGGGGCTTAGAAGAGGCAACACCTGGGATGAAGCCCAGCTTTTCCACAATTTCTGTTCGCCTCTCTTTCAGCAAGTAAACAAATCAAAAGACCTGATAATATTTACTCCCCTGTTCCCAGAGTCAATTAAAATAACTCCCAAAAATTATCTTGGGAACTCCAGTGCACACCAATACTGGAATAAACAGGGATATTTTCTCTGCTGTGATGGCTAAAGAGAACCTACCATCTCTTCTCAACAGTGTTGTTCTCTAACACTTTATCCAAACAATTCCAAGTTTCCTGCCTCTCACAGAGCACAGTTTCCCTTTCCCAGGCTGGATAGAGGCACCCAGAGTCCAGCAGTGTTTCCAAAACCCACCTGGCTTTTTCCTCACCCCAATCCCTTCCGATTTCAGCAGGAGCAGAGTTAGGCCAGCACAGTGAGCTGCTTTGATAATCAAGGCCTAAATTAACTCAGCCAGTGGTGGCAAACTCAGAAGGGTCTGGAATACCATTAACCTGTGCAGTTTCTTCCAGCCACAAAGAACCAGCATGCAGGAGAGCTCTTTCATTCTGCACAGGTCAATTTCTATCAGATTTTGGAAAATGCTTGGGTTACTCCTCCTCAATTGCTCTGGTCTAATTGCATCCCAAAACACTGGGTCTTGAACAAACAAACCTCTGTACATGCTTACTTGTTTTACAAAGGACATTTCCTCCCCAGTGTTCCTAAAGCTGAATTTCTGGTTTTAACAAAGTCCTTTGTAAAACACAAAAAAAAGCACACTGCTGATCTGAAGCAGATATTTTCAGCTGTACACTTAAACATTTTAGTTTTAAGATCTATTTGATCTTTCCAGCTTCTGAAAGAAGAGAAGGGAAGAAGAGCTTAAAATTTCAATGAAATACATAATCCATCTTTTGCCTAAATCCTCACAGCCACAGCACGCTCACCACCTGCTTTACTCTCACTCGTGCAGCCTGGGCTCAGCAGGGAACAGTCTGCTGCAGCGAGGATTTCCATGCAATTGCAAGGGCAACTCCTACAACTCAGTTTGAAAGTGAAGAGGGAGGATTATAAGCAAAATCTACTGAGAGTCAGGCCTGCAGCCTTTAGCAGTGTGTTGCATGTACAGGCACCTGTGCATTTGCAGACACAGCAAGAGCTCAGGGGCTTGCCTTGTGGCGCTGGTTATAACAAACACCACCTTATTTCAACATATTTCTGCAAGTCAAGTTAGAGAAGATTATATTTTTTATATATATAAATCAGAGGACACCCAGCAGCATGTCCAGAATAAGCTTCATCACAAAGGCTCAGATGCATGGGTAAAGTATCCATTTACACAGCTCAGTGATTTTAGTTGTCTATTTAGGAAATCTAAACAAAAATACCCTGCTTCTCCACCCCCAGACAGTGAAGCCAGCCCTTCTTTGCCCACTCACATGCACCGCCTTGCTGTTCAAGTGTGCAACCCTGCCACGCTGCCCAACTCTTCACTAATATCCTGATGAAAAACTGTAATCACAAAAATGACAATAGTAATCCACGAGGATCTGCAGAGGCCATTATTTATACAGGAAAGGCTCGGCAGATGCTGACCTTCCCCTGAGTTCTTCCCCACCCCAGTGCAGATAATCCTCTCTGTAGTTATTAACAAAGACAGTCCTAAGAGCCTGATACAGTTAAACGATTTAGCACCTCCGGGTAAAACTTTTGCGCTGCATCCTAATTTACTACCCACCAGCCACCCTTCTTTTTTATCAGTCAGAACAGGAAAGATTAGATGCTCCATGCAGATTTTATGTTTTGTCACCCAGGAGATTTACAGCCTTAGTCTCACCCACTGCATTCAATGAGGTGAAGCTGTATCAGAGCTGTCCTTTTGCAATGTGTGAAAATGCAGCGCGTCACACTCTGAAATGCATCAACCAGAACACTCCTCAGGTTTGTGTAAGGTCAGCAGGCAAACAAGAGGCACATTACAGTGGCCAGGCTCAGGCAGACCCTCCCACCACCCTGAGAAGAGCTGGTCAGGAGTTTCCCTCCAGAACATCAACTCCCATTGTGGCCATGCTGGACATGCCAGGAGGGAAACAAGAGTCTGCTTCCCAAGAGCTTATGGAGTCACAGAATCCTGGAATGGTCTGGGCAGGAAGGAGCCTTAAAGCTCATCTCATCCCACCCCCTGCCATGGGCAGGGACACTTCCCACTATCCCAGGGGGCTCCAAGCCCCATCCAACCTTATTTTCTAAAGATAGCTTGCAAGTGCACGATTTCCTCTGTGGTCTTGTGTGGATGAAAACTTCCAAAGCTCGTTATTTTGAGCTAACTAACTATCACACCTGCCCCAAAAGGGTTAAGGAAAGCACTGGAGCTTTCTGTAAGGGATGGAGCCGCAAGAATGGACAGCTGTAATGGGACAGGCAGGTGTCTGATAACAGATAACACCCTCACTGTTTGCCAAGGCACACCTGAGCTCCCTACAGAGAGGTGAAGGAAGCAGTGACACAGGGAGTCGTTCAGAAAGACAGAATTTTGCTTAATGAGTTAATCAAAATAAACCAGATTATGACTAGTAGGGCACTTCAGTGTGGAATATGTGCTATTAATCACACCTCAAATAAGCACTGGGAACTTGCTACTAAAAAAAAGTAATCACCATTCACCAGCAAGTTTAGCAGCAGTTTAATCAAAATAAAAAGCAAGTTTGTAGCTTAAAAATACGTTACATCAAACATTAAGGTTATGTGCAGCACCTGAAGCGCCAGCTATTATTTATGCCCATAAAATATGATACAATAAGAGCACACCTTTCGAGAACACAGATATGGTACATCAGAGTGAAATTTTATACCTTCGAAGCAAAGGAGAAAGGAAACAAACCTCTTTCTCAAAGCCAGGTGAAACTGAGTAAAGAATCACCCCAAATATTACACAATTATCTAAAATCAGAAGCAGAGTATTTGTACTTGATTTAGAAGTCCAGCACCATTCTGAGCAGGACCTCATCCTAAGCCAATTTCAGAGCTCCCCTCTTGATGGATATGCTTATTTAAAGTATTGTCAGCACCCCAGCTGCTGTAGGGGAGTAATGATTTTATTTGGTTTTGGTCAGAAGTGAGATTTGTGTCTATCATTGCCCTGACTAGACAGAAATAAATTAACCTATCACAGCACCCGGGAGTGCAAAACGAGCTTCTGTAAAGCTGCTGATTCCTCATGTAAACACCCTTTCTGTCTGCCCAGCCATGCTGCTGTGCCCCTCTGAGGCCACCCTTTGGCTCCTCGGGTCATCCCAGACAGTCCCTGCGTCCCCTCCAGCCCTGAGAGCACAGCCCTGCACGCCAGAGCTGCAGTCACAGGCACTGCTCTTAACTCATTACAAACATTGCTGCTCTCTGGCTGCTCTGCCTTATTGTAGGTTTGGAGTTAAACTTGGATTGATCAATAATTGCTGTTGCAAAGCAAGTCAGCTTCATACTCCACTGTCTCAAAACATTTCAAGTCTTCCATTTTGTGTGGTCATCAAGATGCTGCAGGAACTGAGTCTGTGAGGTGAGAGAGAAGCTCTAACTCTGGAAGCGGGAATTTCTTTTAAAAACAGAGGCTCTGAAATACCTGCATTTCCAAAATCCCACCTTGTTAAACAGCTTCCTTTGCCTTAATCCCTGCAACTGATCAAAAATTTATTCTCAATTTTCATACAAGCTCTGACTCTGCCAAGGAACTGTCTTGGTTCTTGCTGCATAACTGAGGCCTTGGGTTGTTAATTTAAACATTTAAACATCATCTTCTCCAAAGGATTCCTCGAGTAAGGCTGACTGTAATTCCCACTGATGGAACACACAGACAGATTTATGCAGACAAATGCTAAAGGTACTGCTCAAACCAAACTCTTCATATAACTGAGAGATCACTTTCAAAAATGCTTCTGGGAGGCCAAAAGAAAAAAAAAAATCTGTCACATGAATTAAGTATAATTTTGCAAAATTATACTTAATTGGCAAATATCCAGATTTTTCTGTTTTCCACAGTATTATCCTACTAAAACACTCCACCTCACCATGAGCAACATGTAGAAAACTACCCCTCAATGGCATCCCCCTATGATTCAAATCTGACTTTATTCTACTACATAGGCAATTTCTTATTAAAACCTACTCCTGGACGTGAACTCAGCAGCTGAATTAAATAAGCATCTTTCTAATACAGAAATCCTTTTAGCAATTCTGTATCTGTGGAAGAGTAGCAACATGAAAATGCCAGTGGATGCAACATCTCACTGAGCCCTTCAGCTCAGACCCCAGACTGTGCTGCTTTTTCTTCCATGAGAATCTATTAAGCACCAAACTAAAGTCATTGGCTCGTTGTATAAATATCATGGCTATGGTGCTTTCAGTTGTTATCCACTGGGATCACATCTTAGGTGAGGGGGAAAAATTCCAAATTCCTTTGACCATTGCCAGAGATGTCACAGAGCCTTTTCACACATTGATTTCTGGTGTTATTTACTTTACAAGAACAGAAATATCCGTTTGTATGTTCCAGAAACAAGAAAGCTAAAGGAGTCCTCTATATGGGTGTAAGATAGGATATTGAACTAGATTCCCTGAAGCAGAAGTCACTGGCATAGAGGTAATATTTCAGAAGCTGGAATTGATTTCTAAGCCAGTCCTTCAGCATCCAGCATTCATGAGAGCTCATATTGGACAAAAACTAGTCGATACAAGAGGCATGGGAGATTTAAAAGGCTTTGAGGTACAGTAGGATAACAATGGATAATTTACACATGATGCTTAATAAGCAACTGCAGAAAAGCTTTTTATTTTGCCCATGCCCAGGGTAATTTCTCTCTTTTTTTTTTCCAGTTACACAATGAACTTTATAAGGTGATTTTGGCCAACCTGGGCCAGGCCAGTGGCTCTTACTCTGGGTTTAATGTGCAGGAGGTGTCCAAGGCCTTTTTATTACTTGCTGTGGTACTCAAGCCTGCCTCTGGTTCTGGTTCTCCCTCAGTAAATCTTGGTCAGCACCAATCTATTCCATTTTATCTCAGCCTTTCAGGATTTATATCCAAGGAAAAGAGCTGATTTTGGCCTTGCTCCAAACTGTCAAAATAATCAAAAGGCCCTTTCTCTCATAAAAATCTAATAGGACTTTTCTGAATAACTCCAGCTAATATTCAGCACACTTGAAATTAAACATCCAACCTTCCCTAAGAAAACCTTCCCCTTTACCTCTCTAAACAAGCCGATATACTAACAACACCAAGTATTGTCAGGTTAAAATATGAGACAAATTAACCTTCATTAAGAAAATGCACCTGCAACACAGCCTACCAACTGTGAAAAAGCAACTGTTCCCTGGATTTGCATTTGTATTGTCTTCAACCCTCATTAAACAGCCCTGCTGAATCTTGCTGAGCAGTCGCTGGCTGCTCTATGTTCAGCAAGAAGAATCTCTCTGGAATCATGGCAATTTTGCAAAATCAAATTATTTACACAAAAATAAGTTAGCAGGTCTTTAAAAAAAAAAATCATCATTCTTTTCTCACACCCAAAGAAAAAAAATTTTATGTAAGAAGTCTGATTAGCTACAAGGAATATTTTGAGTAACAAGAGTAACATTTTTTGTTAATCTTTTGGGTCAGGAGAATCAAAAATACATAAAACACTAGATGAAAGTATGATTGCAACTTGACATAAGGGGCTGTAAAAGTAAACAAGTCACAAACTCCAAGCCCCAGTCCTGACAGAAATGTTTTCAGCCAGCTTTCACAGAGACTGATACAGAAGTTTTTGTTGAATTAAACATTGCCCTGTACAGAATTCATTTCCATCAGTTTCTAGGGACATAAAGGCACAAGTAATAAAAACAAGCGTGAAATAGCCCTGGCTCTGCTCCTTATTTAAGGTGCAGTGGCATAAAAGGATATTAAACCATTTAAACACTTGCAGCTCCTAAGACTGATACAGACAAGAGGGTTCTCACCATACCCTCACTCCAAATTATGTGGCACATCCTTTGTGCCTCATGAGGGACTGTCACCAGGGAAGTCACCCACAGCAATCCTGCTATGGTGATCACAGCCAAAATAACAGAGGTGCTGCACTCAGACACCTCCCAAACCTTCACAGCAGATTTTTGCAGAGAGCACAACAGTGTTTTTCATCTCAGAAAGAATCCTCAGTGCTGAAATAAAGCTTGTAGGTAACAAGAGCTCTGAAGTCACTGTAGAGTCAGATGATTATGTAAGAAATACAACACTGGGATGCTTAATTACATTGGCTTCATTCCTGCAGCTGACTCTGCCAGACAGATTAATCACCTGAAAGGTACAAATCCACTATCAGGACACAGAATCACCCCTCCATGAGTGAAACCCAGACCTTTTTCTACCTTACCTCATCAATGACATTCCTACAGACAGCTACAGTGTGACTTAGGCAAAGTTTCCTCAGCACCAGTAGGACTTTTATGCCCCACTTAAACACTTCAGGGTTTCTCCCTCCTCAGCTCTGTTTTCTAAAAACTCACATTAAATATGAATTGGAGCAGGGGCTTGACTGGGATCTCTCACTTAATAACCTAATTCATAATTGCTAGGCAAGTGCTTATCAAGTCCAGTCTTCCAGATCTCACTCTTCCAACACCACAAGCCCAAAATCACACCACAGCAATGTGGGGTTTAAAAAATCTCTCAGTTCACAGATGCAAAGCAACATTTTCCTATTCATTGCAATCTTTACAGGAGGAGTGAAAGCACCAAGTTCTCTTTGCTTCCCTGCAGACAGTTTCACAGTGAGCTGGGAATTTCACATTCCAGCATCCTCATACATCACTCCCACAGCAGCAGCAGCTCCAGAACCTCAGGCACTGCCCCAGTCAGGGTTGCCAGGCAGTGATTGCACAGAACAGCCTGGGAAATTCTCCACAGGCTTCTAAAGCCTTAGAGTAATTCAAACAGGTGTTCAGTGGGGCATTTTATATTGTTATAACTCCAGCTGGATGCAGAACATTACTTGCTCTGGTAATTCACAACCCAAGTGTAGCAATTATGTAATTTTAAAATAAGTGTGGGGGGGGAAAAAATCAGCTATTCACTCACCAGTTCAGTCTAGCTTCCATCAAGAATGAGTTTTGTTAGTTTTGGGGGTTTTTTCCTAATATATATTTCCACAAACCTACAACCTCTTCAGCCAATTCTTAAAAGAAAACAGTTTATTAGTTCATTTATGTGACTATACCCAAAGTTTCAGTGCTTGAGGTAAAGCTGAAATGCTCAGAAAAGCAACTATGTCCAATTTGGATAAAATAATTCAAACTACAGGGCTACATAATTACACACAGACACACCCTTAAAAAAGATCCCTATAAAAAGCTAGCAATATGAAAGTATCCAGATGTCCATAAAGACAAGTATTAACACTAACCAAAGACCACCAGCAATTATCCAATATCCCCAAAAAGCTCCCCATGGTGAGGGGGCTCTTAACAGAACTAACTGTGCTCAGTTCTGAAATTCTGATGATTTTCTGCAAATTCACACTTGTGCACAAGCTTAAACTCGTTGCTGTTTGGCAAAGTATTTAAACATTAAGCAGACCTAGATATGATTTGTTATCCAAGCTGTCCTAACACATACTTAAGATTCTGTAATCTCATTCTCAACATTGTCCAAATTCTGCTGAATTTCTCCAAGTCTCAATTAAAAATTTAAGTCATCCCTACTTTGTCTTACTGCTATTAAGGGGAAGAGCTATGGTGTACAAATCCTGTCCAAATGCCCAGTAATTCCATTCACTGAATGCTTTTCAAAACCAAAGAGATCCAGCACAATCTCCCTCTATATAGAAGAATCCAAACCACCTCATTAATGAACACTTGAGAAAACAGTTTGAACATTATTAGAAAAGAACCATTGCAATTTTGGTTTTAAATCCTGGCCCTTCCTCTGCGAGTCCCCATTTCCCCCTTCCAAAACACAGCTTTTAGTCAGCAATTTAATTAATGTCAGGTAAAGCTGATAAAACAAAAGAAAATAACCCTTCCATTAACAAAAAAAAAAGAGACCCTTTGGGAAGTGAATGACATCATGACCCTGGTACCCTTTGTCTCTGGAGAGCTCAGCCAGACTATCCTGATGCATCCAATCTTTATTTCCCCCTGCCAGCAGCACATTTGGCAATGCCGTGGTGCCACCTGCCCAGGGGAAGGCTCACGGGCCACCAAAGAAGTGGCCATGGGACAGAACTGGTTCCCATTACAGGGACATGAGGGGAGGAAGTGTCTGGGAAATGGGGGAAATGCCTCCTGCCAAACCCACTCAGCTCACCTGCAACTTGCTGTAGCAGGAATTTGAAAAGCAGTTAAGAAGTGCATTGATGTTTTCCTTGATTTTTACCTCTTCTGCTTCTCTTGCTCCCATTTTGCCATTTTTAAGGAAACTCTGTCAAGCACACAGCAGTCACAAGAGAGGTGTGTGAATTCTGTAACTTTGAGGGGAAAAAAACTCCCTGGACAAGATTTAAGGAACCTCAAATTCAGTTTTTCTGGAGAATTCAAATTATCAAAGAGGCACCAAACCATCCAGTTAGTGTTGAGATCATCAGCCTTGGAATATGACTGCTGGACATGAAAATAGTGAAACCGTGTTCTTCTGCATCCAAAAAAGACAGAGGTTTTTTCACCTCTTTCCCTGCTTTATATGCAGGGAAGTGAGTGCCATCCATTGTTTACTTCGAAAAAACAAACACCTTCAGACTTTGGAATGGGTGAAATCCCACAGCATTTTCTCTAGACTGAAGTTATTGCTCTTTAAAAGGAAATTCAATACAAGCACAGATACCTAATTACTTGTGAATCAGTCTCATATAAATATTAGACTATAAATTAGACTGCTTGAAAGTAATTCCTCTGCTTCTTGGGGCCTACAGAAAAATAAATTATAATAAAATACCACTGTGCCACAGCATAAAAGGCCTTCATATTTTACCAGAGCTGAGATAATGAAAGATTCAGATGCTTTAAATTCTCCTCAAGATTCAAGATCTTGGGAAATCCATATATAGACCCACATACAAACTCCTTTATGCTTTGGTAACAGCCCTGCTGCTTTCAGAGCACGATTCAAGCAAGTTCAGTACTCAAAGGCTCCTAGCAGAGCACAGATTCTTTCTCCCCAGCTACTATTATTAGTATAGGTAGGTCCTAACTTTAGAACTTAGTCTTGACGAGTTCTAAACTGGTCAAAATAGGTCCAGGCCTTTGTTGTTTCAGATGTGCCACTGCTGGAGCACCAGTGACAGATGCGACAGGCTGCAGCACGAGAGCAGCACTGGCTGGCCCTGCCAGTCTCCAGAGGGAGATTTAGCTCCAGACAGGCACAGGAGCAGCAGGAGACTTCAAGCACCCTTTGTTCCACACGGCATGAACCTTCATCTTGTGATGGATCTGAACAGAACTGACACCAGGCATCAAACCCTTCTCCAGAGACTGGGTGTTCTCTCACACAACCTCCACTAAGGAAAAGAACACAATAATTAATTGAGGTTTTCAGGCTGGCCACCTCTGCAAAATATTAAAGGCTGATCAACAAACCTGCCTTGCTGAGAGGTGGATTTGCCCCAGTGAACAGCTGGAGCAAAGGTGCCTGTGGAATTCAGCAAAGATTCCATAACATAGACCCTGCTTCAGGCTCAGGTGAGTTCTGCAGCGCCAACAGCCAAAACCTGCTCTGTGCCTTTACCCTGCCACTGCCAATGACACCAAAACAAAGAAAGAAACAGGTGGCACTCCTTTTAAAGCACACATACAGACTATGTGTAATTCTTACTTTACAGATACATCTCTGACATGTAGCTAAACCAAGTGATGACCTGGCTCTGCTGCTGCTGAATGCTTTCTATGCAGCCTGGGGCAGTGAGATGAGATTCTAACTAAAGCTCCTTCAGGAAGAGTTTCTACAGTACTCACAATATCCAGCTGGTAGAAGGGTACAGGCCTGGTTACTACTGACCATGTAAATCCAGAATTCATCCTGCATTTCCCTGTAAGAACTGGGTAAGGCCAGACCTTGGATCATCAGCACCCTGAGTTAGATTGTCACAAATCAACGCGCAGAATTATTCCCCCCATCATCCATGGAGAACTGAGCTCATCTCAATTGCATCTCCTTTGTCTACACAAGAAAAAAATCCTGTCCAAACTTCAAATAGAGATTCCTGTGATGTCTTCCAAGCTCTCTCCATAAATGAATGCAAGCTGTGATCATCTTTATTTCATCCTACCTGAAACTGCATAATTTAAGTTCCACTGATACTGAATTTGATCTAAGTGTCCTGCTAGAAGAACGAAAGGTTGAGAAGGCAGTTAAACACACCCCTTTATAGCTGCTCATCAAACCACTGCCAGTTGTTTTGATCACAGTTAATGATGTCTGAGATCAGGAGATTTTTTTATAATGTGCTGTCACCAGGATTAGAAGCATAGCAGCAATTTTATGTTCTTGTTTGGGCTACAGGGGAAAACAACATGCAAAGAAGTTGTTTAAAATGGGAGTTTGCATAATGCCCAACAGCAGAGAGGAGCCCATCACACAACAAATATCCAAGAAAACTATTAACTTTGTCCAGCTCAATGAAAACAACCATTTCTAAATTAATTTAAATGTGTTCTGTACAAACAGCCCGGATGCCTCAATCCAATCATCTTGTTTTGGTATTATGGACATAACAGCTAAAGTCAGGCACAGCAGCATCTGTGTCTGCAATCTGAATAAAACCAGTGTGTTAGAGGAGAGGCATTAATGCATTTTAGTACATAATTTACATATCTTTTAAAAGAAAGTCTGATGCATGTGGGAATTCCTTTCTATTAAAAGCTAAATACTCCTCCCTCCCCCTTTTTTATTATTTTAAGGTCCTTCCACCAGGCTTCTTTCAGAAAACTACTTTTACCTCCCTGGGTTGCTAATCAAGGTTTCCAGGCAATGATCACCTTCACTGTTCGCCAGTGTCAGTCACAGCCTGTCACATCACATTGAGAGGAAAATCCAAAGTGATTGGTGCACCTGCATATAAATGTGGAGCACAAGGTGCAGCTCCTCTGATTGTGCTGTGACAACTGAGCACATATTTACTAATAACCCACCCATCTTAAAGCATCATCATCAGTATTGGCCTTACAGCAACCACCCTGGGGCATGTACCAGTACTCAATGTGCTTGGTTCTTTATTATATTCAAATGTTATGAATTTTATGAATATTTCCAGCAAAATCACTCATTAATGAAGGCAAGAACAAGCAGGTATTTGCAGAATCAGGACACTAGACTGAACTGATTTTTTTTAATTAAGTGTATGAACAGTGCAATGAAACCTCAATTAAGATCTCTAGAGGTTACAAGCATTCAAGCAATAAAGCCACAGAGGTGTTGTCACTTGCCATGTGCAGTTGGCACATTAGATCCCAGCACACCAGTTAATTTTGATTTACAAGAACACACACGCTCACTGTTGGGAAGGGTCCTGAACTGCTCTCACTCAATGAATGTTGGTCTGTGCACTCCACAGACTGAAAATATCCTAATCAAATTCCAAGGGAATCATCACAGTTGCATTTTTGTCTGTCTTCCCCCACCTCCTCCCATGCCCCATTCACCAGAAGTTAACAAAGCTCTGTCTCTGGAGTTGGCCTCTACTGTTCAAACCTGAAATACAACCAGGCACAGTTTGTGATAAATCCTAAACAAACACAACCAATTTTTGCTAAAGTTACACACTTCACAGGCAAGACAATCCTCTGGTTTATGAATTTTTGAGTAAACTGTGGTCAATTATCAAAGAAATCTGGATTGAAGCTGAAATTCCAGTGCTAGGTAAGATTCAAGTGCTTTGGCACAGAATTAAGGCAGAAGCCACCTTTTTGACCCAACAATTTTCACCAAATTTTAGTTCATACAAAAACCTTAAACCCAAGAAAATGAAAATCTAGAACTGTCTCACTGGGAGCAGTGATCAAGCAAACATCTGAGGACCTGCTTCCACAAAGCCCCATTAACCAGATTAGAGCAGAAAATAACAGACCCTCACCGGGTAAATTGCTGCTGACAGTTGGAGCTTTTCCAATGAAAATGTCTTATAAGCAATAGGGACATCTCCAGTGAGGAGGATATTGGAAATCCTGCTCTGAAACAGCTGCTATTTCTCATGTTATCACCCCCCTGGGAGCTGATGTCCTTGCACAAAACAGATTTTGCAGGAGGAAGCTGCGAGCTGGGGCTGGAGCACTCGGAGCTGCTCCAAGTGCCAACAATCCCATCTCAGATGTGCCCCACTTGGCTTTCCCCTAAAGAAACCCCTGCCAGCAGGGATTGGGCATGACCCTGCCCACGGCCTGGCATCAAATACTCTGTCATGATTTATGAGGAATCTGTAAAGGGACAAGTTCCTCTATTCCAGCCCTCGCTGTTGCTTTTGTGGAATCTGGGTAACAGCACCAATCCGAGCAGCCTTTGGGGAGCAGACAGGATTTTATGCTTCCTCAGGAAGTAATCCCCATGAATGCTGGCATGTTCTTACCTCCACCATGCCAGCTTTCAGACTGAAGTAGGGAGCTCCTGTGGCTGCCTGCATGTTTTATGTTTTGTCTTTCTGTGATTGAGCTAATTTTCCTCTGCTTTCCTGGGTTAGTGGCCTAGGAAACTGTATATTTAGCTTTTCCTATTGTAGAGGCACAACAGAATGGAAGTCTCAACCCTGTTTCCCTCTCACCCACAGCTTAAACACAATTAACTTTTCATTTGATGCATTCTTCCTGTCTGCACTCATAATGCTCCCCCAGGAAATGAGAGCCAATAAGTCCTACCCAGGAGTAGGAGAGCAGGGTACTGACCAAATACTGTATAATGCTGTATTATAGGCCTATGGGAAAAAAAGTTAATTAAAGACCACTGATATCCTTTGGGAAAATGTTTAATATATTAGCTCTTGCAGCACAGCCATGCAATGCAAACACACCCCTCCTCTGTGGAAAATGTGAATATATCACACATTTGGGGAAAAAAACCCAGCAAAATCCAGTGGTGTTTTTATTGGTCATTGGCCACAAATAAGTCTAATAAGATACACAAAGAACACACTTAAAGAATATTAACTTCAACAAACGTGATCTCTGCTGTGGCCTATACATCACCTTCCTGAATTGGGAAGCACCTTTGTATAATTCAGGTGCTGCTATATTTTTTTTTCAACAGTAATAATAATTAATAAGCATTTCCACATAGTTCCTTGGGCTTGGTGAGCACAAAACAAGAGTCAAAGACAAACCCAGGCTTCCAAATGCTCCCAGAATAAGAGTAAGTATGAACAATTCTATCCAAAAACTAGAGTTGAGAGTGTCTCTCTCCCTAAGTCTCCCCAAAGGGATGTGCAACATTGATATACTTCAAGGTATTAATTTGGAAAGCCAAAACCAAAATGCTCCAATAGTCACACATTTTATGCAGTAGAAAAGGGCAGGTTTATTGAATAGCTCTCTCATTAGCATACATTTCCAGAGGCACAAACCCAGTCTCTAAGGTCATATTTAGCAAGCTTCATGGCTACGTTTTCTTTTACTGGTGTTATTAACCCCACTGGAGCAGGTGCCACACTTCAGCACCTGCAACAGGTTCACACAATTGTTAGCACTTACATTTGAATGCAAATAGGATGTCTGCTTGAAAACAAGTGCATTTTTTTCTGCAACAGGCTCCAAAGAAAGCCCAGCTGCACAAATCACAATCTCAGCTTCCACTGACTTTGATGAGGCACAGGGACACTGGTACCCAGATTCCCTGGATATCCCACTACCATCAGCAGGAAGTGTTCAGAATTGCTCTGAACTGATGGATCACACAAGAGGGAGTCCCTAAGCTTGCAGACTGTTTGACTGCCAGCATGTTTGATAACCCAAGAAAAATTACGTAACCAAACCACAAAACAGGGATAACAGGATTTCTAGTGGGATCTCAGACTCTGCCTGGTGGAGGGAGTCCCTTGCTCCCTGCACAGTCCCAGAGCACCCAAGGCAGCTGCTGCTCCAGTGAGCAGTGATGTGTCTGACACAGGTGCCAGCCAGAGAGCAAAGACTGCGCAACCCAAAGCTGGCAGCACAGCAAGGCTGGGATCTACAGCTGCAGGCATCTGCATCCAGCCCTGGGGAGGGCACACAGCTCATGAGTAGTTCACAGGGTTTGCATTTCACCTCACACTTCGAAATTCAGGCAGAAACATTGATCTGGAAGCTGAGCTCCAAAGCTATGTGTGCACAGTGAAGAGCAAACAAGATGGAAATGGCTGCATACGCTCAGTTGAACCACAGGCCTTTGTTTTATTTACCATTTTAAGTTCATATGTGACATGCAGCTTGCTCTTATTTAAATAGGACACTGGCACTGAGTCTTGCTGAGTTACATGAACAGTTTCCCCCCAGCCCACTCACACCCACACTGGTTTTCACCAATGGATCTCAGAACACTTCATTCTAGAGGAGGTGGAAGGACGACCTGGGTCCATCAGGTACTGCCAAAGCTGTCACTTGCCTAAATCATGTCAGAACTGTATCCTGGAGGTACCACTGCCAGCTCCAATAAAGACATCAGCCCCCTGAATGGGATACTCAGGGCACTACCAGCAGCAATATCTGGATCAGCTCAAAGGAATGTCCTCCTTACTACTTCTTTTGGGATATTCTTTGTTTAAAAAAGAAACCTACCCACACACAAATTCATTATAATCACACACATGTTCTTTTTCTGGTTCTTAAAAAAAAGCACATCTGCAACGAGGCCACCCACAAACTCAAATAAGAGTCATTTGTCTAGCAGGGTTTCCTGGTGGAATACACAATGTGAAAGACACAGCCTCTGTGCTAAAAATAAGTGTGTATATTCACCATGCTTCTAGTTTTGACTTTAAGCTTTAACTACAAGGTCCTCCCTGAATGGAATTATTGTGTCTGATTTATCAGGCAACATATTGCTATTTACTTTTGTAATTACAAACACCTTTTTCCAAGACTCAAATAATTGTTTCCACAAAAATAACCTCACGTGAAAGGAGTAATAAGCACAAAATGATGTTTCATAGGACCATTAACAATTTTTTATTAGCAGTTCCATCAGATTTAAGTGGCATCTTTACTCTGTACATGTGCATATGTATAATCTGTGACAGATTTGTCAGCTTTTGATGGATGTTTTCACTCTCACTGCTATTATTACTCTTATATAGTAATAGTGGCAACAGGGACCTAGTTTATTAAACCTTATGTTGCATCTGCCACAATGCCCTGGGGCTGGAGTGCAGTCATCTATTCCAAGCACTATTCCTTGCAATTACAGTTGATTGTTAACTGTATATGTTCAGGACCACTTACATTTGAGTGCTGAAGTCCTGAGGTTTCCTTCTGATGGGCCATGCTCGAGCTCCCAGACAGTTAATGGGATTATCCAGATCATTAGAACTGAAACACAGAGTGAAAATACATTAGTATAGCTAATAGTGGATTAAAATATCAGTGATAGCAGACAACAGCATGGCTTTGAAATCTTTTGGTCGTGTGTTTTAGAGGCAGCAGGTTAAAAAATGGGAGAGGTACTGAGGACGTGGTGTGCCAGCACCCTCCCAGCATGGCTGTGGCAGAGCCAGGGCAGCAGCCCCTCGGAGCACTCAGGCTGCACACCCTGCACCATCCCTCCCACAGCCAGCATCCTCCTCCATCCTACAGACTGCCAAGTACCACAGAAAAGCCTCCTGAGAGACAGCCTGAGGTTTTCAGTAACACACCACAACCACGCTTGTGGAAATGCTCACGCTGATGGGCTCAGACTGGAAAGGAGGGAAAGGATCCTGCCAGTCCTTCACCTCAGGTGACAAAGCTCCCAGAGCATGCCTGCAAAGAAGGAGTGCAGTGATTCCTTGGCTGCTGCATCACTGTTTGAGCATAAATACCATGAAGCCAACCTCTTCCAGGAGAAAACTACCTGAGGCATCCTTGGGACTCAAGGAGCACAAAATGAGTCTGCCAAATACAGCTCAAGGCACAGTGTGAAAGCTGCACAGTGAGAGGTCCTACAAGAAATAAAGTGAGTTACAAGCACCCACTGCTCCACAGAACAGGTAACTTCAAACATCAGAGCAAATGAACAACCAGGAAAGGAACACAGTCCATCCAAGTGCCTGAATGGAAGGCAGGAGCTGCTTTACAGCAGCAAACAAGCTGCTCACACATCACCAGATCCAGCAGCTCAGCCTGGAAGGGTGAGGATGAGAGAGAGCTTTGTGTGAGCACTCTTTCTCTGGAGGACTGGGAGCAAGTCCCATTCATCTGCAGTGAAGTTCCTGTGAGCTGAACGTCAAGAACAGCAAAGAGTGAAACTAAATGTCAATATTTGCTTTCATCTCATCACAAAGCCCTTCAGCACCAGCCAGGTAAGCCCAGACCTCAGGTACAGCAAAGAAACAGGATCAGGAGAGATGTGAAAACATCTCTATCACATTGTTTTGTCAAGTTCTGCTTAAGGGTTGATTGATGCACTTTTAACATCAAACAACATTAATCTTGGAAGCTTTGAGATCAAGCCATCATTCATCAGTTAAATTTCAAATCAACAACTGAGAGCTTAATTAATACAGAAGCTGTCGAGATCTCTTTGTGTAATTACTGTTCTGCAACAATTAGGAAGTTTACATTATTTGCTCAAAGACAGACAATTGCTAAGCCTGGTACTAGTAATAAATCAAGTTCTCTTTTTAAGAAACTGTTAAACTTGAATATAGACACTTGCGTGGATGTACTTACGGACATTTTTCTGAACCTACTTGCCTTAAACACAAGTTTTTGTACATTGAACACAGTTTGAGTTATTTCATATTCAGAAAAATAAAAAGTGTAGTTTATAGCAGTATCAGAAGGATGACAGTGGCCTCCTAAAATAGAATAACTAAATAATTGAAGTCATACCAGCAATCAAGCAAAGATGGTCTAAAAAATATCAAGAGACTGAATGCATAAATCATAGTTACAACCCATATAATCTTTGACCTACACACAAGCTACAAGGTTCAAAGGTGGCATTGCATTATGTATTTACTGCCTGCCTAAGCCATTATTCACCAGCGTTCATTTTAAGGGGTAGGTATGATGGGAGCCCTGGACAGGGAAGAATACATCATAAAACCTTCCCTATAAAGGATGGCACAGCTAATTTATCTTGTGTTTCCTCCTCCTCAATTCATGGCATGGCAGCTCCATACAGAATGAAGATTCCCAATGCAAGAACAGGACAAAGTGCAGCCCTTCCCAGGGCAGCTTTTCCCTCCTGCCCAGCCCTGTTTGGCACTGGGAAATGGGAAAAGGCACAGAACTGTTCTGGTGCCATGAGCTGATGGTGCAGGGATCCACACGGGCCTGGAACAGCCAAGTGACCCCTTGGACACCAGCACCAGCTTGTCCAGTGCTTCCATTGGCACCTGCTTGGGCTGTCAGAGCCAACACACCCCAAACCACAGCCAGGATTTGGGCCACCAGCTCTGCACTGCCTTGTGCCCTTCTCCTCTGTGTGTTCTGACAGCTCCCAGGGGCTCCAGCAAGGTGGGAATTTCTCATATATTGGTAGGGAATCCATGAGCAGTGTAGTGATTTTGACAGCCCTGTGACAGTTTCCCCAAAAAAACATGGATCCTAACCACTCCTTTGCCAATATTCGGGTCTTTCCAGTAATCCAAGGAAACTATGTACCAGATATCTTAATGCAAAATGGTCACAAAGAAACTAAAAAATATTGCAGCTTATGTGAGAATATGCATTCAGCTTGTTCTGTATGCAGCTCCAACAGAGGAAGCAATTTCTGTAAAACCCAGTTTTGCTGCCTGGTTTCTGGCACCGCTATCTCAACAAGCCCTCGGGCTGTTATTTGTAGTATTTACATTTTTTACCAACTTATCACGAGAAAATCCAATTGTTCCTAATGACAGTCACACTGTGTCTCTCCCATTCTCATATCCAGGAAAGTGTTTATTATCCATTTGTAGTAATTAAGGCACTGATGTTCTATGGATCCATAAAGCCAACATCATTAAGCAAACAAAGGCACTTTTTTCACCCCCAACTTATTGCTGCAAAAATATTTAAAAATAAAAGCTCACTTATAACACAGTGTAGTTTGAAGAACAAACCACTATTGGCTAATCTCAAGCATTCTTAGAATTGGAAAAAAAATAAAACAGGTCTGTAAAATAATTATTTTTCCAGCATTTGCTAAAGAGTAAAGAAGGAATTAAAATATTTAGCTAGCCAAAAAGAGTCATTGTCAAACACCACCTGTCTGTCTTTCCATATTTGACCTTTTCTTGTAAAATGGTTAAGCAAACTCCTTAACAGGTGAGAGCAAGGCAGAAAAGCTGGATGGGAATTACGTGCCTGCGTTAAACAAGCTTTATTAAATCCACCACACCAGGGAGACCAACTGAAAGCCAGCATAGCTGTGTCTAAGCTACCTAGCCAGGACCTTAAACCCCCACAAGCAGGACACACATCACTGCCACAGCACATCTCTCAGCCCTTCAGAGGACTATCAGCATTCATCCTCATAGAGGCCAGGTGAAATCCCAGAGTTTGTGAAGTCCACAAGAACACTCACATTAAACTCTGGATTTATCCTACATCTCCATTCTCTGTAGTAGCACTGCACACCACCCCAGCACTTCATACAAGCATAGATTTCATTTCAGTACTTTTTACTCCAGTGGAGAACCCCAGCCCACCAGCAACCTCCAGAAGAAACAGCTCTTCATTTCTGGAAGTGCTATCTCGCTCTACATCACATCTTGTTCCATTTCCTCTCTTGGCAGTGCTGCAGTTATCCACTGCTGCACATGTTAAATTAGGACTGGAACAGTTCACAAGCATTTTCTTCCCCCAGCCACGCAGTGAAACAAATTCTGTTCCTCTGCAAACCCCTCCTGTAAGCACACATACACTTCCAAACACAACAGCCACAGTCATTTTTTTCCTTGCAGAGCTGGAGAAAGTGGGAGATCACATCTTCCCATGGCATAAAGTTTAAATGAAGTGTTCGAAAAAAGGTGCCTCTTTGGAGCTGTACAGAGTTTCTGTAAAGGTGATCAAATTGTAACAAGTATGGGTTTTGGTGTAAGATGTAAAACTTGGACTGCATTTTCTCAAGTCTGCAAATCTTTTTGGCAGATTTGAGCTTTAGCTCAAACAGATCTGGCCTGATTTATATTTTGTTTGAAATTATGCCCAAAACTATGATTAAGTAAGGTTTCCACCAAGCCCCTCAATCCAGCTCGATGGAGTGGTCTCATTTTTCCTGGAAGATGAGAATTCTCTCTCTAAAAGGAGGCAGATGTGCAGAAAGCTTCTCCACAGTGTGTCAAGACAACCAAAAAAAGAGGTTCCAAAGACAATGACCGATAACACAGCACTCAGCAAAACAGCTTCACGTTTCTCATGATTAATATCCCAGCTGAACAGCAGCTCACGCTTCATCCACCAGATTTGAGCAAAGTACAGTGGGACAAAGAGGGCTGGTACTGGGGAAAGCAGTTCTACAGCAACATTCCTGGCTTATTTTCCCCTTTGAGGGAGCAACACACAGAAAACCAGATGCTTTTTTTTGGAAAAAGTCAGTGTAGCAGTGCAGCACTGACTGAGCCAGAGGGGAACTGCTGGGCAGGGCTTTACCCTACTACAGAGGTGGGCCTCAGAAACATCCCCCAAGTCCCCAGTTAGTGCCACAGTTAATCCACAGCTTCCACCTGAGGAGTGCAAACAAACAGTCTGGGACCTGCCAGGCTGAGAGAGGGTGTAGGAACCAAAATCTCCAGGGCAGATTTTACCCTGGCAGCTTTTTAATACCTTTTGTTATCCCCACCTGCTGCCTAATGAATGCAGGGACCACAGGGCACCCTGACACAAATAAAAATGGCATTCTGCCTTCATGTTAGATTTTAGCATGCAAATTACAGGTAATCCCATTTTAAAACCTTCCATATATCCCGAAACACTTAAAGACCAACCAATAAACTTCAGGGGTGATCAAATACAAAACTTAGCTTTTAGGATCCACTCTAATGATCACAAAAAGAACTTTTTTAGGATAACTGGGCCTGTATGTTTAGGACTTCCTATTTTTTCATTGCGCTGCTTCATAATATGCTGCTAAAAGTCATAGTTCACATTGAATTTTTTAAAAATCAAATTTGTTTAGCACTATAATGTCATAATGCATGTTACACAGCAGAAGCTGAATTGCTAATTACCAATTTATGTGAAATTTTACTTCTATGAAAAAGGTCATTTGCATATATATTAAATACAGTTTGCATTTAAAACTGCAGGGAAAGTTATGTATTAATGTTCTGTAACAAAGTTGAATTTTATAATATCAATACATTGGGAGGGAAAGAACCAAAACTGAGTTTCTGCAATACCTAAAGTAACAGGTTATTCAATCCTTACTGAAAATACAATTACAAAACTATTACTGTATTTCAAATTTACATTTTAAAGCACTGTGGTGCATTAAGAATCCCAAGAGTAGAGTCACTTCTACAAAAAGTTTGTATTCCTCTCACCCAATATAAAGGCTAAATGTGAAGCAGGGGTTAACACACTGGGAACTCAGCTTCCAACTAAGTAATTTTCTGGATAGGAAGGTGACTCAGGACTACAAGCACCTCTAACTGCATCTCAGCTTCAGGACTAAGAGGAGTCACAATTCCAGACAAGAATTTCTGCAGTGCTTCAGATCACAAAATTTAGTCCCTCAAAACTTCATCCTCTCCACGGGTGAGCCAAGCTTTCAGTACCAAACTGAGCTCATGTCAGAATCAATGTTATCAAAGATGTGGAGATACGCCCAGGATAGAAATGAGTATTTATTCTTAACTGCTGTGTGCTTCCTGAAGAACAGTCACAGGTTCATGTGGAGAAGAGTCAAAGTAGTTCTAATACCCCACTGGAGGTACAACTTCTCCAGCCTCCAGCAATGCATTCAGGGAAAGATCAGTGTTATTTCTACCTGCTCCATTCCCCAGTGGGGACATTCCCCTTTGGAAGGGCCTCAGAAGTTCTTATTCACATTCAGAGTCCTTTGCCTCACAGCCATTATCCTTTTTCCACCCTGGGCTGGGGCACTGACCTGCTGCTCACAGGAAGGGAAACAGGAGCTCCACACATCACATCCCTGCTCCCTTTGCAAACAGGCAGGCGAGTTCTATTTATCTTCTTAAACAAACCTTCACTTCAGTATATTCATCCTGATCAAGTCACATCCTTATAAAAAGGAAAAGGAGCACTCTTCTCCTTAAACCAGAGTTCAAAATCACACCTGCTTTGCCTCAGACGCTCAGTGTGGCACTGCCAGTAACAGCACATAGGAGCATAACCACTCCAATTATTTGCTATAAAGGTGCCACACTATAGTTCCCAGGAGGATTGGAACTGCTGAATGCTACAGTCTCCACAAGGGAGGAAATGCTACTGTGGTGCTTATGTGAAAATTCACTGAAGTTCCTGCCCTCAAGGGAATAGTTTCCTCCTGTGACAATGCTAAACATAAAACACATTGGATTTTAGGACTGGAGAAAACAAAATTGGTGTGAATAAATTATTATTTATATGAAAATGCACAGTCAGGACAACGACTACATATGTAAGGCCATAAAATTTAAGTATCTCACTTTGTTGTTTTAGCATACTGGGGAAAGCCATTGTCCATCTGTGGCCACACATTTATCCTCATTGTCTACCAGGCTCACTGCCTGAGCAGTGCATTCCATTATTTAATGGAAAATGAGGTAAAACTACTTCAAGAGTAAGCTGTGAGTTGTTGGATGAGCAGTGAGAAGACCCACTCAGGTCATGGGGTAGAGTTTGTTTCCCCCTTGCATTTGAACACTACATTTCCCAGTCATCAGTCATACTATCACCAAGGATTTAAAACAAAGGGAACAAGAAACATCAGAAAATGGCTTCAGCTTAGTTTTCAGAGTCATTGCTCCTCTTCCTCCTCACAGTCTCTGCTTCAGATGAAAATTCTTCAGAGGTAGAGGTCATGCCAGAGATGATACAGATGTACAAGACAATGCTTTAATAAACATGCTACTGACACAGGCTGTTGCATCAACATGACACAAAAGCCTACTGTTACTTTTAATAAAGGTTTCTTGTTATTTTCTAGAAATACAGTGTCCATCTAAAAGCCAGAAATGGGGAAAAAAAACCTAGTATGGCATAACACACAGTCTTCCACTGTACACTATAAACCTTCCTTCAAACTGAGTCACTGCTAGGAAAATACACTTGCCACAGAAGCTTCTGGAAGGATTGAGATCACCCTGACAGTTGCATGGATAGAGGTAAAACACTTCTGACAAGTTTCTTTGCTGGACCTTGATTCAGCAAAGCACCTCAGCAGATGCTCCTGAGCTTTGCTGAAGCAGAGCCCAGAAGTGACACCCCTTTGACAGCTTCCCAGAGCCAGCCCTGTGTGGGGACCCTCGCAGCCTGGTGGAGGGGACATCTGGCTGGGGGTGGCCCTGTGGTGCTGTGGGACACTGCCCCTGCACAGGCAGCAGCTGCACTTGGCTCCAGCCCTGCCTTTCAAACACTCATTCAGAGCCAGCACAGTGTTACTGCTGAACAGGGGTGATGGAGCTACTGCTTAAAAACCACCAACCAACTGCCTTAGAGTCAGCCAGCTTTCACTTCTCCCTCGATGGCATTTCAGTGACACCAGCCCTGACTTGCTGCCCCACTGCATGCTGACAGAACTCGTTACTTTGACAAGCTTAAAGAGAAACTTCAGCGAGCTGTGTAGTGACTGCGAGTTCCCTGTATCCTCCACCGTGTTCTCTACTGCAAGGACGTGCTCAAAGAGTTCATCTGGGGGAACAAGCTCACAAGAATTTGTGGTGTGCCACAGTTCTCAGATGAATCAGCCCCAGTATCTGAATTTTTCATTTAAAAAATCCCCTACTGAGACAAACACTGCCTGTGAATTCTGGGCTGCTCAAGCATGCAGAAAAATTCAAACTCCCCCATCTCTCACTTTAGTCTAGATAGATTCAGTGTTTGTAGGTCACAGAAATTCTCAGTTTGCTTCCTAAAGAGAAAAAACAGGGCTGTTGGAAAACCTGCTTTACACTCCTCAAAGCAAGACTTAAACTTCTGTCTATTGATCAAGTATTTAACTATCAAATGACACATCTTACAGTCTAGAGGGATGATATATAAAGAGACAGAGAAACTGTAAGAGGAAATAACACAGTGACCTATTGCTTAACACTGGCAAGCCAACAGCCTTTAATAGTTGCTTAAAGCCCTGGCTCAGTGGGCTCCTGCCACAGCCCTTATTGAGTGGCTGAAGTCCTGGGCACAGGCTGGAGCCTCATTCCCAATCACTGTTCTTTAATACCTGTCCAGATACAGCCCTCTCTTCATGCTATCATTTTAATTCAATACTAAAAACTAATAGTTCACCGAATGCAAGATTTACGATTAGACATAAAAATAAAATGACAATAAAGTCATACACATAAATTAAGCAAGAAGTCCTCTAATCTGGTCTGTACCACTGCTGTATTTTCTCTCCTGTCTCTGTCTCATTCCTCACCTTCTTTGAAGAACAATAAGTTACCATTATTGGTAAATATTTATATTCAGTTCTGCAGTGTCAAGATACTGACAGTTGAGATAAGTCTTCCAAAAAATGTTCCCATCTTCCCAAGACAAGACAAATATTTATCATATATGTCTTTTTGAAGGTTTATGCCTTTTTGGGAATGAGTTTTAGGATTATCTTTATTCTTGTCTCAGCAACTTTTAGCTAAGGAAACTAGAACAAATTAGGACTCTGTGGCCACATACACACCAGCTAAAATCAATAGCTTTAATTTTCACATTTAAACCTGCAATTTTCATCTGACAGCCTCAGCAGGTTTTAATGCACACAACAATTTACTTTTACTGTTTTAATTGTTTTTAGTCAATCACTTTTATTGCTTCTCTGCATCTGACTAAACAAATTAATACAGCTATGTTCATAAATGATTACTTTGCGAAAGGGCTTGATAGATACATTTGCCAGGTTCACCTTCAATTACTGCCAACATTAGTAATATTTATACCAAAATATACATTTATCCAGGTTTTATAATTAAGTTAGCAACAGGAGCAGCAAGAAGACCAAAAAAATCTATTTCCTGAGCACCACAGAATCAAATTTCATCTTTCTACATCTTTCCCCAGGCCAAATGAAAACCACCAAGGCCTGCCCACATAGTTGGT
Source organism: Corvus cornix cornix (assembly GCF_000738735.6). Lineage (NCBI taxonomy): Eukaryota > Metazoa > Chordata > Aves > Passeriformes > Corvidae > Corvus > Corvus cornix. The sequence continues at coordinate 17,426,226 of NC_046342.1, read as the reverse complement.
TGAAAAAGCCCTTTCAGGATCACAAAGAATCTTGTCCTGCCATGGACGTGATCTTCTGGCTGAGGAAAACAAAGAACGTGCAATGCATGGTCAGGATGGCACTGGTACATGGCCTGGATCAAATTCCTTGTTCTGTCCCTTGACAGGGGGCAGTGAGACCCCAGCAAAGGCTCTGTGCTCCCTCCTTGTCCCCACCCAACTCTGCTGCTTGGTGAGCCAGGCACAGCAATATTCTCTTGAACACACAACCCAGCAGAGGTGTGCACAGCCCAGCCTGACTGTGGCTTTACTAACTCACTAATCAAAACCAAGATATATTGCCCCAATATCAAGGAACTCTACTTTTGTGGATGCTGTAAGAGTTGTTTTTCACTGACTGTGAGCTACAAGGACCTTCATCCAGGAGGCTCAAAACCCTGGACTCCAGATCTTTATGAATTCCGGTTTTATTATTTTATTTAATGTGAAAAAACCACCATAAAACCAGAAGTTAAAGTCCAAGGGCCCACCATATTCAGCCTAATTCAATGTTTGGATCTCCAGACATACCTAGACACATTCCCCTAGCAGGTAATTAGTGCTACAGCTAACAAGCCAGTTCTTCTACACCATTTTATCACCACTCAGGGCATCCTGTGGATTTTGGGAGAGCCTGGCCACCCCTCTCAATGTTCCTGAAGCACCTTGCCCTGTGAGTGAGTAAATACCCCATCAAAGCTCCCCTTCCACCTTCACAGAGCTTGTTCTCTTTCCCAAGCAGCCACCAGAGAACCAAACCAGCTGCTGCTTTTGTGCAAAAACTGAAAACGATCCCACATTGGTCAAAACTGCTGACATCAAACTAGTTTTTCAACTGATATTCCTACATAACATCACTCATATTTGATTTAAGCCTCCACTGAACACGCGCCCTCAGAAGCCGCCTGGGTCTTAAGCTGTAGGAAACTGATAAACTGCAGAGTGTGGTAGAAGGGCTTTTCACTGTTCTTTTAGAAACCTGCACAATATCTCATTTGAAAGAGCCCTGATCTCTGGCTGAGGCTGCCAGGTGCTTCATGAATACAAACTGAATATATGAATTGTATTGCTCCTTAAGCTACCAAGCCTACACTCCACTGTAACAAGAAAAGTCATGAAAAGCTTGTATGACAAAATAATATATATAACCTGCAAAGAACAAACCTGTTTATTTCCTGAGGTTTGTGGAAGGTTATAATTAGGATTTGTTTTAGTATTCCCATATTTCTTGAGTCAGTTCCCTAGTCTGAATACACATCATTTTTACTTTAGGTTGCTTGGTATTAAACAGACACTTGATCCCCCAGCAGTTTTCACAAACCCACGCCTTGCTCCCCCCTCCCTGCAGTGAGGTAACACAGCTGCTCCATAATCCTGTCTTTTCATCGTCAGGCAGGACAGCACTCTCCAAAATGCCAAACTGAGCACAGCCACCTTCCTGGGATGACATATCCGAGAGCATCTCCATTGTTCAGGACTCTTCAATAAAGAGCTAAGGCTAAAAAAAGGCTAAACCAACAAATCTTCTGTCCCAATTACCCAAGCTGCCGCTGCTCAGGACAGAGAGAAGCAGGAAGAACAGATAAACCCAGAGGTGGAACAGCCTCTCCACCCACAGACAAATATTTCCATTTTTATCAAAGCCAGCCCTCTCCCACCACTAATATTACAGCAGGGAGAAATGATTCACAGAACCACAGTCACAACAAAGCCTGGGCACATCTGTATTCCCACGGAAAAAGGGATCTTAGCCCTGTGCCCTGTGTGGCAGCTCAGCACAGCAGCAGTCCCAGCTCATTTCTCAACTTGCCTTGAAATGGTAACAAGCTCCAAAAAACCCACTTGTGTATGTGCAGACCAGCCCTGTGGGATGGGGGCCCACAGAACCCTCCACAGAGCAGCTGAAATGGTGTCCAGGAGTGACCCTGAATTGCTTTGTACAAGACACACACGTTGTGCTGCACTGACTCGTTAGAGAGTTTCACACAGCCCGGCTCCAGCAGATTTCATATTTCTGTCAACTAATGGCATCATTTCCTAAACACTGGTATAGAATTAGTTATAGCATATGATTTCAAGGGCCAGATTCCAAATACAGGCAGGGTACCCTTGCTGCCCTCATGGATTGCAGCAGACACCCTGACAGAGCTGATCACATTTTGCTATTTCCCTCTACACACACCAGAGCTTGTTGCTCTCTAATAACTTTTGGGCAAAGTCCTTTACAAATAAGATCTGTTGAAATGCTGTTCAAGCTCACCTGTTGTGCCACAACACCTGAAGACCCTAAAGCAGCTCAGGCCTCATTGCATTAACCACAGCAAAAGCCTGTAGGTGCCACTCAATAGAGCCTAAATAAATAGAACAAGCATAGAGTGGGCAAATGGAAAGATAAATTAGTTTGCCCCAGGTCACATAGAAAGTCTGCATCAGAACCAAGAAGGACACTTGATTCCCAGTGTCTTACTGTCAAGACCATCCTTTCTTGCTCTTAAAATTAGGAAAAAGCACAAGGCATCAGCATCCAGCATTATTATCAAGACTAATTCTTTTTTCAGGAGGAGGAGCTGCACTAAGGAACAACCTGGCCCATGTGGTCACATTGGAGACAGAAATCAACACCTAAACTTGCTGAAGTGTATGAGAAGTTCACTGCCTGGCAAGACCTTTCCTTCCATCTCATCTGCCTCAAATGAAAAAGGACTCGATACCATGTACCATGACCACCCCACACACACTCACTGTGCTTTACAGAGATGTTACAGGGTGTATTCCCAGCACATCCATAGATATATTGGGAATGCACTCTCTTCTGCCCTTCACTGAACTCGTACACATCACACAGTTCACTTTACAGCCACCATAAGAGGTGAAAGAATCACGTCCAGGCTATAAATCGTATCAGCCCATTGCAATTAAACACATTGAAATTCTAAATCCCCAAAAAAAACCAGACTTTGTGATAATACAATTGTCAACTACATCTCCCAAACACTCTGTTGCTGCCCTTCCAACGTGCTTCCCATTTACAAGCTCACAGGAGCAACTTTACTGCCAATTCCTCCACTGATGGCACATTTTATTGACAAAATACAGCTGAGCCACCTAAAGCAATTTCAGCTACAGAATAACCTTCCACACAAGAAGTTAACCAGCTCCTCCATCCATTTGCAGTAGATTTAGATTAGCAACACCACACAGACACACTCAGATCCTTTGAACAGCCAGCTGATGGCTAAGGACAGGGTAATGTTAAACAGTATTTCATGCTTTGAGCTCTGGGAAGCAAAGCCTTCTGCACTCGGAAGTAAAAGGTCTGGATTCCCACTCTGGCACCACAGACTGTTTCTGCTCCCTCTACCTTTCCTCACCCATCTCCAGTTTCTCCTTCCCTTTGTTTTACCTCTGTCCTGCATTATAATTTTCTTGTTACACTCCTACAAGGATTGTCTTATTTTAAACAATGCTGATTTTTAAAAAAACTGTCCAGTCTTCCCACAAGCTTAAAAAGCACCAGATGCACACAAGTCTGTCCAGAGTGCAGCCACTGGCTCTGGGGTGGTGCTTTTAACAACCAGCCAGTCAAAGGGAGGCTGTGCAGCCACAACTGACAAGTTCCCCATCACATAAATACTTTCAAAGCATCAGACGCCAACATAAAACTACGCCTCTCTTTCAAATGCAGTTGTATAAAACATTTGCTCTCTATGACTTATGGAAGAAATCACAAGTCTTGAAATGTGCCAAGATTTGGAACTCCCATTAAGGAAGCTTGCGAGGAAGAGAAAGTTTTAAAAGCCACTTTTATTGTCAGGCTTAATTCTGCATTCCTGTCAAGTCTGTCTGCAAGGGGGTTTGCCTGATCAAAGATCTCAGGGCTGACCTCTCCGAGTTTGTCCATAGATCACCCCAAGCGTTCATGCACCACAGCTGCTCTGAACATCTGTCATGCCCTCCTCGGCTCAGCCTGTGCTAAATAATTCCAGGGATGGGCGGGAAAGGGGAGAGCCCATCCAGCAGCCGTTCTCAGACTCACACAAAGCACAGCCACCCGGGCAGCCTGGAGGAAGGAGATGAATGTGCTGACACCTCTGTCCCAGTGCAAGTCCCAGGCAGAGGCTGCAGAAGTGCAGCTGAGCTGTGTTTGGAATTGAGCTGCAGCTTTCCAGAAAAGCCTCAGACATGCACAAGTGCAAATTCCTTCCCGCGGACACAGCCAAGAACCTGCACTGTCAGACCCCGGGGCTCAGCTCCAGCCGGAGCACACACCCAGCACGGCAGTGTCAGCACTGCAGCTCCCAGGCTGCCACTGACCGCAGGCAGCGATACAGCTGAAACGAGATTTATCCCTTTGCTACTACACAGGGAAACTATTTGAGCCACGGCAGGCTGGCTGACTTTGCTCAGACTTCTTAATTACCCCCATGAAAAGGAATTCAGCACTCCCACCTAAGACCCTTTGACAGTTCACAGAGCAAATCCAGTTTGTCTTCAGGTGCACACACGCAAGTTGAAGCTGCTTCAGTCCCAGGTGAGCTTTTTCCATAGTTCAGCTGGAAAATGCAAACCTAGTCATTTATTCCTGCAGGGTGGGAACTGACCACAGTCAAAGTAACATTAGTAAGAAATCAAAGCCAGAGCTAACAGCCACATACCACAGAGAAACTCAGAACCAGTACCTTACTTGCCCCAGCCAGGAAAGCACACAGAGCCACAGAAGTCCTCATGCTCACAGGTAGTTTGCACCATCACACCTGGTGCCCGAGGGGGGCTGGTTTCTCCTCACTATGCAGCTATTTCTGGGAGCTCACCTACTCCTCAGTCTGCTCTTTTGAGGAGCACAGCTGGAAGAGGGTTCACCTGCCCATCTGCCTGTACTTTTTAGCACACCTCCACAATATCCATTTGTTTTTATGCTCCATGTCAGTCACACAGTTCATACTTTGTGTGGGTGCTTCACCTCACCAAGGAGGGCACCTAATACTCTTTTCCTGTGCAACCCAGTGGTAACATAAAAAGTCCTGTTTCAGCCCTGAGAAAGTGCTACAAAACTGCTTACCAGCGTCTCATAAGACAGAGATACTTCTTTCAGAAGGTGAGGTGTAATTAGCTGCTTTGCTCATTAACAAAAGCTGATCAAAGCCCTCCATAAGCTACTGCAGTTTCCTAAAAGAAAATGGTGGCTAAAGTCCTAACAGCCAATGCTCAACAGCAGTTGAACAAATGTTCTTTTTAGTCCTTTTAAAACAAGGGAGAGCAGTCTCTGGTCAATCCAGAATTGCTCAGCTCAAATTCAGCTGGAATAACTTCAGAGCTGGACTCCTTATCCCTTCCCCTTCAGAGGGGAGCACCCCCCCATCCCACTCTTCATTACACAACCTCCACAGCCCCTCCATTGCCCCCAGGGCACAGCAAGGCCTGGGTTAAACACCCCCCTTTGTCAGAACAAATCTGACTCTATGCCCTAAAATTATAAGGCATTTTTACAAAAAGCCATATCACCTTCCAAAAACCTCATCTTTGCTTTGCTAGGTCAGTGCCCCCACCATTTAGTAACACATCAGATCTCACCACATCATCTTCCTTCTGCTTAAAACAGACTTCATGCCATTAAAACAAGGAGCTGAGGTTCTACTAAGAGAGCCCTTCCCTACAGAGAAACAGCAAACCCCACCATCCCCTCCCACCACAAAAGATTCAGCCTCTCCCCAGCCTCTTTTTATCCACCACTCTGGATTAGGGATTTTGTATTGCTCCCAGCTGACACAAATCAGGTGTGACCGAAATCCCTGAAACACATCAGGTGTGACTGGTAAAGATTCCTGCTACCTACCCATGGCAAGGGTTGTTTTCAGCCCTCAGTTTTTCACTAAAGAATCGTTTTTTGCTTCATAGTTTTATTTGCCTTAAGACTAAAAACTCACAAGCCTACTTTATAAACACCTGAGGTTTATTGCTAGGCACAGCCAGAAATGCATCAATACACAGTCCCTCTTATGAAAGTGCAAAGATTAGGTTAATGTTTTCCATATAGTTCCTAAACTGGAAGTTCCTGTTATTATTTTAAAATGCTGTAAGAATTCAAGACTACATAAAGGTGAAATTCCCACTGTAAACACTTTAAATGATCAGGAAGAAAATATTTATGTTTAGAAGCTGGTTATTTAGAGTAACTTAGCTCCAAAAGGTCCCACCTCTCCATACTCACACACAGATACACAAGACAGCTGTCTGTGTGTCAGGCATTGCCCCTGCCTGAGGAAAGCCTGGTGAGGGTTCTGTGACCCCAGAGAGCTCTGCAATAATGCCCTAATAAAGCCAAGCCCTTGTGCTTGGAGAGCAAACCCCTTTAGGATCACACAGTCAAGACCTGTATTTTCTGTGTGGTGTTTTAGCAGACAGAGGGAGATCTGAAGAGGAGGCCTTTGGTGCAGGGCAGACAGCTCCTCCACAAGTCAAAGAGAATGCAGAAAGGAATAAATAATCAAAAGACCAGGAGTAGAAAGAAGCTGGTAAGACTCTGAGATGCAGAGATCTGTTCTGATAGTCCAGCAGCACCAGGAATACAAGGCATTTCTTTTGTTGTTTAAAGTCAATTTTGTTCTAAATTATGCAATTACAGAGAAAGAAGACCCTAATAATCACAGAATTTTTTTTTCCCACATGACTTTAGTTTATCCCTTGTACAAGTGAAGAGTCGAAGTTGTCTCTTTGGTCCAGGAAAACAAAGCAAAAAAGCAAGTTTGGGCATCAGCCTCTAGCCCAGCGATGAGAGCAGTCACCTTGCCAGGGAAAACATGCCAACCTCCTGCTCCCCAAATTGTTGGGGAATTCACATGAATCATTTCTGGAATAAACCCTGGAATGCAGCAGTCACTGACCAGGGGCTGATTTATGGAGACTCCCCAGCAACAGAACATCCAAAGGCAAGATCCTGGGTGTGGAAACTGCCTGAGAGAGGCCCCTGTGACAGGGACTGTCACTCCTTGCTGAGATTCCCAGGGAGATAAGTGACGCCAGTGGAAGGCAGGAGTCTCTCTGTCTCCCACACAGTCATTCAGCTGATGGAGAACAAAGCATCTCCTTAACATCTTTACAACTCAGGACAGGGAGAAGGCAAAAAAAACTTTTGCACCTCCCATCTCTCAGGCTGCTGCTGCTGGAGCATCTCCGCGCCCGTTTTCCCACAGTGAGATGTTTGTCTGTTCTAAAGCTCCATCTCCTGGAGCCACGGAATTAACGCAGGGACGGCTCAGCTCTCACTGAAATCAGGGTGTAAATTTGAAAGTCTGCAAAAGCTGTGAACTTTTAAGAGGCAAGATTTAAAATGATTCAGGCATCCCTGATTTCTGTAATGTGGAAGGTGGCCCGATCTGCGGGTTCGTTCTCGGGGCAGGGATCTGTGACAGCGTTGCTGCGGCAGCTCCTGTGCTGTCTCCTCACATCCCACGTTCCCGAGGCGGCCTCTGCCGGCCGCGCGTCCCCTCCTTGTCCCCGTCCCCGGCCCTTCCTGCCCTTGGCACACGGAATGTTGTACCCAAGGGAGCACCGGGACACGTCCGTCAGCGGGGAACGCCGCCTCCATCAGCCCCGCTCCCGCAGCGTCTCCAGTTTCCCCTCGTGCCCTGCCCCGTGCCCAGAGCAGCTCCACAGCTCGGGTTTCCCGTCATGGCAACGAGCTTGCACAAGAGCTTTCTCACCCATCCAAGGAATCCTCGTCCTCCCACTTGCACGTGGACGTGCTGAGCTGTGTGACCGCCACGCCAGGACAGGCCACGCCGTGCTGGGCTCGCTGTCCCCATGCGGGTTATCCCAGCACAGCCGCCGTGCTGCTGGCACACACAGCTCCACTTTCTCCTCAACCCTTTTTACACCCCTTGTTTCCCACAGGATTACAGAACTACTTCAAGAAGTCCTTGACGTGAATGAAGAGCTGATTAACGAAAGTTTACAAGTTACAAAACACGGGGCTCCCATTGGTAATGGAGGGATGTAACTGGGATGCCTTCAGCAATCCAGAATTCTTCCATACGTGTCTCACTGAAAAAACACGACCTGAGGCAGACAGAGATGTGAATAACCTCTAAGCTCTTCCTAGAAGTGCACTGTATGAATAAAAAATGCCAAAGGAGTGCAGAAGGGTGTTCTGTACAGTTGCAGTCAATAGAAGGCATCTATTCTAGGAAAAAAATCTATTTATTTTTAATAAATCACTGTGTTGCCACTTAACTATTGCAACAGAAAACTCATAGAACTAATATTCTTCAAGGCTTTGGCTCTGGGTTGTTGGGGGTTTTTTTTCTCCCTCACATACAATTAACAAAGAAGCTAAAAATAAAAGCTTGATTCTTCTGCACCAGACCCAGGACAGCCATGATGCAGCTTCTCAGTGAACTGCTCAAGCAAAGGACAGCACACACACAAAACACTCACAGGCTGAAGCATAACATTTTTTTTAGCCTGTTTCCTGCATCCCCCAGGCCAGGCATCAACTGAAACACAATTCCAATTTTCCCCTCCAGCTAAGGAGTATTTCCTGCTGAAATATTCAAAAACAAGGCTTGGTGCTGCAGAGGTGCCCCAGCCTTGGAAGCCTCCAGAACACAATTTTTGTATTAAAAAAAGTTCACTTTGTGGGAGCCCGCAGTAGATGCAAAAGGATTTACAAAAGAAATTGCACTCAGTCCTGGAGCTGGTCAGCAATACAAAAAGCAGCAATAATCCCTGCCCCAAAGCTTTGTGCTGCCTCAGGCAGCTGCAGGCAAGGACAGTCCCAGGGGTCCATGGGCTTTGCTCTCCTGAGCTCCATTTGGGAGACATGAGGATTCCAGGCAGCCCAACAGCAAACCTCTCCCACGGGCAGCAATGCCCTTGCATGGTCTCTCAGCAGAAATTACTGAACAGAAGTAAACTCCAAAATCCAGCAACTTCTGCGCCATTCACTCAACTCAAAGACTTTTTTGGAACATTTTAAGTCCAAATCCAGTCTCTACAACCCCAAATCCATGCTGTATTAGAAAGCTCTCCCAGGGAAAACTTTCAAGTATTCCCTGAGGTTTAAAAATCAAGTAGGACAGAGAACCTTGGATACTATTAGGCAGTAATTTTTAAACTTTTTTTTTTTAAATATCAAGAGTAGAATTAAGAGTTGCCTTTGAAAACTCTGAAAAATAAACTCCATTTCACTTTAAATTCTGGTCCCATGTGAGTTTTTAATAGGAAAGTGTTGCGGTGCCTAAGTCCACTTTACACCCCCGAAGTTACCCTAAAAGTGATCTCTCCCTGCAACACTGCTAGAAAGTTCTCCCTTTGTCTGGATCCTGCTGGCCACTGGCCCTCTCCCCCTCCCATCCCTTTTCCCATTGGCCCCTGTAATGTCACTCAGCCTTGCCTCTGCCCCCGAGCCCTCAGACCATTGGTTTTGGATGCTCTGCCCGCCTTTGGGAGCTTTTGGTTTTGTGTTCTTGCCTCTGTTCCCATTGGGGTGTTGCCATTAAACACCTCGGAATCGCAGGCAGAGAGCCCCTCTCGGCTCTGTGTCTCCGGTTCGTGCCCAGACTGTGGCTGTGAGCGGCTGTTCACAACCACCTGCGAGGGTGAGATGGGTGCACGCGTGGGTGCTGGGAGCCACGAGGGACCGGCAGGGACAAACACGGCACCGATCCACCGAAGCCCGCATCCAGCAGGAGAGACACCTGTCGGGGTCTCCTCCGCTGCCATGGAGCCCTGGGAGAGGGGCCCTGAGGGGAGGCACGGTGTTTCCCTGCCCCTGGGCAGCCTCGTTCCCCGTTGCTGGTTTGTGTTCCCTGTGCGGGCAGGGACCCTCGGCCCAGACTGTGAGGGTTCCTCGGCAGAGCCCGGCCATGGGCTGGGGAAATGAACATCTCTGAAACATCTACCAACAATCCGTCCACGTGTATTTCTTTTCCACGGGACTCCTGGTTTGATACAGGCGTGTTACAGTAATCCCCGCTGTAACAGACACCCACAAATGGTATCAAGCACCTGTTGCTGGTTTTCCTTCAAGAAACCAGTATTTCCTTCAAGAAGCCAAGCAGAATGCTCCATTTGGCTGCATACGAACATAGAATCATGGAGTCATAAGAATGGTTTGGGTTGGGAGGATCTGAAAGCTCATCCCACCCCACCCCCTGCCATGGGCAGGGACACCTTCCACTCCCCCAGGCTGCTCCAAGCCATGCCCAACCTGGCCTGGGACACTGCCAGGGATCCAGGGGCAGCCACAGCTCCTCTGGGCACCCTGTGCCAGGGCCTGCCCACCCTCAGTCAGGACTTTCTTCCCCAATCCAATCTAAACCCACTCTCAGTTTGAAGCCACGTGCTCTGGAGTGTAATTAGGGAATTTAAAGCAGATTTTGTTAAATGTAGGGTACACGTTTAGGATAAAGATCTTTGCTGTGAGGTTGAAGCGTTATTTAACTTTTTATTAGCCATTAAAATAAGTTGCAGATACAGAAATGGATCCATACCTCAAAGTCCCTCTGCAGGTCTCTGCAGGAGTGGCACCAATGCTGCTCAAACAAACATCTGGAAAGGTCACAGGTGCTTAAAGAACAAGTTTATTGACAGTATCGTCACAAATAAACAATCTAAAGAAAATTTCAGAAATCTCTAAACTTAGAAATTTTAAAATTTTCTCATTGGCAAAATATTAAAAAAAGAAAAAAAGAAGTGTAAGATGTCACTATAATCTTAAACTTCCCTAATTTCAACATTTTGGTTCAGTCCTTTAATTTGATGACACACATCCAACCCTTCAGCACAATGAAAATGAGTCAAAATACAATTTTCCTTCTGCAAGGGGATCTCGATCAGTAAGATTTTTTTTTTTTTTGCAAGCGTCTCCCTGAATCCTGTCTGCTCACAACTTGATAGGTAACATCAGCAAGAAATAACTTTATACATAGTCCAACTGAGCCAAATTAATTCTGGTATTAATCAAAACCTAAATTTCCCCCAAACAATACAAAGCAGACCATGTAGTACAAGAAACTATCAGCATGCATTTTAGAGGTCATTTTTGTACTTCAGGTACATGAACTTAAAACCAAAGAGGGACAATTGTGATAAAAATGTACTCAGATATTTCATAACATTAATATTTATTGCTTTATATGAATACTGTATTGAAAGCCCAAGCATTCAGTTTACACACAGAAATTATACAATTATATACCGTTTCACAATGGCAGTGAGCACTCATTACAATCTACAAAAAATCTACTTTACAGAAATTTAAAAATTCTAAATATCAAAAAGGTACAGTTGAAGAAACAGGTATAAATTTGGCAGCCAGTAATTGTGACTGGGAGGTTGCAGCTTGCATGTCTTTAAATATGGGAACTGGAAAATATTGAGTTTAAAGCAGTAGTTTGTGCTTTGAGCTGGTTTGAAAAAAATGTAACACTGGCTGTCAAAGTAGTATGTTCAAAAATATTTAGTTCACTTCCAAAATGTTATACAAATCGTGGTGATTCCTCTGCACCCCTAAGCCCTGTAGCTCAGGAACATGACCAGGGTCACGTCTCCATCCTTCCCATCCAGTGGTGTGATCAGCCCGATGCCACCTGCAAACCTTGGAGGAACTCTTGAGACTTCTCTACAATATTCACAAGCTCCAAGAAGCACTCAGAAAGGCAAATACCTGCTCATTTCTTCCAAGGTATTTTATTTTCAAACATTTCTTCTACAAAAGTTTAAGCTAATATTTTGATTACAACGTTCTCAACATAAAGCACATTTTGTCATAAATAAATGAACTCCTTTCACTCAGGCACCTCAGAAGTATACAAAAATGTTGTCATTGGAACAGTTCTCTTGGAATGTGTTTACTCGGGTGTTTTCAACAATGTTACTATTTCCAGGGTTTCATATGGGCCAGATTTCATGTGTTTTGTTTTTCCAGAGGCAAAGTGCCTTGAGAGGTGAACTCAGTCTTTTCCCTATAGAAAAAGTATTTGCTGTATTTATCTTTTATAGAAACAGAAAAATATACCCTTTCCCCCTTAGAATACCGAGGGTACACGGAGGTGTGCATGCTGTGCGGAGATGTGTGTGTGAAATGTGTGTGTGAAATGGAACACATTTGAAACACACAACAGAAGGTTTCTTGGTGTGTATTCAAATAAAAATCCAGAAACCAGCCTGAAACCCCGAATTTCACATGTCAAATGTTGAAACTGTAACCAAAATATGAAGTAACTGCTAGAGCTGTCAGAAAAAGACAAGACAAAAAGCTTTCTTGCTTACATACAACTAGGTGTGGTGATCTCCAAAAAAGTTGTCAAAATTATAATTACCTTCCAGTTTAAAAACTTTTATTCTAAATAAAAAAAACTATACACAAACCACTGATTTGACCAAACGAAAGTTCAGCGGTAAGCAGGACCTGAAGGAGCTGGTATTCACAGTTCTTATCATGTACAACTCTTTCAAGGTTCAATCCATGGAGAAGTTTATTTTACAACCTGCTTCTTTTTGTAAAACTAAAGGTCCACTTTATTACATAAAATTATTTATACAGTGTAAAACCGGAGCCTTATGGAAAATACTGCCTCTAAGTTTATTTAAATTAGTCTTGCTCCATAGGTTCATCTGCAGCTTCTGTGGCTTCATCACTGTTTTCCATCGGGGTCTCTGAGGAGTTTTCGGGAGTTTCACTAGCATAGGAGCCCAGCTCTTCTGTTTCACTGCAGTCAGCTCCACTAGTGGCGGATGCACTGATGTCACTGTCAGCCGAGTGCAAATCCTTCTCTGCCCGCGACTGCTCAGACTCCTCCATCTGATTGTTCTCCTCAGAGCTCTCTTCGGCCACACTTGAGGAGTCACTGTCTTTGTCTTGCTCTTTTCTGTCTGGACCAACGTTTCTGGGAGACATGAAGGACTCTAGGAACAGAGAAAGTACAGTATTACCAAGGGATTTTTCAACATACCTTAATCCTGCTACTTTCCACTCCCAGCTATGCTGAGCAGAACTTCCACAACACAGCCAAGGTCAGGAAAAACAGACAAACCCCGATTTTATTAGAAGATAAAGCAGTGGCCACCTTTGTCAGAATATCCAAACTCTCTCAACATACCATAAAATAAAGTCCAGTTATTTTATTTAACAGGTAGCTTCACTTAGTGAAGCTTCACTTGATAAAGATGAAGTCTAAGAAGTAACTTCTTCTTGCTTCCCCACATCCTCCACTTGCCTTCAGAATCAGTCTCCGGGAAATTATGAAAACATGGCTGTTTCAAGTGTACAGCCATCATGATCTACAGGAACATTGTACAAATACCTGAGCCATAAAGAATTGTTACAGTGGGGATACTGTAACACAATGTATCAAACCAGGAGTCCCGTGGGAAAGAAATATATATGGACAGATTCTTGGTAGATGTTTCAGAGAGATGTTTATTTCTCCAGCCGCAAAAAATAATTAAAACGAAACTTTGAAGAATATGTAAAAACTAGATTAGTCTCTTAACTGCAGGTTTTTTGGGGTTTTTTAGGTTTTTTTTTTTACTTAGGTACAGAGCCTGCCTTTCAGTGAGATAATTTCTACTGTTCTGACAGGATGTGGAGACATTGTTGCTCAGTCTCCTCAGTGAAAAAACATAAATTTATGGCTGTAATAAAGTAAATTCCATTATTAATAAAGATAGTAAAACGTAAGTATGACCCATCCCCATCTGCAGAAAGGATGAGAACACCTGATGATACCCTAAAGTAGGCATTATTGAATTCTTGGTGCACCCTGATCTAATTTATGGCCCCAAAAGATTTTAAGTACCCTTGTGTAAGTTTCAAATTGAGTGTAGGACCAAGGAAAAAGAAGTAATAGACTTGGTAAATCATGCAAAATTGAAGTACGAACAAGCAGCTCATCTTTAAGCACAACAGGAGACATTCAGCAATCCCAGCAGCACTGGTCTCCAGCAAAGAAAATCCCAACTCCTTGGAAGTAAAAGAAGACAGTGAACTCTGAAATACCTTCCTCCTCTTCCTCTGTACAGTGCTGTCTGGCACAGGTAGCATCTTTTTCTTTATCCTGAGATGTAGAGGATGCTTCCGTCTCTTCCCCCATGCCTGAAGAGACTTCACTAGAGGCAGTTTGGTTTGGTGCATCTCTGGCTTCCCCTTCCTTGTCAAATTTAAGTCTTTTTACCTCATGTCCTTCTGCTTCTGCAGGATCATCCTCAGAGTGCTTATTTTTCACTGGGCTGCTCTGAGCACCTTCTGATTCAGACGCTGGTGATTCACTACAAGCAACAAAAGCAGATGTAGCTTTTATTGAAGACAAACATTCTGTATCTCGTCACACTTTAAAAAAAAGTAGCAACTACTTCGATTTAAACACTTTAAGTCACAACAACACAATTTGCTTCACTTATTACGTAACAAAACCTTAAAGTCATCACTCCTGACTTAAGACTCCATTATGCATCTCTTACATGTCTTTTTTAAACTATTTTTAAACATAAATAAAAAACCTGAGAATACTAAAAGCTCAAAATACACTCCTTCTGACAAACCTGTGTTTCTTCTCCTCTGTTTGCTGCAAGCTGGGCTCTTTATGCTCTGTGCTGTCTGGCAAACCGTTGGTTGTCATGGGAGTTGACAATGAAACCTTCGTTCGACTCACGGGTCTGGGGGTCCCAGGGCCATTTACATTCGATCTTTAAAAATAATAATGGAAAGTTAACCCAGCCTCTCAGCAAAGTAACTTGTTCCTATTTTGCAGAAAGCAGCTATACCCTTCCTTTATAAGATCAACAAAACTAAACAAACAGATGAGGGGCTTTGCTGTTTTATACTGAATAAAATACTCCTTGCCTCCAATGTGCAAATTTGATTAAAAAATTTAAATAACAAGAAAAAATTCTCAACGAGGTGACAGAGAGATGACAATACACAGTATGTAGCATACATGTTCCTGCCTCCTCTACCCCCACTCCCCAGTGTATTCCATGGCACACCTCATTTTTAAGGCTACTTATTTGGGATCACAACAGGTAAAAAGGGATCTGAACCAGCTATTCCCAGAACTCCACTGCTTCTATCCAGTCAAAGTTAACCCCTGGAACTGAACTCACCTGTCAGAGTACCCTGGTGAATTTCCTGGGAACATAACACCATTCATCCGATTTAAACTACTGGAATTATTTTTCCTAACAAACAAAACAACAAAATGTTATGAATAAAGGAACTTTAAATCACTTCAAGCTTGTTTGCAGAGAATTTCCCAATCCCAAACTTATAAAGCCCCCACTGTCAGTCCCCAAGGAATTTTTACTTTTTTCCCAATTACTACACTTGCAGACACCATCCCTACTGCTGATTGCACTATGGATAACAAAATGTGAACTCTCCCTGTCTGGCTTTTAGATACAACTACTGACAGCAAGAGAAATGCATTAGACACACACATACATTCTCCCTGTGAGTAACACAAGCTTGAAGTTTCATGGAAAAGAGGGTTATACTCACTCTGAAGATGGATATACACAGCTGACAACCATGACATTCTGTAATATACAAACAACAAATATATCAAGAGTTCAGAAACAGAAGCTTCAGCTCTTGACAACATCCCAAAACTTCAAAAGTTTCAGGATTTTGGTCTTATCTGTTAAGGTAGCTCTGCTCCCACTTACAAGGTCAGGCCATAATTACACCAAAATTCAGGATTTTAATAAGTTTGTTGCTGTTTTAACAAGACCAGCACATTAAGCCTCAGGCCTGAGTGCCTGTAATTTCTAACTGAGGGATGTCTGGAGAACAAAGTTCTCCAGAAATCCTGAATCCAATTGTGGAACCATATCTTGAAAATCTGTTCCTGGCTTCTGAAGGATCCCACATTCTGATATAAGCTGTAAAATGCCAGTTAAGACACCTGTGTGCCCTTCTGAAGGCACACTCTGCTACACCACAGGATTTAAACACTGAAACAAAAGACACTGGAGGGAAGGGGCCTCCCTTCTTCTTCACCTCTCGATCTACTCTGAAACCAAATGTGGGAGGAAATGCCTGATCAAAAGATTCAGGTTTCATCTGATCATTTCTAACTAGCACTCCATATAACAACTGCCAATACACCCCCCACACACTACAGCTGGAGTACTGCACAGTGATTACAAAACACAGCAGTTGCAGCCCTGAGATTAATTTTTATGTCTGAAGTTATTTTAGAACTGCTTTTTGCTGCTGAAAGGTATGAAACAAACTCAGACACTTAAGAGCAGCCATTAGCTATACTCTGGCTCTGAGCCCCAAGGAAACCAGCAGACCTTTGGGAGCAATTGGGAAGTTATTAAGTGGTGGCTGTGACTGTGGAGCTGTGTTCTCTGTCAGAGAAATACTTACCTTTTCCACACCTCTTAGAAATTTGTCTGTTCCTGTGTAATTCCTCCTAGGATCTGTCAGCAACTCACAGAGTCGCTGGATAGTGAAGGGGATGCTGCAATGAAATAGATTTATAACAATTTAATTTTATTTTAATAAGTATGACTCTCAGGAAGCAACAACATTATTGCTTTCTCCCCGTTACCGAGAAGGAGGAACAAAACCAGTACTGAAGTTTGTTACCATGAGCAATACTGGGTGGCACCTCAAGGCTTTATTTATCTCATACACAAAGCTGTTTCCTGTGCTCATCACCACAAAACCCAAGCAGAATCCTAAATGCATCATCCCACAACTCAAAGGACTCATTTAAACAACAAAAACGAAATCAGATCAACAGTGAAGTTTCTGACTGTACTATTCCAATATAGAGAAATTTTAAGGGATTCAAAACAAATTTGAGTCATACACACTAGAGCTAAAAAAGTCTCAACTTGTAGTTTATTTCAGGTTTTACAAAACACAGTTACAGAAAAAGCAGTAAATGTTGGAATTAGTAGATCCATTATATTTCAGCTGTTACAAATAATCTATTTTGCTACAACTGGACAATGTACTCATCTATCAAAGAGCAAATCAGGAAAAATAATTAATAATTAATAATAATTAGTGATGTATCAGCCCATAGGAACCACATAAACACATTTCTTTTTTTGACAATTCTGCACTCAGTTTCATCCCTGCTGAAATGAGAAACTGATCTTTCAGACAAGCAATACTTTACAGACAATTCCCAGTTACCTGTGGTGTCACACACTTTGAATCCAAGTTCAGCATCACATTTTGACAAACTTCTGACAAAAATATTTCAGTATAATTATAAAGCACCATGCATTTTTACAATTAACTATTGGAAGTTGAAGCCATAAGCATTTTAAAAGTTATCTAAGAAGAATATTTAATACAATATTTATGAACCATTTTTTGGCTGGGAATACAAATCCAGAGCTGCATCAATACAGACTGACACGCATGTGTGTGTATATCCTTATACTGTCAATTTCTGTCCAAATTCCACTTTTATTATTTTCTGAGGAAGTCAGTACATGGTATCTCCAGCCTGTGCCATGAGCTAACACAGCATGGATCTCCAGCTTTGCTCATTAGCTAAAAAGCCACGTGAGAAATGGCCAGCTCTGCCACCAGCTCAGTGCAAACAGGTCAGCACAGCTCCAATTCATCATCCCACATGACAACTCACTTTAACTAAAAGCAAGTAGTACTCAGAGAGTGACTAAGTATCAGCAATTTAATTATGTTTTTCAGAACTGCCTGTACATTATGTTACTGAGGAAGTCCTAATCCTCAACAAACCAGAAAAACCACAGGAACAAGTGTTCCTTCTAATTCAGTTTATTACATGAACGCTCTTAAACTTGACAGTGGTTCTGGCATTATTAGTTTCCCTTCCCTTGCTCTTCATTGGGCAAGCAGCAATCTTTGACACCCAAATTCTTCATAAAATCATCAAGCTTAGAAGAGACCTTTAAGATCAAGTCCATCCTCACAATATTCAGCTTCTGTGCAGTGCCTTCTTTTAACATTCCAACTTTTAAGTCACAAAGAATTTACTTGATCTGTTCATCTTTCCATATAGATAAAATATTATATTGATCTGTTTCTTGTGATGGCCATTTTGGGTTTTGGTTGAAAATCCATAAATAAAAATATTTCATTCTTTTTTTAATAGACTAGACTGTCCATTCAAAAATCCATTTATTCAACAGAAACAAAAACATACAGAATTTTAAATTATTCTCCATCAGCCAGATCTGTAAGACATCCTGGGGAATCAATATGTGGCTAATTTGGATTTAGCTGTACTTAATGGGTCACCTGGAATGCTGTGACAAGAATTGTTTTGAAACATCAACACAGTGCTAATCCCCCAAGTAAGACAGAAAACTCGAGAAATGTGCAGCCTGCAACTGACTCCAGAAGGAAAAGCTGTCTTCCTATTTTAATCTCAGCTATAAGAAGTTAAAAAGAAAAAAGCAAAAGCCAACTCATTTCCCTCCAAATTCTTCACAGCAAAGTGAACTTCGTGCATTGAGCAGCAGATGGCACCCGGTGTCACACAATCACCCCTCTGCATGGAACTCCTTCAACACTTGCAAATGCTTTTAGTTGGCAAAACCCAAAGTTAACTTCACCTCAGGAACTCTTTCTGGTGAAAAACTATTGTTTTAAAATAGTTCAACAACGTGATCTTAAACCAGAAGTAATTTAAACTGGTGTAAATCTATAAAGGAACACCAAAGTAAAGTTTGTGAGCAGTACGAGAACTGACTGTAAATGCTCGGAAATTTAATTAGTTCAGCATATGAGCTGCATGAATAGTCCTGATCTGCCCACTTAAGGTAACCACTCAAAATTCTATACCAACACACTCAAAACAGCACTTCCAGCACTACAGTCCAGAGTGAATTACAAACCAAAAATTCATTTGGACAGTACTGAAGAGGGATCTGGGAAAATTACTTATACCAGTTACATTAAATTGTAGCCAAAAAAACCCCAAACAAACAAACAAACCCACATAAATGAAATTTGACTTATGATCTAAGTTATTCATGCTGTGAAAATTTCTCTGTCATTGAGATCCCCAGTAACTTACCTTGGAACTTCCTGTTTCACTAACAAAGGATAAAAGGATAAAAAAATGGCAAGAAGTTCCTACTCCAAAGCAATTGTAAGAGAATTGTAAAGAGAATCTGGCTCTGTAAACCTGTGAAGACACCATGTCAAGTAAGATACAGACAGGCTAAAAGAGCCAGTTTGTGCTTTCTTCAAAAGGCACTTCAGCTAGAAAGACCCCAAAAAAGAGGTCATTTTTAATGTGTTACTTCTTCAACTCAAAACTTGTTAAAAACTTGCTACTTTGAACTCTTTCCCTCTCTCTCAAACAAATGCTAATAAAAACATCCCAATAATAAAGTCACATCAAGTAGCTTCCTTGTCTGCCCTGGTACCCTGAAATGACACCCACAGCTCTAAAGAAGCCTGAATATACAAATCCCACAACCCAAAACCTGCTGCTGTTACTCTTTGGACAGATCTCCACATGATTCAGCTTTTAAAATCACATCCTCCCTGTGGGGGTTACAAGATTTACTGAATGAACCACTCTGCAATCCCAGATCCTGAAACATCCCCAGGCATTATTTCCTTTAAGGTAACTAATGGATGCAGTTTGCTTCCTCAAAGCCTGGGAGTTTCACTGCAAAGTATGAGGAAGTTGAGCACCCTGAAGTGCTACAGCAAAGGATGAAAATAGCACAGGCACAGCCTAAGCTCCAGACTCATCATCCAGAGGTTTGTTCAGTGCACTTGGGAACAACAGCAGATAACAGCAGCCCATTCATTAGCTGTCCCTGGGAGAACATTACCCATTTTGTGGGCAACGAAGCATTAACAAAAAGCTGGGGGAGGAGGGAGAGAGGCAGACTTGAGCATAAAGGATAGGTTTGTTTTTAAATTCCTGCAGTGAAGCAGCTTGGTATAAATATTGGGGAGCTGAGAACAAGCTGAATTTCACATTCTTAGAAGTCTCCTACATGAGAGCAGTTGCTGGGGGAAGAGGAGATCTGACTTAGACTCCTAAACTGCAAATAAATGAAGTAGCATGGAACAATGACAGTATAAATTATAAATACAGCATCAAAATACAATACTAAGGACATGTCAGTAGCACCACTGAATCTGAAATTTCAGGGTATCAGGAATACAAAATTTAGAACATGCCGATTTACAACAAGCTGAGAAAAATGCTGAAAAGTCTTAACAAGCACTGAGCACCACAACCAGGATGACTCAGCTTATGGCAAGCACGTAATCCAGTTTAGAAACAACAAAAATACTATGTAAACTAGTAAAAAGGACACACCAAATAAGACAAAAACATCAGGAGCTTTATTTGAAAGGAAACAAAAACTTCCAAAAGGAAACCAGCAAAGGGCACAGATACATTTTAATCTAGGACACTGTCAGCAACTGATCAAACATCCATGTCCTTCATCAATAAGTATCACCTCAGCTGAAAATTTGAATTTGGCATTATTTAACAATTCTAACCCAGGTACACCTCCTGGTCACACCGTTTCTCACTGCATGGCTTCTTCAAAAGCCAGTGAACTGCCACAAAACAATCAGGAACTGAACACCAGACGACCTCTTCCCATTTGGTATTTCAAAATATACTGAAAGCAATCTGACTTTACTCTTAAATGCGCACAGTAATATGATGCTTCTTTGAATGCACTGTTTAAAAACTAACTACAGATTGAAAAAACAATGTGAATGACATGACAGCATGTCACACTTTTCATTCAGTGACAGAATAATGAAGTTCAGAAACTACTGCAATGTATTTCCAAGGTGCATATCTGCTTCTGCTCATCTATTCAAGGAAGCAAGATGAACAGTTCCAGACAGACAGTACAAACTATGTTACAAAACTGGAGAAATATGTTTGTTAGCCTGATTTTAGAAAACAAAGGATACATACCCATTAAATCCAGTGACAATTTTCAGGATTCTTTCTTTCATCTCTTCAAAGGGAATATATTCCACATTTGGATTGGGGGGCCCTCTTGGTTCAGGAGCTGAGGTTCTGAAATCATCCATGACTTTCTCCAGTTTGAAAATAAAATAGCCTTTAAACTGAGACCACTGAACCCTGCATAAAACACAAGCATTGAGACATAGGCAAGTTAGTCCTAAACCCAAAGAACAGTGTAAGTTTATGTTTGCATAACAACATTCACCCTGGTATGCCAGTCCTAAGATGAACAAGGCAAGTAATGCAGTGCTATTTCCCTTCCTGAATTTAAAGCATGGTAACTATTTCAAAAATTACACTGGAACAATGTAACACAAATCAATTGCCACTAACAGCAGGGGAGGCAGTTTCCTTAAAGAACCAATATCCACTGACAATGCAAACCTAAATGTGAAATACGCACGTGTCTATACAATACAAAGTGAGCCTACATGCTGCCTAAAGTTTTCACTGAGCTCACAAAAGGAGCAAGGGGAAAAAAGAAAAACAAAACAAAACAAAAAACAAAAAAAAAACCAAAAAAACCCAACCACCACACCAAAACAAAAAGTGTTTCAAGTCTGGAATCCATACAGCAACTGTACACAGGATTATCTGCTTCCCTAACAAAACCTTACCAAAAGCCTTCTGTAACTCCACACACCTTAAAAGCATTTCACTGCATCTTTCTCTCAAAAAGGCCAGGATTTTCTATATCTCAGCTGGCACTTGTTGACGAAAAACTGAGCAAAACAACTTTGACTCCCATAAACATTCTCACAGCAGGAAGCTATTAAGATGTTTCCAAATTATGTTTTGCCTTACAGCTTCAAGTTTCATAATTTATAAAATTCTACATTTTGAAATTTTCAAGCAAACAGGTCCCTCACACTAGCTACAACAGACAAGTGCTGAGCCAGCCCTTCCACACCCACGGCCCCACAGAGCACCCACAGGAGCTGTTCAGGGCCTCCTTGGGCTCGTGCATGTCTGAGCAGCACAGGGAGCAATGTGAAAACAACTGATTTAGTTCAGGATCGATTTGATTCTATTCCTGTTAATGCAGGAGCTTGCACAGCTCCAGGACGGAGAAAAGAAAGAAATATGGAATAACAAACAATAAACAAGGAGAGAAGACGATCTTGGACATTTATCTGTAACACACACGATCTGGTATGAGCAGGCTCAAACCAAACAAGTGTAAAATGTGAGCCCCTGGACAGCCCTTCAGCTCCTGCTCAAAGCAATATTAAACTATATAGAGAACAATTTAGCCAAAGGCTGTATTTTATCTACAGGCTGCCTTTGGTGGCCCTATTTTCAACCCCACGTAGCAGCTGCCCTTCTGTGGGGCTGACACAACTATTTGTGCTGTGAACCACTTGTGGTGATGTTTGTTTCTCCAGCACCACCAAATCCCAAACCACAGGCCAAGGAAGCTCTATCAGCCTGCCTGCACCAGAAAAGCAGGGCCACGTCATCTTTGCCTTAATTTCCTCCTTAGTCTCAAAGAAATAATTATGAGATGAAAAGGGGGAAAATACAGCTCAGGTTTATCTACAGAGATCCAAACACAAAGCCCCTGTCTTTTATTAGGAATGATAAATTTGCAAGAATGGGGGAATTCCAAAGAGGAAAGCAAACCTCTCTTTTCCCTCAACAAGAGACCTTTAAGCACCTCACAACCGGAGGGACCACAGGACTTAGTGAATAATAATAATAAAAATGAATAAATAAATAAACATCAAGGTCCCAAAGGGAATGGCATGGATTAAAGAGCACCACTGAGTCTCACTGGATTAAGTCTCCAATCAGCATTCTACACCCAAAGCAGAATACTATAATTTTCCAATGTACAATATTAGGCATTACTATTACAAATGTTAAATAAAAAAGCTATACAATTCTGCAGTGTTACCACCATGAAACCAAAGTGTTTGTAACAAATCACAGATGTAATACATAAACACACCACAAAACACAGTAAATAATCCCGTGACAGTGTGGGATTACTCCCCACAGAGCATCGCAAGAGCTTTACTTGCCTCATGAAAGGGGATTCCACTATTATTCTAAACATTCTTTGACAACTCCATTTGGATATATTTCCACACTTTAAAACTTCCGCTGTTCTGTGTTTTCACTGTTATTTATTTCTTGCTAAATAGTAACACTTATCTTTTCATAGACTATTAACCCATCAGTGTTTGAAATAAATCAACAACATGAGGTTTAAAATGGCAATCTACTGCCTGAAAGCAGCACCCACCAGCTCCTTTACAATGCTGAAGCTACAGAAAACAAAGATTGTAACATTTTGCCCATATACAGAAGTCCAGAAAACTATCACTTCGATTTTAAATTCAAAATTTTAATTAGTATTTGTCCCATTATAAAAAGGCTAAGAACTTACATCTGCAACACACTGAACTACTGACATGGAAAGCATCTCTCAACCTGCATTCCAAACCATTTACTAAATGACTGCTGACCAGGTAACACAGGACAGGTTACACACAGAGGCAGCAGAGTTTAAGGATAACCTCATCCTGCAATCACAAGGCTGACCACAGCTAATCCAGACAGAGCAACACCAGCTTAGATCGACCCAACAAGCTGTTGCTAGAAGCTGTGTAACCACAGCAGCAGGGGCTCAGCACAGCCTTGCTGCTCGGACATTCTGTGTTTCTGCAGCAGTTTTTCCCAGCACTGCTGGATTCCCTGCTGCTGGGGCTGCAGTAGCAGCAGCAGGAAAGCTGAACTGCTCAAAGGCCACTGTTACATTCAGTGCAATCTCAGACAGAACTGCAGTTCAAACTATAAACAGAGCTGTCCCATGCTTCTCCTGAAATCAGTGTTGTTAAAACAATGAACTCATTTCTGACCAAAAAAAACCAAAACTATTTCTGCAGGGACAGTAAGATTTTCTCAGTTCCCATTTACTTAGTGGAAGTGATCAAAAGTGTCTCAAGAGCGAAGTCACCTTTCCTGTTTTACCAGTCTATGAAAATGACACGTACAAGTTGGCATCAGCTGAACTCTAGAAACTCGTCCATAGAGAAAACCAGTTCCTTCGTAACAATGGGTAGAACTGTAGACAATACAAAATTAAAAGTGGCATATCCTACTAGCTATCAAAGTAATCTGTATCTACACCTCTAGAAATTTTAAGTTATCCCCAGTCACTGAAAGACTCGTTGCTCAGAAAGACAAACAGAAGAGACAAACAAGTGCCAAATATCTGTTTTCAGGAAAAGAAAAATATTCCACATGTATCACAAACTTCCTGAGAAAGCCCTCTATCTTCTCTGCTTTGTTACACAATGTGGGAACCCAAAACCAAGAGGAAAGTTTGGTCAATACCTTCTTGATCTAACAAGAGCCAAACAGAAGCAAAAGAAAATTCTTCTACAGTTTTATACACTGGAAAATAACTGATAAACATCTTAAGTTCGTAAGAATAACAAATTGAAGAAATTCCATGGAGAAAATACTGTTCATACTTTTTTCAGAGCAGCCTTGTTTATAAATACTTGCTCTTCCCACTCAGCATTGCACATAATCAGCCTTTTCTTCCAAACCATGCTCTTCCTGTCCACTACACTAGCTTGGGAATTTGTATCAGCAACTTTGAGAACTTTTATAGCCACTCAAAGAAAAAAAGTTCCTGAGAACACTCTAAGATCTGTGACCACACCTTCAAAAACAATACTTCAAAAAATTAGCTGATCCCGCAATGTTTTGGTTCAGTATACTTTCATTCTAGAGCATGACAGCTTTGTAGTTACATACATTTTATGTACATCAAGGCACCTATCACTACAATATCTGGGTCACTCTGTGTAAACATACTTGTACAAAGAGCTCTTCTGGGCTAATGAGCCTGTAGTCCCACATGTGCTCCAAATCATTTAGGAAAAAATGCCAGCTTATCGGAAGAGTCCTCTGCTTCCCTCCCACCAGCTCCTGCACCATCCTTTCCTTCTATCAACCTAAATGATTTGCTCTGGCATACAGAGGAAGAAACTGATTTCATGAAAAAGCACCTAACAAGAGGCAAAGGAATGGCTGAAGAGAAACAACCAATCACAGCACTTCAGAACTACAGCTTGCATCCAAACAGACACCACCCATTTCAAATTCTCCCAGGACAGACACAACTGCTGGTAGTTTAACTCAACAATTTAATTGTTTTTTAAAAAGCACCTATAAAAGTCAAGCAACAAATGAGAGCATGGAAGCTCACACAGAGTCCAACATTTCTTTGTACCTTACTTAAACATTTAATACTTGCTAATAATGTGCTTTAAGGTATGAAAAGATGTTTAACACCCTAATATTGTACCCCAGTGCAGTCCCTGACCTTGAAATTTCATTAAACATTAGAAACATAAGAGAGAAACATGGATGGAAGAGATTTCAGTGTTTGAAGACACTCAGTTTGGTTTTCAGAGTCGATCAGGAAAGCAGACAGCATCTGACCAAACAGCCAATCCTACAAGAAACATCAGCAAGTTTTGAGAAGATTTACATATAATTAGAAAGACAACATGACAAAAGGCTAGGAAAGGGTGAAGGAACACATAAGCATGAAATGAGCAAGTAGAGATTAAATTAAATGACAGACTATGCAAAGAAATCAATAATAATTTTTTTTTTAAAATCCCACACAGAGCTACATAAAACCCCAGAATGGAATCAAAATTAGTAGGTGAAGACAAGAAAGTTAAACTCTAAGATGAAAGCCACAAAGGAGGGATGGGGAACTCCACAGTCAGAACAGTGCTACAGTAACACACTGAGTCACTGAGAGTTGATGAAGCAACAAAAATATCTCCACTGTACAAGGAAGAATAATAAAAAACAACAACAAAAAGAAGAGAGGCTAATTTAGACACAATCTAACATTATCAGAGCAGAACCACGGAAGAATTCAATCCTAAATAGCTCTGTTCCCTAATAAAAGCCATCAATCTATTTCACACCTGTACTTGCACTACATGATTTGCTCTTGGAACTAATCCATTACTACAGATCAACAGAATTTGCCAAGCAACATCAACCAAGTTTAGAAATGCACCAATTCTACTTGATGAACAGCATCTTCAACAGGGAACAGGCCACCTCAGACAGAAAGCAGGGCAAGCAATTTGATGCAATGCTTTGATTTCAAAGAATTAGTAGCACAAAGTTGCTTGCAAGGAATGACTGCGTCTCTACTAATGTGATTTGCATAAGATTCATCCTTCCAAACATGCATATCCAAACAAAATTGCATTTTACATGGAAATAATCTAATCATATCATTCCCAGAGTGTAAAAGACATCCCCCCATTCCCTTATCTCCTGCTTATGCAAAATGCTTGTACTGGTGAAACTATGAAAGCAGCTTTCTCTCTTACCACAATGGTTATTGGGGAAGAGGAGAACCAGCTCAATATCTGCACTATTTTTGTGTGTCAGAGAATTAACTGATATTTTCTTCTGACCATTGGACAAGTTTCTATACTTGATTCTTTTCCCACTTGGTATATTCACTTCGGGAGATAAGGTGTCAATGAGAAGAGCAAAAAGCCTGAAATATTTAACAAGGTTGTTTGGGCAAGACCTGACAAACATGAAAATCCCTACTATTTTTAAGGGAAAACTATCCATGTTGAACAAACGGAATATGGTTCCCTCTCATGTATTTAGCACTGCACTGCAAGGCTTTGCTCTAACAGTGCTCCCCCTACACCAACACACGACTTGGACATGAGGTGGAGGTTGGAGGCTCCAGGAGTGCAGAAGACAACTACACTGACTTACTCATCTCCCTTTTTGAAAACTGTAATAAAACATCAGACATAACCCTAAGGGAATGCATATGGCTCACGCACTTTAGACAAACTCTGCAAGATTTTAAGGTTCAAACTCCAGTAAGACCCATTGAAGTAAAGCAGGACAAAACCTAAAATTGACTGAAGAACTGGAGGAAAAATTCAGAGTGCCTGAAACAAGGCTTACTCCTGAAAGTACTGTGATTATTTCATAAATCTTTCTGGATTGCCTTACAGATTACAGGTTTAATTAAGAGAAACATTACATAGAAGAGATGTTAAGCTTCCAGAGACCCAGCTATGTACTTAAAGCATGAAGAGTCCCAGGAGTCCTGGTGGGATGTCTGTCTTCAGATTTCACAGTGTCTAAGTTCATTACAAAATTACTTGATTTAAATTTTAAGAGGATGCCA
Source organism: Corvus cornix cornix (assembly GCF_000738735.6). Classification (NCBI taxonomy): domain Eukaryota; kingdom Metazoa; phylum Chordata; class Aves; order Passeriformes; family Corvidae; genus Corvus; species Corvus cornix. The sequence goes on along the minus strand of NC_046342.1, from coordinate 17,399,025 downwards.
TCTGTTTTGGAGAGATGCTGAATACCACACAGAACATAAAATGAAACCAAAGTAGATCTACTATTGATTCTGTTCATTGAACAGGCCATAAAAAGAAATATCAGAACTTAGTAAAAGGAAGTATTTCCTTCTCCACACTTCTACTATTGGCTCTCTGACCAGCAGAAATTTAAAAAAAAAAAAAAAAAAAAAAAGGCAAGCTGATTTGTATATTTAGGATGCAAACATTTTATGTCCAGCTAAACTGATTTTAAGGCAATGTCCTCAGAACACACAAGGAAAGAACCAGAGGACAATCTCTGAGGGAGTCACTTAACATGGAATGAGAGATGCGAGCCACTTGTATTACCTTTGCCTCCCCAATTTTTGCTGACTGAGATGACACTCCCACAGAGACCTGCTAGTAGGAAACAGGCGTTTTGAAGTGAAGTAACTTGACAACTTTAGTAACTGTTTCTTTTCTTTTGTGCCTTATTCTAGAGCTTGTAGGAGACGAAGATATAGTATAAGACATAGTAATTTCCCCAGGCTGTCAAAGGCAAAATTAAAGTTTCATCCAAAACAAGTTAATTCCTTTCCTATTCTGGTCTATCAATGGGATCTCCAGAACTATCTGGAAAGTGAAAAGGCAGAGAAAATGAAGTGCACTCAGCAATCACATACCCAATTCAAACCCCCTGGCAAGGCAGCTTTCCAGCTGCTCTTCTACAGCCTCGATGCAAGATATATCCAACAGGAATATTAAGGACTAGGTGGAATATGCCTACTCAAATCCAAGGCCCGTGTCTGCCACCAGGGAGCACAGAACTCATGCCAGGCACGAGGAGCCCCAGCGTGGCTCCCTTCCCCCAGGCTGTGGAAAGAGCAGCAGCGGGAGGCAGCGCCAGAGCCTGCCCGGGACTGCCTGTCCTGTCCCACTGCCTGTCCTGTCCCACTGCCTGCCCTGTCCTGCTCCCTGGCAGCGCCTCAGCACTCGGAGCAGCATCCAGGGATCCTCTCCAGCAGCCAATGGAGCTGCAGCTGCACAGGGAACCCATGGACTGCAGGCCTGTGGGAGAACGAGACCGAGGTCACATTCAGCTCTTCCCTTGGATATCTCTGTTCTACTCCTACTCCCTCTACCTTTTCTGCCAGGGTTTTGTATCAATCCTTACCTTATCCAGCACACCCAAATATGAAATCTATTCAGTGGCTATAAACAAGGACACCTGGGCATACACAGTTATACAGAACGGGTGCACAAGATAAAAACCTTAAGAAGTGCCTGTAAAACACAATTCCCAGTGATTTCAGACCAACAAATGAAAAAACCCAAACCTGTTGCCATTTGGCATCTTAGCTTTTGTACAGGAATTACTATTTCATTATTTATGATATAAACAGATTGCTTCTCAACTAGGTGTGCTCAGTGGTAGAGAAATGACTTTCAATTTTTTCAGAAAATACCTGTGAAAACTTCTGGGATAAAAAGCAGCAGCACTGAACTCCCACTAACAGGGAGATGAGCCATGCTGAGGTTCCCACAGGGATCTCATCCCAGTGCAGAGGAGGAGGGTGCTGCCCCACCACACACACTTAACCTTGTCCTTGTCTACACCAAAAGGGGCAAGCGTGCTCTGCTGCTCCCACACATTCCCGTGATCCCACACACAGGGGGGTGAGGCAGATCACTGATCTAACCACAAAATTAATGCTGCAGATAAGACGGAGTAAGATGTGTGATGTGACTAACAGGGAGCTGAGCCATTCCTTTAAGCAGCTGCATTCATTTACCAGGTAAAAGAATATACCTTACCTAATTGCACTTGTGTCAAATATTCTTTGTATTTTAAACTTATTTTTCTATTTCCTGTGCTTTATTTTAACAGTATTTTGATGCAATTCATTTTAGTGTCATAAGTTTGCACACTGCTGCTATTTTCACCATTCACACAGTGTAGATTAACACGGGAAATTCCAAACAATGACAAGAGATTTACACAGTAAAATCCCCTGTACCCCAATGGAGACTGGCCTCTCACATGCTTCTGGCAAACAGACAAACCCCTCAACCTAACATTAAATCAAACCCCCAGGCAAGTGCTAGATCCTTTATGAGTGTTTCCAAATGAGCATCCAATTTTAAAAGCTGAGGTGCTCCAGGTAGGGTGAATTTCCTGGAACACTGTGCCTTGCTGCAGAGCGTGCTCCTGTTAGAAAAACACTGGCAAAGCACTCGTCCTGGGAGAGCATCCTGTTCCCTTTCACCTGATAACTCATGTAAAATTAAACACTCTCACATTTTATCTTCAGTAGGATTTTACCTCATGTTACCTTTCACTTTAATTAAAAATATATTGAAGTGTTCAAAAGAGGAAAAACTGGTATTTCCCACAAGCACAGGAGGTGTTTTTCCATTTTCACTCACTGATTGTTGTCAGCCTAAATCCAGTCTTTGCTCTCCTTGGGAGCACAATAAGCTCATTCCAGAACCAGGGAAACTATCAGACATTAGAACTACATCTACTTCAGTAGTGTGAGTGTTCACCTCTGCTGCTTGAAAATTACTACTGCTCTTGCCAGGAACAACAAAGATTGAGATTTAGTTATGGAAACAGACAGCTGAAGAAGACATTAAAGCACTATCTGTAATCATCAAGGGACTAATTCTGATCTCTGCTGATAAATATTCAGCTGACTCCAACGGAATACAGCTGTCCCACAGAACAGAAAAAAAATTTCAGTCCAAAATTTTCTAGGAAATACATTTGTGAATAGAGTTATCTAAAATCAAACTCAAGCACCTTTCATTTTTTTATTTTAAAGGCAAAAACTGACCACAGAACAAAAAAGTACAAGATTACAACACTCTTCATTCAAAAATTAACTTCCTTATAGCAGAGGAGAAAGCAATACAGGACACCAGTGTTGCTTCAGGTATCACCAGTTTGCCCAGAACAACCAAATCCACACAAGAAATCCTGCAGTTCCTCTGGTAAATGTAGCTGTCACTGTTAAAGGAGCCAGTCACCTCAGAGGAGCAGCAGGCCACATTGAGATAATATGATCAGATGTTTACTATATCAAGCAACAGAGCTGGGAAACCACATTAGGAAAATGCACCCTGTGCAGCTACTCCTGCATCTCTATTGCAGTGAGTTCCTGTGCTTGCCACCTTACGCACTGTCCCCAAAACCCACAGGCCTCACTCAGGTCTCACAGCAGTACTACTGTGACCAGGGAAATTGCGCCTGTTAACTCATTCAAAACCAGAAACAAAAGCCATCCAGTTGGCTTCTACACAAGGCATTTTCAGCTGACACATGCTTGGGCTGACAAGGTATACCCTACCTCAGTGACCCAATCCACAGGCATTCAGTGTTTGTGCATCATCACACTCCCCTAACACTTCCAAGCCAAGCATCACCAGGTATTGCCATCATGGAAATCTTGTCATTGTCTTCAAGTATTTTTATCTCTAAAACTGAGACCTGCCAGACATGTATCAGCTTTGTGGAAAAGCATCGGTCTGGTTCATCCACAAACTTGATAATCCACCTTCCCCAGGTCAACCAGACTGCTTTGTATCCTTCCCTCTGTGTGCACTATTGCCTCGTTCCTTCCCCCCATGTGCCATCAGGCACAAACCTTCCCAAAAGCTTCAGACAGGAAGAGGGATCAAGGCTCACCAATTATAAAGTCAAAATGGAAAAACATCCTTACCACTCAGAAGTGTAATAGGGAGTGAACAATACCCAAATGCCTGGGGAAGTACTTCAGATTAAATACAAGCACAACCCCCACAGAACAGAGACTTGAGGGCCACTGGAAAACATCAGAGGTCACACTGAAGCATCCACTACAGCAACGTCACTGAGAGGTGAAGGTACAAACCGAGAGAAACTCTGAGGATGATAACAAATCCTATCAAGCAAGGCAGAGAACTGAGCTTGAGGAGAAGGATGACCACAGAATAAAAGCAAAAGTGATCATCAGAAACACGTGCAACTGCATTAACTACCAGAGAATACATGGTGGAGTGGTTTTCTGTGCAAAGTGACATGGACTGGCTGCCAAAAATATTATCAGGAAATGTGCTCACAAGAATGAACTGTGTATAGCAGCAGGGAAGGAAGCCACACTCACACTGCAAATCTGAATGTGCAAAGCTACATTTGTGATTAAAACAGTCCCATCACCCCAAAAACTCAGTGCTGCAATTAGTTTGCCTTTTTCATTTCCTTACACGTGTATTCCATAGAGAGACTAATGTTTATTACGCTCAGTTCATCACACACATTTTATAATGGCAGTTAAAGTCTGACCTTTATACTGTAAACCCCACTCCCAATAGATATGAAGTGGCAGCACTTAAAATAAAACACTACAACAGTGTGTGCTTCCCAAAGCAGCAAGTGATTTCATCAATATCACCACTGCCTGCTCTGAAGTACTACAGCTACACAATTCACACATACAGAAATTTTTGTTTATAATAGAGGTAAAAGAGCAAGGAAGCTAAATTAGTGTTGACAAAGGTATATCAGCAGGCTTTTTGACAAAAGATCCCTGTCCTTTCAAGGTGTCAGTGGATTATGAAACAGAAAACAGTGTCAGTGGAATGGGAGTTAGTGGGGGGGTAATTCCAGATGCTGAATGGAATAGAGTTAGTGAGGAATAATAGTGGACAACAATGCAAGGAAGTTTACTCACATCTCTTGCTTTACTGAGAACGTGGAAATGGAAGAGGCTTATACTAACAAAGGCACACAGAGACTTCTTTCAGAAAAACATGATCCTGCTCATCACAACAGAAACTTGACAATTGTTTTATTTCATGTTAAAAAAAAAAATCATAAGGAATTACATTCCCCAAATAAGCATTAAGATTTCCAGAAAGTAAGTTGTCTCCAAATCAGAAAAAATGCTAGCACACACATGTCGAGCAAGAAAACTGTTCGTTGAATAAAAGCAGAGAACATACTTTGGAGAAAAAAACAGATTTAAATTTAAGCATGTGAAATAAGACAGAGGACATATGGCTAAAAAATCTATACATCTGTAACAAGAGAAAGGATATTATACAAGCGTTCAGAGTACATATTTAAAACACTTCAACTGAGATGCAAACTTATTCTTGTAGGAGTTCATGGCTACTGCATCTTCACTCAGCTCTCCTACAGCTGACAAACTATGTCACTGATGTAATAAACTAATAGAAAAGTTAAACTGATTCAAAAAAGGTTAAAAGTATAGTAGGAAAAAAGTTCACTGCTACGTAAGGTACATGAAATTGCATCAAAAGGTCAAAAGTATTTTTGCCATTATCTTTGGTGGAACTGCAGTTATGTAACTTACATTTACAGTTATGTAATTTACTAAAGGCAAATCATCCCTGATCCACCTGACTGACTGCTGTGGAGGGAAGACCAGAGAACACTGTAGTTCAACCTGAGCAAGGCACACCAGCACAAAGCTGGGCAGCTGCAGCCCCAGGGGAGCATCAGGCTCCACTGCAGTACTTGCGGTGCTTGGGATCCAAAGTCCAACCACACCCAATTACAAACGCTGGTGCTCACAGCCCAGAGCGGGGCAACCCCTGCACTGGCAGGCGGGAAGCTGAGCGCTGTCAGCCTGTGCTGTGACCAAGGCTGCTGCAGGAAGCTAAGGCAGCACGGCTGCCTCTGGAACACAGGCTCTGGTGGTGGAATCCAACTGCTGACTTTCACCACTGAAGGGATAATTGCATCCAAAGAGACGGAAACAGATTCCTTTCTGAGATGCACAAGTGCAGGGTGAGAGGCACTGGGCCCAGGATGCTCCAAGGGAGACATTCTTCCCAGTGCATGTGATTAAGCAGTGAAACAGGAAGCCAAACTGAGGCTACTGAATTGCCATGACTGGAGATTCTCAGAAATGCTGCACAAAGCCCTAATCAATTTTATCCAACTTTGGAATTAGCTCTCCTTGAGCACAGGGTCTGCCTGGATCACCTCCAGCAGATGCCTCCAACTATTCTAAGATGATAGTACCGATGCGCATGTTTGCCCTACAATCACATGAATTAAACTTGACTCAAGAAACTGCAAAAAACCACTTGTGTTGGCCCTCAAGGAAATATGCGAAGAAACAAGTTGTTTTCAGGCTCAGATGAGGTTCAAATTAACATTTCTGAGCTTCCAAAAGAATTTCACTACAGGAAGAAATAAAGCCAGAATGTATTTTAATGGCTGTTTATGCTGCACTAAGGGGAGGAACCGGTGTGACTGCATCACATCCTGGGCAGAGTTCTCTACTTAGGCCTAGAAGGATTTTACAATTAATCACTTCTGCCTATGAGCTGTTATTGCTCCAGATTTTGGTACTTCACTACTTTCTGGATTCCTTCACTGTCAGAAAGCTTCTGCATTATACTTTCAACTACAGTAAGCCATTAAAATTGCATTTTATAGGTTCCCTGCCCCAGGGCAGGAGTGGGGGAAATGCATAGAAAACCAAAACAAAATTTTTGATTGCTTTAGTTTTCTAAGTTTTATTTTTCACTTTAGAAAAATCTAGTTTTCCTTTCCAGTCCAACACATTGGATTTTCTTGATGAAATACCTAAATATATGGTTTAAAAACATTTTTACTATTGAAGCGGCAGAGTGACTCTAAACTCAAGAGAATTTCCTAAGAGGTAAGAGAAAACATTTTAAATACAGGACACAAGATTGCAATTGAGAAGTGATCCTAATATCTATTTTTAAGAATTCTTCAGAAACAACAAAATAATTTCACTGTTCCATGTCACTTCTAGTACTGCAGTGCTCTGATTTCCATCCCATCTCTTAAAGCTCTTTCTACTTCAGAAAAAATAGGTAAGTGGATTTCTTATGAAAAAAAAAGGGCACAAAACCTCATCCTGTTTCTAGACATCTTTCAGATACAGTAAAGTATTAGGACTATAAAATTTCATCTCTCTTCACTTTTCTCAGTTTTGCAAGTCATACTGATCTGTTACAAAGTGGAGACAAGGAGGTTATAACAAACTTCCCTGACTGTGCTCGGTCTCACTAAGGAAATTTCAAGTCAGTATCTCAGTAAAAAGTCAGATTAAATAGGGAGTATGCCACTCCTCTGAAAAGAGAAAAAAAAATTCCTAAGACTCAAGACAACTTTAAAAAAGGTAGAACAACAAACTTTATATTTCACCTAAGACTAAGTCTTACCAGGGCAACTGTTAAGAAACAAAAATATTTCAAAGCAGCCAAGCAATCACACTTTTGCTTCTGTCACCTCTAATATAGGAAGTTTAGACTGGCTTTTGTAAATGTAGGCCATAATCTCACCAGCAATTAAGTGAATGGTTAACTTTGCACAAGAGGAAAACTTCAAAAAGATGAAGTGAATGCATGTCATTGTATGATCAGGATTTTACTACACAGCACTGATAACACAAGTAAGCTTACACTGATAATAGAACCAAAATTAGCAACGTTTTTGTTCCACACCTTCCTTGTGAGAAAGACCTCTAATTACAATAAAGATACTCTCTAAGAGCCTTATCATAGTTGCAGTGGTGGCTTTACCACCTCTCACCCTTTGTTCGTCCCCTTCACTACCTCTCCAGTTGCTCTGCAGTTGGATGTACCAGCTACCAGGGACGAAACATGTGGATCAATGAACTGAGCCTCGTCCAAAAGAGTCAGGACTGAGAAGTTCCTGCCCCGGGTCCCTGTGGGGCTGCAGAAGCAGCTGAACACCCCAAGTGAAACAGTGACCCCCAGGCTGCACCAGACAAGGCTGCTGCCAGAGAAATCCCAGGAAGATCAGAGCCTCACCTAAACCTGCACATACCTGTTCCCAACTCCCTCAGATGAATAAGCACTTTGGAACAAGTGGGGGCAGGGAGGTACCCAGCAACCTTACCTGAGCCTGTGCTTTCCATCTGTTGAGGAAGCTATGTGTGCCATGATCGAGCTTCGAGGAGAAACTAAAGAGTCACTTTAATTTACTTCATTAGTACATTTTCAAATTAAGTTTGCTAAGAGTCACCAAGATCTGCTGCAACTGTGTCTGAAGATGTATGGGGGGTGAGAACATTTACCCCAGGATGCAGACTGCAGTTTATACTCTAAAAATCAGTAGTCATGATGAAGTTAAAAAGCTGACAGAACTCCCATGAAGACCATATAACTCTCCTAGAACTACTAACTGAAAGCAAAAGTATTTCACATTTCACTTGTCCTGATTCGCCTCAGTACTTTTTGTTTGTTACATTAGGAACAGGCTGTGACTGAGTAAGATCCATTGTTTTTCAATAATCAAGTCTGCAAACCATGGATGTAATTACCCCTGACTAAACCATCCTTGCTGTTCGTTTTTTTTAAACTATACTCTGAACTTAGTAAAGATCCTAACAAATGTCACTGCAAACTAGTATTTTATCTCCTTGTTCCAAAGTATCTATTTATTACTGGTTTAGATTCTATTACACAAAGTTACTTTTGTATGAGTGAAAATAAAGACTTTCTAGAGAATTTTAAATTTGTATATATTTGGTAGGTTTGTCTATTCCAGCATACTCGTGCAATGGTCAAGTTGTACTAGCTTAAAAAATACACTAAGTTCTTAAAATGCACATTATCAATCTTCCCGTGAGTGATTCCCAGGAGATTTTAATTTTTACTCATTTTTCCCCTGAGATTTTGATACATAACACATCAGTGAACACACAATCATGTTTGATGAACAAATAAAGACTTTGGTAGATAATCTGAAACAAATTTAATATTATAGAACAGTATTTCCATGCCATCCTATGCTCCAGATCATATTACACACTTCTGATATGCACATCCAACACTTTTTAAAAAACAATTTAATGCAACTGAAAGGTTCAAGAAGGCTGAAAAGAGGTACAGACCTCAAAGACACCACAAAGAAAACGCTGGAAACATAGAAAGCAGGATCTGTATATCAGATGAGAAATCCCAGTTCAGGTTTAAGTTTGTAAAACTAAAATAAAAATAATAAAAAATAAACCTCGATTTCCTAAATGAAAATAAAATCAGAGCGGAAATAATTTTCCCAAGAACTTGCCCCGATAGAATCACTTTTTAAAAATTATTTTGGAATATATGTGATAGTGGCAGAAACAGTAAAAACAACCTAAAGAATATCTCAGAATGGGAAAAATATTTTAAACATATTTTAGTATGGGCTTACCGTGGCGTGTTTTTTCTGTATAAGCACTACACCAAAATTTAAGCATTACAGCTGTGTATGTCTGCTGAGCCTGAGCCTTCTATTCAAAGAGCAAAGTACATTTCAGAACTTGTTTTTCTTTCTAAACCATTAATCCAAGCAGTACTAGCAAGCTAAAAAAAAAAAAAAAAAAAAAAAGAAAACCACCAAAACCTACAAAACCTCTTACAAGTTCGAGGGACTCTAGAAACTCAAACAAAGCCCCTGCGGTCACTGGTTGGTCACAAAAAAACTCGTAAAAGCACATCTCCCCTGCTGGAGCCGTAGTCTGGCAGTAGGCCTCAAAAACAAGGAGACAGCCTGGGCGCCAGAAAGTGAGCACAGCTACGGCAACTCAGCCGGGGAAGCCTTTCCCCTTCCTGCCAAATAGTGATCCACAAGGAAGTCACCCGCAGCAGCACCGATCCCTGAAAGGAGCGCGGCTCCCTCGCACCTCCGGGGGAAACCCTCCCGGAGAACCGCGACAGAAAGGGCAGCAGAAGGGAAACTCCCGTGCGAGCTGAAAAACGACGGCAATTCAGAGCAGTTCCCACGCTTCTGGTCTGCAAAAAGCACCTCCGGATTGTCCCCTCTTCACAAGCAGCACCCAGACACAATCACAGGATGGTTACAAAGCCCAGAAAGAAACAATCTGAGCCACTGATATCTTTATGTAAATAACACAGTTAGATACTGCAAACGCAGTTATACAACAGGGTACAGCAAACGTTGCAACAGCAGCTGAACTCGCCACTTACAAAACCTGAATCTCTCTTAAAATCCGGGAAAAGCAACAGGTTTTTACTGTGCTGAGCAGGATCAGTAAGACCTGACAGACACCCCCGAGCAAAGCCTATACAAGAAGTCTGCCCCCGTGAGATAAAACTATCAGCAAACTAAACTAATCCACACAAAATTAAGTGGGAACTAGGGAAAGCTTATTTAGCTCCATGAAGCAACCTACAGGCAAAAAGAGAATCCTAATAGAATCTCACTGACTTAAAATGCAAGATTTGTTTTAAGTCACAACTGAGGACCACCAAAACAGTCACACTTACATCGTCTCTCCAGTCTTAGCAACATGACAAAGAAATTGATCCAGTATTGGACACACTTCCTTCTTTCCTCTCTTCTCAAAATCTGTTGGCATGAGAACGACAGAAAAAGAACGGTAAAAGAAGACGGGACAGAACAAAAATTCACAATAATTAGCGATTTGCTTCAACTATCAGTACAGCTCCCACACAAACACTGTCGTGCTCTCTCAATGCTCCGGCTGTTCCCACGAACTCCACCAGCTTCCCAGCCCTGGGAAACACTTACTATTTCTCCTGAGGAGAAACCGCACGCACCAGAGTAGCAAAAGTTGATTTGCAACTTCTTCTGAGCAGCTACGGCACAGAAAAAGGCTGATTTCCTCAAGCTGAGCCCAGAACAGAGAGGGCTGGGGAGGGAGAAGCGGACAGGTCCGGGCTGGGCCGGGATGCGGGGGAAGGGGCCGGGAGGCGGGGAAGGGGCAGGAATGAGGAGGAAGGGGCGGCCAGGCCGGGGAGTCCAGGACGGCAGCCGGGGAGACCCGAGAGTCACTGATCCCCCCCTCTCGCAGCCCCGAGGATCGTTGGGTAGGGGGATCGGGGGCCCTGCCCTTCACTTCCCCACAACGACCTCCGGGCTCTCCCCCCTCTGCGGGACCCCCCCCAGCGAGCAGCCCCCTCCCCACAGCGCGGGGACCCGTGGCCCTCAGCGAGGGGCGCTCCCCCCACAGGGTCTGAGAGACCTCAGTCTTCCCCTCAGCGCGGCGACACCGCTCCCCCACCCCTCGCCGCCAGCCTCGCCACCACCTTTCAGCGCCTCCTGCAGCCGCTCGACGTCCATGATCCGCCCGGGCGATTCCCCCGCGGCTCCGCGCGGCTCCCCCACCCCAGTCCCGCGCAGACCGGGCCGCGCTCACAGCGAGACCCCGCGCTCAGCGACGCTCCAACATGGCGCCCGCGCCGTGCCCGTGCGCGGCCCCGCGGCCCCTCGGCCCCGCCCGCCGGAGGCGGGGCCCCAGGGCGGGGCCAATGGGCGGTCCCGCGGCGGGGGCGGGGTTAACGGGAGGCCCCGCGTGACGGGGCGGAGCCGAGCGGCCGTGAGGGAGGGGCGGGAAAGGCGGCGGGAAAGGCTCCGCTGCAGCGTCCTCCCGACTGACCGGCACGGACTGACCGGCAGGGACGGTCTGAGGGCGGCTCTGGTCTTCTTCTCGGCTGCGGGTTATCGTCCTCCTCATGCCGGCCCTGCCATGCAGATCTTCGGGGGAGGGAACGCAGAGCCTTCCCCCTTCACACCCCGGCCCCTCAGGCAGCTCTCGTGCCTTCCGCCCCGCTTTCCGGCTGAGGGTAACCGCGCTACCCCGCCCACCCCAAATCCCTGTTTGTGCAGGGACGTGCCTGTCTTTCTATTCTTAAGAAGATCACAGAATATGCCGAGTTGGAAGGGACCCACCATCCAGTCCAGCTCCTGGCCCTGCACAAACACCCCAACAATCCCACTCTGTGCCTGAGCGTTGTCCAAACGCTCCTGGGGCTCTGGCAGCCTTGGGGCCGGGACCATTCCCTGGGGAGCCTGGGCAGTGCCCCACCACCTTCTGGGGGTCGAATCTTGATATCCCGCCCAAACCTCCCCGACAGCTTCACGCTATTCCCTCGAGTCCTGTCACGGGTCACGAGAGTGAAGAGATCGGTACCTGCCCCTCCGCTTCCCCTCATGAGGTCTCCCCTCAGACTCCTCCAAGAGACTCTCCTCCCACCTCTCCCACCCTGGCACACATTCCCTGTGCTCCTGGGATGATCCCCTCGCTCACCCATCGCCAGCACTTGGCTCTAAGGCAAGGACGTGAAGCCCTGGCAGCCCTGTCACTCCTTCCTGGCCAAGGTCCCAAGGTGAGGCAGATAAGAAGCTCTAGGCCAGCCCCCTCTACTAACTGGGAAAGATTTCAATTCACAGCGAATCACCTTTTCCTTCCATTTTTAAAGATGAAACAATTAAATATAATCCTAGAACACAAAAACCTTGTAGGTAAGTTTCATCATCGGGTTGTTGTGTGATCTCAGGCAAAGGGGTGAGGCAATCACACCTGAGCTTCTTCATTAATGAAACATAAATGATAATTACTCCTTGTAAGGTATTTGACACACCTTGTAATAAAAATGTACACAGAGCGGATGATTTCATTTTGTGTCAGTTCCCAGCCTACTTGTAGACTATTCACTGAGATCCAACAATAAGAAAAATCACCTTGCTGGGGAAGATGGGGTGGTTTAAACATCGAACTAAAGAACAATGAGAAACTGTTTTACAATCCAGGTTGGTTTTTTTTTTTCTTGCACTGAATTTACACAAAGCCTTGTTAAGATTTATGTTTTAGATTTAAAAACATACTTTTTGAGAGTTATAGGCTGTCCAGCCCCTGGGCATGGATCAATAATTAAAATTATTTGGGGTGTAAGACCAACAGCTACTTCTGCTCTCAGTAATGAAGCTTAGATTAGGTATCTAGAGATCCCTGACCCAAATTTACTTAAAGCAGTTTCCCTTCACTGATGTGTGACAGCAATTTGTAAGGTATTTCCACCAAGTTTGAACCAAAATTGATTGTTGTGCCTTGAAACAAACTGTAGCAATTCAATATAGCATCGAGTGAGATGCAGCAGAATCCAGTGAGAACAATAAGAAAATGAGAACGATCTTGTATTTGAAGACCCACTTAGGTCTTCAGAAAATATTGTACATCAATACACATCAAAGGATTTACAAAAGGAGCATAGGGATTTTGTTTGGTTTAATTTACAGCTGCAGAAACCTGAGTATGGCACAGTAACATGACACTAAAAATCATGGATCTCTGAACCATCCAGAGAGGCAAAGTTATTTTTTTTCTTTAAAGTACATCACAGCCACCTCAAGACAAATTATGTTTCTTCTCTGAGAAAATGAATAAAAATCTTTACCACGCTTTTAAAAAATCTGGAAGACTTGGAAGTATTGAAAGATGAGAACAGCTCACACACAGTGCCTTAAAAAAAAAGAGGTTGAAAACAGGAAAATGGTATTTGTGGGAGTTGGTGTTTCTTTTGAAAGATTACCCAGAGGAGATACAAAAAAACAAAGAATAGTTGGATGTGACAAACATTCCAGGCTTTTCCTAGCTCAGCCACTGACCCCAACCAGTCCCCAGGGATTGTCTCCTATTAATCCAAGACCCCATGGCAAACTGGCCGGTTCAGTTTTCTTTTCAAGCTGTTTCTCACACCCTCCTCCCAGTATATCCCTGCGACAGGAGCTTCCTGACATCACTCCACAAACTACGGGACCAGTCAGACTAAAACCAAACTTGTTTTCTCACCTGGAGCCTCAGGTGTGAGGAACCATGGTGCCCTTTGGAAGCACTGAGCAAAACGGGAAGGAGATCTTGCTTTGAAGGTGTGAACCCTGAGAAGGAACCTGTTGTGCACAGTTCTAACCTTCACAGGAGGGGATTAACATTTTCAGAAGGATTCAGGAAAAGATGCTTCTAGAAGAACAGGTCTTTAAAATAACGAGCCATGTCATTTCTTCAGTATTAATTACCAAAACTTAAACACTTTTGGGCTATACTGTAGTTTTCACAAAGTAACAGCAGCAACTAAGGTACATTTATAGAAATGTAAAAGTCAAATCAAAATATTTTACCTCAGAAGAAAACATTAACAAAGTGCTTTGTTCATCTTCAATGCTGATTCTCAATTTGGTGTTTTGTCTCCATTTTCATTTCAAAGGGAGCGTTGACAGTTTGGTTTTTATTCCAATCCAGAATGAAAGCAAAGTTTCCAAACACTGCTCTTTCTTTTGAAGCTCAGATAGCAATTCCTTATCTCATGCCAGTGGGAGGTGCAGGCTTATCCCAGCACAAACAAGCACTTGCCTCAAGAGCAGTGGGGGAATGTTTCCAGACTCTGGAGGGATGATCCTGGTGACTGTCCCATCCCACCTCACCTCTGGAGGGGTGCTCACTCTCTATTTACTACCAGCACAGTTTATTGTACCTGATGGAGAGGAGAAAAAGATTCTCTGACAGTTGATAAAGTGTCAAGATTTATTTCTTTCAGTTAGTTGTACTTTATTCCCAGCTTGGAAAATCTCTCTTCTCCCCACAGCAATACTGACTGGAGCAAGTGAAAAACCTTCAGTCACCGAGCAGTGTGACTGTGAGTGTGTAACACACCCCACACACCCCCAGCCCTCCAGAACCCACACACAGGCTGGTGTTTTACAGCCGGCCCCACCTCTGCCCATCCATGTCAATGCCAGTTTTATTGTTATTTTGACTTCAGAGAGCTGAGGCTGAGCCCAACCCACCACCCAGCTGGGAACAGTGTCAGCACCAGGGTTTGGCTGAACAGACAGCCCAGAAGTTTCTGTCACACAGACATGTCACAAGCAAGGACAGCGCAGCAGTGACCATACAAGAACGTAAAAAAAATGCATACAAGAAGGAGGAAGGGGAAATGATGCCAAATGACTCCAAAGAGTGAAACATAAAGGAGAAACAGTAAAGAGTAAAAGGTAAAACTTCAGTTTCCTTGTTTCCTTTGAGAGCAGGTTCTGATCTATGCTCACCGTAACACAACTGGAGCTGCAGCATGACACACGAGCACTCTGGGGAAAGTTAAATGTATTTGTCTCTTTATATCCAATATCAGACTCTCTCACTACAGTAAAATTGTAAAAGAGGAACATTTATCTGTGTTCTCTGCTGTCATACCCTGTATACACACGCTATAACATCACACCTACAAAACTCTATCCCAACCAGACCAGCACAAAATCTTGCATTTAAAAGAAAACTAGCAAAGTACAGAGCTTGCTTAAAATTTCATTTATTTGTACTGTAAGCCAAGGGAAATGCACTGCTCAGCCTCCTTGGGAGCTGTAACAATCAGTGCACTTGTCAAAGAAAAATCCACAAGCAATTCAGTGACCGAGAAAAGGGACATTTTCACACACACGCTCCTGCTGTGCACACACGCACACTGAGCAGTTTCCAGTTTCCACTTTAAGCAAAATGCTGGTGAGCTCTATCAATTATACCATTGGAAATAACTAAAATACAGGAGAGGAAGGGGAAATGAGGACATAAAGTCTTTGTAAGTATTTACACATCCCATTATTAAGATAAATGAAGGCTAATTAACATGGAATTAGCCACAAGTATGAAATACAAAATGAATTAAAACTGGTTTCTAAGTAAGATGAATATTACAATCAACTACTGTTAAAACTAAAATATACCATGGTTTTGGGAGCTGTAGTAAAATATAAATTAATAATTCTAACAACAACAAAAAACAAAGTTACATAATTGTTTTAAAACACTTTGGAGAGCTCAAATTATTGCTTTTTTCCTCAGAAAAAGCCCAGCAGGGGGGAACCTCCCCCATTCTTCCTGCCAGCTGATATTACATTAACAAGAGTCTTCATGTTAAAGCAAATACTTCATATATTTAATAGCTGTTAAGAACATAACTCAGTTCTTCCTAAATAAAATGTAGCACCTCCTGTGAACATAAAAAGCACTGCTTTAATCTCTAATCAGTTCATATGCAATAATGCCTTTGTTTTGTAATGAATTCCACTCCTTCATTTGAATGTGCCCATAGTTGCAGCGTTCTGCTGAATCACAGCTTACACAACCACAGCCTCCAAAACTCCAGAGCCTCAGCACTGGGGCTGCAATTGTCTGGGCAGCAAGACTTTGCTCTGCAGCTTTCTGTGGCTTGGAGACACCATGGAAATCAGGAATTCAGCCTGCCCAGCACACAGCTCATCCAGCCTCGTTAGACCTGTGTCAGCTTTACCCTGATACTTGAAAATGAAGACCAAAAAGTAAGCTAATACTTTATACAAGCTCTCAGAATTGCTGGCCTAAAGGTTTACCTGTCATACATTATTTTAAAGTTTTTAAATCAGCAGCTTCCCATTCTTTTCTCTGCCTTCTGGTTCTGAAATCTTCAATGCTTGTTTGGGTTACATTTCAAACTTCTCTCAGTAGTAAATTGGCAACTGCAACTTCAGCTGAAATAGAAAATCCTAAGGCAAGATGGAAAGGCATCTCAGCTCAAGTTTAAGCCTCAGTCCCAGGCTTTCAATCACAACAGTCGAGGTGCCTCTGTCCTTCACATGTCAATTTACTGAGGTGGCAAACACTGAGAGATAAGGGCTGGAGTCAAAACACATTGTTTAATCAAACTGTGATTACAATTTCCAGCAGAGGTGCAAACAAGGTTTCTGTTCCTGTCACGCCTGTGAGGTCCGGCAGTTTCGCTGTCCCCTACTCCAAGCCCCTGTCCCAACACTCCCCCGCTCAGCTGCCTGAAGTCCTGCTCTCTGCCAGGCTGTGTCACAGACACTCCCACACTCCAGGGTCTGGGAAAAGCTTGTTGGAACTCCATCCCGTGCACATCTTATCTGGCAGCCTGGGATGGCACCAAGGTCGTGTTTTCCCTCCTCTCTGGAATTGCCATACAAGGAGAGAGAAATGTGTGAGACAAAAGGAAGACTCCTGGAGTCTGTTTTCTTATGAAACTCTGTATTAGCCCTGACTGGATAGGGGAGAATGCCCAAAACTGCAATTCCTCAGAAATCCTGTTTTAACTTTGGGAACGTATCTTTTCCCTCATCTACAGCCCCCAACCATTTCTCTCTGACAAACGCATGATATGTGTACAGGATATCCCATCTGTGCCAGTTTTCCTTTCATTACGGGAAGGCTTCATTATCTCACCCTGCTCACCCCGCTCCTACTTTGCCTGTTAGATACAAAAGTGAGCAGTTCCGAGTCGTGGCTGATGTTTTCTGCTGAACAGACTTGAAAAGTAACATCATTTTCTCTGCTGCTTCCTTGAAGCACTCCTACACACACCCTTGGGGCTTACTCCTAGAAAATGCCCTCTGGGAGTCTGCCCTTGGATCACTGCTCTGAAGGAGTGAGTCTGCTCTTGGATCGCTGCTCTATAAGAGTGTCCTCACTTCCAGTTCCCCAGGGACCGGGCCCAAGCACCTTTCAGCTACTGCAATTTAAAGAAGCTCTTTGTGCATATCACAAGATGATCACACTTCGGAAATTTAGGCTAAATATAGTATTTTAAATAAACATCAAAGGCATCTTGTATACTCCTTCACTTTGAGACTATTCATTATGATCCCAGCATAAAGCTCTCAACTCCCCATCTCTGGAAGTATTCAAGGCCAGGCTGGACAGGGCTGGAGTAACCTGGCCCAGTGGAAGATGTCCCTGCCCATGGCAGGGGGTGGAACAAGATATCCATGATTGTTCCTTCCAATCCAAACCACTCTAAAATTCTGTGGTTCTATGATCCCAGAAATGGAAGTGCCAGGCAGAAATACATTTCCATGCAGGAGAGGGGAGTCAGGGGCAGCACTGGCCATCTCCCAAGGCAGGGATGGAAAACTGTCTGGTGGTGAAACACTGCTACTACTGTGCAGGGAATAGCAATTAAAGAGGAAAATAGATCAATATTACCTGGGGTTGTACTCTTCATTGACAATAGTCTTGGACTGTGCCTAATGCAATTCACATTACCAAGCCAGATAATATATTCTTAAACTGTAAGGGACTGGGGAGGCAGGCTACAACTGTACTCCACAAAGAAAGGATTCTCCTGCTGTTCTCAGCAACAATCTCAGTAGGCTTCTAGGATTTCCTGCTTTTTGTAATTTCAAGGGTCATTAGGAAATTGGATAAAAAAATATTTTAATTCTGAGTTTCAGTCAAAGAGTTCATATTCTTCATTTATACCCTTCATGAAATGGAGTACAAGACTTAAAACTTCTGTGTAAGAAGAGAGCTGCAGTTAGTATCTGTGGTTGGCCCCCAAATAGACAATGACACGATTTTCATAGACCTTCTTCATAGTTTTCTCAATTTGCTTCAAAAATACTTGTGGAATTCTCCCACATAAAGTGTGCACTGTATCCAGAAACTTCGACTGCAGAGGGTAGTACAAGGACTGGAAGAGATTGTCTTCAAATGGAAACTAAAGAAAAGAAGAAATAAGAATTTTTAGTTTTCACTAGTTGTGAATGGCATTTTATAAGTTTCTGTAAGAAAAACCTTCCATAGGTGGGAAACGTCTTGTCCCTCACCTGCACAAGTGTCACCAACCCCATCACTTCACACCCTGCCTGAGAGTGTGCTTTTACAGGAATTTTATTAACGTAAGGATCCTGTAAGGAAACAGGAGTTTTGGCAAGCAGAGCTGTATGTAGACAACACCTTAAGTGCACACAGGCACTGGTGTCTGTGGGACAAGCTTCTGCCCTCCATGTGCCCAGAGGCTCCAGGTGCTCAGGGAGGACAAGCTTTCCCTGGCAATTTATGGACCAGAGCTGCAGCCCCAGCATGAGAAGCTCCACTCCTGCACCTTTTTTCTTCCTTCAGTATTACAGAAAATTGGCCTTTTTGATTACTACGTACAAAGGAGCAATGTTTGAACCACCCCTAATGCATACAAGGCCAAAGTAACCATGTTCATTTGGGTCTGATGGGTTTTACTCAAACACAACTACCCAGCCTGCTCGCTGGCAGAGCAATCCCAATGGAGCAGGAATCCACCCTGGGATAGAAGGAGCAGCTCTGTGGAGGCAGCACTTACATCCCGGATCACTTCGTAGAGGGCCCTGAAGGTGGGCTGCTTGTCGTCGTGGTAGACCCCTCTGTTGCCATGCAGGATGGAGACCCCCTCCTCCTCCGCCCCCCGGCAGTTGCTGCCGTACATGCAGTGGTCAGGCCGGTAGTTCCACTGGCAGGGAAACACGTACAGACACTCTGCCCACGTTGGCCAGGGCACACGCAAGGAGAAAAGACAATCAGACAAGAGTTACGGTGAATTAAACCAACCTGGGACTGATGATCAGGAAATATTCAGTTACTTCTTCTGCAAGTATCCCCAGCAGAGACACTTCCTTCCCTCATGGGTAACTACACACCCCAGCTGTTGGTCCTGAACAGGCAGGACAATACAAAATCTGGGACCAAACACAACCCAAGGAAGCCCTCCAGAAAGCTGAAGTGGAAGAATCGAACCAGAGCACACACCAGGCAGCACTGTCCAGCGCCCTCTGCCACAGGAAGGAGTTTTTGGAGTGACAGGAATGTCTTGGGAAGCACACACAGCAATGAGGGTTATGAAAAATTCTGACTCTTCCTGGAGCCAGCAAGGGAAAACTTGCAAAGTACATCCAGTGTTTGCTGCTGAAGCTGTCACAGAGGCCATGGCAATTTGTTACACAGCAGAGCATAAGGGGTGGTGTATTTTATCCACAGCCCTCCAAAGAGTCATCATCCATTAATTTCACAGGTCTAGGTTATTTAGAGATGAACCTAATTTCTCAAAAGGGCTCATAACTCCCTTTCTCCTGGTGATTTTTTTTAAACTCTGTGCACACAGTGCTTGCAATCTGCTTGTCATAAATCACTCCAGTCCCTGCAACCTTTCTGCCTCGGCCCTGGGGAACAATGAATCATGGCTGGTGCCAGCAGGGCATGGCAGAAGCACTGAAGATTGAATTCTTCCCTTGGCCTTTCCCAGCTTCCCGGGAAGCCTGCAGCTGGTCCCATGTGGTTCTTGAAAAGCAGCAGAAAAACTTTCTGAACGTTTTCTTCCCTTAAGGGCTCTCTAGCAGAGTTCTCCAGGAAGGGAGAGCAGTCTTTGGAGATGGGCAAAGGCAGCAGCTCCTCAGGTCCAGGTAACAGAGTTCTCTGTGGTTTTAACTCACATCTGTAAAAAGGCACCTGCAGCAGTCTTGGCCAATTCCCTCCCCAAGCAGTCTCAACAACCCAGAGCTTAAGACCCCAGAAAGTCCAGTTTTCTGTGTTAATTGTATCCAGTTCTTTTGTTTTCTTTTCCTGAGCAGTCTGATATTACGCAATTCATAAAAAATTCTTTACCGGTTCCAAGAAAAGGACAGACTGTGGTGCAGAGGAGTCCCCGCATGTGGCTTTGACAGAGAACACTCATCACAAAATTAAAGGATTTTTACAATCCTTGTTTTTTTCCTGCACACTTCAGTGAGCAGCTTGAGTTTGACTTCACTAGTCTGGCTCCATCTTTTTCTTTCTCCAGGAGACCATACTCCCATAATATTAATTTATTTTTGGAAATTAATTCCCACTATATTTTTCCCTAGGACTGGGGGCAATATATGGTGTACCAGGGACACTGATGTTTGACATCTGTCTGCAGTAAACAGATGTTTGCTTTTTGCTTTGCTTCTCCTCACTCCTGCAATTTGCCTGGACTTGGGTACCTCCAATTACCTACCCTGTGACTCCTTAGAGAAAAAGAAAAGGGAGCAGAATAAATAAAGATAATTCCAAACTTGTTTTATTCTTAAGATCACTTGAGGTGACAAGGTCACACAGGAAACCAGGAAAAGCAGTAAGGATGGATACTCAGCATCCATTTAGAAACATGAAAAAAGGTTCTCAGCTTCTCTGGGAAGTGTCTGCTACTCTCCAGTGTTTAAATCCCTGCATTTCTCACCAGCAGGACATCGATGACACCATCCTGGTGCCTGCTGAGGCCGGGTCACTCAGTTCAAAGGCTGGAAGCTGCTTTAGATGAGATATTCCAACGGCTGTCTCCACTTTCTGTCTATATTAGCTTTGTTACTTATATGCATAAGTATCACAAGTCAGCTGAATTTCAGAAAAGCAGGCCTTAGCTTTGCAGGAAGTTTGGCACTTTCACATTCAGATAAACATATGAAACAAAAACATTTTTACAGCTACACCCTGGTCCAGTGACACCCTGAAGCACAGACACAACGTGAACTTCACCCCTTCACTTCATCATTAATTTTATACCTCATCATTTTCTCAAATCTCCAGAAAACAGATTTACATATTCAATGGAACCAAGTCCAAGCCCCATTACCTACAGTAATGTCAGAAATATTTTTATAGGTTATAAATCCTATGAGGTTGCAGTTACACAGTAACTCCATACCAGAGTATTTATGAATATTATAAATAACAAATAGCAGTTTAAAAAGAATCAAGTTCAAGGTATTTTCTCAACACAGATAATCACAACTCCGAGAATCATTCCTTACCTGGGTTAAAGTAAAAAATGATATTTAGCAAATCCTGGTCTCCCCATGTAATGTAATTTTTGTACTTTTGGTATAATGGATACAACATTTCCTCCCAAGTCAAACCACCTGGTATCAAGCTGTTCTGCAGGGCATGAAAACAAAAGCAAGGGGTTAATATCAGGATCAGTGCTGTGATATCTGACTCAGAGAGGGGCACACAGAGATATCTCTAAATTCTGCTAAGCCATGTCAGACACCCAGGTGAAAAATTAAGAACTGCCAGGAATTGTTAGACATGGACAGGGCTGTAACAACAGAACCCACTGTGTTAGTCTAAACAGGAAAACAAGGTCTCCTGGGCCCAGCTCTGATGTCAGCTCCTGCTATTCACAGTCTTTCTATTCCAAGAAACAGGAGGGGAAAAAGGTAAAAAAGTGGAAAAATGCAGGGACAAGGTGAAAACCAAGGTATAAAAGCAAGGAAAAACATAGACCAAAGGTCATCTTCCCTTGGAATTATGGTAGCAAGAGCAATGTTTGTTGTTTATTTTTTTACTCCAGCTGTTCCTGTAAAAATGCAGAAAACCTGTGGCCTTGCCTGAGGAACCACTTGGGGTAAGCAAAGTTTTAGTGATTACAGAATATGTGCTCAGTAACACGGATCTGTCGTGAAAATGTTCCCTTCTCACTTACACCAGTTCACAGAGTCATTTATCTGCACCAGGATGCAAAAGTCTATTTACAACAGCTGCAAAAATTCCCAGTTTCTCTTGGTACTCACATCAAGCTCTCCAATTTTAAAAACAAGACAGCAACTGCGCTGAAGAGCCTTGAGTTTGTTCTTTCATGTATCTTTTCAGGGAAAAGTAAGAAGTTGGGGAAGCCATTTTTAACATTGCTACCAGACTGCTTCAGCTGCAAGTTCTCACTGCTCCAGCCTTGAGGAAGTTTCATTTATTTTAGTAATCATGTTCACAATTGCTTTTAGTATCCAATTATACATATTCCATATTTCTCTGATTCTTTGTATTACGAACTTTAAGTAATTTTACACTAAGCTTTCCAAGATGTGAAAAATACACCAATCCTGAGCTTCTGCAACAGCTGCATCTGTTCTCACCTTGAACTGAGTGCTGCGGATCCGTGTCAAATTCATCAGCATCACGCCGGAGTTGACGCCGGTGCTGCCATAATAAGGGTGACGGGCGAAGCGGCTGTACCAGCCTATCTTGGGGATCTCGTGCTCCGGGGCCATGGCAGCCAGCTGGGTGGAGTTGAACTCTCTCAGGAGGTGCCAGATGTCATCGATGGGCCTCAGGAACAGCACATCAGTGTCCACGTAAAGCAGGGAATCCACGTCCTTTAAAATCACCTTTGGGGTTTGCGCAGCGAGATGAGAAACAAATCAGTGAGACAACAAACAAAAAGAGTATTGGCAAAATGTACCTTTATTTTAAACTGATAATTTGGAAGAGGATATTGATTTATCAGCTAAATGTAATTACACAGAGGAACAACAGTTATCAGATTATTGGCTTGTTGTTTGCGGTGGGGTTTTTTTGAACTGCACAATGAAACAGCTACCAGAGCACTGGGGCTGGATTAACCTTCACATAAAGCAGCAATCCACCGAGCTCCCAAAAATACCTGCAAGGACTACTGAGTATCTGCTCAGAAGTTACATATATGTAACATATATTTACAGAGCTCTTTTCAAGATCTCTAAGTGGTGAAGCATACAGTGTTCTCCACTGGCAGAAAGGGTAACCCAGGAGAGCAGAAAACTTCTAAGCTTATATTCAGTATTAATATATACAACTGTTTCACATTAATTAAGACAACCCCATTGACCACAAATATATGTGCATCCCCCTGAAGAACAAAATTTGGATGTTAAACAGAAGTGTCACATTGGAACATACCAGGTCGTATTCTGAGCTCTGTTACCACATTCTGTATGAGGAATAACCACAGTACAGTTGGTCAGGTCACAAGGGTGTAAACTGCAGATTAGAGCCAGGATATTCCAGCTGTTCCTGCTGACCATGTTCCCCCTTGTGGTTGACCAAATCCTTACACACTCGTTCATTAGTATCCCATGGTGGGACAAATGATCTGGTGCTTCAAATCTGTCTAAAGCAATAAAGATCATTACCTACAGATGACCACCAGTTCCAACTGCATTCTTGCTGCTCTTCTTCATTAATTGCTAGAACTGTCCAAAATTTCCCGAAGGACTGAAATTTTCTTACTTTGGTTTCAGCCAAAACCCCTATTTGTTTCTCTCTCTTTCTTTGAAAAGCAAATCCAAAAGGCTTTGGATTTTTACCATGTTGTGGAACACAACAACCGCTCTCTCATCCAACTGCAATGACAAACTCTCCTATTTATGCAGGTTACAGGAAATTCTACCAAAGAAATTGGGTTTTACATAAATTCTAATGTATTGGGACTGAGGATTACCTGTGAAATAGAGTGAACATTAGGATTTTCAACAAGTGAGTGAAAAATATCACCTCTAAGCATGCTCAACAGGAATCCACTAAGATGCCAAATCCGTGAGTAAAGACTTAAATGAGATTTTTCACCTGACTGAACACCTTGGGATTCAGACTGACATTTAGTCAAGTTTAACAAATCCCTGACCTGTATTTCTGACAGGATAACTACATGTTCTTCCTACAGAACAGGGCAAGCAAGCAGGAGAAGGAACTGTCTCTGCATTTTAAACAAAAGTTATGCTTACAACAAACTCCAAGTAATCACATTCAACACAATCCAGATTGCTCTGCCTGGATGGAAGATTATAGCAAACAGCATTTTCCCACAAAAAAACCCACAAACCAGCATGTGGAGGTATCAATAAATGAGTGACAAACAGTTCAATAATACACTAAGAGCTCAGAGTAAATATTTGCAGATGTTAAGTATCCTCAAGCCCAGTACTAAAAAACCAAACCAATAAAAAAGACAGCTACTGTAACAGCAAATCAATAGAAGACAGACAGCCTGAAAGGAGAAAAGGGTTGCAGTATAAGGATATCCTGGATATTGTGTATTAATTACTCTGCACTACCTAATTCATAGGGGCCTGCTATACGAAGTCACATAAAAGCAAAATACATTAAAAAAAGAAAAATCACCCAAAATTTTATCTGAGACAGGAGGTAACTCTGGAACACAAGCAGAGCAGACTGCAGACCACAGCACACTGCAGACCATGTAAGATTTTTGTCTAAGGGGGCCTTGGTAGAGAGACAAGTTCAGGCATTTTCCAGCAGGAAAAACTTACCCCAGTTCAGGGGGAAATTTAACAGGTACCTACAGACCCTTGTCATCCTCCCCAAGCATAAGTGACAGCCCGGCCACTGCCTCTTCCTGCAGAAAAACATTCTTTCAGCAGCCTTCAATGCACAAGTAAATTTAAGTTTGTGGAAGTCCACAGACTGTAACAATTTTCCTACAGATTCAAGCAGGTACTTCAGTTCTTTGTGCAATGGCAACCTACCAGCACCTGACCCTACCTGGTATTCCTCCTCTCAGGATTCACATGCCCTCCTTTCTGCTGGTCAAAAGATTCTTCCTTCTCCTGTGTCCAAGGTGTTGCCCTGCAGTGACACCCAACCGGCTAAAAAAAGAGCTCTGTTACCTCCTCTAAGCCCTTCACACTTTCTCTTTCACATGTTAAGACTCCTTTAAACCCTGCAGATGTCAGTTTGAATTGCTCACATCTCTCCTGGCTGTGCCTTGGATAGGGGGGATTTAATTTCACCAACTGCAGCTGTAGGAGTTCCTCACAGAGCAGAACCTGCAGCGCAGGTTAAAAGCGACACGCAGTGAGCTGGAGCAGGAGCTTTGCCACGCTGTGTCTGGAGGTCTGAACTCACACAAGTCATGCAGACACACCTGACAGCCTGGGATTTTGGAAAGGGATGGCCAGAAACACGGCTTGCTGTGCTTGTCTTCCCCTTGTTCTACAGGCACTTACAGCTTAAAAGTGTGATTTTTTTTTTTTTTTTTTTTTTTTTTGCAGCTATACAGAGTATTCTTAGTAAATCTGTCAAAAAGTTCTGCACAGAACTGGCTATATTTAGCCTGGCACTTCACTTAAATACTCAATTATCTGTAATTTGATTTCACAACTTCTGTCTCCATAGATTCTCTCTGTGTTAGCAAGGTTGGCAAGGAATAACACACTCCTGAGTAAACACACGCTGGTGTACTGTGAAGCTGGGCTACCTAAGGGTTTGTGAGGGCTCATATGGCAGCTTAGCACAGCTTTATCCAAAATTAGGGACAAATCACAAAGCTTGATGCCGGAGTAACAGTACCACAAAGTTGAGTTACTAAACCTCATTGTAGTAAGAGATTAACTCAAGTTACAGCAGAGACTTTTGTCTAGATAAGGCCCTGGCATCTATTCCCACTGGGCTGGATACTTGAGCATCCCTCAAGAGGAGAGCTGTAACACAGGGATATTGCTAATCTATCTTAAAAGCTCTTAAGTAGATTAAGTGTTTTCAGAAGGACTCTAAATGTTCATCCAAAAATCCATTAAGCATTTCAGGATACTTTATCTGATTGTTTTGGTAGCTCCAGAAGAGCAGCACAGAGACAGCTGCAGCCAGCCCTAAGGGACCAACATCCCTGGGACCAGAAGACGTCCCTCACCTGCTGCCTTAAAACCCATGCCAGGAGTACAAACCAGTTCTAAGTGACTGCTGAGAGCACTGCCCTCCTAGTTTAGTGTTAAAGTTTCATTCTGTATTCACAAAAAGATCCACATCTTCCTCCCGGTGTCTCTGCAAATGCCCTGGATGGTTTTATTGCAGCAGAGTGCAGCAGGAGATTGACTTGTGAGATTACACAGAGCCTCCATCTACATCCCCTGCATCTAAGTGGCAAATGTGATCAGATGTCTCAAAATGCCTCTAAAAAATGCAAGATGCTGTACAGTCTTCCTTAATATTTCAGCATCCTGGGTAGATTCAACAAGTTGGGAAATGTGCACCTCAACCTGTTGCCCAGGACAGAACAGTTCAGTACTGCAAACCACAGGGTCACATCCCACAGCTCTACCTTCATCAGTGGGTAAAACCACTGAAAGGTTCTTACCCTATTTTCCCTGAACACATTCCTCAGACCCTCCTGTCCACTTTCACACGCCTGCTGGTGCTGCAGAGGAGATTTCTTTGGCAGGAGAGGCACTTGTGAATCAAAGACTCACATTCCACTCAGGCTTAGCATTATCAGGAGCAAGACAATTTGCACAACTGAGAGCTAAACAGCTGATAAACTCAACTACTGCTCTCCTGGGGTCCTCCCTAAATCCAGGCACATTTCATGCTGCTGCAGGGAAAAATGCTCAGTACGGGGAAAGATAAGAAAAAAATTACACTGATATTTTGCTGGTATTTATTAAAAATAAAAGTCAAACTAGTTCTCTAAACAGTAACACTTGGAACTCTCTGCTCCCAATGTGTGCAGACACTTCAAATGGGATATCAGAACCCAGTTATCAAACACCAAAAAACCAAAATAATGGCTGGAATTACCCAGAAACAGCCCAAGGTTATCAGCCTGTGAACTTGAGCACCAAAGCTCGGGGGACCCACGGGACATTTACCACCTCAGCTACGACTACAGCTTGTTTTCTTTACTATACCCACATCAGCCACAACTTTACTATACCGTGTCAGCTGCAACTCCTCTTGGACAGCCCCTCCTACACAAAGCCATAAACCTCAGCCTGACCACATACAGCGTTTTGCAACTGCCCCTAGAGAAAGAAACACCTACAGTCCCAGCTGCCCTCTCATTTTTGTAACACAGAGCGCAACAGTGTAATATTCCTTAAAGGAAGTTGCTGGAGAACTTCAGCAACGTGAGGGACAAAAAGGAATCAATAAAAACACTGTCCAGCCTGAAGGAATCAGCATGAATGCATATCCCCTTTCTGTCATCAGAACAGTGATGAGAAATAAAAGCTAAATCATTCCTATGATTAGTATTCCAAAATGACAGAAAATACCACAGAAGAACAGAGATTTCTGTTTACCCAGTACATCCTGGCACTCTGTATGGAACAAGCTAACACTTAGGGATTCTTTTCCAGGTGATACAAATATTTACTCAGGGGAGAGAGGACCCCTGCTGAAGTTGGAGTTACTTCCAGCCCATCTGGCCTTTGTGCTGTTGATAGTCCACCCCTAAATGGCAGATCAGCAGAACTGCTGACAGCACATATTTTCTCACATATGTATTCACAGGCTACGTATCTGGACGTGCAGCTGTCTCCTGATTGCTTCCATCTGAGAGGGGAAAGATTTCTTTGTCGTCCCCCCCCACTTCTCCTAAGACAGCGATGAAGAAATCTGGATTATGTGAACAGCTTGTCACTTCACTGGAGTCACCCCAATCAACAGCAACCCACAAGATATTTTTGATAGATGTTCTCAGTTCCACAGAAATTGCTTTATGCAAATGTTCTTTCAACTTCTGATATGCAAAACTGGTATCAACACTTCTCTCCAAGTTTATGACACTGAGTATAATACAACTTTTCAGTGAACTTGAAGATCCCAGGATACACCAAGCTCTTGCATGAAATCCAACTTCAAACACACTGGAATTATTACCTTAAGGGCAATTCTGACAGTCTTGGAAAAAAGAAATAGAACTCAGGGAAAAGGGGTTGCTGAGAGCATCAGTTTAAGGGCTAACATATGGAAAGGAAGATGGTGGGTAAAGAGGACATGTTGTAAAGAATGTTATTTACGAAAGGCACGCAGCATCTACCCCAAAAGATCTGCCCTGAGAGAGCTCTCACACTCTCTCTGGAGCCTGGAGAGCCCTAGGAACTGAAGACAAATCAGAAACACACATCCTTTGTTAGCCAGGAAAAAGCCAGGCTGGATTTCTGTGGTTTTTTTTACAGTGTCTTAAGCACAGACTAAAATATCTTTAAGCAGATGTTTCAGCCTGAAAATGGCTTTAGTATTACACCAGCAAAGCTTCCTTTCTGTGGAATTAACCTTTTCCTGAAGCAACCTACTCAGAAACCCAGGTGCCTTACCGGAAGAAACAGACGCTGGGCAGCACATGGTTTGAATAACTTTTTCCATTCCTGAGCATTTCCTACTGAGAAGGTTATTGGGTAAATGTTGGACTCAAACTTCTTTGTATATGAGGAAGGCCACTCCTTTAACTGAAAGAGATGGTGGGAGGAAATTAGACACTACACGTTATACAGCTTTTGTAAAAAAATGCATGCATAAGGAATTTGTAACTGTGTACAGTAAACAACACTCTCAGCTGCTACTCGTTGATTTCAATTTAATTTTTCGCAAAAATTTACAACTTATCACTAACTCATTTATTTATTTACCAAATGACAAAGAAACTCGCCTTCTTCTCAAATTCAGGCTTAAGGGAATCCTCGGCAAAGATGTGGAAGCAGAGCCTCCTGTTGCTGAACAGAACTGCTGATTTCAGCATGATCAGCGTCTCCTCCAGCCGGTCCCCACATGCCACCACTGCCAGATGCATGCACTGCAAGGATGGGGGCTCCTTTGGATGTTTCTGCTCCCCAGGCTTCCTGAAAATTCAGAGATAGGCATATAAAAATTACTGAGGTAGACAGTATCCCACATTAACAGACATCAGGGTGGTTGATTTTTTCCTTCAGCATCATTTTGCAAGGGATCAGGAGTTTTTTTCTGGTTAGATGTCCACAAACATGCAAACGGCATGCTAATTTTTGTCAACGGGACCAATAAATAGTGTTACAATCACAGCACAAAGAAACAGGCTATTTTCAGAAATTTTGTCATTCCTACATTTCTGCGTTTGCAAAAATCACTGCACTACAGACACCGATGAAGCCAATTCCACAGCACCTCAAACCAGACACCACCTTGCTCCGTGCAAGTGACAGCTCTTTCCCCAGCCCAGAGGTCAGGAAGCCAGAACAGAGTTAGAACTACCCAGCCAACTTTCTAACACAACGCAGATGGCACAACGGCATCCAGCAACTTCATTTCCAAGCCCATAATGGAAGAAGACATCCATACTTTAAAAAAAAACCCCCACTCCATCCATATGTAAATTGTTCTAACAGTTAATTAATTTTTTGCCATTAAAGATGCATGCCTTAATCCTGGCCTGAAGGCACTGGCAGAGTTTCAAAGGACTGCTGTCCATTTCACCCCATGGAATCCATGAGATTTTGCTAAAACAGAGATTTTTGAAAACAAATACAGTCACATCCCAGATGAATCAGACTATATTCCAAGGGCCAAACTGTGGGATTTTCACCTAGCACCCACCTGCGTCAGCTTTAAGTACATTTCAGCCAGATACAGGGAGCACAGTAAGAGGCACACTGAAGCTCCCTGCTAGCCAGAAAAATCAGGTTCTCCTCGGGAGTTGAAGACCTTTTGAAAATATTCTCTTGGTTCTGTGTTTAGCGTGGAAGTAAAAATTGCATTCTCCAGGAATGCTTCCACCATGGTGTATCCACATTCCAGCACAGATGGCACTTAGCCTCTATTACACGGGATGGAGCTGACCAAGCAACTAAATCCCAGGCACAGTAATCATTCCAGGAGAGTTCAAAAGGCAAACCATAGATCACTGCTTGTTCTGGACATACCTCTGAGCAGAGGACATCAACCCCAGCCCCTGCTCAGCACACACAATTACACACACACGATTCATCACCGAAGTTAATGCTACAAACAGAAGTTCTAAATAAAGAGAAAAATAACAGTTTTAAGCTGTTATTATTTTTTTCCAGACATTGAAGTGCTGCTCTGTGTTAACAACAGCATTCTACCCTTCAGAGTAACCCACCTCTGTGTAAAGGAGCACCAGCCACTGGCACTTCACTGACTATACAAAGCAACATATTTCATTAAGCGCTTAAAGTCTTCTGCTTTAGTCTTAATTAACCCCCAATTTCATCAGTGTATAAATAATGGAATACTACATCTATGTGAAGTGGTATTTACTTTCCAACCTATTAGTGTAAAAATCGCTGAATTATGGAAGTGAATAATTAGCTGCTCACACAGATCACCTTTTCCCCCTTCTCCCTATCTGTTTAATGTTTCTCCTTAATTGAGTCTCTAAATCAAGCCATACACAGTCTGGGAGCTGCTTTGATGTAGCTTCTGGCAATGGAATTCACTGGGAGAGGGACTAAACCCTGCACTTTTATTGCAACATTTCAAAACACCACACCAAAGCACTCAGCTTTCCGGGGCAGTTTTAGCCATGGTGAGCTCTGCATTACACAGCTGTTTTGCAGTGAAAAATCCAGTATGTGTGGACAGCACTTCCAACGGACAGACTCAGCAGAAGCAATCCTTGGTGAAAGCAGAACGCCTGGAAGGCCCATGGGAGTAGGGATAACAAGAGACATCCAACATAGACACTGTGGGAGAGAAAGCTGAGCCTTGGAGGTGAGGAATTACCAACAGTGCAGGGGTTCAGAACTCTGGAGTGGCCTGAATTGGAATAAAAATCCCAGAAAAAGGAGCTATTTGAACTACATCAGTCATAATCTGGGACACTGAGGGCAATAACCACTGAGAGAAGTAGCAATGAGGTACTGAAAGAAGAATTTTGGGACACATCATTTTGGTTTTTTTTAAAAGTAGCTAAAGAAACCTAGAGGACTGTGAAAACAAAGGTGAGCTTGAATGGGAGATAAAAAAGTGCCACAGCAGGATGCATTGACTGCAATTTTAACTTAGCCTTCAAAAAATAACAATTATCCAGATGCCTGAGAAGGGGCAGGTGTAGAGGCAAAGTCAAACTGCTTGGAGGGCAGACATGCAGATCATGGCAAAGAACATCCCAGCTCTTCTTCCCTCCTCTGATCATACAAGCACCTCATACAGGGCAAGGAGAACAGAAGGGACAGAGAGGAACAACAGCTGGATGAAAGGACAAAGATGTGTAGGATACAGCCAAGTTGTCCTACCTGTAAAATGGGAACAGCTGTCACAGTTCTAAGAATTTCTTACCCCAAGAGACTCCCAAGACATTAAAAAGCCCATAGATCCACAGAGTAATGCAATTATTATCATTAGTCAATTCTTCCTAACATTTACATTCACTCCTTTATAGTTCAACTTGTCTGTTATGAACAGTCTGTAGCTGGATTTTATAACCTAAATTAAATGTTTAAATGCATCAAAAGCAATGCAGAGACCTGGGCCCTAAAGTTTAATGTGTTTGACAAGAACAAATACAGAAACGAAGATTAAGCACTCCAGAAAGCATCACAAAATACTTGCAGAACACATCCCCACGGAGTGGCTGAAGACAGAACTCACTAAGATGGAGCACAATAAAATGTTTATAGCAAAGACCTTCCAACAGTACAGAGCAACTCCCATCCAGTTGCTCACTGGTATTTTATTTACTACATACAATTTTTTCAGAAAGGCACTGACACAGCAGGAGCAGCCTGAGTGCTCAAGCACAACAGTGTGCATTCCTAGGTCTTAAAGTTTAGATTACATGTAATTTTCTTATTAGTCACAGCCAAAGTGTCTCAAACATAATTAACCCAAAACCTGTCTAAATCAATCCAAATCCGTTCAAAATAATGCATTACTGAGCCTGCTAATCTATTCAAGCCTTCAAATTTATTCCTGAGAGAAAGATAATGCATGCAGACACTTCCAAAATGCAATATAGTTGTTAATTTTTGAAACCTTCTTCCTATTATGATCTCATTTACTTTTGCAGCACAAACAAGGGTAGATTTAGGCATTGTATCAAAACTGGTGATTCACTGAACAGGCTCCTTCCCTGAAAGCCACCCCTGAGGCAATGTCCCAACAGTGGCTCCATGGTATTAAACACATTTCCTTGCACACTTTGAAATATAAATGTTTTTAAATCAACATTTCTCACTTTGCAGCAATTGCACAAAACCAATTGTAGCTGCCATCAATCCAAAAATGGCTGAAGTTTCCACCTTCTACAACTCAGAGAAAGGGAAACCCACTGAAAACCAGAATGGATGTTTCTCTCTCTTTTCATGAAGTGGGTTCTTTATGAAACAAGTATGAAACACTTGGGGCTTCAGCATGTTATTATCAAACTCAAGCCAAGCTTGCATGTGTGTGCACACAGGCTGCACAGAAAGAAAAAAGTATCTTGACAGGTTGCCATGCAAGGGATGTTTTGCTTTGAAAAAGTTACTTTCAGGGAACTAAATGTGCTGGCAAAGGTTCACTTCCCCAGCATTGCCATGCTGGTTTAAGAGAGAGCGTGGTCACATCTGCCCTTCAAACGTAAAACAATCCTGCTTCTTTTTGATACTTCGCACACATTGGTTTGGCATGTATTTAAAATTCTTCATATAAAAAAAGTCTTACTGAAGGCATAGGAATTGCTACTTCCAAGAGAAATGAGCACTAAAACCACCATGAAAAATCAAGTTTTCAAAGCTAACCAGAAACTTACTTAGATTTGTCAAAATTATCTAATGACCAAAGCAGGACACATGAATGTCATTGCTAACATTTGTGAAGCACCAGCCAGCTAATGATGTGTGCCTACACTAAGCTTTTATCATGTACAGCTACTTATGCTATACAAGACTTCTGCACTTCTTAAAACCTGATGTCTTCTGTTCTTTTGTGACTACAGAAAGCAGTATTACAAATCCCAGTTAAAATACATCTTCCCTGCAAGATGCTGATTCTCATGAAGCAAACACAAATCCTAAGTAACACCTTTGTTTCTGAGCTGAGCCCAAAACTTGCATCCTCTGATCCAACTACACAAACCAACTTGGCAAAACTGAACTCAAACGTTTTACATTAACGCAGACAGAACTTCACTAAGTTTCTGTTGATCAATCATGCAGTCTCATATAAGCATGTACACTGTGATCACATCACAAGATCTTACACGGTCCTGATCAGATTTGTTATTATCATGAAGGAATCTGCTAGACAAGGTGGGATTTCTCACATCAAATTAAAAAATAATGTTCCTTTGCTCATAAGGAAGAATTAAAATGATAATCATGACCTGTTTCTTACAATCCAAATTCAAGCCCCCCCCCCTCCCCCGGCTTTCAGTTTAGCTTGGATCAGGCTTTTTAAGGCCAGCAGATCCCACCACCTGACACCTTTCCAAGCAGGCAAGCATCACCTCCACTTGAAACACTTATGTCACACTCCCCACAAAAATTCATTTTTAATGGATACCCTCACCTGAGCAAATTTTAGTACTAACTAACACAATGGAGAATCTTTCAGCAAGTGGCTGAACAGGACCCACAGAATTGTGCTTCTCAGTTATATAAATTCCTGCTGGGGCCAATGGCGCAGGATCATGAGGGGAAAAAAATAACCACCAAACCCCACAAAAACCCAAAATTTTGAAGAACATGCATGGTTTGAATACTGAATTCCTCCTTTTTTGCTGTTGTGTTGTAGACCTTGTGAAAAGTACTTGCAAAGTCAACAAATAATCAAAAAGTTAGATAACGTCAAATTGTGAAACAAGATGCCACTGAAAAGCTCATTGAAATGGAATGGTTGTTTACACTCTCTGGCAGTTCCATACTTTCCAGACTCCCTCCTTCAGTGTTCTTCTTGTTTTCCATGATAATCACAAAGATATGCCTTAAAGAAAAATGACTTCAGGAGGTACAGTTGCTAGTGGAAATAATCCTGCTTTAATACCGGCATTTGAATTCTGTCCGTGGCCCACTCTCAGCCCCAGAAAACATCTCCTGCATTCAGTAGGGCAACAATGCTGGGGAGAAACCAACTGCTTTAATAAGTTAAGGAATAAGAGCTCAAAAAACAGGAATAGTCTTTCATTCAGAACATCTCTGTGAAATCATGAATCAGAGACACAAAGACATACCAAGTTAATTAGATATATGAGGTCACACTGACCATAATATAA
Source organism: Corvus cornix cornix (assembly GCF_000738735.6). Classification (NCBI taxonomy): domain Eukaryota; kingdom Metazoa; phylum Chordata; class Aves; order Passeriformes; family Corvidae; genus Corvus; species Corvus cornix. Next base: position 17,364,740 of record NC_046342.1, on the reverse strand, counting down.
TTGGAATGCAAAGGGGAAAACAAGTCCTCCACCCACCGAAAGCTGCCCTTTCTCAATTAGTTTTTTAAAAAATACCCTGCCTGTAAGGTGCTGGGAGAGGAAACACAACACACCACGATTTAAAACTCCTTTAAAGTTCTGCTAAATTAATTTACATATAAAAAACATTCAAAACAAAAAGCTCGAAAGCTTAAAATCTGCCAGTGCCTCTACAGTTTGGAACCCAGAGGCAGCACACGGCAATAACCAGCCGCCCTCCCTTTTCCCTGGAAAACCCGCAAAGTGCAGCTCCCGAGGTGACAGCAGCTCTCATTCCGGACAGCGAGTACCACACTGCCCACGTCAGACTCCGAAACGAGGCCAGAACTAATGGAAAAGCCGCTATTTCAGAAGCTGCTCACGCAGAGGAGGGAACCCCCCGCTCGGGCACAAGGAAAACCTCCACGCGCTTTCGTGGCATCTCTGGCAACTACGCTGCCGGTGGAAAGACGCAGGGGAAAGTCTGTTCTTGTGAACCCCGGCAGTTCGCACAAGGGTCTCTCATCACCGGTCAATCGTGGGGGAAGAACATCTGGGAGAGGGAAGTGCCCGACGCACCGGCACCAAAGCGACACCGCCGAGGGGACCCGCGGGGCGGGCGGGTCACGCGTGGGGCTGGCACGGACACAGCGGGCAGGGAATTCCCGAGGGCAGGGGCCGGGGGATGGAGCCGCCCCCATTACCTGGCGCTGCCGCCCGCCGCCGCCCGCGGGGCTCCTCCTCGGGGGGCTCCGGCCGAGGCGCGGCGGGCGGCGGGCGGGCGCGGAGGGCGCGGGCGGCGGGGCCGCGCTGCCCGCCAGCAGATAGAGCAGCAACAGCACGGCCAGGCACAGCAGGGCCGCCGCCACCTTGCAGGGCCGCCGCATGGCCGGGTCAGCACGGCCGCATGGCCGGGTGGGCACCGCGGCACGGCCGGGCCAGCAGCGCCGCGCGGCCGCGTCCCGCCGGCCGCATCGCCACAGCCCGGCCCGAGCGGGGACGTGGCCGCACAGCCCGGCCCGAGCGGGGCGGGGCGGGGCGGGCCGCGCCTACCGTACTGTCTGGAGTAGCCGCCCGGCCCCGGACCGCCCCGGCACGGCGGGCAGCGGCCGTGCCGGAGTCTGGTGTTCCTTAACGGGGCGGCGCAGCGAGGAGCGCCAGGCACGGACCGCGGCTACTCAGAGGTGCCTTTGGTTTCACGGGTGGGCAGTGCCGGGAGAGCGTGAGCGTGCACAGCAAGGTGAGCAGGAGAAAAAGGGGAAACTCGTCTCGGCAGCGAGTTTCCTCTGGCTGTGCTAACAGGGAAACCGAGTCTCCCTCCGCCTTGCAGCCCCAGTTTATCACCTACAGACAGTACGCATTTCTCACTCCACCTGCACTGAAGGCAGGTACACGATAAAGTGCAATACTTGTAGAACTGTAAAGGAACAAAGCGCTCACTCACTTGTGGGTGGCTTTGAAATTGTCCCCATGTGACCCATCCTAGCAGTCTTCTGTGGGATATCAGCAGAGATCGTAACACTGAATTTCACAGAAATAAATCTTACTTGGGCTCATATTCTATGACCTTTAAATGTAGAGGATGACAGAAATACAAGAATTCTTGCTGCCCTATGGAGCTGGACTATCAGCTGTGCAAAGAGTGGAGACACCAACGCTGGAATGGGGAGGGAAGGGAAAGTGGAGCCTCACAAGTCCCTCCCAGGGTTTAGTACTGGAGGAGCCTCACGTGTCCCTCATGGAACCACCGGAAGTGACACTGGCATTCACTTGGCAATGGCCTGTCCATTTTACACTGCTGACCGCACATGCTTTCAACAGTGGTATCCCAAAATGTACTTTGCCTTAGCACCAGTCCAAATGCAATGAACAACTACTCTTTCAGAGTTTCATCCAACTCGGATTGTGGCCAGATATGAAAATGTAAATTCTTCCATGCTAAGAGAAAATAGCAATACTAAATGAGAAACTACAGAAAAACCACAATGCATAAACATATGCTCTTTCCTGAGAATATATACACTATAATAAAACCCTACCAAACTTTATACTTAATGAAAAAGAGTAGCAGTAGCAACCTGCTGCAATCCTCAAGCTGTTCAAATGTGTGATTTTTGTATCATCAATACAATCGCTTTCTTCTCTAGATGTGTAAATTAAGCCCTTTTAGTAAGTTGGTTTGGATTACCATTTCCAAGGCAGCCAGATGTACTCATTATTATTAGCCACCTAGAGCCAATTGTGCTTATAAATTGCAAAGCTTCATGTTTCTATTTCTCAAGCAGACAGCAAGTTGTCCTAATTACTTGCCCAAAACATTGTAGTAATGCATTTTAATTCTTCAGTGCTCCATTAAGTATACACCAGCCAAAGTCCCCTCATCAGAAAGATGCACTAAAAGATGTAGTCTTTGACGTTTTCACATAAAACTTTTTCATTACAGTTCTAAAAAAACTCAGCATGTATTATTTTACAGAAGAAAGCAAGACACGCTCATTAGAGATGCTACTTCATCCTTTACTTGGATGGAAAAGCAAAATGCCCGATGCACCACTTTCTTCACTAAAATCAGTATATAAATAGTTCTTTTACAACAAAGGTACTAGCACAGAAGAAAAAAGGCTGGGAGTTCTTAGGCTCTAAAAAAATAATTCTGAGGCAGTCTTGGAAAGTATCAGTTAGACAAGAATAAATTCTCAGATGAAACTTCTTTATCTTTCACAGACTTGTCCTGCAAATTTGAACTTACCCAGAGAAGATGGTGGTTACTGGTTCATAATCCAGCTTCCTGTCCAATACACTTATTACAGATTACTTTGGCAAGGTCCAAAAGTTCATTAGTACTCAAGTTCTCTGGAAATGCATCAAAAGTTTCTGAAGACATGACTGAGGCCTTGGTCCAAGCCAAATCAGCATCTGAAATGAGAGAGCATTAACTTCTTAATATAAAAAAAAGCTTTTTCTATGCCATGCATCTTCAGTTTCTGCACGTGAAACACTGGGACACAAGGAAGTTTCGGCTGAACATTAAAACCATCCATCAGTTTTAAATTTTGGAGAAATTTAAAAGGGAGAACTATCTATTTTGAAGCAAATTATTTAATTTTTGTGCAGTACTTGAACTGCTGGTTCAGTTCAGTTCAAGAGTGAAGAAGTTTTCTCATAAAGAGTTGTCATATTCACTGGATTTCCAGACTGGAAGTTTGTCTACTTTTTTTTTTTTTTTTTTTTTTTTTTAAGAAAACTTTATTAGGAAAGGTTACATAATTATGCTTTTTCCCTCCAGGAAAAATATTTGAATGCATTTCAGAGGGGGCAGTAAGAAGAAGACAGTCAGTACCATTTAAAAATGTGGACAATTACCTGGAACCAGAATACCTCTCATGGTGTGAAGGCAGAAAAATTACCTTAATTCTACATTAGGTGCTATATTTAATAAATTATAGCATTTAAACCAACTTTTCTGCTATTGAAGCTTCTTGTTCTCCTTAATGCTGTATTTCTTTTGATCCATCAGGATATGCCTGCTGTTCACGCTTGTTAATGTTTGCATTAATCCAGTAGTTTAGAAGAGCCTTATGTAATTGGGAATTCCCACTCTGACACTGCTCGTGGGGTCACTCTTCTGTTTACTCATCTTCTACCTTACCTGCAGCAAAGGAGAAGACAGATGAGTGTAAACGTAACAGAAACAGCGCGTTTGTTCACAGGAATTAGCACTGGATTACCCACTGGTTTCACAGGAAAGAAACAAACCATCTCCCCACCGCTCAAGTTCAATTTCCACACTTCTTTATAAAAAGCAGCTGCTGAAATAAAATATGTTCCGTCTGCGCAAGATATTTTATGCAATCGCAGGTAAGAATTCATTCTTTTCATTTGTCCAGATGACAGATTGCGATTTTTACCCTAAATGACCTAGCTTTACACAGTTACACTGCCCACGTTCACACTGTTAATCGTTCCCTTTCTAACAACGCTTGCAAACATCAGGAAACTTCAAATTTACGGACAGCGAGAATGTAAAGCAGCTCTTTAAATCGCGGCACGTTTCTGCAAAGGAGCAGAGCTATAAACACCGAGCCCCGGCGCAGAGCCCGCAGGATGCGCGGCCCGAGGCCCTGAGGGGAGGCGGCCATAGGGGGCGGGCCCGTCCCCACTGCGCAGGCGCAGCTCGCCCCCGGTGCGGGCGGGCGCGGGAAGCGGCGGCGTGGGGGGTGAGTGAGTGAGTGAGCGAGCGGCGCGGGCGGGCACGGTGGCGGCTGTTCCCGGCGCTGTTTCCGGGATTCTCCCGCTCGCAGCCGCCTCCCCCGAGGGCTCTGTTCCCTTGGGGGGCCCTCAGGGGGGTGGCTGGGGGGGGGGACGGCCGGAGGTCGGCGCGTGGCCCGGTGTGACGGCAGCGGAGGGAGGCTGTGTCCAGTTCTGGGCTCCTCAACGCAGGAAAGACAAGGAGAGGGTCCAGCGGAGGGAACAAAGGTGATGAGGGGTCTGGAGCGTCTCTCTGATGAGGAGAGACCCCTCACGATGAGGGAGCTGGGCCTGGTTAGGCTGGAGAAGAGAAGATTGAGAGGGGATCTCATTAATGTGCATAAATATTGGCAAGGGGTGTCAGAGGACTGGCCAGACCCTTTTCAGTGATGTTCAGCGATAGGACGAGGAGCACTGGCCGTAAAATGAAACCCAGAAAGTTCTGCCTCAACATGAGGAAGAACTTTTTTCCGTGCAGAGTGGCGGAGCACTGAGCAGGCGGCCCGGGGAGTCGTGGAGCCTCCCTCTGTGAGGACATTCCTGTGTCACCTGCTCCAGGTCACCCTGCCTTGGCCGGGGTTGGACTGGAGGATTCCCCGGGACCCTCCCCGTCCCAGCGATTCTGTGTTTTAACGCTGAGCCTCTCATGCACCATCCCTGTCCCTGCCAGCCGCTCCCGGTCCTGCTCCTTCTGCATTCCCCTAATGCGCAGCTCTGTCCGCACAGGAAAGGCTGGGAAGCGTGTTTATTTGGGATACCTGGGGTTTGAATGTTGTATCTCAGTGGTTCCTCGGCTGTGAGATACCAGGGATTTGTGTGGGACCCCCCAGAGGTGTTTGGGGTGATTAATTTGGGCCGGGGATGCTCCAAGTGCAGCAGGAGCACACGGCAGTGAGAGCTTTGGGGAAAATAAAAATGCAGGCTGGCAAGTCATCCCTGAAGGCTCCAAATGAGCTATTGGAGTTTTGCTACCTCTTACCCCAGCTTGTGTTGAGAAAAGAAGAAAGTCCACAGGAAAGCACATCAGGTGTGCAGGTGTTCTACAGGCCAGGTGTTTCCTATTTAGTTACAAGTCAGTGAAACACGTGGCAGCTTCTCAGCCTGGAAAGGGTGGGAATGTTGCCCCTGGAATACATGATATGGTGAAATGGGGAGTTCTGATTTTTTTCATACTTGCTAAACAAGGCTGAATACCCATATGAGAAAAAGGGTGATCTGTTAATTTAGGCTTGTTAATAGTTAATGGTTTCTGGCTGTTCATGAAATTGTCAGAATGGGGGTAAGTTCAGTAAAGATAACTGAAAGTTAGTGAAAAGTAGCTCTTTTCCAGGTAATAGTTCTATTCTGTGTTTTTTGGTTAAAAATATTTTTGTTTTGAAAAGTTAAGTTTCAAAACTGTGTGACCATTTGTAAAGACATCCCCCAAAGCAACGAAAACCCCAGTCCTTGACTGGGCTCTAAATTAAACCTGAGATAAGAAGCTATTGAGGGGTCAGACAATTGTACATGAGGTGAATAGTAGTGTGTAAATTCCTTCTGTCATGCTAATTATGTACATATGCCAATGTATATACATACATGGGGTTCTGAGGGATGTTATTCTAAACTGTCCTTAAATTTGTTGCCCTTATTCTGGCTAATATGTGTGTGAATTATAAAAAACAGCTCTATTTTTGTAAGTATTACTGGGTTTTAGTATTTCTTAATAGTGATTTGTATTCAGTTCACTAAAGAATTTTAGAGACCTAAGGTCTGCTATGTGTGAAATTATAAATAACAAAAAAAAAAGATGGAAAGTTTTAGGACTGAATTTTAGTGTGGTTTTCATGTGGAATGTAACAGGTGCTTTCCTGTACTCCAGCTTTACAATCAGTTGTTTCATTAAGGTGCAGAGAGGTGGTACCTTCACATTCTTGATGACACTTTGATGTTGTTGGTGTTGTCATGAGTTTTCAGCTTGACCATGTGGGAGATAATTTTGTGGGAATCTGAAATGTTCTCACAGGATTTTGAAGAGACGCCACTCACTCTTATAAATTGGAACCTACAGTAATCTTTTTTTCTTTCTTTTCCTGTTTCTGTAGGGCCCGACAATTGGTGTTTGCTTTTCCTGCTGGATTCATCATGATTACTCCAGCTTTTGAACTGACCCAGGATCCGGATTTTCTTACTATAAAAATCAGAGTGCCTTATGCCAGAGCTTCAGAGTTTGACATTTATTTTGAGGGGGAAGATTTCAAATTTTATGCTAAGCCATACTTCCTCAGGCAAGTAGTGGAAAAATTTTTCAAAAATTGACCTTCATACTAGGAAATGAACTTAATTTTGGTCCCTTCAGAGTGTTCTTCATCTGCACCTTTTATTCTGTTGACTACAGACAGCGCAGTTCATGCGAAGATTTGAGGTTTTTTGGATCTGGCCTCTTTGTTCCTAGGCATTAAATCATGTTAAAGGGAGTTGAAAGAAATGCTCTTCTAAATTTACTGTACAATGGCTTTTTAATTGTAAGTGGCCAGACAACTCTCTGGGTGTAAATTCTGTAGAGCATGTCTTTTCCTGGGAGGAATTCAGGGGGATTGAAGTGCATGGATTCCATTACTGTGAAAAAGTGTCACGTAGTTAAGGCCTTTGTGCTGCTTTTGGAATGTGCCTTACATTTTTATAGGCTGAGACATTAACTTGCAGAATTAGTCAGAGTGAGGCATGTCATTTTTTGCCTGCAGATTGACACTTCCTGGAAGAATTGTAGAGGATGGCAGAGAAAAAGCATCTTATAATGCAGATGAAGGTATTGGTTGATGTATTGGTATCTGTGTCACAGAAAATGTTGCTATTTCCAGTAATTTATACTTAAAAGCAATAAAGCAGTAAATTTGTTGCTTGCAGAACTTTTATTGCATGACTTAAGACAATAATGAGATCAGTGAATGTAGCTTCTGTGGAATGTTTGGTAGAAGGATTAAAAATTAAATAAAGCTTGTATTCTTCTGTTGGTTTGTGTTTATACAGTGTATGTCAGGAGACTCTAAGTAGTTAAATATTCTCTTTCGTGTTTTGTCATTAAAATCTTGAATTGTTATGAAATAAGGTTAAAAACATGCACAGGGATCAATGCGTAATAGAACACTACCTGCAAGTGTCCTACTTCCTCTGAGCCTTTCTCATTGGAGGAAAAAGGCATGTTTTTGTTTGTCTTGAATATCTTAATGCAATAATTACATTCTGACTTTTTTTAAGGTACTTTTACAATTCAGTTACCCAAGGAGAATCCTGGCCAATATTTTGAGGGGCTGGACATGCTGACATCTCTTCTAGCACCAAAGAAATCAAGATCAGCGAAACCTTTGGTAGAAGAGATGGGTATGACAAAATCAATCTTGTTTATGCAAGATGATACATGTGTGTAATGAAACAGTTATAGACCTGTAGAGTGATGTATGTAGAAAAGTACAATGTTTCTATTACTGACCAGTCCAAGGTATGAGAAAGGTGTGAATAAATCAAAGTATGGATAAGAGTGGAAATAAATATGTAGTAGATGATATGTATATCAACTTTATAGGTTTAGTTATTTTTAAATTTTTCCAAAATGTGCTTTAAAAATATGCTAATGCTCTGTAGGTCTTTGTACCCCTCTAGTGGCTGTAGAACACACACACAGTTGAATCTTCTACTTTCTACAAACTACAACTGGACTTTTAGCTCAAATGAGAAGCTAATTAATACCACAGATTCTAGTGCAGGTCTTGCTTAACACCAGTATTTAACAGACAAAAATGTTTGGGTATCTCTGTTTAATTTTTTAATACTTGCCTTAAATTATTGATAACATCACTTAGGTTCTGTCAGGGTTCTCCTAGCATCAAATGCTGATCTAGTTGAAATCAGTGGAACAGGTATTTCGGTCTGAGGGAGTGCACTTAAAATTTAGTGTTCCTGATGTTCATTTTTGAAAACTGGGGAGTTTGAAGCAGGACCTGTGGGTTACAGATCTGTATGACCCAGTGTTGAGTAAAATTTCTTAAGAGATGGAGTAAAATGAGGGAGGTTTATTGTGCTACCAGTTTTACCTTTCTAGGAAATAATATATATTTTTTTGTGTAATAATTTTCTTTCTCTGACCATGGCATAGCTACAGCTGCTTCTGCTGAGCTATCTGAGGACAATGAGGAAGAATTTGACTGGGAAGTGGAACAGATTCCTTATGAAGAAAGCACTCCACCACTGCAGCACCCCTATGGATTTGGGAATTTGCGCTCAGGGGTGTTCCAGAGGCTGCAGGTAGATGCATTTTTGTCTTTTCCTGTCTTAAAAGTCCCGGGTAGGCTTCCTGGCTCACAAGACAACTTTTGAAAAGTGCAACTCAGTTATGTGACTCTAACTCATTATTGTATGAACGGTAGTAGTCACAGGTTTTGGAGCAGGATTGCTGTTTATGGGGAAGGTATTTACATTCTATTAGGACATACATGTTGGTTTATTGCCATGAAATTTGTGAAGAAATACATTTCCCATCAGCATTAATGGGATGGGAAATAACTACTTAATGATGTTTAAAAGGGCACTGCAATTGCCTCTTAATTAATGTACAGCCACTTCGGAGAGTGAGAGTATTCTCAAAAGTCACAAGAATGGTGTTTGATTCTTGTCTTTGTTGGGGTTCTGTGCCTTTGTTAAACATTGCAAATTTATCTTAATACAAAATAACCTCCCTGCCTTATGATAAAATGGTCTGAATAGACTTGATAATATCATGAATTCTAAGGAGCTTCAAATAATTGCATTTCCTTGGAATTTTGATGTTTTATTTGCACAACGGAGCCTGAATTTGGAAGACTTGAAAGGGAGGTTGAAGCTTTTCTAGGGATTTCAGTGCAATAGTGATAAGCGTCCTTCTTAAATTCTTACTAAATAAATCTTGTGTGTCATACTAGTGGCTTGGTCCTATAATTTTGTTCCCATTTGCAGGATGAGCTCAGTGATGTCATTGACATTAAGGATCCAGACCAAACTCCTGCAGAGGAACGTAGGAGGAAACGTTTGGCGGCTGAGGCTGCCAAGTTTGAGCCTGATCATTACCTGTGAGTACTGATTGACTTCATCTGGCCAAGTACCTCTGAAACACATTCCCTTTTCCTTTTTACAAATGATTGGATTTAAGATCACTTTTGGAAAGAATAGCTTTACTTTTGGGCTGGTTTAGTCTCATGGGAGCAGGCTATAATGGGTGTTCTTAGTGTGACACTGACACAGAGCATTGCTCATCTGTTTTGGGGTTACTCAAGTGTTTAATTACTGCTTAAGTCTGTGTGCAAAGGGGGGCTGCTGTCAGCTGTTTGCAGAGCATTGTTTCATAGTTAATGTCTTCAGCAGCTGAGCAGCCACTCCCTGCCAGCATTTTGGGTTGACAAAGTCAGAACTTTGTTTTCCTGTTGTGAAACAAGGACTAATGAGCCATCCTGGTCTAGGAGGAGAGAATTTGAGTTTTGAAGTTACAAAGATTTTTGTCTTGGCCACTTTGTTTTTTGCCTTCGCCACATGTAACCTGTTTTAGAGCAGAATGAGGAAAACGTCCAAGACTTTGTGTTTCTTTTGTGCTTCATTCCATGTGGTGAGGTGAAAATGATTCTTTATGCCTTTCAGGTTGGAGTATTTCAGGTCAAATTAGATTCAGATAAGTAAAATAAATGAAAGCCATGAGATTAGTAATGTAGATTGATTCCTGCAAGATGGGTTTGGTGGGAGAAGAGGGTAGTCCCCAATAGGGAGAATTTGCACTGTGGTGTGTTTTGTTGGGGACAGGAAGGCTTAACCTATTTTGAGTTTTTCAGAAAGTAGCTTTGCAAACCTGGAATTTTTCCTCAGTTGGATGTTTCAGAGGCAGCCTCATGTCTTCCTGTAACACAGAAAACAGAAGAGCTTTCTTGAACTACATTTCACTAGAACTGAAGTAGTTCCTAACCTCTAATGGGATGCAAATTGCAGTAATTTTAAGTTTCCATTTTAGACTCTGTGTTCTGGCCTGGTAGAGCTACACTATTTAGTTTAATGGCTCTGTCTTGGTTGTTTCAGAACAGATGATACCAGCCTTTCTTCAACAAAAATTGTTTCATGAGGAGAACTGAAGCTCTGGTAGAAATGGGGGCAAGCAACTGTTCTGGTGGCTTTGAAGAAAATGTACCCTAGCTGATATCTCTAAGTTGCTTTGACATTGAAGGGAGGCAACAAAAAAATCTGTCAGTGTAAGAGTGAAGCAAATTGCATTCTGTGTTCAGGTTTTGTGTGGTGGTTAAGAAGGTATTAAGAAATTTCCTGGTGGTTTTTATTTTTTTCAATTCTCAGTAGTTATACCATTGTTTGGCTTGAAGAACAAACTCAAATGGTAAGAGGAGGCTTAGGATAAATCCTCCCAGAATTATTAGATTGAAATTTTTACCACAGTGGCTTTGTGCTGAGATGGATGTGATCTCTCTTCCAGAATTCATGTACAACTCTCCTTTTTCCACCTTGCTGCCACATGTCCTTGCTTACCTTAAAGTCCATCCCCATCCAGGCTTCTCCTTCACCCTTCAGCTGCACAACTTCCTCCCCACAAATTCCCTGGGTCTTAAGCAGGAGAGCTACTCAGTAAAATCATGTGATTTGTGTGAGAAGCCTTTGGAGTGTTATTCTTTAGCTACATTCAGAATAAATGGGGTTGGTTCAGTTTCATGTGATGCTGCAAGCTCATCAGTTTCCTGAGCTTCTGGGTGGCTCAGGGAAGGTGGAGGAAGTAAGGAGGGAATACTGAAAGATAGAGAATATTGGGGGTTTTTTTTAATAATTATTATTCTCTGCTTTAAAGTCAAAGAACATATTTCTAACATGGAAAATAACCTGGAGCCAAGTGAGATGTATTTTATGGATATGTTAATATGTATCCACATATAATATGAATTAAAATAAATAGCATATGAAAGTTCTTTTTATTTTTCCTAGAGCTGATTTTTTTGAAGATGAAGCTATTAAGCATCTTTTAAAGTACAAACCCTGGTGGATTGATGCTCATAAAAAGATGACAGCCTTGCAGGGAGAAAGTCATCAGGAACATGACAGTCCTGCATTTGGTGAGAATATACATATATATGCATATATATACACACACATCTGCTGCTTGAATGATAATTGCTGTGGTGCCATGTTACAGGTTATTGTTCTTAAAGGAAATGTATTACTCTACTACATTTATTATTTATTACTTTATTACATTACTTTATGGATCTCAGAGACTTCTCAAAGAAAACTCTTTGTGTCCATTTAGAAACCTAAAGGCATGTTTCCAGGGTGAGTCAGTGACCTTGTTAGGAGCACTCTTAACAGATAACTGAGGCTGCCTCCCTGCACACAGTGATTGCAGAGAGCACTACAAGTTACCATTGTGCATTTTCTTCTATTGTTCTTTGTTCATTTCCTATGTAGTATGAAAATCTGATATTACTAAAGTAGATGATGATAATCCCTTCACCAGAGGTTCTCAGTACACTGATAATACTTGCACTTCCACATTTTCTCTGGGAGAACAATAGAATTTGGGTAGATGTTGTGTATTTTACTGTGAATGTAATCTGATCTTCATTCCTGGTCTCTTTTCAGCCTCTGAAGCCAAAATTGTTAATTATGTCCATCATAAACACTTGATTTAAAAAGCACTGGACAAAGGTACAAGAGGCTTGAAAACACAATAGCGAGGGGTTCCTTTGTTTGTTTTTATCCATTCACTCCTTCGTAAATGAAACACTGCTCTGTTTGCTTGGTTGAGGAATATAATTAAAGTGAAGAGCTGCTGGATGATTTTATTGATAAGGAGTGTTTCTCTTCCAAATTGAGGTAGTGAGGAAAAACATGTATATTGTTGGGTCTTAGAGGCACCAACAAACTCCTCAAAAGCCTGGCAAGCCTGCTAATGAAAATTACACAGAAAAAGGATCATCTTTTCTCCAAACCATTTCTTATAACATATTAAATAAGAATGATCCAAAAAATGTCACTTTTGTGGGGCTGAGTGGAGAGGCTCATGCAGCTTTTTGAATCTTGAAGAAATTTAAGTAACATAAGAGGCAATCTGGAGTTTGGTGATGTTAATGGCAACAACCCACCCTTTCCCTTGGAAAGACCTCAGTTTTGGTAACAGCTGTGCTATTTGAATAAGTGACTGAAATCAGTGGAGGTTCCTAAACCTGAGTGAGCTGTGGTGAAGGAAACCACCATGAGAGGGAGTGCAGGTTCTACTTGAAGGTCTCCTGTGAATGGGAATACAGAAGGGCAGGATGTGGCTCCAGGCTGTTCCACCTGGAATCTGATCATCAGCAGGATGCATCCCCTGTGGTTTTATATTGCTTTATCCAGCCAAAGGAATGGTGCAGTTAATCAGGAATTCCTGTCTGTCCCGTGTGAAGGAAGGATTTGTTCTTGATTAAAGATGTGCTGCTCCTCAAGTTAAACATGTAAAAGTGACTTTAGGGTGGGAAAGACACCTAAAAATCAGCAGATTCTTTAAAAGTTTATTTTCTTATTCAGAAACACTGAATGAATGGAATTATTTTTTTTCTTCCTTTTCCTGACTTACATTTATGTCTTTTCAGTTGTTATCTTCATTGGTTTCTTAGAGCCAAAAACTTGATTACTTTTGTCTTTATAATGTCTTTGGCTGCAAGGAGCAATTAGAAGTACAGATGGCCTTTTTTATTTTTTGCATGACATTGCAATTAACTGAAGATTTTCTTTGGTTGATTGCTGCTCTTATATTTATCCCTGGTTATTTTCTCTTTTGTTTTTACATCATCAGGTGCTTCTAATGTCTCATTACCAAATTTTTTCTCTTTTTGGTTCATCTCATTAACATTTAGAGTTTTCATCTCTCTTCTGTCCTTACTTTGAATCTATTTTTATTTGACCTTTTTACTTTTTCTCCAGCTTGTGTGCATAGTTTGTGTATATTGCCTTTTTAAAAAATCTTTTCTTATCCTAAGTGTCTCTTCTTTCTTTTGTCCTTTTTGTACATCTCACTGTGCATTCTTTTCCAGCCCTTTTTGTTCACACTTAAAATGTCTTAATTCAAGTCAAGTAATACTCCATAAAGCCTTACTAATTACACAGCCTTTCCCATGAGGGGATAAAATTTTTGGAAACCTTGCCTTCTGCTGCTGCTGAAGTTTACATGAGTATCTTGCTTCTACAGATTCCAGATGAAAGGGTTTGTATTTTCTAACAGTCACATTCAGCTTTGGTTAAAAGTTCATTTTTATTCTACTTCCAATTGCACAACTGTAAAAAACTCCTCTTTAGGCAACACAATAATCTTCAAAGGCTCAGGCTGACATATGTATTTAATCTAACATTTATATGCTCCAAGGATATCTTATTTTGTTCGGGGTAACCTCTCATGCTTTCAGTGACTGTTTTCTTTCTCATTTCTTTATAGAAAGAGAAGCAATTTCCTTTTAAAGTTCCACCTTTCAGTAAGGCTCAGCTCAAATGTATGCCATTACTGCTAGATTCATAAGTTTAAGATGGATTACTTTTCTTTTTTTATCAAATTTCTGCAATTGTGCTGTCTACCTGCTTTGCTCAGTTTTCAGGGCTTTGCATCATGTGTTCCTTCCTGGCACTGCTCTACTGCAGAGCAGGTTTTTGTTACATGAGGAAATTCTGCATTTTATTCATGCAAAACTCTTAATGATCAGTCTCCACTATAAAGTATCTCACGTTTTAAAAGGCAAGAGCAGTAGGAAGAAAGAATGATGTATGGTGTTGATGTGTTTGCAGGAACTGTGGATTTCTTAAGGAATAGTAAGGAAAATGAATATAAAGGAAAGTGTGAGACCCAGGAAAGGCTGTCCAAGTCCAGTGATTCTGTGGAGAATGCCTGGAGGAAGAAGGTCAGAAGTGATGTGGAGGAAATGTGCTGGAAATGTTGATTTGAGAAGTGGAGGTGGAGGCTTGACAGTGAAGAAAAGATAAGTGGAGGAGATAAAATTTGGATGAAAGAATTGCAAAGACAGGAGAGGGATGAACAAACCAAACCATAGTTAGCATGAATATGGGTGTGCTGAGGGGACGATTTGTGTTTTTAGGACTTTTAGCTCACTTCCTGAAAAACTGAGGCTCTTCTGATCACAGTCTACCAGACAGAGCTTTAGGGAGTATCAAAGGTGGTCACAATCTGCAGCTTTCCAAAAATGGCCCCATGTACATGGAGAAGAGCTTTCACTGAATCTTCAGTGCTACCTTTTGAGGGGCAGAGTCTGTACAGGAAAGAGGAAGTGGGAAGTTCCACTAACCTCTCATTCCTCTGCAGGCTGCACCAAATTCAAGCAATTTAACAGAAAATCAGCTTTATTATTTCAGTTACTTGTTTAAGTTTACATTATTATTGAGTATTTTTAAGGCAGCCCTGGGGAAAATGCTGACTCTGCACAAAGGCTTTGGGCAACTGCAGTCAGAGTAGTGCTGCCTTTCATCTTGTAATGGCTTAGGAAGAGCTTGAAGAGAGACTTGTTTGCTACTGATTAATATCAATAACTGACTTTATTCTGACTAATCTGCTCCTGTAGCTGGTGTTGCTGATTCCTTAACCTGTAGGGATAGAAGCACACATTTAAAAACCTTAGAATTGAAACACACTAGTTTAAAGAAAAAAAAAAAGAGAAGAAAGGTCAGTTCTGCTCAGTTCTCTCCCTTTGGGAGAGCTGGGGGTTCAAGACTTGGCTTGAGAGGGCCATAAACTGAGGCTCTGCTCTCATCAGGAGATTATCAGAGGTACTTCCTGACCTGTACTTTCCTGACTGACCACTGAGTCAGCTCTCTGTGTGGGCCCAGCACATTTTATCTAAGTGCTCCTAACACATTTAGAACTGGAAGTGTCATAGTAGTCTCGAGATACAGATCTCACAGTGATTTAAGTGGTGTTATCACAGTGTAAAATACCAGTAGGGCTGTAACAAAACACCCTTTGGCTGTCAGACCTCATCCTCCCCTCAGAGATTAAACTCTGCTTCACTGACACTCTGCTACTGAAGGACAATTTGAAGTATCTTCTTTTTTAACATGAGGAATGACCAGCTTAAAACAAGTAAAAGAGGTGATTAAAATGTAAAGGTAATGTCTGCAGTCTTATCTGTCAGTAACTTTGTGAGATGAATTTGTCTGATTCCTTTAGATGTGGATCTATTAACACACAATTATACTCTGGCATGGTTTTGCCATTGGCAAATACACAAAACAATTTTAAATCAAAGTTACAAAAAACTTGCCAATTTAGCTTACTTGATAAGTAGCAGCAAGTGCTGCTTTGCATTAGATTAATACTGATTGTGGTACAGATTGTTAGCTACAATTTGGCAGTGTAAGTGTACAAAAGTGTACAGGCTTAGTACAGCAGAAAATGTAATTACAATTTTAATTGTTCTGATAATTTCACACCATGTACTTGGAAGTTTTGAACTGGGAAAACAAAGTAGGTGGTGGTTTGGACATGTTAATTATGAGTTTCAGGCCTGGATAATTAATTGTTCAAAAACTTCAGGCAATGGGTAGATGTTTTGTTCTAACATTGAAGTATTTTCTCCAGACAAAGATATTTTATTTAGATATTTTTATTTAGAACACCTGGCACTTTGCAGCAACTTAATGAACATCTTGTAACATTTACCTTTGGGAATGGTCTAGTGTACATCTTACTTGCTGTTATTTAGTAGACTTGGAATTCCTGTGTTTATGGTCCAGTTGTAGATGTTATGATGCTTCAGAGTTTGAATTTTAGAGGAAGCAAACTTTACTGCTATGTTTTATGAATTTCACTTGGAGTTTCTTTGCTTGCTGTTTAAAAGTGGAGTGTGGCTCACATTTTCATTGGAGAATCAACTTATAAAGAAATTTACTGATAGAGATACATCATCTATAGTTGTGATTCAAGGGATGGTACTGAACTGCTTTGCATGAACAGAAAACCAGAGTTAGAACTACCCTATCTTTCTAAATTGTCACTTGCCTCTGGATTTTTATCCCATACAATGTGGGCTTAAGAATCCTCATTTTACTCAGATCCTGATTGTGCATTTATCTCTGTATAAGATATCCAGGCATCCACAGAAATTCTTAGCATCTGGAGAGGTTCAAAATCATCAGTGTGTACATGCAGTGCTAGAGCTTGACATTGAAAGGAATACACCAGAGCTTAATAAAAGTTAAAGAGGAAAGTAAGAGAGATTTAGGCTTTTACTTGAGTGATGGGTGACTTGTGATTAGTTACATGCTCCTTTTTAAAGACACTGTTGAAGTAGTATTACCACCTATTAAAGTGAATGTGCCAGCTTTAAATTCATAATCAATTATCCTTTTACTTTTTATAGTTGTCTTCTCGGAGGAAGAGAGAGAGCAGATGAGAAAGTTCACAAATAAATCTTACCTTCTGGATAAAAGAAGCCGTCACCATGTATATCTTGGATTAATTGATATTCTTCTGGCATATTGCTATGAGATCTGTGTCAATGAAGGGGACAAGAATGTAAGTTTAAAGAAGTAAAAAATAATAATATATTTTAGGAACCTAGTGCTGGACCCTGCACTGCCATTTAAGAAACTTACCTTTTAAAGCGAACTTACTTCCAGGCATCAAAAATACATGATGAAGTTCAAATGAAAGACTCTCCATCTCTAGACTTCATGCACGTGGGGTTTAGTAGGATTTCTGAATACTTGTGTTCTTCTACAGCAGCATTGTAATAGGAGAGATGTGGAGTTGCAGGAGATTCCAGACAATTCTCTGTATTTCTGATTTGTGTGTCTTGATTTATTCAAATGCAAATTTAACAAGATAATTGTTCTTTTTTGTTCTGTGTGGATCCCTTGCCCTCTTGGAAATGGAATTGCTTCCCAGATACAACTTTGTGCCTTGCATCTCCTGTGCTGTTATGAACCAAGGAGATGCCTTTTCAGTGCTTTTGATCAAAATATTGGAGCATGTAATCAAAACCATTCTGTCTTAATGAGACTGACATGCAGGGCATGGATTGTAGAATGACAAGCAAAATGTCCAGACCTGCTGATTGACCAGAATAATCTGGAATTGCTGTTGTGTTGCACGTTAGTGCTGCACAGAACTGCACCTCTGCCAGGAACACAGTTGTACAATTCTTTATTGGTTTTGCAGTAACTGTATGGTGTATGTGGAAAACACACTGGGGTTTTTTCCCCTTGCCCCTACCTTTTTTTTTTAATTCCTATTTAACAGGAAAACCAAGACATTTGGGCCACACAAATCTTCACTAGAGCCAGGATTATAGATCGAGGTTTTCTGGCTTTTTGCCCCAATCATCCCACTAGACCACACTTCCACTCAAATACTATGAATCTGTCACATATTAAGAATAATGACATTTTACATGTACTGCTGGCTTTAGGACCCTCTCTGAAAGCCAAAAGTCTTGAGCTGTTTTCATGAGACAAGGTATTTGAGCTTGCTTTTGTTGATTGAAGTGTCTGTTGCTTTGTGCAAATGGACTGAATTCCACTAAAGTACCATTTCTCAGTGTATTGCTGTTCCATTTTAAAGATTTTGTGCATGGGCTGCATCTTCCCACTATGGAAACCAACTCAGTTACTCAACATCTGCATTGCAATATAATTTTTAATGCTGTCCTGTGGCCATTTCAATGCACATAATGTAATGACTGCTTCTTATTCACAAAGGTTCTTAAATTGCTGCCAAAATGTTATCTTAAATAGTTTGCCAGCAGTTGGATTAGATAATACTTGTTTTACTGTCCCCTCTGAAAATCAGGTTGAATCATCTTGGAACATCAGGAAACTGAGTGCAACGTTGTGCTGGCTGGAGGTAAGGTAAAAGTAAAGTTTTGTGTTATATTTTTGCTGTATTACTTGAGGATTTTTTGGTATTTTATGTTGTTTCTGTGCCAAGTTTACTACTCTTTCAGTGTTGAAGATGAATTAAATGCATGTCCTGTTTTTGATGGTACCTGAAATTGATTTCTGGGCTTCAGAAATTAGTGGGCATGTGTTGTTTTACCTGCCCGCTTCTTTTCACCCTTATTCTTGGAATAATAAAGGTTGGAAAAGACCTTTATGGTTGGACCTGATGATCTTAACCAGCACCATCACCATGTTCACCATTAAACCACGTCCAAGGGCCTCATCCCTGTTTGTTTAGTTGCTGCTCACTCCTTGGAACCAACACAGGTTAGAGTAAACCCTGAATTCCACTCTCTCCACATTCAGATTGTTCACTGAAAGCATCCAGGCCAGTGTAAAGAAATGGTTACAGCATTGGAGGTGGTGGAAAGGACTTGACCTGGCCTGAAATCCGTTAATTCCTAAAATGCAGGAAGGTGGAAAGGACTGTCCCAGCCTCAGTCCTGAAATGACTGAGCCAACTCTCACTTTGCAGGATCAAAACTGAAATTGGACAGGATTTTTGGGTCCAGTCCTTCAAACTTTTCCAGTAGTGGTGAATGTTATAGTCAGTTATAACTTGTCCTTTGACAACAGGTTTTATTTTGAGTTCTGCAGTAGCAGGTTACAAAGGAGTGCAGCTAAAATGCCCTGCCTTAATTCACAAGTTTTTTTTGTTTTCCAGATCTATGTCCTAACATAGTGAAGGAGTTTTCTGCACATGCTTACTGTGTGATAGAGCAGTTCTTGGTGCAGCCTGTGCCAACAGTGTATTTCACACCCAGAAAACTCACAATCCTGGCACCAAGCTGTTAATAACTATCTCTGTTAGACAACCCGTTAGGGCTGAGAGTTTTCATCACTCTGTAAAAAAAAAAAAAAAATTCCCTCAGCTCTGATTTGTTTGAGCTCACTGCAATTTTGCTGGCCATGGCATGTACACACCTTAGCCTCTAAATATTCAATCACAAACCATAAATGATTTAAATGCTTGCTGGTGATCCATTAAAATGAACAATGGGTTGAGGTAGTCACAGAATGCAAAGAAGTGCTGGCTGTCAGCATAGTGCTTTTATTAATTTTAATAGATTGAGAGGTCAAGATGAAATAGGTATTTTTTTTTTTTATTAATTAATAAATGGAGTATTTTGTCTCGAAAAGTGAAAGCTGGAAAGGAAATGACTCTTAAGAAAGTCTTTAATAACTCCTTAATGCCTCTGGCCTGAGTAAATTAGAGGTGTTCCTCACTGATAAAGGAGGGCAATGAACTGTTCTCCCCAGGCAGGTATATTTATCCCTGTCTTGAATATCTAGAATTTCCATGAAAAGCAGAGTCGTGTATCATTTTTAAAGATCTTATATGTCCACATGTATTTGGTTAATATCATATGGATTTAATTTTTCTTTATTCTTAAAAGGGTTTTTATAGCTTCTCCTTAATATATATAATAATGTGGGGCAGATGTAATTTATTACTTTAATCTAAAGGATGGCAACATCTTGAGTTAGATGTTTTATTCCCATGTTCTTTTTTTAATCCCAAACCACTAAAATGTAAAAGACTTCTGTTATCTTACCATGCAAACTAAATGTGCAGGGTCTCGTTTCTATTTAACATGTACATTTCCATATCTATTCAAATACAGATTTTTAGAGGCATAATAAATCAAAAGGTGCTTTTTTTCCCCCCCCATTCTGCTGTGGCTTTTTTCCTTAAAGGAAAACAAACAAGCACACAGACTAATGCATATGTTTCACTGATACACACAGAGTTTCTCCAGCATCCACGATGTCCTGGTATCTTTTGGAAGAAGAGTGCTGTGCTACCCCCTGTACAGGCATTTTGAGCTGGTGACACGTGCCTTCAATGACACAGTCATGATTCTGCAGCTGGGTGAGTGTTTAGGGACTGCAGGCTGTACAAAACCGTCTTTGTATCTTGGGTTCTTGAAGTTACCTGCAACTTTTCTATTTAGCATGAGTTACTTCTTTGAAAAAAGCATTAGATTTATTTTTTGGACAGAAGGATCACTGAGAAGCAGTGCTTCAGTGGTTTATTTTAAATGCTTGGGAGTTGCAGGATTAAAAACCCACACAAATAGCAATATTAATCTTTACTACTGCCAAAAACTGTTGCTGATTGAAAATACCATTGACATTATAACAGTCAGGGAATGAAGTTTCGAGGGGAAGATGGGTGCTGTCCCTCCTCACTTATCTCCACTGCCTTATGTTGCTGTTCATAAGTGTGAAAAAAGAAAATTCTGATATCAAAACTGCGGTGATACAATGCTGACAGCCTTTGGGGGTTTTTCTGAGGAGGGTAGTACATGAGAGGTAAGAAATTTGCTTTTCTTTTAATGTCATGGTGGAAAACGGTGTTGCAGTGAACATTCAGTGATCCAGTGAAATACTGCCTGACTGGGTAAGTTATTACCAGGATGTTTCAGTTTAGAAGTCGGTAGAGTTCTGTTCTTGTGTGTCAGAATACTGTTCCATTAAAAGGAGAGAATAACAGCAAAGTTCAGTTTATCTTTAGATGAATGCTCCTCCTTGAAAATGTGGAAAAACACACAGAAGTCTGCGGGGAAAAATAATGTAAAATAGAAATATATGACTTAAACTTGCCTTCCAAATACACAGGATGAAAGCTGCTAGAATTTCATGGTGGTGTAAAATCAGATTATCATATCAAATGGCAGATACAGAGCTGGGGTTAAATTATATCCGCATTTTGAAATGGCCTGTGGAAAGGGGACTGGATTTCTGCGTCTATAAAATTCAGGTTTCAGGCTGTTGTCTGGCAGCTCTCACAGCAAGGAACTCCTGAAGGATCCAGCGATCTGCAGACCATGCTCTGACTTTATGTTACACATGTTGGAAGCTTTTTGATTTGTACTTTTAAATACAACTAGTGGGGTTTTTTGAATAATCAGGAAGTAGTATCTGCACATAACAAGCAATATATTTATTGGTCAGAGTAATGCAGACCTGTAACCATGCAAAAACTGTTAAATCCCATGGGCCCATGTTCTAAAAGCAGACATTTGATAGTTTGCCTGATGCAGGATTCCCTGTTTCAAGTCTGGCAAGATTTGCAGCCTCTCATTAGAGACCCATTAAGCTACTATAATCCAAAACTTTTCATTTATGAAGAAAGACATTTTTTGTTGCAACTTACTGTAACATTCACTGATGCACATTGTTACTTGGCAGATGAGTAGCAGGAGTGGATGTTGGAAATGGGTTGGGCTGACAGCTTGACAGCTGGAACCTGAAAAAATCAGCAAAATTTTAATTCCACACATCATTTCTTTGTAAAAGAGCATGCTTCCTTTTAGTCAAAATAGTGATGTTTGACAAGCACTGATGGGGATACAATTTAAAAGTTATTAGTTATATTTGGGATTTTATGTTTTCTTTGCTGACTTAGTTGGTTTCCTGCTAGTGAGGTTTTTTTGTTCTGTTTGCCATGGCATTTTGCTCTCCACAGTCCTTCTCCTTATTGCCATCTTCCTCACTCTTAACTTTCATTCTCTGGCTGTATTTTTTCAGCATGGGATTACTTACAAATAAGCAAACAAATTTTGTGCTTGAACAGCAGGGGGAGTGCTGATCTTTTTTGTTTCTTTTTTTTTTTTTTTTTTTTTTTCCCCCCCTCTCCTCTCTAAATCTGTAAAATGTAATTTCATCCCTGTTCAGGTTTCATAGCCTAGGAGGAGCCAGCCTCTTGGGAGAGGGTTATTAGATTCCATTTGCAGTGGTGGCTGTTTTCATTTGAATGTGGGTTTTTTACCCCCACCATTAAATGAATGGTGAAAATAATTTTTTTTAAGGTTTCCAGCTCTTAACCCTTTAGCAGCTTAGTCATCAGAAAACTAAGGGAGGGGATTCCAGCTAATTGGATGGATGCATATGAAGGAAAAACCAAACTGACAACAGAAAGCTTTCTGATTGTGGAATGAGAAAGCTCACATTTTTAATCTTTTACTGTATTTATTGACTGTGTGTCAAATGGCTCCTTCCTGAGCCTGAAGTGAGTTTTTTCTTTCATTTTGCCAAACTATTCTGTAACTAGCAGAAGTAGGAAAAGTTCTCCCTAATTCCAGGCCCTGGGCTGCTGTTAGGTAATCACTACATTGCCTCACACAATTCCATGTGCTTGACCCTGCTGTGAGCTGTGTGTTCCCAACCTTATTATTTTCCAGCACTGGTACTGGTGTAGGCATAAAGGGAAAAATGCTCCTCTTAAGAGAGATGATGTGGCAGAACTTCTTGTTATTTGTGAGGTACTTTCCAGCTTGCTTTTCTTTTTAAATTCAGTGTCCTGACTGTGCCAAAGTTTGGGCCAGCAGAGCTTGGTGCAGTGGAAAAGCTGGGGGAAGGGGCTGCTTCAGCTGTGGAGAATTACACGCATGACTGGGCCTGCAGCCTTTGGTCTTGCAGAGATTCCTGCTGAATCCAGAGGCTCCCATGCCCAGGGATGTGGATACTGAAGGACACAGTTACAGTGCTGCTGTTCCCAGCCTGTGAATCAACCCCAGTTTCCAAGGTGGTCGTGGATACTGTGGTTACTAAACCCTCAGATGTGAGATGATAAAGATGATCCATTATGATTTTTTGTGAATTACAAAAATAAAAATCTATTTCCAGGAAAAGCTGCAGTTTTGAAGTGTCTGCTGGACATTCACAAGATTTTTATGGAGAGTGACCCTGCCTACATCCTTAATGATCTCTTCATTACGGACTATTGCATCTGGATCCAGAAAGTCAAGTAAGTTCTTCAGCAGTTAGTGATGTGGGAGATGTTTTTAGCATACTTCATCTATGAACAAGTGTCAGTAAAATAAATTGTCTCCTATACACGGGAATATGATAAATTTTTTTTGTTTAGTAACAGTGTCTGTCCAGCAATTCTTGATACAGAAGCAAAGACATTCAGTACACTTTTTAAATGCAGTGACATCACTGGAGGAGGGAGGGAGGAAGGAATTGCATTTGAAATAAAAATGTGAATTTTCATTAATATGTTAATTGAGGTTTTGGGGGGAAAAAACAAATTCTGGGGAATTCTCATTACACTGTGATCTCTCTTAGGAAGAGAAATGTTTATGCAGCTCTTACGTAACTTCAGGGTAAAGGTTGGAAGGAGCTTCTAGGTCAAAATTGACAGCACATGCAGAGCATTCCCAGCTGTATGGAACATTGATTTATGGGCTGTAGCAGTTGCACCAATTGATTATTAACACCAGAACAAGTGTCACAGATCTCCATGTGCTCTGTGTTCCTGCTGCTGCAGCTCTCCCTGGCAGTGTGGGAAGCTTTGGCTGCCACTACTAGAGAGGAAGGAGGGACTCTGCCACCTCCAGACAAAATCCCTGCAGTTGTGTGTCTCACCTGTGTTCTTTTAAAGGAATCAGCATGGCTTATTTCCAGAGTTTTGGGAAGTTTGCAGCCAGACTGGTTGGAATACCAGCATGTTCTAGTGGCTTAAAACCAAAGGTATCAGTAGGAAAACAGTGGGAAGTGGATTAAATGATTAAAGCAAGCTGCGTGTTCAAATCTTACTAAGCTTTATATTGTTCTTGTCAGATTTATTCTGTTTTTCATACAGCTTTTGTATTATTTTTCCTTCCTTTTTATGTCTTCACAGCCTTCTCTGAAGGCCCACAAAAGAAGGTGTGAGTTGGAACAGGCATGACTAATATACACACAAAAAATGGCATTGTCTTATTTGTTAATACAGCAAGGCAGACTCCTAAACCAGTGGCTAAAATAGTCTTTGTATTTAACGAGAGACTGTGGGGGATAAAATAACTGAAGTGCACAAGACAGTGAAGGGGATATAGAGGGAATTTGCCAATAATCAGGATCAGAAAGGGGAATGAGACAGAGAATTGAGTCAGCCTGCACAGGCTGCATGTTTAGGTGTGACTTTAGCAGTACTTTTTGGAGAATTAAAGAGCTTCAGTTCATAGCTGTTTATTATGTGTTGTAGATGTTGATTCTTATTCTGTGTGTGCTTTCAGTGACTCTGTTCCTATAGGTAACAATATATAAAGTACTTTAAAGCAATTACAGGTGTTTCCAAATGTTTTGATTCATCAATCCTAATGAATTCCTGAAACAGCCGGTTTATTTTACACTGTCATATTTGAGGAGGCTTTTTTCAACCACGCCTTAAATGTGTGGGAAATTCACCAAGTGTGGGGAAATTCAGGTTGAAGTTGAGTTGAAAAAGTGCAGTAAATAAAGGAGAAAGTTATTTCATGGGTCTTTCACAAAGAAATGAGTCATTAAGCAGTAATACCTCTGCTGCCCATATCAATGAATATAATGTCTAGCAAGTTAGTCATAAAACCCAGTTTTCTTTAAATCCAGCCCAGGAAAATGCACAGTAGCTATAAGTGACTGATAGATTAACACATTTCCTCCCAGACTCTCACATTATGTCCCAGTTAAGCAGAACTGACAGCTGCTGGAAAGAGGGCAATTAAGCTATCTTATTGTCAGAGAGACATGGCACAATAGCTGTCTGTCATTAGGGGAGCAAGAGAGAGAGAGAGGAGCTGCAGAACCCAGTCCTATTTTTAGGCCTAAATCAGGACAGCATTTAAGCATATGCTGCAGTCATTGCTGTGCAGTTCAGCAGTGTTTGAAGTTCAGCAAGTGCGAAGGGAATGGGAACACTTGGTTTTGTTCCTTTATGTGGAAGGGAGCAACTAAGCTCACTTGTCACTCCAGAACATACCCTGACAGGGTGGTGATTTGTCTGTTCAAGGCAAGGGGTCCCAGCTCCCCAAGGTGAGGCACCTGGAGAGGAGGGTGCTGCATCTTCCCTTCCAGGGGCAGAAGGGTTGTGACATCCCTCTGGTAATTAATTCCCTCTGAAGCACTGGCACAGGGTGCCCGGAGCACCATCCTGCCCCCGGCTGCTCCATCCCTGGCAGTGTCCAAGGCCAGGTTGGATGGGGCTTGGAGCAGTCTGGGATAGTGGAAGGTGTCCCTGCCCAGGGCAGGGGATGGATGGAGATGAGCTTTAAGGTCCCTTCCCACCCAAACCCTTCTGTGATTCTATAACTGCTGTTGTGGTGGAAGAGTTTTGGGAGGGGAAGGTATTTATAGATGTTATTGTGGTGGTCTTTGAGTGTTAGTTATTTCTACCACCAGTCAGTCTGGATACTTCCCTTGTTTTGTTTCTTAGCTATTATTTGCTCCATACAGGCTTCATTAACTTCCTTTGTCTCCATTTCCTCCTGTCCTTTTGTGGCTGAGAACACTCTCAAAATCCATGGAGGGTTTTCCTTTTCTTCTCCCCTTTCCCTGTAAGTAACAAATTCCTGGTGGAGGCTGAGCCCTCTTTGTTTAAACAGTTAAAACAGACTGTAGGTCCTTGTTAGTGAAGAATTTGGGCAGTTTAAAACCAGCTGGAAACAAGCTCTTCAGCTCACCTGTGCTAGCAGAGATCTCTGGATTTAGGAAGAAAGTTTGGCACTGGCAAAACCATAATGCATATATCCACTGATCGAAAGCACACAGTCCCATTCCAGATGAAGAGAAACACCCCTGGAAGGTACTAGCTTTTAAATATTCCATATGGAAACAAAAACCTTATAGCCAGCAGTGTGTCAATAGCTGATTATAAATTTGGTTTGAGATCATAGTTTGGCTGTGGGTAAATTAGATGAATAAGTGAATGTGTCACTGGGCTGGCAAAAGCTGATTTATTTTAAGCACAGTGTATCTGGAATTGGAAATGATGAAGATACTGAATAAAACACAGGTGGCTAATAGTCAGCTGAGGATGGGGAGTACAAGCTAGGCCTGGAATTCTGAGGATTTGTTTGTTTGTTTCCAGAAAAATTACTTTATTCAGGTACCTGTTACTGAGAGAAAAGTAGATTCTCAAATGTCTTAGACAATGCAAGATAGTAGCAAGTGTAGCTAAAATTTTCTCTTCCTGTTGGCAATCTTAAAGCTAGTTTTACCTGCTTTCTAGGTTCCTAGTATTTCCCTTCAGGCTGCTTGTGAACTGACTATTAATAATTCCATCCATTGTGTAAAGGGGCATGTAAATCCTTCTAAGTGTTGTTAGGTTTTGAAGAAAGGGAGCATGTTGCTCAGCCAAACTTATCAGAAAAGAGGGAAAAGTAAATGTTAACCTGGGTAACAAAAGCTTGACAAAGACCTATGGAGGCAGCTTGTGGTAAATCTCAGCAGGTGGTGTCAACATTTCTGTTGAAAAGCCAGATGCAGCCAGATGGAAAATTGCATCTTTAACCCCTGAGGTCATAATGACATGTCATCACTTCATTTGATCCCCCTGCTAAGTGAGCTTATCATCCACCCTGCTGTCACTTCTGTTATTGCTTTCATTTCCATAATAAAATTAAATTTAATTTGCCTGGTTTGCATGCTTTTGTTCTTTAGGTCCGAGCTTTTACAAGCCACTCTGATACGTATGGCAGTCTCTCCGAGGTGAAATTAGAACTGAATGTGTGTTCTAAGTCTGCAGTTTTTTCCATCTTTCACACCTTCCTTTAAGCAGAAGGGGATGAGGGAGAGGAGAAGGGTTTTTGGGGAAACCACTGGTCGGTTGATGGCTGCAATATGGGCAGCTGGGACCAGGGGAATCCAGGTGTGCATTTCTTGTAGGAGAGCTTTTTCTCCCTCAGTCAGGAGTCTGTCTGTGACCCCACAGGAGTTGTGTCCTTTGTAGAAGTCAGAATAGTTTACCCACTGTCTCTTGCTGTGCTGAGGTTCCTTTGTGTGGCCTGATGTCTTTCTCCAGTGTTTTGTGTTCCCCTTTGTGCCAGGCTCTATTCACATGGTGTTTTTTGGCTGCTGTTGCACATGTGTGCCTGCTGGCCATGACATGGGTGGGAGGCTGAACAGCTTCCTTCAAGTCCTTGGCCAGACAGGCAGTACAGGCAGTTCTGCATCCCTGCTTGAGGGAACAGCTCCAGCCCATGGCAATTTAAAATATTTTTACCTAATATTTACATGGATATTTAACTTTAAACATGTACCACTTTAATATTGGTAAATGTGTATTTTCTGTGTACCTGAACTGGAGGTGAAGCTGTGAGTGTTCCTGGCAGTTTTCCAGGGTTTAGTGCACTGAGTATAGAATCACAGAATGGTTTGCATTAGAGGGGACTGTAAAGATCATCAAGTTCCAACCTCCTGCTGTGGGCAGGGACGCTTCCACAAGACCAGGTTACTCATCCATCCAGCCTGGCTGTTGTACAGTTGCTTGCTTCTCACAGTTTTATAGTTTTATGGGTATGAGGTGTGCAGGAGAATGTTTGATCCCATGTACAGTTTTCATTATCACTATTTTTCTACTTTTTAACTTAACATAAAATTATAAAAAGTATTGTTTGTGTTGTATTTTGTAGTAGCTTCAACACGTGCAGTGAAGGAGAGCTGCGAGCTAAGACAGATGAGCTGTTAAATTGCCTTGCTGTGTTCTGTGGAACTGTATCTGCAACTTGCTTTGTTATCCTTCACAAATACGTGCTCTGCACCCTGAGACAAATGTAATGTTGCTAATTTTGGTGACTGTAGGTGTAACATGCCAGTTCGAGCATGGACTCCTTGATTTACAGTAAAAACCAAGAGTCCTGGTGGCATTTTTACAGTCTCTGTAGAAGCTGCTGTCTTTATTGGAACTAACTAAATTAAAGGCAGATATTCTTGAGCGTGTCATATTTGCCTCTCCTGGTTTGCAGGTGAGACAGCCCCTGAAAGGTGGGTTGGCCTCGTAGGTCTGTTTTCCCTTTCATCTCTTCCTTACAATCGAAGCCTAGTCCTTGTTACACCATAATTACCCGCTCTGAAGCCAGCAGGGAGTTGCTGCTTGATGTGTAGGATGTGAATTTCCCCTAAATAAATGTAGGATTAATTACATTCACAGCATGTCACGGAGGTGATGAGATCGACTGTGATTGTTCAGCCCCCCCTTTTCTTTTCCCCAGGTTTTCTGACTCCCTTGTTTAATCAATACAGTGTAATGTTGCCCTGAAGTGTTAAGGCCTGATGCTGCAAAGGCATGAAGGAGTCCAGGAGTATGAGGAAAAAGATGATTTGTGAGAAAAAGGATTTTTACTGCCTGCATCATGTCAGATCCTAAAGTGCACAAGGGAGTAAAGAACTCAACCTTAAAGTATTGTAGTTTCTGTCCATTGCATTGGTTTTACTTCAGGCTTTGCTAGATTTGGGAAAATAGTTTGTAACATACAAACATGTTTAAGTTTCTGTAGTCAAATATGATCTTTCAATGAATGTAAATAGAATTTTAACATACATTCTGATGGTATATTAAAATAATTTGTGAAGTGGATCATTTATCTGCAAACTGAAGAAATTTGGTTTGGTTATTATTTGCTAAAATCTGTAAAACTTTGAAAAATGATTCAAAGTATGTAAAAAGATCTTGATTCTGCCATTTTGGCAGCTGTTTCTTCATGGCATTTTTGTTTACTTTAGTGTTTTGGGATTTTGTAAAGCTCAAAATACTTGAAAAGACACAAGCCAGGCTTTTGAAAGTCTTTTGGTATTTGCTTTTTTGCTGCTTGTAGGGTTGATATTCATAGATTAATAGAATGGTTTGGGCTGGAAGGGACCTTAAAGCCCATCCAGTGCCACCCCTGCCATGGGCAGGGGCACCTTCCACTGTCCCAGGCTGCTCCAAGCCCCAGTGTCCAGCCTGGCCTTGGGCACTGCCAGGGATCCAGGGGCAGCCACAGCTGCTCTGGGCACCCTGTGCCAGGGCCTGCCCACCCTCCCAGGGAAGGATTTCTTCTCAATATCCCATCTAAACCTGCCATACTCACAAAGTTCTATTTCACCTTTATGGCATTTTCATGTTCCTAGGAAGGGTTTAACTGTAACCTTTGAAACTCAGGACTGTCCTACTAAATGAGGAGTAAATGGAGTTACTATTGCAGGCTCTGCACCTCTCCTGTGAAAATACGGAGTTCAGGCAGGAGCATTCAGGAATAAAACTGTCCTAAAAGGTTTTCAAATGGTGCACTGCTAATGTTAGTTTATTAAATTTTTGATTTGTGATGGGGGGAAGAGGGAATGTGTTAACACATAATAAAAATGAATTCGTGCTTTAAAGCATTCTCAAATGTTACAGGAATATGCTAATTTTCAGCTGTTAACCTCCTGGATCCAGCAGCCGTGATTCCAAAGAACAAAGGCATAGGCAGTAATATATTCTGGATGAAAATCCTGCCTCTTGGCTCTGTGGGATTAATCTGATTTGTACAGCATGTTTAAAGCACTTCATCCCGTTGAGGCGCGAGGGAAAATGCCCCTCATGGTGTTGTGTTTCACGTGTGTTACAGGGTCATGGGCAGCTGTTCCCTGCTCTGGCAGGGTTTGGGTTTGACTTTACCTTCATTGCTGCCCGTGTCAGCCTTAGTTTAGTGGAGGCTGCAGTAATTTCAGGTTTGATAAAAAACTCAGTTTTCGAAGTGTGTGGTGCAGAGAAAAGCCAAATTGCTTTCATGGTGCTGCTTTGAAAGCAGCTTTGCCATTAGCATGTGCTTTTAGTGTATGCTCTTCTGTAGCCAGTTGTGTTTACTTATCAGGTAGAGTAATGACCCCATCACAGAATTCCTTAATTTGATCTGTTTTATAGTGAGAGGTTTATATTTTTGATGATATCTTTTTTAATGATGCTGTCATTCTGGATGCACTGAAGCCAGGTAATTCTCTGCCCTCACTCCCTGCAAAACAAAAGCAACTCCTATTTAGCAGAGTTTTAATTTGAAAGCTATTCTTTCCTTTGCTCTTTGGTTTGAAAAGAGCCATGCAGGTACAAGGGCAAACCCCAAAACCTTGGTGCTGCTTGTGGTCACACCTTGAGCACAAGTGAGGCAGCTGGGGTTTCTCAGGCTGCACCCTGACTGTCCTGTCCGGACTTGCTGCAGGAGCTTAGGACTACAATCCCCAATATTGTAGCTCATGACTACAATCCCCAATTACTGTAATTCCTTCTTAGCAGGTTTTACAAGCTGGCATTACTACTGCTGGCAGCCAGTTCAGTGTGCAGCACTGTTTGCTGCCTGCTTGGAGTACTCATGCTGTGCTGGCTTTGCTTCCCATTCACTTCCTTGGTGGCCTGGAGTGCTGAATTAACTTTGAGCTGCACCAGCTGCTCTTACCAATAATGGGAGTAGCTAATTGAAATGGTCTCTTTGAGATTCATTTTATGCATATTTAAAAATCTGTAAGAAAATATATGTGTCTTGTTAGAAATTTTTTTGTGGCATTAAATGTTATTTATTTAAAGGTATAAAATGAATTGCACAGGCTGCCCCCGACTGGCCATAAGTGCTTATTTGAACAATGTGCATTTTAATACAAGCAAGTCTAAAATGACACACTCAGTAAAAGCTTGTAGAGCACAGTTATGGATTGGAGAATAAAAGACAGCTGAGGGCAACAGCTTCAGAAAAATAGGTTGGGTCATGCTTGAGAACAGTTTGAACCTGAGCAGGTGAGAGAGTGAGTACACTTGAGCTGAAGAAGCAGAGTAGTATCATTTAGAAGAAGGAAGTGGCATGACCTTAAAATGCATCATTTGTAAGACTGTTAAAACACTGATTCTAGTGCTTGTTCAAAAAGATGTTGAAAAATGGAGAGGATTACGGGGGAAAATGCTTCATGAATGTAAATGCCTGAGTGACCTGTGTTAAGCCAAGACAGCAAACAAACCCAGGAGTTCATTGGTAAGAAAATTAAAGGTTGATTAGGACTTGTCTACAAGTATGATGTGACAAAGATTGCAGGTTTTAGCCATTAAGTTTTATAACCAAAAAAAAAATCATGCATCACAGTCTGTTTGAACAGGAAAAATTCAAACAGCAGTAAGTTCTCACATTTTCCTAGTGAAAAGTAATTCTGAGTTGACTCATTCTCTCTGTGTTGTTGGGTAACTCTGTACAGTCTTACTTGTTTTCTATCAAAATTGCACAGCTCAGATGAACACCTTGTGATTCAGCCCCAAGCTCTGGGTCTGGTGCAGAAAGTATTGGAGATTCTGAGCAGTTTATTATGCTACTAAAGCAGGAAATCCTATCATTTTCCTTAAAACTTAGGTAGGACTTTGCCAGTTTATCAAAGCTTACATTGACTGTTGCTAGAAAACCCAAATTTATTTATTTTCATCCCAAGTCATCTGTTCTTATACCTTGGATCACAATTCTTGGATTTAAATATAATAACTACTAATTTGCAGGCACATTCTGTGTGTCTCCTCTTTCACTGTTTTGATGCATGTTTTTAATACAATTTCTGTTTGTTTGCTGCCATCACGAGCTGCCAGTGCCTCTCCTTGGGTGCTGCATCTTGTTTAGGGCCTGAGCTGTCACTCCTGTCTGTAAAGCAGGAGGTGCACACAGAGCACTTGTAAATAACAATACACAGCTAATATAATACACTGACTTAAGAGCCTTAAGGCAAAACACTGCCCTGAGGGCTCAAAAGGGTGATAGACAGGTGTGTATAATACCAGAAATTCCCCCTCATGTATGTTTTAGCAAGCCCTGTAAAACATGGATTTTTAACAAGGGATTTAATCTCTCCTTCCAGCTGCTAGCTGCAGTTTCCTTTGATGTTTTTGCTCTCCTGCCCTCTCTTGTTTTTTCCTATTTATTCCATCGCTTTTCTATAGCTCAGATTCCTTCAGGCTGTGTCTGAATGCACCTTGCTGTGGGCAGAGAAGGCAAAGAAGAAAGCCATTTTTTCCCCCCTCAGGCTACTGCTTTGATTTTCCAAAGTTGTTGGGAGGCAGTTCCTATGTGCCTGCAGAAGGGTCAGTGATCTGTGTCGTGTCTTTTCAGTCAGCACAGCTCAGCTGAGTGGATTTCTGGTTTGATGAGGGGAAGGATGAGCTGCTGCAGCCGTTGCCTTTTGGAGCAGGTGGAATGTGCAGCTCTGGTCTAAGGGGGGGAAGCTGAGCTGCAGGCTTGGGAACATCTTCCTGGTTTGTTTCCAATCTGCTCAGCAGCTAGCATAATAATAATAATAATAATAAAATAATTTCTCTGAGGCATGATCATGGACTCATGGAACGGTTTGGGTTGGGAGGGCCCTTTAGAGGCCCTGCAATGAGCAGGGCCATCTTCAACTTGGTCAGGTTGCTCCAAGCCCTGTCCAACCTGGCCTTGAATATTTCCAAGGATGGGGCAGCCACAGCTTCTCTGGGCAACCTATTCCAGTGTTTTATCACCCTCGTTGGTAAAAACTTCTTATATCTAATCTAACTCGACCTTGCTGCAGTTTAAAACCATCCCCCCTTGTGCAGTGATGCCCCGGAGCAGCTGGTAACAGGTGCCCAAACACAACAGGGGGTGTGTGGGAGGAGCTGGGAGCAGGCTGCTCACTTTAGGCCCTTGGGAAAATCTGCGTTTCTGCCAGGAATTTGCAAGATGCTTAGGTTTGGTGTCTTCTGTTCAGACTGTGTGAGTCGAGAATGGACTGAGTTGAGAAGGCTGCAGGTAGTGTTTTCCCTTCAAGTGCTCCGGGTGTCAGAAGCAATGGAGCACTGGAAGAGTTAAACTCTGATCAACCCCACTGTGTTGTTTGGGGGATAAACTCCATTGCATAGGGGTAGAATCGTGTTGGAGTCATATTTGTAATTGTGCCTTTAAGCCTGTTCCCTGCCACTGTTGTTATTTTTGTAATACAGGCCTTTGCTAGCATTATCCTGACACTAAAATTCACATTTTCTGCCCTGCTGTGTGTACCTTTCATTCCCATACTTTAACACAAATTGTGTAATTTGCAGCATGAGAAGAGCTTTCTCCTAGATCACCAGCAATGATGGTGAAGACCAAGTTCTAGATAATGGCAGCAAAGAAACTTGAGGGAGATGGGGCTAATACAGAACAGTTGTCAGCGTTCCATTTCTGTAACACAGCCAATACTGCTATCGTTTTATATAATCTTTCTTTCTCTGCATCTGTTTTGTGGTGAGTTACCAATTCATCTTTCATTGTTTGTGTTTATCATATATTATTTTGGAAGCTGTGCCATTATTAGATGTTGGGACTGGCTGCAACTTACTGGAGCTATTTTGGCAACAAAGCTCCGTTAAACTATTCTTAAAACATATAAATACTCTTCAGTTTCTTTTTATAGTCCAATGTTAATTCCAAGTCTGTTTCCTCTTATGAATATTTTCATAATATCATCTATATAAGTAAGCTGTACTTGATTTCTTTTATAATCCATGATCTGTTTGGTTTCAACTTATCAAAAAGACCAAGTAATGAAAGTAAGATGTTATACTGGAAAGCTTCATCTTTTTTTAAAATATTTATAAATGTGAAGTTCAGCTCATGCAGTATTTAGATTCATTATGAAAGAAGCACTG
Source organism: Corvus cornix cornix (assembly GCF_000738735.6). Lineage (NCBI taxonomy): Eukaryota > Metazoa > Chordata > Aves > Passeriformes > Corvidae > Corvus > Corvus cornix. The sequence goes on along the minus strand of NC_046342.1, from coordinate 17,331,133 downwards.
TGGAATTTCAGAGTAAATATGGGGGAAAGTCACTTGAAACATTCAGACTTATTAACATAAAAGAAGTCACTTAAATTGAAATGATGGTGCTATGTTTTATATTTGATTTATGGTTAACAAACTGTAATACTTTGAGCTATGCAGATAGCAGTTCATGTTTACAAGACTGCCAGTTGGATTGCAGTGTAAGTACATCACTCTCTTGGTTTCGGAATCCACATAATGCCCTTTGAAAGCCAGAATTCCAAGATTAAAGCATTTTATGTTCCCCTTAAGCCCGCTGGATTCTCTCCATCAGCCGTTGTTTATGGCGCAGGGCTGTGTTCTGTCACCTGCACAGAAGGGGGGTTCTCATGTCCAGAGTAGTTTCTTCATGCTTCATTTCTGCTTTTCTGATCCTGTCCATTTGAAGTGGGGGCATCTTACTCATGGGGAGATGCATTTTCCAGACTTTTTTGAACCCAGTGCTTCCTTTTTTTGCGGTGTGGTTTTCCTGTTTGCAGTGAAGATTTGTTGTGCAGGGAAGGCTGTTCCAGTCTCTGGTTTGTCTGAGATTGTGAGGGAAGGAGGAAAAAAGACTTGATAAACTTCCCAACCCAAGCCTTGTGCTCTTGTCCCTTCCCCACGTAATTTTGACACCTCCCAGGCACGTCCACAGCTGGAATTAGCAGGGATCAGCTGGCTGGTGGGTGCCTGCCCTGGCCTCCTACTAAGACAAGACATAATAGCTGTGTCCTGCCAGCCTTGTCCCAGGAGGCTCATTATTTATCCCTTTGCTTATTTTCATGAAATATGTAGGAGTTTAAAGATCCTTAAATTCTACTTGCTCTTAAATTTGATGAAGTTGCCTGATGTTTCCAGGAGTTGTTAGAAAGGAAATGATTAATGGTCAGTATGGACATAGACAGTGTAACTGTGTAAAGCTAGGTTATTTAGGCAAAAAAATCAGAGTCCATCATCTTGAGAGATAGAAAGCATGAATTCCTACCTGCAGTTGCATAAAAGATCTTACACAGACTGAGCACCTTTTTTTTGAGCACTGACTCTAGAAGTTGGGGAGATGGTTTGTTTCTTTCCTATGAAAACAGTGGTTAATCTAGAACTAATTCCTGTGAACAAATGTTGTGTTTTTGCTGTTGTGTTTACACTCATCTGTCTTTCTTTTGCTGCAGATAAGGTTGAAGATTAGTTAAAGTTTAGGTCAATTTTTACCTGAGTCCTGAAGAAAATGATTCTGTTTTTCCTTTACTAACATTCTTCCATTATCTCCTGTACTCATTGATCAGAGCCAATGAGATTTTAATGGAGTTATTTATGGCCTCTGCCTCTTACTATAAAAGTGTATAATAAACTGAGCACATGAAACTGTTGGATGGTGCTGTTTGTGTTTATCTCTGTTAATTGTATGACCTCTTCTGTGATTCTTTCAGACCTCCTAAGCGAGGTAGGGTATGATGAGCTAACCAGCTAAAAAAGGCTGGGAAGGAATTTAGTAGATGTTATACATGCACTTTTCTGATGATTATAAAGAAATATTTTCTGTGCTCTTCTGAATTAGGGCCTTTTGTTGCCGTGAAAGGATTGCCCTGTGGTTCAGGTGCTGTGTGTATTTTCCAGTTCACGCCTTAACCTTCATGGTAGTATTGTTGTGCTTTAAGTTTTAGCTTAAAAGGAATAGTTGTGTTCCCAGATATGCATGAAATAAAATCTGTGCCCAGATTCCCCAAACTTGTGGAGAATTGGGGTAGAAGTGTGTAGGAAGGTACTTTAGCAATAAAAACAGTGTAAAGTTAGTTGTTGTCCTGGTCTGTAATACAGCAGTGTGCATGACGGGCCAAGTGGGTGGCACTATCTGTTAACATTTACCAAGATTACTTTCTGCTCTGAATTTCCTTCAGAACTTCCCTTGGAGTATTTTTGTTCCCTGCTCCTGGACTTGCTTTTTCAAAGCAATTTCACTATGATTGGAGGTCACTGACTGGTGTATAATTGAAGCACTCATTATAAATAACCTTGAAAGTGAAATAATAAATGGTGAAATATGTGAGATGCTATAAAATACACTCTAAAAGGCGTAATCGAGCCTTAGTCTCTTGTCTGCAGGCAGATTTTGAGGCTCAAGTCCTTCTGTAACCCATGACTTTTTAAAGAGTGGTTTGGGTAAATGGATGGTGCCTTTAGTGTGATGAGTTTCTTATTATTGTACCTAAATGTCCATTTGTGAGGGTTCTTTTCCTGAACTGGAGGGGTTTTGTGATATAACCTCATTGTTGGACCATTTATGCAATTTTGTGCCTGTTGACTTGAGCTGTTTCTGCATTAATGAGTTCTGCTTTAGTATTCAGTGCCATCATCCTTATTGCTCCTGTGTCTCACCAGTCAGGGCTGATCAAACTCAGGCTCTTTCATGTCTTGAATATTTTATTAAAATCAAATTGTCTGTCAATTCTGTATCATAAGAATTCAATCATATTTTTTTCTTTCAAGCTGCTTGAAAGTGCATATCAGGTGTGGAGGGATGTTTCTCATTTTTAGTTGCCTTTCTGAAGGAATTGTGCTACTTTTGTGCTAAACCCCTGAAGTTTAAGTTCTGTTACAGCCATTCAAGAATGTGCCTTTCCTCTGCTTTATCCTCCACGCCTGGCTCTCAGAATGTGCTGATCAGTGACCAGGGTGATCTCAGTTAACTATCAGCTTCAAGCTTTCCCCAAAGATGACCAGTTTGGTTGCTCCAGTAGCTGTTTGGGGCTAGATAGAAGCTGCATCTGAATTTTAGAGCAAAGAACAGTTTATTTTCTTCTTGATGGACTAGTTGGGTGCTTTGCCAGCTGTGTCATTCTTGTATGAGCTCACTTTCTTATCTTTTGCTTTCATGTGTGGCTGTAACTTGTTGAGCCTTCTGCTTTGAGAGAACTTGAGCTGTAGGCTTACTGCCATAGGGATATTAATTTCCATCAGGATCGTGACAGAGTTCCTGTGGGGAGTTCATTTGGCATTATCAGGCGACTGGACATTGAACAATGTCTCTTCACACCCCTGATGTCTGGGCAGATATGGCTTGGGCTGGAAGACAGTGATGGATGGAATCCAGCAAGATCCACTGTGGGCAGGGGGAAAATGAGACCATCTGAAAGGTGTGGAGAGGCTGTCCCTTTGCAGGTGCCCTTTTATTCACTGGTGACAGACCCTGCAGAAATACCAGGGATGTCCTATTGCAGCCTGTCCTCAACCAGCCTGGTGGCAGGGCAGAAAATTCCATTATTCCTTATAGTTTAACTGACATTTCAATGTCCCACAGATAGTAAATTTGCACACTCTGTATCTGAACTGCTGAGACTCTGGGATAATATCTGGTGATGTCTGAGATAATATTAACTCTAGAATTGTCTTAATACTTACAGTGCCTCTGGCTAAATGAATAATTGTGGGAAATTGTGAGCAGTGCTGCCAGGTATGTAATTTGGAACACATTTAAAGTGGGGATACTTGTCTGGTTGTATTGCTTGGTATCTTATCCGTTTTATCAAAGAAAGATGCTGTCTGTGAAACTTTCTCTCCTAAGTTTGAGTTTTGCCAGGCCTTGTGAAGAAAGGTAGTGTAAACATAGCCTGATGCTTTCTCTTTAAACTTGGTAACTTCTTGTATGTTAAAGAGATAAAATTGAGGCTCTTGTGATGCAGCAGACAGGAAGCCTTTTGCTTAACACAGCAGCTTTACTATTAGATGGATTCTGTGTGTCCAGAGCTCCTGCTGAGTGGAGATAAGTTAAATAACTGTCCTTTCTGTGTCTGTCAGCCCTGCTGAGTGGCACAGCGTGCTGCTGGTTTGTGTTTGAATGCATCCCAGGGAGCTGCAGGCCCACCAGGGCCAGCTGCTTGGCAGGGACGCAGCCCCGTGTTCATCCCCGGTGGAAGCCACGCCGCTCCAAAGGCACGTCTGCGCTTGAAGTCTCTGCTGCCTCTGAGACTTGTTTATCTTGCCTGCAAGGCGTAAAGATAATTAATGGAAAGTGTTTCACACTCTAAAACGGGGCTTGTCAGCCCTGTGGAGCCGAGTCTTGCTGGCATGGAGGACTGATTCCCACTGGAACACTGAGTGGGCCCTAACCACATGGGAGCAGCATGATCTTTAGTTCGTTCCAAGATCGGTTAGGTCGCGTTCAAACACCAGGCTGGCCAGCAGAGCTGCTGTCAGCGTTTGTGATACTGAGGGTCCCATGTTTGGTTCCTTTTCTGCTGTGCTAGGGCAGGAGCAGCTCGATATGTCAGCAGCTCTGTGCTGTCACTTGGCTGGGACTGAGCCCGGGGAGATAGCAAGGTGATTCTGCTGGGTTTTGCCATGTCTTACACCTTGTTTACACTGAGTACTTCAGAACAGGGGATGTTTGTACACATCTGTGAATGCAAAGCCAAATTGATGAGGCAGTAGAAATAATCCTCCTATTGTTTACAAAAACAAAAGCAAGCTGGAGCTTGTGCCTGTGCAAAGTCACTTTTCATTCCACAGCTGGATGTTACTGACTCCAGCTTTGGGAGGTTGTGTTGCCAGCGTGACTCTCTCATAGAATCATGAAATGGTTTGGGCAGGAAGGAACCTTAAAGAAGATCAGCCAGTTTCAACCAGGGACACCTTCCACTATCCCAGGTTTCTCCAAGCTGCATCCAGCCTGGCCTTGGACACCTCCAGGGACCCACAGGGAAGCCACAGCTTCTCTGGGCAGCAACATTCACTCCCATGCTTGCAAATAATCTGCAGAGTGTTTTAGATCTGTAATTCCCCTGCTATGATTGAGTATGCAGTGCCATCATCATTTGCAATGAAGAGCAGAATGCTGATTTTCATATTTTCAAGTTCTCTTTGAGTTGTTTTGTTTTAGCAGTTACGTTAAAAAAACCAGAGTACTGGATGTAAGGGAAGTACCAGGCAGATGGGAAGGTCTGAGTTATTATTAACACTATTTCTTTAAACCTTTTTCCTTTCATAGTGCTGACTGATGGACATAGTGTACAGAAGCATAATTATTCTTTTATTTCATCATTTGGGAAAAATGAGAGGATTTTGTGGCTGGATGTACCGCCCACCCAAGTCCTGCATTTGTTTTTTACTGTTAGGGTTGACTTTTGTCTTCCCTTCCAGCTTACGTGAAATCTTCCTTGGAAACAATCAAATCCCTGATGTCTGTCTGCAGTGAGACTTCTTCCTCATAGCTCTGTGTTCTGGAGATAACAGATCTCTTGACTCTTCAGATCCTGGTGCTCTCTGTACTCCCTGGAACAGAAGGCAGAACTGAAGCTTGTAGGAGTTTGGCTTTTCCTGGAGCTGTGTCCTGCTCTGCTCCCACCCTGGTTGTCACTCGTGTCTCAGCCCTGCAGTCAGTCCCATCACTATCACTTCTCTTCATGCTGCCACAAGTGGCCTTTGCAATAAACCTCTAATGATTTCCCTTTCCTGTTGCCATAATCCTCTTTTTATTTTTCTCAGAGTTTTATCCATCTCCCTTTATTTGCTAAATCTCCTTTGAGTCTTTGTTCTTTTCAGCCCAGTTTCACTCCTTTATAATCTAAGATCTGTAGAACAAGGTTTTTTTTATTCTTCTAGCACCTGAAGAAACTCTCTTGTGCCTAGACAAGGATTACTGTAGTTCTGTCTTGGAATTTTAATTCCAGACTACATGGACAAGCCCCGAGATGCTTCTCTTATCTGTTCCTCAAAGCTATGCATTAAACAAAACATGCATCTGATCAGTTTAACCTGTAATTAAACATTTTCCTTAAGCAACTGACATCGTGATAACTAATAATTATCATGTGTAGCACCTTTAAAACCTATTATGCATGTTTATGTAAGAACACTATTACCATAATAATAAGATATCATTACCACAAATGTGCATACTGAATGAGCATGTCTTAAAGTAATCATGGATTCCATTAATCATACTTGAAAAATTAAAGTATTTGCTGTCTAATCTCTCAAACACTACTCGAAAGATTTTGGAAACAGCAGGGCCTGTTTACTGCAGGTCTCTCATACATGAGATCTTGTTTCTGGTGTCTCATTTTTGTTTCCTGAATTGTTGCCTATCTTTCAGCTTGGAAAACCATCAGCTCCAAGACCCATGGTCTCCCATTGAAAGCATTTCCATGCTCTGATTTTTAGACTGTTTGCCTGGCTTTTTGTCCAGGGAGTGCTGCCACCTTTTCTTAAGGTTGATGTGAAATGCACTCCTGAAACCTGGTTCTCTTCAAATTAGATAATTGCCTTAAAGGAGATGAACTGATGGTTAATTGTAATTCTCTTAGTCCCTTGCACAGGAGCAGGAAAGAAACAACCTTATTCTTGAAGTGTTCTTTGTTTGGTTGTTTTTTTTAATACAAGATTGCAAAGTTGGGGAGTGGAGTTTTTTGAGTTTATGTATAAAATTGTCAAGAGGTGACAGTTTTGAGTTTGTCTCATATTGCAAAGTTGAGCTCTGTAGATTCTGATTGAGACTGGATGAGCAGAGTGAAAGTTGGGAAGAAACATTTGACCCACAGAGAAAACAGAAATGAGACTTTTTTGTAGAGTCAGAATATTTAGGGTTGGAAGGGACCTTTAAAGGCCATCTAGTCCAACCCCCATGGCCAAGAGTTAAAAAAATCAACTTGCTGCTCTAGGGAGATTGTTCTTTTACCTGTCAGCAGGACCACGTTGAATTTAGTAGCATAATGTGTGTTGAGTCACGAGTTTATCACTGTGTGTTTTCTTCCTTAACATTTGCCATTAGGTAACCTGGACACAGCAAAGTATTTATTAATGCCAAAAAGGCACATTATGTCTTAAACTCCTTAATACTTGATGCAGTTCTGTGATATGTTTCTGTATCTTAATATATAAACTGCATTATAAGGGAGTAGTGAAGGAGGTAGAGAGGATTTTAAGTACTGAGAGTCTGGAGTAGGGGAAATAGGCATGAAGAGGTAGAAAAAAATAGGCAAAAATAGGAAAAAGGAAAAAAAATACACATGGAACTGGGAAGCAAATTTACAGGGTCAATGGAAGTGGGGGGGGAAACAGGACTTTGAAAATTGCTTTTCTGTCTGTAATGGCAGCAGTAAAACAGGTGGGTGAGACAGGCAATGGGAGCTGGGGGGTTTCCCCAGAGGAAATTGTGCCAGAGGGTGTGAGGAGTTGCTCGTGGTGTCAGTGAAATTAAAGGGAACCACATAAAATGGGGACAAAACAGGGTTCTGTCACAGGGCACATCCAGCCTTGGAGCTCCTGTGGCTGTGGACAGTCAGGGAACAGGAGAGGAAAAGGAGTTGAATCTTCATGTTCTGAGCAGCTCTCACAGGGAAAGGGACACATGCACAGAGTTAACAGGAAGGAAAGAGGCTGTTTCAAAAGCAAAGCAAAATGCTTTCTGAAGGGGTTATAAACTCTTGTGACTCGGGGTATAAATCAGCTTCTCCCCAGTGTGCTCAGGAAGCAGATTTCCCTGCAGCCACTTGTTTTGTTCCCACCTACCTGCAAGGCTCCATGAACCTCTCAATGTATCACTTGGCTTCTTTTCCTTTCTCTTTACTGATGGAGCAGGGAGAATGCTCACTTTGTTCCAAATTAGGTTGGCAATTTCTCAAATCCCCCCTAACTTTTTGAGAAAAATGCAAGTCAGTGACAAAAAAATGGAAATTAGTTGCCAGAAAGAAAACATTAGAATAATGTCTCTTTAAAATTTGGTACCCTTCTTTATATTAGAGGCTGCTAGGATGATGTTGTAGTTAATTTTTAGCTTTAGATTTGAAAATTCTAGAAATATTCATTGTTTTCTGTTGCTTTACTTCTGGGAAAGTTATTTCTCAGTTTCCTATGCTATGGGTTGAACTAAGGAAGTTTAGTGTGTTCTATTCCAAGTTTTTAAAGCATTTAAATGTTGCACTGTCTGTAAAATGTGTAAGGAGCTGCACTGAATTTCCCTTCCCCCACTTAAAAATACAATTCCTTTAGGAGCAAAAAAACCCCAAAACCTGGAAGCATCTACGTTATACTGAGTAATTATGCCCCCTGGGAAATAGAATATAAAGATCTTTAAAATCATTCAAGTGAGAGAGCAAGCACTTTAACTTCTGCCTCGCAGGAGCTGTGTATTACATCCCCAGCTCCCTGCTCCAGTGTCAGTGTGTCGTGCCTTGCAGGTTCACAGCTCTGGCAGAGGAAATGAAACCCAGTCAGTTACTGCAGGATTTATAGCAGACCTGCTGCTGCAGGAAGTGGTGAAAAGCTGATTGATAGTCTGAGGCAAAACTCCACAACAAGAAACAGGATGTATGTTTGGGTTTTCATGCCCATTTTCCCCTCTGCCCTCACCCCCCTCCATTTCAAGGCACTCTCTCACTTTTTAGTCTCTATTTATAAATCCATGGTGCCCTTTTCTGGTAAAGCACGTGCTGGCTTCCAACACTCGAGGAAATGGATAGGGCTGGACCCGAGATTTGAAGCCAATGTGGTGTGTCTGCTTTATTAGGGGCATTTATCTAAATGGTCCTGTTCCTCCTGCTGAATTATATTTCAGCTGAATTCCAAGTGAAGGGTAAAGTACATCTGCAGACAGAGTATTGAACATCTCCTGTGTTCGTGGGTGCACCAGGCTGGCTGGGAGAGGAGGAGAGGGATCACTAATCAGCCATATTCCCTTGGTTCATAGGCATTTCACAGATATATTTGGGAGGGTAGGAAACAAGAATCATTTTGCTGCACATAAACTGCAGCCAGCCAGCCCTGTGCTGCAGAGTGTGCAGCTAAAGACAGCAAACCTGAAAAGGTTTCTTCTGAAATCTCCCTCACTGTGCATGGCTGAAGCATCCAGCAGCAGGATCTTTCCTGAAAATATCCTCAAAGCCTTTCAGTGGGATATTGTCTAACCTTGGGGGAAAAGTTACCCTAAATAATTGTAATTATGAATCCTTCTGGTATTTTTTCCTCCTGTAACAATCAGAGTTGAAGAAGAAAGTTGTTTGCATCCCAAGCAAATGAAAGAAATGTTTAAGATTCATGTTCTCGTTATCGAATGGGAAAGTTCTGTCAGGTTCAATAACATATCTTGTTCTTTGTTAAAGGTCAAAAAAGTTGGCTGCACTGTGTGAGTCCTTGCAGAAAACCATGCTCAGCAAGTCCCACATGGGGCTGGAGCTGGAAGAGCTGGAAGCAGCAGCAGTGCTGGTACAGGAGGAAGAGAAGGCGTTAAAAGCTGCTGGCACAGTTTCCAAGCAACAGCTGCTTTGCTCCGAGTCGGAGACAAGTGACTCTGAAGAATCCAGCAGCACTTCATCATCTGAGACAGAAGGCTCTGATTCAGATGAGCAGGAGTCCTCGACCAGCGAAGATGGGGAAATAAATTCTTTCCAAGGCACGCTCCAGGAGGAGAGGACAGCTCCACTTATTGACTGTAATGGATTAAGGCAGGGCACAAACACTTCGGCGGTGGAGGTCGGTGATGGAAAATCAAAGGTTTCCTTGCAATCCATGACTCCTGGAAAACTGGTAGAAGAATTAGAAATGCAAATCCACTCTGCAATGAGACTTTCAGAGCAGCCTGAAGGATTGGCTACTGCAGGCTGCATTTCACAGGAACAAGAAGAAAACCCTGTACCCGAGCCTGACAGATTTTCAGAAGATGCTGCTGGGAAGGGAGATTTCTTGGAGGTGTCTCCCAAGCCAAATCCATTTCTTTTTCTCTGCAGCACAAATGAAGATGAAGACTAAAGGACCATGGAGGAGTACAGAGTGACCCACTAGCTCACAGCTTGTTCTGTAATGAGCTGTCCCAAGGCTGTCCTGTGCTGCACAAAAATGTTTTTCTTTTTTGTTGGAGGACAAGACTGCTTTGAAAAGAATTGATAGGACTGTATGATACTCTCACAGTTAATTTTTATTTTCCTCCAATTCAACAGAGCCTCATATTTGATGTGAGAATGTATAATTTCAATAAACTTCTATAAACCGTTTTCATTAAGCTTATTCAGTGATAGAATGATGTCCTAATCAAATACAACTGAAATGACTCATTTTAATTTCTTTTAGCTGTTGGAATTTACTTGAAAAATATCCTCATTATGTTTGTATAAACTTGTTTATGGCATTGTACTGTTATTTTTAATGCTTCATAGCAAACCACATAATGGTTATAAGTTTAAATAGTGATGGCAAATTATTTTAAATTATATAAATTCTGTATTTTTTGTACAAAATAAAAGAAATTTCTATGCCATCAATACAAGATCTTATATGTTGTGTATCTTGTATGGTTGTATCTTATACGTCTAAGAGCTAGAGGTTTCTATTTCTGCAGATCTTCTGTAAGTTCTTTCAGTTTTGTCATGTATTCATTCTTTTGTGCTGTTTTTGAAATGTTTCTATGTGTGGACACTTCTGATGCTGTTCAAAGAACAGAAATCCCAATTATTTAATGTTTCTTTCTGCACATGCTCTCAGTACCACCACAGTAATGTGAACCAGAATGAAGGAACAACAGAGTTTGTGCATCTTGGAACAGGACTGAGAGCAAACCTGGCCTCTGTAGTCCTGGCTTTGTTAGTCTGGCCCACAGCTTTGGCCAACTTGTTTATCCTTTTTTTGCCTTTATATAATGTTCAAATAAGCCAGTCAGGTTAATACAGTTTGTTAGCTAATTTCTGTTACTGAAATCGGGTGGCTGCTGCAAATCATCTGCTGTTACTACTCTACAGAAGGACTTGGGAAGATGGAACATGGACCACCAGGTCTGGCTCAGCAGGAGCACAGACCCAACAGGAGCACCTGTTTCATTCCTCTGCAGAAGCAAGTTTTGATTACTTTTCAACCTTTTTTCTATTAAAAAGTGTATAAAAATCCTAAGCTAAAGGACTTACTCTTCACCAGTGCTGTTCCCTGCTGGAAATCAGCAGGTGAGCTCTGTTCCTGCACCAGCTCCTGCTCAGTGAGAGCTGCAGCCCTCACCTGCCAATATTTTTTATGTTCTTAAATACCTGCTGGTTGCTTAATCAGTCTCTGTGTTCTGTTCCCTGGGGGAGAAACCTTTCCCATCCTGTGTGTCAGGGAGCACTTACTCTTCTAAATGCCAGCAATAAAATCCACACTGGAGCTGCCAAAGTCTGAGAGAAGGGGGAGAAATGCACTTGAGGAGAAAAGAGCAATTGTCCTGCTCTCCCCAAATTCCAGGGATGAACTCAGGAACTTCCTGCATCTGAACAGGGGCTGGAGAAAGCTGTGTGAAACTTGGTGTTTTCTGGCTGTGCAGCTGATAAGGGATGTTGATTGTTGTGGATTGATTGATGGCAATTTTATGTGACCTCTGTAGGGGTGGGGTGTGAAGTTTTTCCATAGGGGGCGATTGGAATTTCACCTGTGACTGAATTACCCAGCACACGTGGAGTGCTCAGGGTGAGCAGTGTCTGTGTGAGAGGGAAGCCTTGCTTCTCCGGAAAGAATGCACACAGACACTTGTGAAAGAAAAGTGGAGCTTTAATACCGTTTAACCAAAATTGAGGCTTACTGAGTCCTGTTGGGAAAAAACCCAAAAGTTAAGGAACTCCACTAAGGAGTCACATTTATGTAGAGGGGAGGGAGGGAAGCCTTTGCATCCAGGAGTTGGCTGGAAAAGGATGGAGTTGTCTTAGGGATGTGCTTATTCATGTAGTGCTTTAAGAATAATGTGTTAAAATCAACAAGTGAAATACTGGAAACCATCAGAAGGAGCTAAACAAATGTGTTTTGATTTTTATTCCTTTTTCTCATGGGGACAAGTGCCACCTTTTCCTTTCTTTCCCTGAATTAAAAATTAGAACCAAATTGATTAAATATCTTTTTTCCCCTGGCTTTTCTTAATTCCAAACAGATTTGCGAAAAGCTTGTAGAGGCTTTGCTGCACGTCAAAAAAAGAAAGCATCGATTAGCCTTGATTTACTGCAATAAATGATAAATATGGCAAAGGCATTGATTCACAGCCCTGAGTGAAGGGGACGGGTGACCCTCCACCAGTGCTACAGCTGAGTGTTGTCACAGCCCAGCCGATGGCTCAAGGCTGCAGAAAACAAACAGGGAAACACATGTCAGGCAGATAAATTGCTCTGCTGTTTAGAGCTCTCCGTGGAGGCCATTTGTCTCCAAGATAAGGAAGAATGCACTCCAAAGCCGGCGGGAGATAAGCTGGGAGAAGAAAATGAATGTGGAGCCGCTGTGGTGGCACTTGGGCGGTGGCACAGGGAGCAGAGAGGGTCCCCCCAGCCCAGGGTGCCTGCAGGGAGCAGGGTGAGCACCCAGGGAAGTGTCTCACGGGAACTTGCAGGCTTTTCCTAATCGTTTCAGTAGTGGATGATATTTATACCTTTACAGGAAACAAACAAATGGTGCCGGTGTCAGTTGTCTGAGTCACCCAAGTGTTTCCTGAGCCTGTCGTGGATCTGTTCCTCCCCTTTTTCGTGGTACGTGGGCTGCAGCCTGTGGTTATGTGGGCACATGTGAGGCATGATTTTGCATTGACACAACAACTCTGGGTTTGTAGTACTGTGGTACCCATAAATCAGGCTATTTTTATATCCTTAGGTTTTGGAGAAGTGACGGTCCCACTTCGACAAATGCTGAATTTGGTGACCTGACTTGAGATCAGATCCAAAATGCACTTGGTAATGTTGGTTTGCATTTTTTGTTTTCTCATATCATAAGCCACCATACAGCATCAACTGAGCATAGCTGGTGGCACTTTGAGGATACTTGGAGACAAAAACAAGATCTGTGTCCCTTAGGTGAGGACTAAGATGTTGGCAGAGCTCCATGATAGACAGCTCTGGCCCCAGAGCAGCTCATTTCTGTGGGAGAAGCTTCCTTTATAGTGATGAGCATGGAAAAAGGCAAAAAGTTTGAGGTTTAGAAAGCAGCAAGGTCAGTAGGTGATAATGTTACTCCCCAGTGACCCCAGGAGCTCTGTGGCCAGTCCCTCTTTAATGCTGATGTGCTGAGTGACTTCAGAAATAATTTTCCCTGGTTTCACAGAGGTACCAGGCCTTACTCAGGAAGGTCCAGACTCTGGAAGGGGAGTGAAAAGGAGTAAAACTCAAATCTGGCAGTGGAGATTTCTCAATCTGCTACCGACTTGTGCAGGGCAAGGGCGAGCAGCTAAAATCTGCCATTTCTGATGTATTCCTAAATACCCTTCTGTGTATCAGTATCCAAGTGACTCAAGGTGCCTTGGGAGCTGTGGTGCTCACCCATACCAGCTGGAGTCACTGCTCCTCTAAATCCCTGGAAATTTGACAAAGCTGGCCGAAATCAGATCCCAGAAACCTCTTAAAAAAATGCATCGTGTCTGAAGGCTTGGCCTCTATTCCACTGTGTATCAGTACCTCCATAAAACACCTCAGAGCCCTCTGCCCAGGGCATCTGTGAGGCCTCAGCACCACCTGAACAAGACTTTGGTGGCTCTCAGGGACAGGTCCTTTTCTCAGGCAGTCCTGGGGCACAGCTGACTTTGATTCCATAACCCAGGATCAAACCCACTGGGTGTGTCTGAGACCATTTCTAGCACTGGAAACAGATCCCTGGTGCTTCCTCTTGGCAGGAAGATTGCCTTCCTTGAAGAGCCAGAAATGTAAATGCCTCTCTCACTCGTCACTGATTTGGCTTGTACCCCTCTTCTCCATGCAGAGCCCCCCTTCTTGAGTGTTACCCTGCTCCAGGAGGTCCCATCTCTGTTCACAGGATGCTCCTCCACAGCACACCTGCTCTTTATGGCAATATATTTTATTTTACATCATTTTTTATTTTCTTGTTCTGCCACTGGGATATGGTGACACCTCACCACGTCCTGCTTTCTGCAGGGTGGGAGCTGCAAGGGCTGGAGAAGCAGCACAGAAGCTGCTGAGCAGGGAGCCAGCGCTGACCTTAAACAAAGCTGTGCCTGGGGAGCGACAGGAGGAGAAGGTTCAGCAGCCACTTCTGTCAGGAGCCAGCAGCTGTGTGTGCTTGGCCTCTGCCGGGCAGGCCTTGGCTTCCCAGGGAGGGCAGGGATGGCTGCTGCTTGCAATGAGCATTTTGCAACCTTCAAAACCTTCAGTTGTGCTTTTGGTCTGGAGTCAGTGGTGGGGTGAGTGGCTGCAAACATTCCTCTCTCTAATTGTGCATGTGTGAGAGATTTGGGAGTATAACTCATAAATGGTAATGAGATGTTTAAAGCATAAATCAACAGTATATCAAGATGAGAGCAAATCCTCTCAACTGTGCTCCAAACAATCCAGGTAGTGACCTGCTGGCTGCACCCTACCTGCCAGGGCTGTGATTACATTTCATCTCCTGTCCGCAATTTTTGGCAATTATGCAGAAATATCCCGTTTCCTGCAGTAAATAAATAGGGATCCGTGTTTTGCCTTGATGTAACTCCACCTCCTCTAATATGCTGCATTGTCCATTGATTTGCCTAATTATGTGTATTACAACTGCACGAGGCGCTGGGTAGCAGCAGGGGTCCGTGCTGGGGAGAGGAGGAGGGTGATTGCTCCATCTGTTCCTCCGAGCTGCCGGGAGAAGCGTCGGGAGTGAAGTGGGAAATGGAGGGAAGGAATTACCATTTAGTGCAGGTGCCTCTGGAAGGGGAATCCCACTGCCAGGTGCTGGCAGGCGGCTCTCCTGAGCTCCCCACGTGCTTAATTACCCTACAGCGAGTCCTCCCATCTCGAATTAGAGCAGGCAATTGCTACTGAAGCCTTGAAACAAAACGGGGAGCGTAGCAGGGTTTCATCCATCTCGCTGCAGAGACCTGCATTTCCCATCCAGCAAGATTCATGCCCCATTCAGCTGAATTTAAAAGCACTTACCTGGAATTAGATGATTAATTTTAAAATCTGAATGTAGGAGTGCAGCAGACAAGGTCAAAGCATTCGAGCTGTGAATCTGGGTTCCAGTGATGACATTAAAAAGAAGCAAGTGCGATGCTTTGTGCTGTGGATTTAGGAAGAAGTTGCTCAGGACTGTGGGAGTCAGTGCAGGGAGAACCAGGAGAGCATGGGATGAGCTGTCAGTAGTTGCTGTCCTGAACAAGGAGCTTTATTCCTCCCCAGCTGCTTCTCTCTCTGTCACGCTCCCAGATCCCTGATGGATCAGGGGTGGCAGTAGGGTAATGTGCTGCTCGTTCCCCTGCTGGTTCCTGCTGCTGCCAGCAGGTAACTCAGCAAATCATTTTGTTAGTCCGACTGGAAAATATCCGAGGGATAAAAACTGCCCAGAACCTGTTGTGTGCCATCATAACAAGCAACGCACAGGGACTGTAACATCCCGGGAACAGCGCACCTGGGGGGGAACACTATCAAAGTTAAAGTTGTGGTGTGTATCCTGTGGCGTTTTAAATTGCCTTGGCACTTCTTTGTGGGCTTCTGCACCCCAGGGCAGTGCTGTGAGAAGTTACACACAGTCTGTGCAAGCTGGGCTTGTCCGGGTGATCCTGTGGCACCATGTGGGAGGATCCCAGCTTCATCCACACAGGCTGCTGCATCGAAGAGCTGTGGGTATCACGTACAGGAGCTGTGAGACTGAACCAAGGTGCCTGGCAGTGCTCCAGTCCTTTACCCACGGTGTGAAGGATTAGACAAGGATTTGGCATGGGGCACCAGAGGAGAGTTGCCTTTTACCTTCAGATGTCTGACAGCAAACCCCATCGGTCTCGGTGGTGGAGGGTGTGGAGGCTCTCAGAGTAAGGGAATAGCACTGCCTAAAAACTGGGATAAGTCTCTATTCCAAGAAGAGCCTGGTGCTAACATGATTATGCTCTGAATTCCCCAAGGTTTGAGCTATGAATAATTGCAGTGATGCACCTTTCCTGAACCTATTACACAGCAGGTTTGGACAATGCTCTCAGGCACAGGGTGGGACTCTTGGGGTGTCCTGTGCAGGGCCAGGAGCTGGATTTTCATGATCCTTATGGGTCCCTTCCAGCTCAGGATATTCCAGGATTCTGATAGCTGAAACTGCTCTTAATAACCCTAAAGGAAAGTCCTAAATCACACTTTGCTTATAAACTGCGAAGCTGTCGGGTGTCAGTGCAAAGCCAGCATGGGCGTGTGTGCGCCCGCACAAGTGTGTGTGTGTGTGTGTGTGTGTTAATCAATTTGTTTTTCAAAGTGGCTAAAAAGAGAAGCCTGAGGAGTTCCCCCTGCGAGGTGATTTCCCTGGATGCTGCTCCTTGCGCTAATGGTATCCTCTCACCAGAGAAAACATCCCACTCCAGAGCTGAAGTGGTTGGCAGGAGCTGTAATTAAGGTGTGAAGAGACTTTCCACACAAGAACCTGCCTTCCCATGTTGGGCTCCTCGCTTGAGAACAGAGACTCTTTGGCAATTGGCTTTTACAAATGGGCTTGGAAGCCTGTTTGTATTCCTGCTATTCTGTTTGGATTGCTAATCCTCCAATTTGCACCTTAAATCCCTTAAAATAAAACAAGGGCAGAAATGTTGTTGCACCGATTTACATTAATAAGTGTAAGAGAACAAAATATTTATAATACAAGTATTTCTGGATCCAACTTTATCAAAACCTCTTTCCCAAACTGCAATTAATATATTTTTTAAATTCTGCTAGTTGCTAGAACAGTAATTCTGAGGCTTAGAAATATGGTTTAGATATTTTTTTCTTAAAGAATTGTTGGCTTTATTAATTTAGTAGAGATTTATAGGGGGAAAAGAGAAACTAAAGAAAATAGTGACGCATTAGCTGGGTAGGAGAAATGATTCAAAGTAATGTGAGGAAAGTCACAGACCAGTCCATTAAGAGAATCTGTTGGATCTTGACGAGTCATGGGAAGATATTTTCGTTGATAATGTGAAGCAGACCCTGGTGCACGTGGGAGTGCGGGAGGCTTTGTGCTGGGAATGCCCAGCCCTGAGCGTGTGGCTGCTCAGGGATCCACGTCCTCCTTCCCCATGGGCTCTGACCTGACCAGGCCCTGCAGAAAAGGCTGGAGCTGCAGTATCAGCTTTTCTTGGCTGCTAATGTTGCTTTAAACCAGCCCTGAGTTCCTTGAAATTGGCTGGGTATTTCCACAGGATCCCCCCCCCAGGCACAATGAGGGATGAGGACGAGTAATTTTCACTCATTACTCTGTTTTCTTGAGTGACCACGGGCACCTCCCTTACACTCCTGGCACCCCACATCCCTTAAGATTCCAGCAGTAAAGCTCCCTTGCCAGGCAGTGGTGCTCCCCAGCTAGAAGCAGGAAAGAGGTGAAATCTGTGTTCATATCCTATTTTTCTCTTCAATTTACATTTTGCTGGCAAGTTCCTGAGGTTACAGGTTAATCAATGGTGCAGAGAAACTGGGTGATCTGGTGTAACTGGGCCTGAACACTGGAGCAAAGCAGTGGCAGCTATGAGCTGTCAGGGCCCTGCTGGGATATCAGTATTAGATGGATGTTTTATAGATTAGGGAAAAGGGGCCGGATGAGTGGCAGCGGTGGGGAAAGTGCAAATACCCGGAGACATCCAACGCTGGGAATGTGGTTTGAGTGCTGAACTGCCCCTCGCATTACACACGCAATTACAAGCTGTGTGGTGAGCAGATGGGAGCTCCAGGGAGGCTTTAAGCTGGCGGAACGCGCGTGAGGGAAGGCAGGAGAAGATATCCAAACCTCCCCTGGAGAGTGCGAGCCGCGCACGCCGCGGTCCCGGCTGGATCCGCTCCACGGGCGTGCTGGTGTAACTCCACTCTGGGGAGCTGGATGCTGCTGCTGTGTTGAATCCATCCTAAAGATGCCACAAGAAGTGCCTGTGGAGGCTGGCTCTGTGCTCAGCCACAGGAGATGCCATGAGCCCACAGGCTCTGCTGGCCTTTCCTCAGCATTCCCTGAGCTCCAGGACTTCCAGGCTTTGATGAGACTTCTGGGCGCTGCCGTGTGCTGGAGGAAAGTCCCCTGGGAGGACAAGGATATCGTGACTGGAGTGTCCTTTGCTTTTCAAACTCACCTGTGGCTGCTGCCGTTCTGTCCCGAGCTTGACTTCGTGTCCTTCCAGCAGCCTGGCACGCTGGAGTCCGTGGAGAAAGAGGTTGGGAGCTCGGCCAGAGGTGCGACCACAGCTTTCCTGGCCTCGTCCCTCACTGGTAAGTTTGCATCTTGCTTTGGGGAATAAAGACAGGAAAAAATGGACACATTTGGCTTAAAAATAAGCTGCTGAATTGCACTTTCCATCAGCTCCAAGAGGCTCCAAGGTGCCCAGCAGTGGCCTCTGCCCGCTGCGGGTGGGGTGGGAAATTGAAACCTGGAGATTTCACAGGCGACAGAAGAGCTCCATGCAAAACACACTGCACAACTCGAGGAAAAAGGTCTGCGAGTCTCCAGCCTGAATTTTCACTCCACCCTAGTCCAACACCAGCCCCTGGCAATTCTTTGCTGGCTGAGATTAGTCCGTGGGCGTCTTTAATCTCACATGCTAAATCGGAGCAGAGTTTCAGTCTGTGCAAGCCCGCCCGCCTGCGCCGGGAGTTCTGATTCTCTTTTTCCGTTACTTTTTCCCTATTGCTACAACAATTAATTAAGAATGGTTCTGCTGAACCCTGTTGATTCATTTGGCACTTGGAAGCTTAATGAGGTGTGAACCTGCAGACTGCGGCATCGGTGTAGCTGACACGGTAATTTATATCAATTGCCGTGATTAGTCCAGGTCCTCAATCACCGCGTTGTTTCTCCGAGCAATCTGTCACAGCCCGGACGGGGGGACCTCAGTGCTGGGTTTCTCTTACACTGGCAGCAATGTTCTCGAGGTGCTGCTAACAAGGAAAATACAACTCATGGGATGCTTTGAGAATAGCAACACACAAATTGCTTTGGTAATTACATGTGCTTTTCTCTCCCGAGATGACTGAGATGAAGCCCTGGTTTGCAGTTAGAGCAGCTGCGGGGTTGGGGTGCAGGTATCTGCCCAAACGGCGTTTTGGGAGGGTGTTCTTTCGAGGTCAAAAGGTCTTGTTGCTTCAGCCTGTCAGGAGCTGGCTGTGAAAATCACTCTGTGGGCTGCCGTGTTCGCTGTGCCGTGACGAGATTATTCATCAGGAACTTTAACTTCTGCAAATTCAGCCCAGGGCCGTTGGAGCCACCCCGGATATCTTTGCCCATAACATGGGGTTGAGTAGAGCACAGCAAGGGCTGTGTTACCTCTGCAACCACACTCCCCCCCAGTCTGTCCTTGGTGATGCCACTGCATCTTATTAACTTCCATATTCTAACAAAAATCATGGAATCGTGGAATGGGTTGGAAGGAATCCTAAAGACCATCCCGTTCTATCTCTGCTGCCACGGGCAGGGACACCTTCCACTGTCCCAGGCTGCTCCAAGCCCCAATGTCCAGCCTGGCCTTGGACACTTCCAGGGATCCAGGGGCAGCCACAGCTGCTCTGGGCACCCTGTGCCAGGGCCTGCCCACCATTACAGTGAAGAATTTCTTCTTAGTGTCTAATCTAAACCTGCCCATTCCCTCTTGTCACTACAGTCCTTGTGAAAAGTCCCTCTCCAGCCTTTTAAGCCCCTACAATCATGCAAATGCAACTGTTTGGAGTTTTGAAAACAACTTGATGTTGAGGCATAATGAGAAAGAGAACGGCAAGCTCTCTTTTGGCAGCCTGAGCTCAGCAAAGCCACCACAACATAAATCATCATCTGTGCTCTTCAAAAATACCTGCTGGATGGGTTGAAGGTCCATTGCCTGCTGCTGCATCATCTCCAGGTATACCTGTACACACCTGCCTTGTCTGTTGTGTGAGGATGGCACTTTGTGGGCCACCAGCGAGCCCATTGCCACATCCTGGCTGGGGACAAGGGCTGGGATGGGCAGGGAATCCCTTGGTGGCAGCTGCTGGAGGCAGAGGAGCGTTGAGCACAGCGGGACGCGGGAGCGGGGCCTCTGCGGCGCCGGGCAGGGGCTGTAAATCAGCCCTGCTGATGGGGAGTGGTTTAAATCAGCCTAATTGAGCTGGTGTGGTTTCAATGGAGCTGGTGCTACTTTTGTTTATTTTATGCCTGATTAATGGGAAAATAAACAAACCACCCCCCTGAACTGAAAGCAGAAATGTGAGAAACTGAGCTACAGCGAAATAAACCCACCTTGAATTATTCCCTTAAGCTGGGTCTCTAAACAGGAGACATGGATACATGAATAAATCTAAAAAGCTGAACAATTAGGGTAAAGATCTTTTTAATGTTCACAGGACCAGCAGGAAATCTTAAAGTTGATTTTTCTGGAAAAGGAAATTCTGCATATTCAATGTTAATGCTTTTAAACTGATCAGTGAGGCAGGGGCACATCATTTCTGTACCATTGCAGATGTGTAAACTAATTTTAACACCCTTTCTATTTTCAGCACAGAGTCCTTAGAGTAAGTGAGCGTTTGACCTGTAACTGCTGAGAGTAGTGTTCACTTTGGGGCCCATGTGTAGAGAAATATAATTTATTTTAATGATATTTAAGCTAATGAGCTTGGCTAATAGATATTTTTGAAGCCCTTTATAGGGGTTCAGTCACGGGACAACACGCCACTGGGTACAAATGCTCATTTACTCTGCGAAATGTCAGAGAATGGCCCAGCTATTAGTAAAGTGCATTCTGTTTGATTTTTAAGAATATATTTCCATAAATTACTGGCCCTAGAAGTGAAATAAATCAGCCAGCTATTCAGTGAAATCTTAAATGTTAATTGAGAGTCACGGGAGCGGCTGGAGCCGAAGGAGAGGAGGACGTGGGGGATCTCCCTGGGTGCTGGCTCAGAGGCTGCCTCACCCCATGGCTTGGCCAACAGGCCTCCCGTCGATGTGTCCATCCCAGGTCTGGATTCACTTCTGCTGCTGGGGATCCTGGCAAGAGCCCTCCCCATGGCCGGGCCATTGTCCTGCCATCCTGGGTGCCACCAGTGAGCAGGTTGGGGTCGGCTGGGCGGGCTGGTGCTGCTCTCCTGAGCAACTTGGACAGCCTGGAAGTGAAAAGTGAGCCCTGGGGGAGGATGGGGATTGAGAAACTGGGGACCACAAGGGTGATGGTCAAATGAATCACCTGGGCTCCACCCTGAGTGTCTGGGTGCAGGCACTTGAATTACACCATGTAATGGTGTAGGCTCAGCTTCTTCCCTCTAGACCTGCTTGAATTTGCGATATCAGGATGGTTCCTTGCATGTTCCTTTCTTATTTATTTTGCTTAATGCCAGCAAACCAATGATTCCCATTGAGGAAAGATGTTTCTTCCACTGGCACCAGCTTGAGCTGGTCACGTTTTCAGCAACCCCAGAACTCTGCAGGACTGGGCAGGGGAAAATGTATCCGTGATGTCATTGCATCAGGGAATACCAGAAGGAAACAGACCTTGCAAGGTCTCTTTTCCTGCCCTCAGGCAGGTTGATCCCTGTCAAAATCATTCCCAGAAGCTGTTTATTTAACCCCTTCCTGAGCTTTGCCAGCACTGGAGATCCTACAGTGTGTCCCTGTCAAGCATTGTTAGAGTTCTGGTTACAGCCTGTGGCGTGGATGTGTTGTTACACAAGTGCTTCACAACAAGGACAGCGGGTTTCTCTTCTCTCCTTATTAGCAGCAAAGATGTGAAGCTCCTCCATGCCCCAGAACAGCAGTAGCAAAGGGAGGGGGCAAGGGCAGCAATTAAATCTGTGCCAGTGCTGTCTGTGGGCAAACCCTGAGGCTGCTCAGGACCCCGGATCTGAACTCCCCCATCTCCTTTCCTCTTCCTTCTGTCAGGTGCAACGGTCTGGGTTTGTGCTGTGCATCCTCCTCCCGGTATTGCTCCAAAAGCTCCGTGCCTCCAGACATGCTGATCCACAGGTAAAGCTGTGGCACCTCCACATGCCAGCAGCCCAGGCCTGCGCTGAGCAGATGAAAGATTATAGTGATCAATTTGGTGAGAAGGGAGATTTTTCTCCATCTGTCCACCCTCAAGGCTCTATTTCCTCATAAACCATTCCCCGAGACATCAGGAAAATTGAAGCTGTTCAGAAATGGAAAAGATAGTTAACCCAAAATGAATGAATATCTGACACGCTGGCTGGCTCTCTGGAGCAGGAAAGGAGCAGCCAGCCGAGCCCACAGCTCTCCTGCACCACGCTGGCTTCTGCAAAGAGGAAAGTGCCTCAGATGCTGATGTTTTCACCCATCATCACTCCCCTCCAAGCTGCTCCGCTCAGCCAAGCACATCCAAACCCTCCTCCACTCTGCTCAAAGATGCCTCTGCCCCAAACCACGCAAGAGGAGGGCTGGGATGGACCCCCCAAACGGAGCTGTTGCATCCGTGTGGGAAGTGCTCATTAGCAGAGCCCGGGGCTGACGGGCTGGTCCTGGCCGGCCACAGCGATTTCCTCATTTGGAATACGGGCTCCGGGCCCCGGGGCTCTCTGCTCACTCAGCAGTTCCAAGTGTAATGTGGTTGCACTGGTTTGCATTTTAAGGGAGCAGCAAAAGATGAAGAAGACCGTTTACAGGATCTATGTTTGTGCAGCTTTCACGTCCCATGATTCCAATCCTCCCAGCTTCATTAGCACTCAGTGCAAAATTTTTTGGAAGCAGGAGGGTTGGGGCAGGTTTCCAGGCAGGACTTCAGGACACAGTAGGGCACCTGCCTGCATTTCCCTCTTGGGGCTGGATGAACCGAAGGGATGTAATTCTTGTCCTTATCCAGGTGTGCCTCCCTCCCCAGCCTGGTTCTTTTAAGGAATTTAACTCTCTTCCTCCTCCATCACTTCTCCTTTTTTTTATTTTCCTTTCTGCTGCAATGGAGAACATTTGTTACAGCCCCACACAGACTTCTTGGCAGCCAAAGATCTTCTGGCCATTCCCCAGACAGAGCAGAAGAAAAGGTGTGAGCCACTGGGTTTGGAAAGATCCTGCAAGGAAAATGGTGTGGATGAATCTGCAGATGAGCCTGCTGAAGGAGAAATCTGAGGGTTTTCTGTAGGTGCACAGGGGTGGCTTTCCTGAGGGGCAGGCATGGCCAGGGATCAGGAGTGGGAAGGAGCTCCTTGGAGAAGTTGGGAGCTGCAGGGCAGACCTCAGCCTTCCTCTTAACCATGCTCAGCCTACGGATGCTCCAAAGCCACGAGGAAACGCTGGCACTACATGATTTTATTTTTGCCTAAAGCCAAGTTTCTGCCAGGAATATTTCTCCCACGTATCCTGAACTGAGCCTGCGTGGGCAGCCCCCAGCAGCTGGTGCTGTCTCCCACCAAAGCCCAGTGGCAGCAACTGTGGCAGGGAGGCCAGAGCTGCATCCCAAAATAATTGGAGTCCTCACGAGATGGAGAGCAGAGTGCTCAGCCTGGGGGAATGAAAACCACTTAATCCTGCAAAGATACCCCTGGAGCCGTGGGTGATGCCGGGGGATGATGGTCCAGGGGAGAACCTTGTGGCAGCACCTCAGCCCACTGACACTGCAGGAAAGAGCTCAGCTCTTCCCACAGCCACCATCCTGCTGCCATCCCTGTCCCCATCTCCCTGCCATCCCTGTGTCCCTGCCAGCCCCGACCCGCAGCTCCCTCTGGGCTTTCAGATGCTTCTACAATGCCAGCTAGGGTTGGGAGCAGCATGCTATTGTAAGCATGAATGCAGAACCAGTCCCTTTCCTACCAGCTGTCAAAAAGTATTATTTAATCTCAAATAGCTCTCAGTAGCTTTTTTTTGTTGTTGTTTCCTCTAGTTTGTTTTAAGAAGGTTGTTGAGTGTGAGAAAGCAGGAAGCAGTGTCAATAACACAGTGGGTTTTTTTCTTTTCACAGACACCCTTTGAACTCCTTTTACTCTGCCTTCCCTCCAGTTACATTTACACACCCTATAAATAACCTTCCAGGGCTTTGAAATGCTTTTATTAAAGCTAAGAGTGGAGTTTTTTTCCAAATCCAGTGTTATTTGCTGCATTATCTGTAGACAACCTTCAGCATAATTACTATAAATGGCTTTAGGTTTTAACCCGTGCCTGTGTGTGCTGAATGAGAAGGAAAACTGGGCAGGAAAGTGGCAGAAGCTTGGGAAGGAGATGATGGATGTGCTGGGACCCCATGGCCTCGGGTCTCTGGGGTCTGTGGGGTGAGGGGAGCTGAGGCCAAGCCTGACCCAAGTCACTGCCCACGCTCATCCTTGGGGACAGCTGCCCTGGACACTTGCAAGGTCCTACGTGAGCACTGGATGTCTGAATCCTCCGGTCTCTGCAGCGACAGCTCTGCTGGGAGGCACTGAGAGCAGTGTTTGGGGAGTGAACACAGTGGGTCCATGAGCAGGGTGTCCCCAAGTCCAGTCTGCCCTGCCCAAAAGCCCTGCAGGTCACCTCTGCACCCGGGGAGGGAACCTGGACCAACATCATCGTGTTTGGGGTCAGTTCAGCACAATCTGGCTTTCTGGGATGGATATTTCTGTTGCTTAGTTGTTACTTTAGGCTTTACCTTGGTAAATCCCAATTTTCATTCATTTAAGCCAGAAAATGATGGTCTTTCATAATAATTCTCTGCTGCTTGAAGTGCTCTGTTCCTTGGCTTCCCATGCCAGAAGCTTTGCAGATCTTGCAATAAGGTTTTGGGATTTCTCTGCTCTGGATTCCCTTCCTTCCCACTGTCCTTTGTGGTGCAGCAAATTGATGCAAGCCACCTGTACAGCTTTCACTGACCCTCATTTTGCTCTTCTCCCTGTTTTTTTTTTCTATTAGTCATCACGAAGGCTGTGGCTTTAAAGAAGTGTTCAGGGTAAGTTTTGCTGTCTCCTGGAGCCAAGTCCGTGGAAAACCACCAGGTCCCCTTAGTGTAGCCCTCGGTGACAGCAGATGAAGCTTTCTGGTCACTTAACAAGGTGTGAGGTAAGACCACTCCCACCAGCCTTGCAGCCCCCACAAGTGTTTATCTCTGCCTCTTACCTCACTAAATGATGAAAATCTCCTTCACCATCATCAATCTCCAATTTTCTGTGCCACCAGGCTGATGCAGAAAACTCCTGCAGCTCACCTGGGCTGGGGGTGGCTCTGCTCTGATGAATGTCCCTTGCAGCCACCTGCCACAAGAGCTGGATCTAGACGGGCTTTAAGGTACCCACTAACCCAAACCATTCTCAAATTCTATGATTCTATGAATTTGAATGTCAGGAAATGACTGAAAACCAACCCACGATATGTCGAATTAATTGAAATATTTCTGTTTGCGAATGAACACTTTTTTCTTGCTTTCTTAATATCTACGGATGTACAATTAAAAAAACAGCTCCTTAATATGATATTAACTAGAAAGTTAAGTCTTTATCGTAATTTTAAATAGAATAAAATA
The DNA here is from genome assembly GCF_000738735.6 of Corvus cornix cornix. Lineage (NCBI taxonomy): Eukaryota > Metazoa > Chordata > Aves > Passeriformes > Corvidae > Corvus > Corvus cornix. The sequence continues at coordinate 17,305,836 of NC_046342.1, read as the reverse complement.
TTACAGTTGTGACAGTGGTGGATTAAACAGTCTTTAATGCATTTATTCCTTCCCGATGGATTTCACTGTTTTCAGGTGGACACTTTTGGTAAGGGGAATGAAAACCACACAAAAAAAAAAAAAAAGACTCATGGGAGAATGTTATTACTACCGAAGAATAAACCCAGTAGTCCTGAAATATTTATAAACACATTGTTGGTATTATTGGGATGATGCATTTTGTAGGAACTGAAGGAAGGAGGAATTTTCCTGACCAGTGTGCTGGGAGCCTGGCAGGTAATTTTCTATTCTAGATGTAGCTTTTGCAGGCGAGTGCGAGCGATGAAGGGCATTAGCTAAATAAGAGATGATTTAGTGGTGATGGCACTGTTGGTCCACAGATCCCACAGCTGCTAAATTTCAATATAAACTCCATAACTCTGGAGGCAGAAAGAACTGAACACGCACAAGAGACTGTTTCTGAATATATTTTTCCCCCTCTCTCCAATAAAAGGCACAAATAATAGCATATTTTTCAAAGTGCAAAGCACTTTACATTGCAAATAGTTGCATTAAATTTACATTTCATGGGTGAGTGGCCATAGCTGCTGCTTGCCATATCCTTGCTGGTGGCACTCCAGCAGTCGTACATGATCTAGTGCCCACTGGGCTGTGTGTGCCTGGGTTGTCCAGGAGCAGAGTGGCCTGAGGGCAGAGCACTCTCGAGCTCCATGAGCACCTCCCACAGCTTTGTCTTCAAAGTCAGAAGGCAAAGGAGTGGGAGCACAGGGAAGCAGGTGCTGGGAGAAGGCCTAGTGCAGCGAGGTAGTGAATTCTGGGCAAAGCCAAGGGGAAATCCATTCTTCTGGCACAGGAGGGACATGATTGCTGTGCCCTCGAGGCTGGGGGAGCAAGACACATCCTTTTGTTCAGGGTAGCAGCCAAGCCATGCGTTCCAGCTCGGCAGCGGCCGGCGCAGATACGCGGTGCTTCCCTGGAAAGGTCAGCGCACTCGCTGTCCCCGTTCTCTCCAGAGGTGATCGATGAGATGCAAACACTGTGCTGACAGTTGTTCTGGCCATGGAAAACTCATTTTCTGCTGCTCCTCACTGGGAGGTGCAGAATGGCCACTGTCACCCTGATAATGGGTGTGCTGCTCCTGCCACGCGCCACCTTTCTGGTTTGTGTTGGCAGAGACAATTTTCATGGAATCACAGAATAATTTAGGCTGGAAAAGACCTCTAAGACCATTAAGTCCAACTGTTAACCCAGCACTGCCAGTGCCAGTCTCCAAGTGCCACATCCACATGTCTTAAATCCCATGTCTCCAAGTGCCACATCCACTTCTTTTAAATCCCTCCAGGGAAGATGACTCCACCACTGCCCTGGGCAGCCTGTTCTAGGGCTTGACAACCCTTCAAGTGAAGAACATTTTCCTAATAGCCAGTGTCAGATAATTTCCTATATAATATCCAATCTAAGATTAATTCTCACGCCCTCTTTGAGGAGCTCCCTGCCGGAGCCACCCTGGCAGTTACAGGCTCCCTGATTTTCCTGCTTAATCAGAAAAGGTTGCCCTCCCCTCCTAAAGAAGTGAGGGCTTTCCCTGCCCCTGCAGATAATTGGTGCTGTGCCCAAGGCCACTGGCCAAAACCTGGGTGCTCCCTGGGGCTGGGTGTGTTGTAGGAATGAGTGTGCAACCCCTGGCCATAGTCCTGTCCCTCTGCAAAGTCCCTCTGCCACCAGCACGTAGTGTCAGGCAGGAGCCCAATGCTCCTTCACTGCCATAAGAAAATGTGAGGGCTTTTTTTTTCCTTTGTTTATTTGCAACATCCTTGATGGCTTTTCTGATCAGTCCATACCATGACCTTCTCACTGAGTGCATAGTTTCACTTCTAGTCTCAAGGCTTACTGTTTGTCATTTTTCTGTATTGGCTTTGGCACCTGTGAGCCCAGGGTCTGCACCCGAGTCACTCCTCACCTGCAGGGATTATTCCTCATTAGTTGCTGTGCTGGCATTTACCATCCTGGCAGCCTCTAGAGCCTGCCTGGTGCGTGAGGCCAGGCTGAGTCACAGCTGGGTTTGCATCTGTGGAAAATTAGTGGAGACCTGAGAAGGCAGAGTGGGGTCTGATCCCATCTCCAGAGAGCACAGCAGGGCAGGGGTGCCGGCACGGGGAGCTCTGGTGGGAGTGTGTTCATTCCAGGCATGGAACAAGCATTTATTTCCCGTGGGACTTATCCTGCTGTGGTTTTTGTCCACCAGTGCCCACACTCACAGATTAAAAACCCACATGGGTTTGCCTGCCTGTGCTGCGGCTAGGACTTCGCCGATGTGTAACTGTAGATGCCTGTTGGGATTTGCTCTTCTGGATTTGTTTGCAGGCTCCTGGGAGAGTTCTCCCATTTTATGAATCTTTTTCCTGCACACTGTGCTGCTGTTCCCTGCGAGCAGCAGTGCAGCAGCACCGTATCACCGAGCCTCACACCGTGCCACGGCCTGTGCCACGTCCTGGGGCCAGCTCCTGCTCGCAGCATCATCATTGCCAGAGCGGTCCCCCATGAAAGAATCTCAAGCAGTTCCTTAATAAACTAGTTCAGCGTATAAAGTATTTAACTGTTGTGTAATTTCCTGGCAAGCCAGCAGGTCCCCTAATAAATGCAGGAGCGTCGTGCTGGCTCCCAGCCAGTGCTCAGGCGTCCCTGGCCACTTGCCCTGTGCCAGCTCATAAAATCCTCCCTTGCTGGCTCCCCTTCCCATCCCACTCCCCACTCCAGATCCTTGCAATGGCACAGCCAGGCAGGGGGGTCTCTGTGAGCCCCTCAAGGCCTACTTAAGGCTCATTGCCCTGTCCTCTACAGGGGGGAGGCTGGACAGTGTCACCTGGCCACCATGGCCCCAGCACTCGTGTGACAGAAGCAGTTTTTCTCCTCCCGTTTGCACACACGGAGCCCTTTCCCCAGGGGTCAGGTGGTTTCTGGCGCCTGCAGCAAAGCCACAGGAAATATCACCAGCTTCAGGGGTTTCTCTGGGTTTTAGCAGTTTCTCACCTTTCCGGGCAGGAGGAAAAGCATGGAGAAATGATTCATCCCACCCCTGAAAACCAAGCCAAAACCCACCAGGGAACCAGCCGAGCCTCGGGCAGCAAGTCAAACCTCCCCATGCTCTAACCCAAGGTCACGGCTGTGGGGCCTGACTCACATACCTCAACCTTTAGGGTCTGATCCCAGGGGCCTTATGCCTCACCACAGTGGCCCATCCCTTCTTTCTGTTCATTAATTCCCTACAAAACCCCCAGCTGCTGCCTTCCCCACAACTTTCTCCCTTGAGGCTCCTCGCTCCTTGCCAAGTACTTGGGGTCTGTTGGGCTGCTGATGCATCTGCTGAGGTGTTGGTGGGTCTGCTGAAGTGCTGGTGGGTTTTTTAGGGTGCTGGTGGTCTGTTGTGGTGCTGGTGGTCTGCCAGGGTGCTGCAGCCCCCATCCATGTGCTGTCCCAATGTGCTGGCCAGCTGAGGGAGGCACACGGGCCGCGCTGCGTTTGAACCCGGAGGGAGGTGGGACTGGGATGCAGCTTCAAAGGCTCTGAACCGGTTGCCAAGAAGTTCAAAGTGGCAGATTTGGGGTTTGTTTCAAGTCTTGATACCTTATTTTCTGAGCTGTTGGGATGCTGTGGTGGGGTTTGGGAGGCTCTCGCGGCCTGGCTGGGTGTGTGGATGTGAAACAGGTCCTGTGTTTGCTTCAGACCCCTCTGGGCAGGGGATGATGCAGCAAAGCCTGCAGGAGAGAGGAGGAGGGGGCCAGATGCCTTTATGTGTGAAGTGAAACCGTCTGGTCACAGATAGACAGACATACATCCCACACTGGGCTGTGTGGGCCTGGGTGTGTGGCAGGGTCTTTCCAGGGAGAAGGATGAGGAGAGAAGGACACGGAGCTGGGCTGCCTGAAAACACCTGGGCTGCAGTGTGGGAAGATTCTTATTCACCTGGCTGTGGGACTGGGCACACTGGGCACACTGGGCACACTGGTCTGCCTGGGTTTCCTGTGACACCACCACAGAAGGCAACAGCTGACCTGAGCTGCCTGCACAGCAGGGTCTGCTGGAAGTCCTTTCTCTGCCTGAAATCAGTTAGGATTGTCCAAGATGATCTCTAGGATCCCTTCTAACCCTTCTAATGATTCTACATTTTACATTTTTATTCTTCAGATCCTCCACATCTCTACAGAAACATCCATTTGGGTGTGAGCGAAGGTTAAGTTCCCACAGCCGTGTGTGGGCCTCCCCTGTTAAACAACCCCCTCAACCCCATTAAAACAAAGAGTGAAGGAGATCTGCTGGCACCAGGCCCTGTGCAAAGCTCACTGAGGCTGATGAGTTTTCCTGATAACTTTGAGGACTTTGGACCCTGCCCTTTGGCACTTGTGGCTGAGTGCCCTCAGAAGGGATTCGTGCCACGTGTGTAAGAGAGGGAGCTGCAGGGAAGCCCCTTCCATTTTCTCATCCACAGTGTTTTTTTGTATTAACAGATATGTTTTGGGTAGGGCAGATAAAACTCATGCAACATTGCTATCCATATTTCTGAAGGAGAATCACAGGCTGCTTCACACTGTTTGGAAGCATGTGCTGGCCTGAATCTGCTTGAGGATGCAGTTGTGCTAGGGATGGTTTGGATCTGTTTGGATCACTTGTGCCAAGCCAGAGAAGCAGCAAAACCATCATGCTCTAAATGCTCATTGGAAGGATTTCGTTCTTGTGGGATTTCTGTTAATTGTCTTAGTAGGGAGTGGCATGTTTGAATTTGACAATTCCTACACTAAGTGCACAAGAAGGCAAAATCTACTGGCAGACCTTCCCCTAGAAATGCTCCCAAGCCCCCACCTTGAGCCCATTCCTTATCAGGTCACATTTTAGTCCTGTACATGTGAATTAGTGGGACTTACACGTACGTCCTCCCCACAGGGAAGACCTGAGCACCTGTTCAGTGCTCTGCTGAACCACAGCTTCGGAGCACAACTTGTGGCTATGATACAAATCAGGATTTTATTCACTATTTTATACCAGCCCTATCCGTGCCTTGCTGCTTAATGTAGGGCTTTTGTTTCTTTCCAGGCCAGTTTCAGAGCAGTTTCTTTGCTTGCCTATCCTGCATCTATTTGCTCCAACCAGCTTCTGCTACTGAAGGTTTCATTTGGAAGCACCATCCCATGAGGAAATCAATTGTGTTTTTGTTTGAAATTGCACAGTTCTCCCTCATTCCTTATCTTTGGCTAAGTGGCCATCACCTCCTAATTATAGTTTCCTCTTTTTTTAACTACTGTACTCAATTTACAGCCTAATTACTCTTACCTTGTTTGTTTAATGAAGCTTATATAATGTTCCTGTGATCTTTATGAAATGTTAGGCTGGGATTTTACTTTTCACTTTATAAACTGCAATTTTATATTAATGTTTTTAACCTCAGGTTTCTAATCATAAAGTCATAAGGAGTTTAATTGATTTGACACTAGCCATGCCCTGAAGTGTGTACATGTCAGATTGATTCAAATTGATCCAACGTGTTTAAATAAAACTCGTGCCAAAAGCCCGTCACACCTTATGCTACCAGATATTTGCCCAAAGCCCTCCGGTTACTTAATTATGCTGTAATAAATTATTGATTAGGATGTGTTTTTATGTGTGTTTGTTGTAGTTTGGGGATCCAGAAAAGCCCCCCATTCCCACAAGGCAGCGCAGGCACATCGTGTTGGAGGGAAGTGGTGCAAACCCACGTGGTGCTGGTACTGGAGGCTCCAATCACTGCTCACTGCAGCAGTTTGCAAGTGTCTGGTCACATCCTTGTGTCTTCTCACAGTTTGGGTCAGTTTTGGTGCTCTGAGAAGCTACTCCTGCAGTTCAAAGAAACAAACAGGTGGCCAGAGGGAGAATACAAGGCGTGGAGCCAAGATGACACAGCAACAACATCTTATTTCAGACTGAGTGGTCAGCCTGGAAATCCTCAGTGTCTGATCTGCTGGGTCTGCTTTGCACATGGACCTGCACAATTTGTTGAGATCTGACAGACCCAAATGTTACCAGCTCACAAACATTCAGCTCTCTCGTGACAGACACAGAGGCTGCAGCCCCCAAGGCAGCCCTGCAAACTGTGGCCAGCTGCCTCCCACAAGGTGCTAAATTGGGTATCTCTGGCTGAGGGATGCAGCAGCTATTCCTGCTGTTGAAAATACCCAAGAAATACCAAAAATCCCTGTTTCATGGTGAACACTCTGAAGCCATGGAAATGCCTTTTGGAAAGTAAGATCTGATCCAACCAAAGACGTAATCAGCAAAATCAAAGGCTGCTTCTTTATCTGAACCTGCCCAAGCAGTGCTCAGGTTGTGTCACCATCAGCAGGGTGTCTCTCCAGGGCCCTATCCCTCCCCTGGAATTGTCTACATGCCTAGAAAAGCCTGATGAGCTGACTGACATGAGTACAAATTTGTGAAGTAAAACAAAGACAGTTCAATCTAGAGAGATGGCAACAGATTTTCATCCTTAATTAGACCTCAGTATTATTGTTGGATTTTTATTTATTCTGTAGTTGGATTAGATTTTAATAAAATAGCTACATTTGTCACTACAGATGAGCAGAGACAAAACTGCTGAGTGGCCTAAAACATGGCAAAGTTGATTACAGTGACTGGTACACTCAGAAGTAATGAAGTCAGTTTTGGTTTTACCATCTTGGATTATTTTATTATAAATTTATGCCAAAAATCATTGGCTGAGCTGTGATGTATATTAATGCAAAGGTAAATAAATAAATAAATAAATAAATAAAAACCCAACAGATGGATGTTGAAACCCAGTAAATATTTCCTGGCACAGCCCTCTGTCACAGCTGTGTCTCCTTCCCAGTCCCAGGGGTGAGAGGTTGTGCCTGGGGTGAAGAGCTTGAGCTGGGTGAAGTGAATCCCACAGAAAAACTTCCTTGGAGTACTGTGCTTCCCTGATGTGCCAGAGGCAGCAGAGCAGGTTCAGAGAGCAGGGATGTAGTAAAAATGCAAAATGCTGTTATCAGTCAAGTGCCTGATTTCCAAGTTTCAGGGTAGATTTCCTGTGAGCTTCAAGTTGGTGCTCCAGAGTTTGAGCTTCAGAATGCTCTTTTCTGTGGAGCTGACACTAATTAACTAAATGAGCAGAGACAGGACTTTTGGATTCAAAGAGACCAGAAAACTCAGAGCTCAGAAAAATCATGTTTGTTTGCTTTTATTTAACTGTTCGTGCCCTTGAGCCCATGGGTAAGGGAGGGCTTTGTGCACACTGGAAGTGCACTGGAGGTGTGACTACATGTTGTCTACATCACTTGTGTGCTCCATGTGCCATCTTGGTCTACAACAGACACAAAAGTCCTGGCTTAGGTTGTCATTTCTCCACAGGCCAAACAGAGGCATTGTGCCTTGATTCCAGGGGAGAATTCCCCATGGAGCACTTGTGCTCCTGTTGCCCACGCTGGGGTAGCCCTCTGCACACAGTGTGTAAATCACACATCTCTATGTTGCCTCGCTAGTAAAATATTGGAGCTCTAGAAATAATGTGCATTGCTCTCATGAGAATATTTTTTATCAATTGGCCCGTAAAATCCACCAAGGAATTATGTGAGTACCAATATATCTCTACCATCCTCCCACTGATGAGACCATTTATTTGGTATAGACGAAATTGAATTTTAATTTGTTCTCTTTCACGGGGGCAGTTTTCTTCTCCGGGTGTAAATACTGTGCTTAAACAAACCAATGAGTCTTCTGGGACGTGGGTTATGTGCATCACTACTTTTCATGCCTTGGTGGCACTGGCTGATGGCAGACACGGCAGCCCAGTGTGTCTGTGGCCAGCCAGCTCTGTTTGAGCCTCCTGAGTGCCTTGTAACCACTGCTGGATACATTGGAAGGGACAGATTTCCCTGGGTGGCCATGGCAGCCCTGAGTGCCCTCAGCACCATCTGTGCCCACACTCTGGAGTTACACACACTGCAGGCAGTGGCTGTCTCTCTCTGTATGCACATCCTGAGATTTGCAGCAGGTTCTGGCACCTGAGGACATCTCCGTGCTGCCTTCACAGCTCTGATGGTCCCTAAGTGCTGGCGGTGACATCACCCACGTGGGGCCTGGGCTGCTCTGACAGCCCAGACTGTCACTGCTGTCCCCTCTCCACACCCACCACAGTGCCGACGCTGCCAGCAGTGCTTTGGGCTGGAGAAAACCCTCGCTGCCACAGCAATAGGGCAGGATCATGGAATCACAGGACTGTTCAGTTTGGAAAAACCCTCTAAGATCATTGAGTCCAACTGTCACCTCAGCACAACTGTGTTCACCACTAACCCACGTCAAGTGCCACATCCACAGGTTTTTTGAACAATTCTAGAGATGGTGACTTCGCTGCTTTCCTGGGCAGCCTGTTCCGGAGCCTGACCACCCTTTCAGTGAAGAAATTTTCCTTAATATCCAACCTAAACCTCCCCATACAATCATTTGGCCCATGTGGTTTTTTGCATCTCATGGATCTGGTGCTGCCAGAGGTCTTGGGGGAAAATGTGAGTGGTGGAGCCAGATGTTTCCATGGGATTTGTGTCCAGTGGTGCAGCAGAGCAGCAGCAGGGCCTTGGGGGGCTGATGGACATGGGATCCATGGGACCTGCTGGGCAGCCAGGTTGAAGGCAAAAAGGGACAGGGACACCCATGGGGCTGGTGATGGTTGTCTCCAGAAAAAGGAGTATTGCCCAGCCAGCCCCTGGTCCCCAGCTGCCCCTCAGGCTCCAGCCTGGGGATCCAGCTTGGAAACCAACTGATCCAAACACTGTTTTTCCTGGTGCACATATTTAAGCTGTGGTCCCGATGGCTCTGTAGAACAGGGCATTCACAGCTGCGCTGTAAATTGAGCATTCTCTGCTTTCCCTCACTGCGGGGAGAGCCCCAGGGCAATGGAAACAGCCCCAGCCACGCTCCTGGCTCTGGCTCTGGCAGCTCAGTGGTGTGACAGTGGGAAGGGGCCAGGCAGAGGTTAGGCCTAATGGCAGCGTGAGGACAGGATGATTTATCCCGAGTCACTGCTGGGCAGGGGAATATCTTTATCTCTGCCGAGCCCCACAGCTGGCTGATAGAGCACAGCTCGCTCTCCTTGATAAGCGTGTGGGCAGCATATATAATTCTTGCAGAGCTTTCCTGCTAACCTAAACAGAGATTCTGCAAACTTTATGTGCTCGGAAGATAAAAGGTAATGAGACTCCATACATTTCCTGGCTGAGCCCCTTTACCAACCTTTCAATTGCTTCCAAAATGCCCTCTCGTAACCTCTCCATTAGAAATAGATTGGCGGTCTTAATTCTCCTCTTATCACAGACAGCGCCCAGGGGAAAGAGTCATGTCCTTCCCCTGCTGCTCTCCGGGAGAGATTTGCTTCCCGATCCGGCTGTAACCCGGAGCAGGTCCTGTGCTGCCGGCTGTGCCACACAGATGGGGAGGCGGCAGGGATTTGTGGCAGTTCATATATCTGCACTGATGGAGAAGAATTAAAGGAACAGGAGAGCACTGAAAGCAGGCGATTGTATTCCTGAGGTCGGGCTATTACATTTTATTTATCATTTAAAAATACCGTGTCTGCTGCCCTTTGAAACCTGCTGAAATCCGGCCCTGCTGGTGCTGTCCTGGATTTGCAGAAAAGAGCAATTTCTGTTCTTCATTAAACAAAGATGCCATCCACTCCATCAGCTTTTGGGTTTGGTTTCAAGCAGCTCAAAGCTATTTTATGCTTCCTGATTTTTTTAAACCATGGCTGATGCCCACTTTTCTTTGCTCCTGGCTCCCTGGTCAAGCCAAGGAACAGAATCACATTGCTTTATCCTGGTCCTGTGCTGGCTCAGGAATCCAGGGACAGTTCCCAGCCCTGAAGCAGTGATCCTGTTTCTAGCCCTGAATTCTGTAATTCCTATTCTGTTTCTGGAGGTAAATAAGCCAAGGTGAGGTAAATAAATTGGTACCTACACTTCGTGCCCTGTAGTCTCTCTGGACGAGCCTGTGGCTGATCTGTGAGCTGGTCCCAGGATGTTCCCTCTTCCTGCACTCCTGCCACAGAGGCTCCAGGTACCCACACTCCACTCTGGGGCCACCTGTTGCTGGTGTAGGCTGGGATGTGTTTCATACAAATTTGACATATAAACCTGTCAGGGCTCTAATGAGGATGATGCAAGGTGTGCTCCCTGTTTTCCAGGACTTTCAGGATGTGTTGGGAGAAGTGGGACATGCGCTACCCTGCTGGGGGAGAATGTGGAGAGCCCTTGCTGCTCTCTGCCATCTGATGGGCTGGGGCAGTCCCTTGGACAGGCACAAAATGAGACTCCTGAGGTTTTGGATGGATGTATCAGGCTGTGCTGCTCACATGGCCCCAGAGTATCTGCCCAAGGCCAGTCTGACCCTTGCTGGTTTCTGCTTGCTCCAGGGACTGGCAAATGGGAGCTGCTCCTCCCAAGCATTGTGATGCAGCCAGCCAAGTGCCAGAGTATCACCAAATGGCTATTGATTTTCTAGCAGGGCGTCTGAGCTGTAAGGAAGAGAACTGCTATTTAGCCTGGCTTCGTGTGGTGAAGAAGAGAAAATCAGCAAAGTGTCACTTACAGGCTCCAGTGTGCCTTGCTGACCCCTCACACCCTGGGTGCCAAAAAGAGTGTTACTCCCAGGGGCAGCAGCAGGCATTGGAGTTGTTCTGTATAACGTGGATTGAACACTCTAGGGCCTGTGCAGGCAAAGGAGGCACATGGAACTTGCTTTTTTGGGAGTCTGTGCCCACAGGTGACAGTGTGAAAGTGTCTGGGGAACTCCTAAGGCACCTCAGGCAGGTGTGTTGCAGGAAGGGGGCTCGTGCAAAAGAATCACAGAATCATTTGGGTTGGAAGGGACTTTAAAGACCATCCCATTCCAATCCCCTGCCACAGGCAGGAGCACCTTCCACTGGACCAGTTCGCTCCAAGCTCTGTCCAACCTGGCCTTGGCCACTTCCAGGGATGCCCAAGCTCTTGCCCATGGGGGTTTTGATGGCTGTTTCTGCTCAGAGGTTTGTGCAGCGAGTTGCACTCTCTGAGGAGCAGCTGGGAGTTGTGTAACTGCTGCCATCAGGACAGTGCCTGTTGCTATAACTACAGTGCTCAGGATCCTGCCTGGCCAGCAGCACTCCCACTGTGGAGAGAGCAGTAGGGCTTGTTTGAGTTCATGTTTATGGTGTCACTTATGATGGAATTGCATCCTGAAAACAAATTCTGACAGATTTGTATCTGTGCTTCAGAGATCCCAGGAGGAGATTGTATCTCCTGTTTTTGGTTGGCAGAGCTGGGGGTGTCCCACAGCCAGTGTGTCACGGTGTTGGCAGCTCTGGCCCTGCTACAGTGCCTCCCTGAGCTGCAGAGCTGGCCTCCAGCAACAGGCAGTTTCATCCCCAGGAGGGATATATGTCTGGGTCAGGGCACTGGAGCAATGCTCCTCCAGCACCTTGGGAACTGTTTGTGGTGCAGAAAGTGCTGCCTCAGTTTCCCTCCATCTCTCCAATAATCTCACACCTGCCCACGGTACAAACACAGCTCCTCCCCCCATCTGTTAGGAAAACGTGGCAAGGGCAGACCTGACCTGTGCGGACAGTTCTGTCCTTGCTCCTGCATCCCCACTGCCCCCAAACATCCTGGAGAGCCCTGCCTGTCCCTGCCATGGCTGCTCCTGCTCAGGAATCTCCACAGTGAGTCACAGTTCCATTCCCTCAGGCTGGAGGGGTTTCCCTGAAAGCCACGCTCCCAGCACAGTCTGATCACAATACTCTGGCCCAAGATGGCATCTTTTGCATAACCTGCTCTGATTCCTCAGTCCCAGGCATCGTCCAAGGGATGTTTTCCAGCAGAAAGAGCATTATGGTAGAAGGAAAATGTCAGTTCTGCCTTGGCAAGTGCTTCATCAGAAGCGATGGCCAAAATCCACCAGCATTTCTTCCCACTCATACTTGAAGCTGCAGCATCTGGGGCAACGAGGGAGGCAGCAGGCAAAGCCCCCCAGAGTTTATCCCTTGCTTTATTCCCATCTGCCCCAGAGTGGTCAGTCAGCTGTGAGGGAGGTCAGAGGACATGAAACCCTCTGCAGAATGTGGCCAGGCCAGGTCAGGGTGGTTTGGAACAAGGTTTATGTGCTCCCATCAGCTCCTCCTCTGCTGCAGCAGGACAAGGTGGCCGCTCTGCAGGGCCAGTGATTTGCAGCTGTGCTTCATTTGAGGCACTGGGGGTTTCCTGCGATAAGTAAAGCCTCCTAGCAGACTGTCTCTGTCGCTCGAGGAGATGCGTGTGCATCCTCTGCTGCCTTGCAGTGAAGATCTCAGGCGGGTAATGACTTTGCTTGGCTAATTTAGCCCCTGCCCAACTCTGACTAATTACAAGCCCTTTTAGCTTTATTCTTGCGTAACCCTTTAAGTGTTTCCTTTGGAAAAGGCGTTGCTTGTGCTAAATGCAGAGCCTGCGAGCTTCTCAGAGCCTTTTTTCCAGGATCGCATCAAATGCAGGCTGCCAAGAAACCAGGCTGCAACATGTGTGGAAGTGCTGTTGAGCCACCTCGGGAGTGCCCGGGGCAGGGATGGGGCCAACAGCAGCCAGCAACTTAATTTTCCTCCTCTCCTTTATATGGAGGGAGGGAGAGAGGAGGAAAGCCGCGTTGGACATCTTCTGACTGCACTTTGAACTGAGTAATAAAACTATACTGAGGGATTGATTTTTTGGTGCCTTGAGGCACCTCTTGCAGGAGAGGTGTGGGATGTAAATTTTTCTGTCGGGTCAGGCTTTGCAGCCAGCTGAGGAGGGAGTGTGGGGCTGCTGCCCTGGCCACTGCTCTGGCCCTGCTCCTGCATCTGCGGGGTGATGCTGTGCCCAGGGCAGGTGTTTGTCACGGACTGGGCAGGGGAGTCACCGGCGGCCTGAGAGGGGCGGGAGAGTCGCTTGCAACCTGAGAGGCTCCTTCTGCTCCAGCTGTGCTATCCTAGGGCTGCTCCATGTGCAGAGGTGGGTGTTGCAGATGTGCACCCTGCTTTGGCCCTGTTTGATGAGCTGGGGGTCATTTAGATTCATTTAATAAATGAGGTGGAGCAGGAAAGGGTCTCCGTGGGGGATACTCCCTGGAGGGAGCAGATCCCGGCTGTGGCTCCCCAAACCCAGCATCCCCAGCAACACAGGCTGGTGCTGCCTCTAGCCCAGCACCCTGGCACGGGTTGGGGCAGCTCATGCCCACATCTGTCCTGATTTGTCAGATTGGAGAGGCAAAGGCTGGGGCAGGGAGGGGAGCTGGCAGTACCCTCCTGCTGGGCACCTCTGGGCTGGGATCCGTGCGCAGCCTGGGAAGTAGATGGGCAGTGATGGCATTAAAATAAACACAAACTGTGTGGTGTGAGCAAAGGTGATTAATGGCTATAAGCAGCTACCAGAGCTATGAAATGGGTCTGACAATGGCTTGGTGTAATAAGCTGTGAGGGGAAGATGCAGGGGTAACACGTGGCAGAGTTATGCAGGGATCAACAACCTCTTCAAAATTCATTAACAGTAAAGATTCAGTCTTGATGTTTTAATTATCTGCTAGACACAATGCCCTGGACAACCAGTGGCTTATTTTCTCTCTTGGGCTCTAAACCAGGAATGATTCTCTCTCTCTGAGCTTAAGAAGGGATGGAGCACTGTTGAAAAAAGCCAGCATGCAGGCTAGGGAGACGGGGAAGGACCTGGGTGTGTTCCCAGAATCACAGTGTAACTTCTCCTGCAGCCCCACGGAATATGTGGCACCCACCACGCTCACAGGACAGGGAGGTGTGTGTGGCATGGTCGTGACACAGAGATGTGTTTGTGAATGTAAAAGAGTTATTTAGCAAACCGCCAGAACCGGAGGCTAAGCGATGGTAAATGGAGCAGCTGTTGGCGTCTATTTTCCTCCAGCAGCTTATCAGAGATCATCTCTTCAATCAAAGGCACTTAAAAAATCTTTGACAATCAATTCATATTCTCCTCTGTGCTGGGGAGAGAAGAAGTACTAATAAAAGACCTCCCATGATTGCCTCTGTAATTTCCTTTGTACAAGATAAGTTTAGGTCCCAGTTCATAAAGTACAACACGTAGAACATTAAGTTGTTGTTTTATTCAGAAAAATGCTGCCAGCCCCTAAAGAATTCAATTTTGTGATTCATAAAACCTTTATTCCACATCTCTGTGTCACGGTTCTTGAATACATAATCCCAGACAGACTTGATTGGTAAAAAGATAGTCCTATTTTTAGCTTGGAAAAACATCTATACAACAGCAAGGAAAACTTTCTTAGCAGAGCAAGGAAAAATATAAGATCCTGAAACATCAGGTAACAACAAAACACTCATTAAAACTGATGGCTTTGTAGAAGAGACCTGGAGCCAGGGAAAAGCCCGTTCATAAATACTCGAATGGCACTTCGTTGTGTCGTTATCCCTTGTTATTCATGTCCTTGAAGTGTCTCCTGCAGGAAACAAGGTGCATGTTGGGATCCCATGGAGATGAGCAAGACTGGTGCTCCCAGTGCCAGGGGAGGGTCTGACTGGGACACGGGAGGGGAGGAGCTGCTCTGCTGCTTGCCCGGGGCAGCCAGGCAGCACTTCTGCCCGAGGAGTGCAGGGGGCATGACCCAGGGGGCTTCAAGGTTAAGATGTGACTGTGCTGCTGTGGCTTGTTTTAACCTTTGTACCCCAGTGAAACAGGTTTGCAGACTTTGTGCTGCTCGGGGATCTGAGCTTTCCTCTTTGAAGAATGAACTGGGGTCTGTAGTTTTATTGCCTTTTCCTTTTGGTTAAGGTCTGGACAAGAGGCTGGCTGCCCCGAGAGCTGGAATTGGGATGCTTGGGATGCTTCAGAAAGGAGCTCCACTCCACTGGAGCTACAAGCCTAATAGGAAAATGCAAATTCACCAGAGAGCAGGTATCAGCTGTAGATATTTTCCCTGTCCAGGTGTTTGTGCTTAGGATACAGGCATTTGGATGTGCCAGCTTGGATTTTGCTCTTTCTCCTAATTTTAAGTAATGAGAAAGCAGATGTTTAGGGCCATATTCAGCAAGGCACTGAGGTATCTAATGACCATTGAAGGGTTTGTGAGCCCCAAACACACATATTGAACTCCCTTCCTCCAAAACCTCAAATCCCAAAATGTCGGGTTTTTTTTTCACATGATGCTCTTTTATCAATTAGAGATCAAACGGATGAGCACACGGCAAAACTGCACCTGCAACACCTCTGCCTCACCCTCCCCCGGACCCAGCTCCCACACCTCCGCAGTTCCTCCTGGTGGATTTGGGGTTTTACTTTGTGATTGAATTTTTCAACTGGGCAGCTTTGGGCAGCCAGGTACAAAGGTGCCCAGCACTTTCACCCTGACCAGGACCCACATAAATCCCCAGGATCCCTGTGCACCCACTTTTGCCTCGCTTTCTGCCAGTCCTCCTGGGAACAGAGCTGTTTGTGTCTCCTGATTGATGGCAGGCATAAAACGCTCCTGCTGAGACGAGCGTGGTTTATTGCTTCGTAATTCATCCCCGGGGGGAGGTGGCTGCCCTGCGCCCCGGCCGTGATACCCGGCCGTGCTGATGAATGGCTCCAAGGCCGCCGTGTGCCCCGCGGTCCCCGGCTGTGCCCCGCGGTGGGACGGAGCTGGTGGCGGGGGGAGAAACCCCTGGGACTGCAGGAAGGGTTTGCTTCAGGCTGCTCAGGCTGGAGCTCTGCCGTGCACAGTGCCAGGGTGTGCATATATGCGTTTCTATATGTTATGTGTACACATACATCTGAAGACCGTCCCCTCAGGTTGGGGGGGGGTCCAAAATCTCCCAATTAGCTGGAAATCAGCCACCGGGCCATGCAGGAAGCAGCAGCCTGTGGGCATCTGCCGCTGTCTCAGGGCAACAGGTAGCAGAGCCAGCGTGGTGCAGGAGCATCCCATCGCCTCACGCCTGACCTTTATCTGCCCGAGGAAGGAGAGTGATAACTCACCGGCAGCACTGTCACCACCGGCTTAATTGGTCTCATCTCACGAGTGAAGATAAAGGTCGCCTCGTAGCTGAGTTCAGCCAATATGTTCTCCATATGGACAAGAAATGTTGCTTTTGTGTTAGCCATGTGCTGAAGCAGGGCTTTCTTTTTTCTTTTTTTTTTTTTTCCGCGGAGTTTTAAACTTCGATGTAGCTAAGCACCAGTCATTAAAAGTAGCTCCAGCTATGAGAAGAACTTATGGTATTTATAGGCAGTTAAAAGAAATCGCTGCTTCCCATTTAATGCTCCAGTTCAGCAAATCACTTAAGTGCACGGTTAAATTGCAGCGTGTGATGAATCCTCCCCACACTGGGCATGTATGCACCTTCCCGTGCTCTCCGAGGGACTTAAGTGTGCTCTTAAAGAGAGAAAAGCAATAGTTATGGGCTTTACTCAGGGCTGGGCTGAATCGAGGCCATTTTATTAGGAGAAAATGTAGCGATATTACATCAAAGCTCATGTTATTTATAAAGAGCTGCAGTCCTCTTCTGATGACAAGACAATTGTGGGAAGCGATCAAAGAAGGTTTGAAAGCTACGGCGAAGGCATTGTTTGCGGCACATGGCAGAGGACTCCTCACCCGCTCCTGCTTATCTGCTGCTGCTGCTCCCGAGCCAATATTGACACGGGCTCCCAAACACCGGCTGAAGGGCACCGCGTGTTTAAGTAGTGGTATTTAACATAACAAACACGCTAATCATTGTATCAACACTCCTGGCTGGGAGATCTTGAATATCTGAGGAGGGTTTCAGCCCCCTGGAGCTGGCTCTGTCGAAGTGAAGGGGGTGGCAGGGACAGGGGGAGCATCCTCTCCTGACCCGGCTCTTGCAGAACGAGGAGAGCTGGGGAACAGAGGTGCCCAGTAGTTCTCCATCCTCCACCACGCTTCTCCAGCAAGCCCTGGATGAGCAGCCGCACGGGCATCGAGGGGGACACGGATTTTGGACTCCTGACCCTGAGCACTGTGTCCCTGCCCTCTGAGGGGCATCGCTCCGCCGAGCTGGTACCAGCAGGAGGGGACTGGAGGGTCGTGGGATGCTCATGCCCAGCGCAAGCAGCTGTGGGACATCTCCCAGATTCTGCTGCCGCTGGGCACAGCTGAAATCTGGACTAAAAAGCTGAAGTCTGAATTCTGAAGGCAGTCCTGGAGCAAGGAGGCAGGGGCAGGGTGACATGGAGCTGACATGGAGAGGTGGGGTCCCTGGAGCCCAACCTGGCAGGGACATTGCCTGGGGAGGCAAATCTGCATGGGCCTGGTGGGACAGCAGGTGGGAAGGGATGGGAGAAGGCAGGGAGGGAAGCCAGTATGTCTCTGTGCTGAGGAGTTCCCCTTCCATGTCCCAGTGTGTAGGTCTAGGGATGGCAAAGCACATTTGTGAAGGCTGTGTTGCAAGCCTACCTGCTCTGACTTCCTCAATCCTTTGCAGCAGGGTTGACAAAAAAAAGGAGCATTTCCTTTTTTTGGATTTTTTCCCCTTTTCTTAGATTTTTTTCCCCTCTTCTTGGAGTGCTGGCTTTCTTGAGAATATAAATGCCTGAATAATCTCAGCTGATCTTTCTTTACTCTCCTCTTGGGACTGAGATGTGGAAGATAAAATTCCTCCCCCTCCTTCCTGGAGACACAATTTATCCAAAGAAATCCTGTTGTTCTCTGAAGAAATACTGTCCCGGGGAACTCAGCACTGGTGCCCAGAGGGGGTGCCAGTCCTGGCCAGCCCAGGGAGGTGGGAGCAGGGCAGCATCCTGCAGGGATTGCCCCGGCGCCAGCCTGGGCTTCATGGGGGTTGAGGTGAAATTCGATTGTTTCCTTTGCAGATGGCAGTAAGGCTGTGACCCAAGGGCTCGGGAACAGCTCCGGTTCCTGAATTTACTTCCCTTCGAATGCTCAATGCCAAAAAAAAAAAAAAAAAAAAAAAGGGAAAAAAAAAAAAGAAAAAAAAAAGAAAGAAGTAGCAAGATCCCAAGATGTTTTGGTCTCTCAGCACTGGGAGCTCAGAACCACTTGTGTGGGAGATGGTGAGGGCAGCCCTGCCCCAAAACAGGGGTGGGGGGGCAGACCCACTTTGGGCTGCCTGGGACGGGAAGCCTGCAACCAGGACCCCTCCTCCTTCAGATATCTGTGAAGGCTTTGAGCCCTTTAAATCCATTACTAAAAACTCTCTTTGACTTCAGCAGGAGCAGGATTTCATCTTTAGTCTGAGTTTTGAGCAGAGAGGGGATTTCATCTTGGGGAAGCTGGGCTGGATTAATCTTTTGTGTATGGGCTTCAAACATCTTTCACATTCACTTTAGCTTTACCTGTGTTGAACCAGGAAATAAATAATGGATATGGGAAGTAGGGTAATGCATTGTGGCACCGAACCCCTGGAGATGGCTGAATAATAAATAAAAGCCTTTTATCAGTGGCTTATGTCCTCGCTGGCTGAGTATCGAGCTGGGCAGCGAGAAGAGCAGTGCAAGGGTGAAGGGAGAGGAGAGGAAAAGGCAGCAGGAGCACAGCATCTCTGGGTGAAAGCCCCTGGGACAAACCAAGAGCAGCAGCAGGCTGCCAGCACACTGGAGAGGATGGGGTTTTGTGCCACAAGGCAGTGTCTACCTCTCAGAGGGCTGTGACTGTTTACAGGCCGGTGCTGAGAAAGGATTTGGTGAGTTTTGCTCATTGCCTGGCTGGGAGGTCCCACCGAGCCCTGCCAGGGAAACATCCCCTCCAAAATTTAGAGGGGAATTCAGTTCAGAGGGACTAGTTTAGAGAAAAGTGTTAACTCCTGACCTCCATCAAACTTGGAGTCATGAACTGCAGGAAATGCTGGGAGAGACCATGGGGAGGGGGGAGCCTGAGTCTGAGCTGAACCCCAGGAGGAGAATGGGGTATAAGTACCCCAGACCAAGACCCTTTTCCAGGGAAGCAGAACCCAGCCTGTGGTCCCAGACCATGCTGGTGGGAGCTGTGTGTGTATCCCAAGAGCCACTCAGCTGCTTCATGCAGAGGATGCCCTGGAGCTGAAATGAGGCATTGGCAGCTACAGGCGTGGATTGCTTCTCTCTGCACATCTGTCTCCATACCCTCTAACTGCATTGTTCCTATTTGCAGCAAAAACCGCCTGTTTTCAACTTAATGTCTGTCTCCTCCGAGGAGGGATCCCAGGGGGCCTGGCAGGTTTCTGGGGCCTCTTGCCCCTGTGTGTGCTCCTGGAGGGTTTGGGACATCTGAGAGAGGGAGCAGATGGGGACTCAGCCCACAGTACTGCTCAGGGGAGGAGGCACAGAGGGATGAAACTACTTCCCTTATGGAGAGAAACACATGGAGGAGTTTGTCTCCGTGAGACCTGCTGAATCCCAGATAATTCCTGCAAGTCTCCATGGCCGCTGCAGTTAATCGATGCCATTTGTTTGCCTTTGGGGCAGAGGGTATCGATCCCTTTGTCTCCCTCCCTCCTTGCGTGATGCCAGGTGTCTGAAACGTGTCCAAGTTGTGCCAGTGCCAGGCCGAGTGGCAGCTGAATTATCACCTGGGTCAGCCGGTTGCTGTTGGAAATGCACAATAAGCTCCCAGCCATGAAAGAGAAAAAAGAAAAAGCCAAACAAAACCCCCAGCAGCTGCAAGCCCTCTGTGCCGGCTGGAGAAAAGCGTGGCCAGAACAATGCCCTGACCTGTGTGCTGGGACTGCTGGAGAGGGTGTCCGACTCGTCTGGGGCAGGGACCCCTCCAAGAGGGCTGTTCACAGGGCCTGGGTCCATGTGGGTGCTGAACCCTGGGAGGTGGCTGTGGCTCCCCAGCTGCCCCAGGGATGGTTCTCCCTGCCTGGCGAGCGGCAGTGGCTGTGGCACAGCTCTCCTACTCCTCCCCCTCCTCCTGCTCCTTGTTCTCCTTCTCCTCCCTGCAGCTCTGCTCTCATCCATAAACAGCCTAATGCAATTCCCTCCAGCCTGGCTCTGCAACAGGTACCAGCTCTAATGAGGATAACTCGAGGGGCCGTGTGCTGGCTCGTGAGCCAACTGAGCCTTGTCATTGCTGGGCTACTGGAAGGCGTCCCTGCCCATGGCACGGGGCTGGAACTGCAGAGTTTTTAAGGTCCCTTCCAATAGAAACCATTCTGTGAGTCATTGGTTCTGCTGGCTCCCAGCATGACAGCTTCCCTGGCAAGGTTTGTGCGGGTGAAGGGGTCCATGGGCCACCTTGTTACCAGTGCACTTCCACCCTGTCCAGCCAGGAAGGGGAGCAGGATGAGGCCATCGGTGCTGGCTCCATTTGTGTGAGTGCCTGTCTGTGATGTGTGTGGCCAGCCATGTACGTAAGTATATCTCCCTAAAGATGTGCTCCATACTGTGTGTGTGCTGAGGGCACGGAGCAGCAGCAGCCTCCCCTCTCGGGCTGTTGGACCCAGCGTGGTGAATTTTCCTCTGACAGCCAGGACTTTGCCAAGTGCTTAAAACTATATAGTGGGTGCTAGAAATGATCTAAGATTGTGATTCTGAAAAAAACAATTATTGCTGCTTCATTCTTTTGTGCTGTGGTCATTGAGGCTCTGCCTAGACTTTTTGGGGCAAATTGGAGAAGAGAACTCTACACGAGACAGTGACAGTCACAAAACTGCTGGAGATGGAGGTTTGGTGCAAGGTGCTTGGCATCAATCAATCAAACAGTGTTGTCAGTGCCTTTTCAATGCTAACAGAGCTGGTAAGAGCCATGTCTGGTGGTTCCTCTGGTGCCAGCCAAGCCTGAGTGACCAGAAAGGCTCAGCCTACATTAACTGCAGCTGGAATCTCCCTCCTGTTTGAGCACAGGGATGATCTGGCAGCATCCCAAAGCACCCAACCTTTGGATGCTGGCGCCTCTCAAACTGGCTAAGGCATCCACAGAGTGCTCAGAAACCCATCCCTTGAACAGCCCAGATTCAGTGGGAGTTGCCTGCATGCCTCTGGGAGCAAAAACAAGCACTGAAGTAGCAAAGCGTGTTATTCCAGCAGAGCAGAAACCGTCAGGAGTGCCCCTGCTAGGGCTGCAGAGGCAGGTTTAATGCCTCTTTTGATACACAGCAGAAGCATTAATAGGAAGCAAGGAGCATTTATCAAACACCTGAAGCATTCGCCTCTGTGTGGCTGATGGGAGCCACCTGCACATGTTTATATGTGTGCCCTTGCTGGGAAGCAAAGAGGGGTTTCTTCTGCAAGGAAATGGTGTCAAAGCTGCAACTGAGTGTGTTTGGGCTGGGGCTGCTGGGCCCACTGATCTGAGATCTGTGTCCCTTGGGCTGGGCAGTGTGATGGGACATCAGTGAGTCAGTGATGGACTGTGAATAAATGGCCAAAGAAAGCTCAGCACAGGCTGGTTCTGGAGCCCCACTGAGAAGAGAGCAGCTCTCCTCAGGTGTTACACCAGGCTGATTCCCTGGGCAGCAAGGGGAAATCCCAAACCAGGGATGAATTTTCACCGCAGCAGCTGGAATGCTTGCACTCACATTCCTTGATCGCTCCTTTTCATTTTCCTGTGGGAAATAGTAGAAAACTCCTTCCTCCTGTGCCATGTGCCACTGGGGAGCTCCCAATTTCCCTGTGCAGCTGGGAACGTCTCTTAGCAGTGCCAGGCATCTCACCCCCACAGCGTGGCCCTTGGGTACCCATGCTGTGGGAGACGGAAGCTGCAGGGCCCTGGGGAGCTGCAGGGCTCTTGGAAGAAGCATCTTGCAGATGTCATGATACCAGCCTGATCTGCACTGCCAGCTGTCGTGTCCCCATACACCTTCCCTGTAACAGGATGTTGGGGGACAAGTGCCACAGGAGCAGCAGCACCCACAAGTGCTGGGGATGGTCGCCACGTTTGTATTCTTGCTGCTCAGCCAAGCGTCGAGTTCCACAGCTGCTCTCTAGATGTGATTTAAAATCCTGTGCACACGTTATTGCCATTCACCAAAAGGTATTTTGACAGGGCTCTGTGATACACTAATTAGAAACAGTCACTTAAAATCCACATCTGAAATGCGTTGTGGAATTGAGGTTCAAGGAGTGCAGGTTTGCTACAGACACCAGATTCCTAAAGAACAATTTCCCACACCTAAATAATGATGTTTTCCATCATGTTACATCCATTAGCTATAACTTGGCAGTTGCATCCATCATAATATGGTATTTCAGGGAAATAAATGAGTGTATTTTTCTCTGTGAGAACCAAGGCAAAAATATCTCGCTGCTGAAATATCGAGCAGGTTTATACAGTGAGACCAAGCACAGATTCCTGCTCTAATACATTGATTCAGCCATTAACATACAGCACAGACTAGTCTGCTTTCTCCTAATCCTGTAACTTCAAAATGAACATTTTCATAGTTACTTCTTATTAAGGTTGCTTTTAAACCATGCAATCAGCTTTCCAGCAATGTTATTAAACAATATCATGACTCTGCCAGAACCAGCCTGTATTTGTGGCTGTTCCCAATAGCTGAAGCACTTTTTAGTCTCCTTGTCTTGGGAGCGTGTTGGCTTCCCTTTCATTTTTTAAAAGCATTTCAACTGAATTTTCCAAGTTCTTTCCCACCATACATATGTGCCAGCAGGTCCCTGATTTTCTATTTCCAGAATGGGGACTCGGGTAGTGCATTTCAGGAAGAAGAGTGACACAGTTCCACACACATATGCTTTCCCTGTTTTCCCCGTGCTGTTGATGGGAAGAGCATTGACATTCCCGTCGTACTCCGTCAGCGTCACTTCTGCTTTGCGTTGGAGCGGGATGTGCTGCTCCGGTGGGATGAGCCAAGGAGGAGGAGCAGAGAAGTGTTTTGCTGTGCCCCGAGCAGCACCCCTCACGTGTGCTGCCCGGGTGTCCCTGGGTGCCTGTCCTCTCGCATTTTTCCTGCTGTAAACTGGGAATGCAGGCAGTCCATAGTGGGAGAGATTAACAAGCAGCTGGCCCTGCTGGCAGCACAGGGAGTGCCAGGTAAAAGCTGCACCTTGCCAGGCTGAGGGCTTCCCCAACACCTCCGAGGCTGGTGGGATTTGAAATGGATTTACCACCCCTTGGAAGAAGGAGAGGGCCCATCTGGGCTTGATTTAAAACTGGCCCAGGCTGTAGTTTATCTGCATCCATGAGACTGCTGGTGTGAAACTGCTCCTCATCTGGGAGAAGGAAGAGGAGGAAGCAGCGGCTGCCAGATGGGCACTGCCTGTCCACTACCATCCCTTTGAGGGATGGTGCATCACCTGCCAGGGTGCAACTGAGTTGTGGGTGAGGTGGACAATACTGAATGGGAATGAGCAATCAAATATACCACCCCTTCCATGCTCCAGCTCCATAATCTGCCAGCTGGGAATCCTTTCCCTGAAAAACAGGTGTGAAAAAATGCTTTGGGGATTGGGGATTGTAGTGGGGTGTCACTCTGTCTTGCTCTGGGACTGACACCCAGGCAGTGTTGTATGGAAACAAGTGTATTGAGGGATAGAGAACCCTGGGATGATTGATAAACAAACCACATACAAACAACACAGACTTTGGAAAATGTGCCAGTTAAAGATTTCCAGTGATATAATCACAGGATATTTAAAAAGCTTGATTCTCAGGGAGCCTAATCAAAGGGCAGCTCCTGAACCTCAGCTACAAAGCGAGACCACATGCTGGAACAACATGAGCACTAATCTCAGGCTTTAATAGACTACAAGAGCTAAAAAATACTCCTGGGACGACAGCAGCAGACACCTCTTGGAGCGAGTGAGCAGCAGAGAGAAACAGGCTCTGGAATCAGCACCTTCCTCTCTTCCACTGGGTGCTGATACAGGAGATGGGGAAACACCAACGGGATCTTCTGTTTCCAACAGTGCAACCCCCATTGATTTCTAAAGCAATAAAATCGGCCTTTAGTCAAGCGCTGCAAAGTTGCATAAAGCATATTTGATGGATTACACCTATCAAAACTTTTAGCGAGAGGAACAGTTACAATTAACAGGCTACGAACAGGATCTTCTCTGCAATTTTTTCCTTGACATCATCAGTAATTACCTGCACTAAACGTGCTGCTGCTGCATGGTGGGGGCTTGTCAATCAAGAGGCAGCTCAGACCCAGAACATCATAAATTTGCTGTCATAAACCTTGCTGCCAGATTGAGGGAGAAGCACTGACAGAAGGGTATGAAGCATCTGCAGGGCTTTGCACCCCTCCTTGTACCCTTGTGGTTGAGAATGAGGAGGGAAATTACTCCAGGGCTGTGCCTCACACACCAGCTGAAAATGCCAGTACTTGCAGCTCTCCAGAAGAGCCATCCCACAATTACCTTATGTGAGCCTGGCAGTTCCCTCCGCTGGAGAGATACAAGGTTATTAAGCAAATATGATTAATGAATAAAAGAACCTCTGGCATGCTGGAACGAGGCTCTGAGGCCTGTTGGGCTCCAGGAGGATTCATCGGCTTGTGCTTTGGGAGCTGCGTCAGATTTCTGCAGTAATATGATTAACACGCTGTGTAATGGGCTAAATCCATCCCAAGCGTCCCTCCAGTTAAGCCTCTGCGTGGACACCTGGGATGAATTTGGCCCCTTTTACAGTGGATTCACTTGACAGAGCTGGAAGAAAGGAGGGTACCGAGTTACTGCTACAGCTGGGAAGGGGGATGGCAAAAAGGATGGAGAGGAGGGATGGCTCTGGAAGGGATCCAGACCAGCCCCTGCCCTCAGCACCCTCCCGAAGCAGAGGAGGGTGGTGGGTTGGAGCAGATGTGTGTGGAGCCCGTGTGCCTGCTCTGCCGTGCCTGCCATCCCCACGGACAGCTGCCACTCCGTGGCACCTTCCAGCCAAACCCGTGGGAGCTGGCCACGCGCTCGTCTGCCACGTGGCGCTGCCG
Organism: Corvus cornix cornix; assembly: GCF_000738735.6. Taxonomy (NCBI): domain Eukaryota; kingdom Metazoa; phylum Chordata; class Aves; order Passeriformes; family Corvidae; genus Corvus; species Corvus cornix. Next base: position 17,280,950 of record NC_046342.1, on the reverse strand, counting down.
TCCCCAGCTCCAGAAAACGAGGAGCTGCCAGACCTCACCGGCTGGAGCAACGGGAAGGATGGGGAGCACTGCCTTCCTTATCTGCGGGGCCAGATTGCGAGCAGCTGTGGGCAGATAAAGAGCGATGGAGATCGGCTGGAGGAAGGCGTTTGCTTCCCCTGCAAAGCAAACTCACTCTCCCTTTTCCCAGTGTACTCTGGCAGCAGCCAGGCCGGCTTCTGGGCAGGGAATCTTCTCTGCCGTAGGGGTAAGAGCAGGAGGGTGGATGATGTAAGAGCAGGAACCTGAGTGACTGATTTCAGTTTATTTGCAGAGTACTACTTTATCTTGCCCAGCTGGGGCTGCTGCTGCTTCCTGTCTCCTGCAGCTCGGGATGGGTGTCCCCCAGCACACTTGTCAGGCTTGGCCACAGGTTTTGCTCCAGTACTGGAATGCTCTTTCATAGGTAGGCTCTGTCCTGCACTGCATTAATTGCAATATGATATTTCTTACTTGTTCCAATGTACCTTCCATTTTGGGTAAGTTCCATATTTTTGTGCTGTTTTAATAATTTCCAGCAAGTACCTTTGTTTTCCAGCCTTGGATAGTTTCATCTGTGTGTTCACTGTGGTCCCTTACAGTTCACTTTAGTCTCGTAATTCCTGAGCAAGGATCCTAGTCTTTAGAGGAACTGCCTAGAAAGGGATTAATCGCAACCAGACCTCGTTAAAATCCCGTTGCCACACCAATTCCCCACACTTACAGAACCTGACCACAGTGTGAAAATTGATATTTATGCTGAGGAGTGTCAATGCACTGGCTGTGCACCATTCCCTGATTTACTGTCCCCTGGGGTTTGAGCTCTGGGGATGGGATGCCAGTGAGATGTGCTGCTCCATTTCCAAGCCCCCAAAAATTAAATAACTGCCCACCTGGGCCCTTCAGCACCAAATGTGATCAGCACATTAATGCTGCTGGATTCTGTGGATGAGCAGCTTCCAGCTTTATTGCCTGATCTCTTGCAGCCTGATTCCTGCAACTTGTTGAGGTGGATGAAAACAGTAGCAGAACAGCCAGATTTTGCGATAGGGATTGAAAATCTGTTTTAAATTAATTTCTCTCAGCCTGTGGTCTTCCTCCATCCTGCTGGATAACGGGGGACAGCCTTGGCACATCAGTGGCAGATTTCCAAGGAGACCCAAACCATTGGGGAAAGTTTTTCCAGAGGGGACATGACCCTCCAGGATTCCTGGGGACCTGTCTTTTCCCTGAGCACCACATCCCATGACTGGCTGAAGAGAGCTCCTTCCCCAAGGTCTGCGATGGGTTTCAGAGTTTGTTGAAACTGATAAAAATCTCTCTTAGCTACCAGGATTATGACAAAACAAAATAGAAATTTTTGTGATTTTCTCTACAGTGGAAAAACTCTGCAAAATAAGTGTCTGTTGGCTTTGAAAGTCCCTTGCTCCAATACTCTTACCAGATGGCCGACGGCTCACAGGGATGTGGCTGGTCTGTGTTTGCAACCCTTTGGCTCCCGTGGAGATGTGGCTGTTTTGTCAGGAAAGAGCGAGTTCTGCCTGAGATCAGGGCTGTGGACTCTGGGGCTTTTTGGGGTGCAGGAAGAGAGAGTGGGAGCCCCACACACCACACCTGGCAGGGCACAGCCTGCCCGGCCCCGTGAGACACCCAAGGCACTGGCGTGGCAGTTACACCCTGCAGCTTTCCCATGGGATGCTGCTGTGGCCTGGAAGAGCATCTTCCCAAAAAGGATGCCAAGGCACATGCACTGGAGCAGGGGCAACGGGTGCTGAGAGTTCTAATGGTCCTGGTGTGACCAATAATGGACCTGTTAATGTAGTGTCTGCAACTGGGAAAGACAGGCTTATTTCTGTACCTCCCAGGAGACAGGCTGAAGCTATTATAAAGTTATTAAGCTATTATTATACACAGGTATTAAGGCTGAATGAAGAAGTCAAGGGATAGGAGGGCATACAAAAGAGAAACCTCAGAGGTGTGCAGCAGAAGTCAGGGAAAGAGATGGTGAGGCATTTGTTGTGGGAAGGGGCTGGTGGATCTGTGGGATCAACCAGAGCCAGAGGAGATAAACTGTAAGTCACCTCTGAGCTCTTGACAAGGTGTGTAAAGCATTCTCTTCTGCCATATGGCTGATTTGTCAGGATTCCTGCAGGGAGCTGAGCCAAAGAGCCCTTGTGCTGAGGACATCCTACTCATCAGATCACTGAATGCTGTTGTGCTCTGCAGCATGAGCAGGGACCAGCCAAGCTCCAAAACCCAGGGAAAAGCCCACCTGGGATTGCATTTGTTATGGGCCTCTGCAAGAATTATGTCATAGCGTGCAAAGCTTGTGTTTTTGGTGTGAGCAAGTGTGCAAAGCCTGTAAGGTCTGAATTCAAGCAGCCAGCTGGAGGAGGGAAGCTCAGTGAGAAAGGAAGGTCCCTCAAAACCCAGGGTGGGTAGTGTCCCTGATCCACTAAGAGCTTAGAAGCTCTAAACACAGTGGGATACAGCAGCTGGATCTTTTTCCAGCAATCTGAGCATCCACCACAGGGAGCAGAGCCAGGGCTGTGACACACGAGTGCAAAATGTTAGTCAGAAAGGACAAATGGAATGTGAAAAACCACCAGAAACTCTCAAAGTGGGTCAAATTCCTCGATGCATCTAACAATAGATGTAGGACGGGAAAGACAGGGTGGATTCGGTTGTGTGCCCTCCTGTGCCTCCTAAAATTTGGGCTGCACTGTGGGCCTGAGTCTGTGGTGGTGAAATTCAAAGCAGGTGGCTGAAACTGTGGAAGCTGGTGGCTCCAGCTCTGCCTCCTCCACCCGGGCCTGCCTGGCATAATATTATCTTCACGCCTGAGAGAGGAGGACTTGGCTTATTAAACTTGCAAACCTGCCTTGTGCTCGCCCTTGGGTATCCAGGACTGCCGGGTCTCTGGGGCAGGATGTTCTAATGCTCCTTTTATGCCACGTCTACCACAACAAGGCCTCCTTAATTGGCTTGTGGTTCCCACCAGCACTGCCAGCACAGAGCGAGCGATGGAGGAAAAGCTGCCAGGCACAGCTCCCGCTCGGTGTTGGTGCATCATTAGCTCACATGTTGTCTCTCTCCCCGAAGACAAACACACTGTGTAGCCAAAAAGGTCTGTGGGGAGGATGCACAGCAAGATCCAAGCGCAAGAAGTAGGGGGGCACAGGTAGTTCTAGTCTCCCTGCCCCATTTGGTTTCTCCACTCTGCCAAATCTCAGATTTTCAGTAGTATGGGAGAAACTTGCAGTGAAATATTCTTTTATTTTTCCTCTCTGTTTTTAAAAGAACATCCTCCCCCTTCCTTGCTTTAATCACTTTAAAACAACCCTGGAGGAGCAACACTTGGGAAAATAAATGTGGGAACCAGGGGAGTTCTTGAACTGTTAAAGAAATCAATATAAATCAGAGTAACCTTGCCCTGATGTCTTCCTTATCACCTCTGAAGCTCTACCTGCCTTTGTCTAACAACAATCTCAGTTAATTAGATAATTAATCTAATTATCTAATTAGGTGGAATCACTAATAGCTATTCCACCTAATTAGGCCAGTGGCTGTATCTCAGCGGTAGTGGTTCTCTCTTTCTGGCTAACCCTCCACCTTCTGCCATGCCTTGAAACCAGGCTCTGACACAATTCACAGCTCTTTGTTTGCTTTAACCAAAACCACCTGGAAGCAGTTTTACATTTTTTTACTCAGGCTTTCCTTGAATGAAAGCAAGGTGGCCAGTTGGAAAGTAGAAAAGGAAGCTCTCAGAAGATTAATTTTTTAGCAATGAAAGGAGGAAGCTCTTCATTGTTTTAATTCATTCTCCTGGTGTAAGATTAATTTTAGCTCTGAACACAACAACCTGTTATGAATTGATCCGAGGGAAGTATGTTGCTCTGAGGCTGGGGAAACAACTTAAGTAGCTTTTTCCCCCTTTATTTGGACAAGTTTAGCTAACTCATGGCTGCACTCCTAACTACAGTCTCTTCCCCGCAGAAATGCGGATTGTGCTCCTGCTGCAGCTTTCCCAATCCGCCCTCTGCGTGACAGCACGAGGGAGCTGGCAAGAATTAAACCAGCCTAAGGCCATTGGTCCCCTGGCAGCAGAGTCCCACTGCTCATCTCTGCAGGGATGCTGTGCCTGGCAGCCCCATGATGCTTGCTTTTGATCAGCACCTCTGTCCCTTCATGAGCTGCAGGTGCCTTTGGGGCTGCAAAGCTGCCATACGGCACTCCTGGGGTTTTTTCCCTTTAATGCCTAAATTGGATTTAAGGGCATTTTTGTGCATTCCAAAACAAACCAACATTTGTCTGCAAAACAGCCAGACTTGGGCCTGAGAAGAGATGGATGTGCTCACGCCTCACACCCAGAGCTCTGCTTTCCTGGGATGCCACCTTACACACCATGAAAAGCCATTCAACATCTGCGTGGTCACAAACTGAGACTCTTCCAGCCCTAGGATTGTTTAATGGCTCACTCCATCCCTACCTGTCACAAGAGAGCACTGCTGGATCCCCTCTGACAGCTTTAGTGGGCACAACTTGGAGCACTGCTCTGGTTGGGCTCAGCGTCATAGAGTCCATGGGAACCCTGGCTGGAGTCTGGATGAGGTAAAAGGCCCAGGTAGCTTCTGCAAGAGCACTTCAGGAGCGAACCCCTTCTCTCACCTGGAAATGCTTCCTTCCTGTAGTGCTCTCAGCTTAATCTGCTGCAATAGCATCCAGATCTATAATCTGGTTCTGGGGAGAGTCCTGCTCCTGCCTGACTGGAATAATGGGCAACTCATGAATCCACAGCTTTTCATTTTGCTTTTTCTGTGTTTTGGGGTTTTTTTCTATGTGTATATGTAACTGAAGCACCATAAAATGTCTCCTTGGGGTAGTTGGATTTTTCTTCTAAGAAAACAAATTCTATATTATACATATATTTGAACTGCTTGGAGCAAAGTTGTCTCAGCATTCTCATTTTGAAACCCCCATATTGAGGTGTTTATTACAGCGTCATGAAAATTCACATTTAGTTGAAACTTGGCAAATGTTTTTTGGCTTGAAGCAAGTTTTCTTTTGAAGGAGTTTACTATTAAGTGTTTAAGGGGTTTTTTTTTTCCTTTCTCTCTATTTTTCTTTTGAAAAAGCAACACCTTCCAGAACTGGGTTCAGAAGCAGAAGGCCAGCTCTGCAGCAAGTGCGAAAGCTGTGAGTTGAGCACAGAGCTGAAGCCATGTGCTGCAGCATTCATGCTTTTTTTCTGACATCTGTTAAGAGAATGGGAGGAAGAGAAATCAGCTGTACTATACGAGAAAAGAGGCTTTTTAGTTGTTGTTGTTTTGGTGAGTCCTGAGTAGCTGCACTCCCACCAGATGTTGGTGATCCCAGAGCCAGCTGCACAGAGCACAGCATCTCTGCCTGCCTGGAGCTGGTGCCTTCACACGCCCCAGAGCAAACCAGATCTGCTGTACCTGGGTGGCAATTGAGTGTGCAGCAGGCTTATTGTTGATGTGTGACTTAGATGTGTATCAAACAACAACATTCCTGACAGGGGCTGGGATCATGTTGTTACAGTTCCAGTGGAGTAAACACAGCTACTGCTGCTCTGGTTTGTGCTATGACCTCAATATTGATGACACAGTCTATACTTCGCTCTATACTCACAAGTTTTTCTACTTTTTCAGATGTGCAGACTCATTTTTTTCGAAGTCAGGCTGTGCAGGTAGATAACCAGGTTTAACCAGGTTTATGCAACCCCTGTTAGCAAACTGGACATCCCACAGAGCCAGGAGCAGGAGTCACTGGTGGGAAATAGCTGTTGCTGCCCAGGGGAGCCCAGACTCCCACCAAGCAGTGCTGCCAAACTCCTCTGCCCCTTTTCAGCCTGCAAGTTGGGAGATGGGTGAGGATGAGGATGGCCAAAGCAGACAGCCAGATCTCAGGCAGCACATCAGCAGGACCAGCCTTAGTGGCCTTGTGTCTACTTACAGAGCTGGACAAACATCTCAAGAGAGAGAGCCAGGACCTCTCTGCTGCCTGAGCTGGTTCCTGAACCCAAACAGGATGGCTTCTGAGATTCTGAAATACTGTGGACAGGGCTGATTGAGTTTTTTTCCCCACTTCCCATTTCTGGCAGCAGCTAGAAGTGGGAGTACCTAAGTCTCCAGAGTGAGCCTGCTTTCTCTGGCTCTGCCTTGCAAACTCAGGAAGTTTGAGGTCTGATAATCACCCTTACCTTGCTTATTTATCGGCTTAGTCTCCACCCGAGGGCGTTCCCAGTGCCCTACCTGAGCTGGCTGTGCTCACACCACTGTGCTGGCTGGCTGCCACCGCAGTGCTCACTGTGGTAGGAATACACAGCGTTGGTACTTTTGGTCCTATCCTCCTGTGCTTTTTCTATTTTTGCTCTCCTGTTGAAGATGCCACAAAATTGTGCTTGTGTTGTGGAGATACCAATGGACTGCCACCATTTTGTATCACAGACAGGACAAATTCACTGCAATATTTAAGGTGCCTGGCTGGAACACCTGCAGTTGGACAGGTGTGAATTTGACTTTACCTGTACCGGGGCTTTTCAGCCCCTGCCACGATGCATAATTCACTTAAGTGATTGAATTGCAATGTTGACTTCCTCTTCCCTCTCTCACGTTATCCTAATATTTTTTAATATATCTTATTAGAAGTTATTCTTTGACACTGCTCCCACACATCATTGCCATGCAGATGTTACACAGATCTATTGACCATTTTCCACTTGCTGTGTTTCCCCAGTCTGTCCAGCAACTTTGCGTCTTTCCTCATCGCAGGCTTCAATGTTCTACAAACAGCGTGGACCTAGGAGATCAAGGTGCTTTTTCCTAGTTGCCAGCATCTAGCCCAAAGGGGGAGGCAGATTTGGAGATGTTGCTTGTTTCTATGGATAATAATCAATAAGACCCATTGGGGAGACAAGTACATGCATCACTAAACTTTGACCTCTGCTCTCCAGATCAGTCCCAAGATGCCTATTCATATGCTGGTGACATCCAGATTGCGCTGTTGCCAAAGCCTCTTTGCTTGGGAAGGGATTACAGATTTAAATTGCACAGCCTTTGCTATCTGTAGAGTATAGCACACGGGATGCTTAGCTAGAGCCTCTGGTTTTTGTTGGCTTTCTTTTCTACTCAGCCGAGTTTTATATTTAACGCTGTTGCATGCAGAGTGTTTTATGCCTCTCTACCTTTCAGGCTGTTTTTCACTTCAGTCTGTCTGGCATTTTAAGGGTTTACAGACCCTGGAGATTCCTGGCACTGGCTGTTGCTTGCATATTGCTCCTCATCTTTCAGACCCTTTTTCTCCTACGTTGCTCTTCGGCAGGCTGTTTCTGATAGAAAGTTTTTGGCTTGCTGTTTGAAGTTCCTGATAGTCGGCATTTGATCACTTGCTAATTCAGTTCTACAACTTTTTCCAAGGAAACCATGAAAGACTATCTAAAAATAGATTTTTAAAAAAAGAAAGAAAACTTTTAAAATACCCTTATTTTGCTGAATACAGGAAGTTTTAAGTTTTCTGGGAGGAAAAAAACCACATACCAAATTTAGAAGCAAATCGGAGATCCCAGAATGTTTGAGAAATCCATTTCTAGGCACAAAAGCTGGATGAAGAGTTTTCTTGTCCCTGTACATCTTCCCTTCCCTTGAGAGAATGTTTATTGAAATCTGTTGGCTGGGAACAAGCCAGATGAGATTCTTTAGTGTGGGTGGGTGAGAAGGGAGAGACAGAACTCTGGTGATAGCAGTGGGGCCTGACCTCAGCAGGGTGACAGGGGCAGAGGGACTGTGAGCAGCTCCTCTGGGTGATTCCTTCTGCAAGTGATCAAGGTCCATCTTTACATTGAGTGCCTCTGCTCCTCCCACTGCAAAGCTGTTTCTGTTTTGTGTTCCTCTGAAGGTTAGAAACAGATGTCTAGTTTCCATCCCACATGTCCAGCATGGATCAGTTGCACTCTTCATTCTTGTCTAAGAGCTCTTTCATTGCTGCAATGTGCTGCCTCCTTCCCCAGTGTATTTTAGAGTGGTCATATCTCCTCCTTTGTTTCCCCAGGCTGAGCAAGTTGAGTTTGTAGAGACTCCTTTCATTAAATACGTTTTCCATTCCTCTGACCATCCTAGAAACTCTTCTCTGTGCTTGTCCCTGCTTGAATACATTGCAGAATTGCCTGGAGAATTCCAACAAGATCTCTCCTGTGCACTGTTCAGTGGCAGTAAAGCTCCCCTGTCTCTGTTTATTGGTACTTCTGACACCCCTACTCAACATTGGCCTTTCTAGGAGCTAAGTCACACCAGTGGCACACAAACACCTGAGACAGGTCTTCTTCCTCCTGTGTGCCACACCACTGAGCTCCTGCTCCAAGTGAGAAAGGCTGATTACAAGCAGCCAGCTGCCAAAGTCAGTAACACTGTATCTCATCCCATTTCCATTTTGCTCTCTCAAAGCTCCTCTCTGCTTCCAGTGTGACATTCTGCTTCTCATCTTCAGGTTATAAGCACAACCCCTCCTTTTCCTAATGGAGTCACTAAAGGAAATATCAAGTAATGTTCATCGCCAGGCAGTTTTATGAGGACCTCTATCAATGATCTCTCCAGCTTCTTCTTGCTTCATCCCTTGCCCACTTTGCTATCCTTGTGCTCCCAGCACAGCTAAAAATATCACATCACATTGCATCCAACTCATTCCTGAAGTCTGGAAAATGGAACACTGTGTGGTAACTTCTGGTTATCATTTCCTCACCCCCCAGTTATCGGTAAAGTCTCTGAGTGTCCCTGTATGAATCCAAAATGGTTGTTAATTCAGTATGTTTTGCTGGAGCGTGCATAAATGTCTATGTTGCACCAGGGCCATCCATCAGCCAGCTATGTGTTTACACAATCCCTAGCACAATGCTTTTCCCAAAAAGCTTATGAACTCAGCCTGGGCCACATAGTCAAAGATGTTGTCAAGTGCTAAGTGAGATTTCCAAGAGTAGTTTCCTCCTGACTTCTCTCTGGAATCAGCACCCAAAGCCGATGGCAGTTAATGCTGTGCTTTGAAAGCAAGAGAGGGTGCAGTTGGTTGGTCACCAGTGCCTCTGGGCAATGCTTGTTTTCTGGTTTGGCATTTATTCTGTGCTGAAGATTTCCAGGCTTCTGAGCACAGGCTCCTGCCTCCCTTGCCAAGGATGCTCTTATGTATGGCAAACATGCTGCTTTGTGTGAAGTCTGCTGGCTTTCACACAGCCTCTTTTTCTTCCATCCCTGGATAGTTTCTCCTCATGCTGGAAACCTGTGGAGGCTAGACACATTTAACCCTCTTCAGGAGGACACAGTGAAATAAATGCTGGCTGTTAAGGTGCTCTTGTGTTGCTGGTTCACCATTTCTACCCTCAATTGCCAATTTCCCTTTCTACCCACTTCTACTAAAAGGTGCTAATTGTGTGGTGATACACAACTTCCCTGCCCTGGAGAGCGGCAGCATCACTTCTGGTCCTTTTAGGTCTGGCTAAACTAATAGAGAGATCTGTGTCCTGAGCCTGATTCCAACTCCTATATAACAAATTCCTTATTAAATCCACAGAAAAGTCATTTACTAGTGGTTAGACTTTGGGCTGTTCAGGGCAGCAGTCACTTCTGAGAAGTTACGCACGTCTGATGCAAAATTACAAAAATGTGTATTTACCACAGTGACCAAGGGGGCTGAGAAGCTCAAGTTAATATTTATACTTGGCATTGAACTCTATGCACAAATAGTGACTTTGGCTGGGTGCAGCATCCCCATTTATTTTTAAATCCTTTTATACCAATGGTCCAGGTGCAGGGAATTACCCCTGCACTCTTGGCACCCCAGGTTTTGGAGATCTCACTGTGCTGAAGAAGCTGCCAACAGGGTGTTTATCTCAGGAGTGCATCTCGGAGCATCCCTGGACAGCTGCTCTGGGGAGGGTATGGACTGTTGGGCTGTGGGTTTGGATTGTTGCCTGTTTCCAGGGCTGAAGCAGGGAAGCAGGAGTAGCTGCCATGCCATTGGGGTGAGGGGGATGCCAAGCTGCTGCAGAGGGGGAATGATGCTCCATCTATCTCACCCCAACATCTCCATACTGATATGAAGGATATACTCAAGTAGTTTGCTCTGGACCTCCCAGCATAGGCTGTGGCTGCCAGGTTGGCCCAAGAGTTTTGTGGCCTGTGCTGTGAGACTGCCTTCCCTGTTGCCATGTCTCTTGTGCCCTGAAAACGGCTGCAACCAGTGTCCCTTTACAAGGTTTTTTGTCATTAAAAATCCACATGGAGAGGGAAGGGTGGAAAGAAGTGTGTTAACAGGACCCTCTCGCAGATGGCAGTGCTCTCAAAGAAGCACACATTTGGCATCAATGAGAAAGCGGCATCTTCTGGAGGCTAGGGTGGGAATTCCTTCAGGTGGATTTAGCACCTGCTGAACATCACTGTGAAGTTCAAACCATTTAGCTGGAATTGAAAACTTGTGCCATGTGGGAGCCTAGAAATTCACTCCTTAGTTTTGAAATCCAGACTGCTGGAGTTAAGCAGAAGTGTTAAATAACTTGCCCAGGGCTGCCTGGTGAGGACACGAGAGCCCAAACTCCATTAAAAATCCTCAAATGCTCAGAGGGGTACTGCCTGTGCCACCTCAGTGAATTTTGAAGTCGGCAGGATAACTCACTAATATCAGAGTTTAAAAAAAAATATCCCCACCAAGGCACTTGTCCTTTAGTTGGACTGTATTTTCAGACCTGACTTCTGCCAGTGGTTCCTGTCTTGGCGTATTGGTGTCTGGAGAAGTCAAAGGGAAGTGCTGCCTGCAGGACACAGCATCCCAAAAGCTCTGGCTGGACCAGCCCACCAGTGGCCACGGCACTTCTCTGGAACCCTCCATGAAGGAAGATATCCCAAACTGTGTCTCGAAGGCTGTTTGGCAAACTGGAATGATCACCTCCTGATGGATGTACGGGATTGAATGAAGTCATGCTGTGCTTGACTTGCCAAGTTTTTAACACGTGATGTTGAAAGCATTATTTGTCGAGGAAGGAAGGTTTCCAGGGGAATTGATAACGAAGGATGTAGTAGGTTTTTGGAAAGAGAACAATTTTTGCTATGAAAACAGCAACCCTGAAACTTTTTGAGGAGATAAATTGCTTTTAAAAAATGGGCCACAGGTCCCTGCTGTTTCCACAAAAACTTACTGTGTGCCCGTGGTGGCTGCCACGCTACTTAGCACAGAAACAGGGAGCTAAGGGAAACACCTGTGGCAGAAAATGGGAGTTGGACCATGCCTAAGTCTCCTGCTGAGTCAAAATTTCAGTGCTTTCTGCCTTTCTGTGCTTCTCAGGTTCTCCACTGACCTTGTCCCCACACCCTCCATTGTCATGAAGATCTGGTAGTGACTGCACACCAGGTCTCTGCTTACCAGACCCCACAAGCACTGCTGAGTTCCTGTTCCCACACAGATTCCCAAAGCAAACGTTACTGCTATAATCTAAAAGAGCAAAAATGTTTGGAAAACAGCAGATGCAATGGGAAAATGACACTTCCTACATGTGATAATTGTGCAACCTTAACTCTGCCCTTGGAGTATGGCTGCCTCTTGCTGTATTGTTCAGGAACTTGTGTGGTGAAGAAAAAAGTCATTGGAAGTCTGTCTGGAAATTTAAGTGGTTGGTGGAGGTGCCAGCAAGGGTTAAATTACCTGGGCAGGGAAGGGGGGGATCGCTAGGGTAAGTAGATTACATGCAGCTTTTAAGTACAGGAGGTGACTCTGTCAGCATGATTTGACTTAAAATGGGCATCGGCAGAAGGAAAAACCCTCTGTGGCTTGTGAGTCCAGATTCCTAAAACTTTAACAGGCAGAACATGGTTATGTTGCCTCCTGCCATGTAGGTGCCTATCCTGCTTCAAGCTACTTACATTGGTTTGCTTTCAAGTAACAATTTTCTTATTTTCCCCCTTGTATTCAGCCACAAATTAACTTTGCTCAGACTGTCTCCACGCTCTCCCTGCAGCCCCGCTCACCACTCTCTCAGGTACAGCCCTGTTCAGCCTACATCCCTCCTGTCTGCCCTGTGCCGTGCTTGGGGATGAAGTTTGCTGTTCACTCATGGGAGACGTTTGCTTGGCTTAGTCACCACTGAGAAAGTGGGAAAGCACAGTGGAAAAGCACAGTGAAAGAACGTCTGCACTGCAAGACATGTGGCTGTACCAACTTTTTTGCCTTCACTCATCGCCCCTTTCGCCATCCTTCCTCAGCTGCTCACGGCCCCCATCTCCTCTGGCTGCTGCTGCTGCAGAGGAAACAGCCCCGTGTGAAAGGGGCTCAACAAAGAGAGTGACAGCTCATGCTGGGGCATGTCACCATCCCAGCCTGTCATGCTAGCGCTTCCACAGGCCCCAAGGGGCTGTGGGGGATCTCAGGGCAGGACTGCTGCTTTTTGCAAAATGCCGCTTTTTGAGAATGCCACTTTTTGGGAACGCCACGTTTTGTCACCTCAGGAGTTTTGCAGAACCACAGCTCATGCTTGGTGAAGTCGATAGATCACTGCGGGATTGATGGGAACATTTCTGGAAGCAACACTACAGCAGCGCTGTCGAAACACCTTCGCCTCTGGGCGGGCCACTGCCCTGACCCCGAGCCTGAAGCCAGCTCAGAGAGGTGGCAGCCGAGGCATCCGTGAGGGCACCCAGAGCCCGTCCCCGAGGTCAGGGCACGGAGCAGGAGTTGCCTCGCGCTGCCCAGCCCCTCCGGTGCTCCCAGCGCAGCCACCGGCCGGACGAGCCGGCTCTGGCCGCCCTTCCCCTCACGGAGCGGGCCTGCCGTCCCCCGCGCGCCGCCGTCCCGCCCGCGGCAGCCCCGCTCCCCCGGGGGCAGGCGGGCGACGAACCCTCCGAGGGGGCAGGGACGGGAAGGGAAGGGGCCGCCCGCGGGCTGCGCGGAGCCCGAGCCCTCCCGGCGCGGAGGGGCCGCGGCGCAGGGGGGGCGGCCCGCGGGGCTCCGTGCGGACGGGGGTGGGACCCGGCGGGGCGGCGCAGGGGGCGCTCCCGGCTCCCCCCCGCTCCCTCCCCGGCAGGGCCGGCGGCGGGGCCGCCCCCATTGGCCGCGGCGCGGCAGCAGCTCCGCCCGCCGGAGCGGCGCGGCGCGGGGAGGGAGAGAGGGAGGAGGAGGAGGAGGAGGAGGAGGAGGGAGGGCGCCGGGCTGCGCTGCGCTGCTAGTCCGGAGCGGAGCCTGGCAGCGGCAGGAGCGGCGGCGCGGGGTGCGCAGCAGCCGGAGCCTGCTGGACGGAGGCAGCCCCGTCCCCCCGCCCTCCCTCCCCTCGCCTCTTTCTTTGTGCGCAGGGCAGGGGCGGCCCCGATCCATGGTCATGGGCGACAAGAAGAGCCCGACCAGGTGAGCGGGGGCGCGGGGGCGGGCGGGGAGAGGCGGTAAGATGGAGGGAGCGCGGCGCGGCCGCCTCTGCCCCGGCCCCGGCCGAGGGGATGGCGGCGGGTAGGCCCCGGCTGGCAGCCGCCGGCGTGTGCTCGGCCGCGGCGGGGGGAGGCGGCGAGGGGCGCCTAAGATGGAGGGAGCGAACAGGGAGGGGGCGGCGAGCCCGCGCCGCCCCGCCAGGTACGCGGGGGGCCGGGGCGGGGGGGGGGGCCGCGGGCGGGGAGGGAGCGAGGGAGGCTCCTAAGATGGAGGGAGCGTGGAAGGGCAGCGGGAGGAGGAGGAGGAGGAGTGCCGGTGTCTCCCAGCCTGCCGCCGGTGCCAGGGCTGGTGCGGTGCGAGCGCAGCCATGGCGGCTCCGCTCGCTCGCACTCCCCGCTCCGCGCACTCGCCGCTCCCAGACAAAGGGAGGTTTAACAAGGTGGAGGAGGGAACGCGCCTCCCAGCCCGCAAACTCGCCCACCCACCCTCCCACCCTCCCGCCGCGGGCGGGGGGACGCGGGCGGCCCGGCCCGGCGGGGCCGGGGCGGAGCGCGGCGCCCCCCGCACCTCTCCGGGCCCGGCCCCGGTCAGGGTTTGTCGGCTGCTCCCGGCCCCGCGGGAGAGCGGCGGTGCGAGCAGGCGCTGGGTTTCGGGGCTCTGTAACATGGTTTCTCATGTGTGTGTTTTCTTTCTCTCCTCCTCCTCCTCCTCCTCCTCTCCCTCCTCCTCCCGCCGCCTCTCTCCTCCTCCCCAAACACACACGTACACACACACGCTTCCCCTCTCCCTCCCCCTCCTCAAGGCCGAAAAGGCAAGCTAAACCTGCAGCCGACGAAGGCTTTTGGGATTGTAGCGTGTGCACCTTCAGGAACAGCGCCGAAGCCTTCAAATGCAGCATCTGCGATGTCAGGAAAGGCACCTCCACAAGGTACGTCCGCACCTTTCAACGCGGCTTGTGCTCCGCGCTGGGCTGCGCCGACTTGTTGATTTTTTTCGCTGTTGCCTGGATATCGGCTGGTTTCATCCCCTCTCTCCCCCGATGCAGTCCTTTCTGTCCCCGTTCAAAAGCTTGTGGATTTTAAAAATTCTCTTTCAAGCGTTTAATTGGAGCTGGAAGATGTGTTTCGTGGATGTGGCAGCAACCTGAATATTTTTGTTGTTCTGCACTTTTTTGTTGTTGTTGCTGGTGTACAGAGAACCTTTTGGAGATGCACAGCCAGCCAGAAACGCTCTGACTGTGTTTTGGGGCAGGTGGTTTTCTGTGGTTTGGGTGGAGGTTTACCTGTGTTTTCTACAGGAGTAGAAATGACTGAGGATTAGGGAGTGAGAAAGGAAACGGCTGAAACTAAAGATGCCGTGAGAATAACTCTCTCCCTGAGATGTTGATCTCTCGGTGACTGTTGTCATCAGAAAGGAATCGGCTTTGTGCTCAGTGTGGGAATGGTGCGGGTTTCTGAAAGCTTTAGCTGTCAGGTCTCTCTGATTGCCTTGTTCCGAGAAACTGTGAAGGTCTTTATGAGGCGGTGAATCTGACATGGAATAGTTAATTTAATCTCAAAAAAAAAAGCTCCCAAACTTGCCAGTTCTCAGTTAGAGGGTTCAGAAAGTTTGTCCTGGATGTATCAGTTGACGCTAAAGCAGGCATGTGGTGCTCTGCTTTCTTTCTTTTTGTGATTTGTTCTACCATGTTGATTTCTGATTTTTGTTAATATTGTACCTTCCAAATTTGAGTTCCCATTGCGGTGCTCTGCCAAAGAAATAGTCTGTGAGGTTTCCATTGTGAAAGGCGTCGTTTTCCTTGAGTGCAGCTGTGTATTGAGGTGCTCTCATCAGCAGGCTGTTTGCATGACTTGGCTGTCTTGGCTTGATTGACAAAGGAGGTGAAAGCGTGTTGGGTTGTTATTGTTCGCACTGTGCTTTAGACAATGTGAAGTGCCTACATTTTTAATGGGGAGCATGTTTTCGGGCCATTGAAACTCTCTGAGTTACAGTAACAGAGCGCTGTAGTGCTTCACTGTGTGTTTTGTGATGCACATCAGCTACAAGTATCTGTTCTTATTACAAAATGTACAGAGGTGTTGAACTCAATCCGGTTGTAAATAGCATGGTTAGAGCATTGAGTAAGGTCCAGCTTTGGGACAGCGGTGTTCTGTGTGTACCTGGAGCTGATTCTTGACTTGTTCAGTCTCATTTTGTCGTGCAGCTGAACCTTCCCAGCACGTTTGATTGGTGTGTGTTTCTGTTTCCTTGGCTTCCCCGTTGGCTCAGGTGGAATGTGTTGCTCCTGCAGTCGCCTGGTCCCGAGCCGCTCCTCCGGAGCATGGCTGTGCAGTCCCCACACGCTCCCGCAGTGTCACACCACTGCCTGGGTGTCAGTGGGAGGAGAGCCCTAATCAGATATAGAGCCCAGATGGGATGTATCCTGTATCAGACACTGTTATTTTCATTGGCCACCATGCTGCTGTTCATTTGGAGAGCATCAGCCTGCTTTCACATGCCCTTACGTTTTTATTTTTTTTAAAGATAATTTTCAAACTGTTTGTTGCAGTAGTAGGATGGTTTGTCTTTTAAAGGGCCATTAAGAGCGATAGCAGTCGATGATTTCAGGTTAAGAGCTGTAGCCTTACTTGCAGATGTGATCCTCGGGTCTAGAACATTGTAATTCTGTTTAGCTTTTAATGGACCCTTATGAATGGCTTCTAATTTTAATTCATTTAATTCATCAGCTTTCTATTCATTTTTGCTGCTTTTAAAATTGCTTTTGTTTGTAGAATTTGAGAAAGTATTTAAAATATTCAATGGCCCATCATGTCTTCTTGCATATTTATATAATTTATGAATAAATATAACAGAAAGCAGGAGTGATTGAGTGTTGTGAGAGAGCATTGTGTGTTGGGAAGTTCTGGGAGGTCAGAGCTATTTGTGATGTTACTTTGAATGTTATAGTATGTGATGTACGAGTCAATGCCAGGAAATTATTCAGAATTTTTTAAATAAATGACTGATGTAAAGATGAGTTATGATTGATAATTTATTACTTGAAATATAAGGTGTCTGATGAGCTTGACTTTTAAGTTGCAATTTGACAAGTTGATGACACTTTTCCACAGTTAAAACTGCCTTGCTTCATTGTGACTTACTTCAATAACACTTACAGGAAATTTATCAAACTCACTTTAAAAAAAAACTCAACCAAGTAGTGAAAGACATGGTGAGGCAACTGTTTTTCATCAAATTATTGTGTTCAATCACAGCATGCCCAGGGTTTTTTTTTTTAAGATCTGGTATGACCTACTTCCCCCCTCCCTCCACTGTGAAACCAGTTATTTGTTGTGGAATTTACTTTGGCTGATAAATATTCTCTGATTTAAGAACTGGTGAGGCCCTTAGCTAATTCTCACCGTGTGTATATTTCTTCAGACTCAATATAATCTGTTGGCATGTGGGAGGGGTGGCTGGCAGCAGTTAGAAGTTTTATCTACTCAGATCCAACTATCCTCTTTCCCTAGGATCTCATAAACAGAGCTTCAAACAGCAGTGAGTTTTAGAGTTGACCTGCCAAGTCAAAATCATTGTAGAGGCTAAACAGTTAAATTGCACTCAACTGTTTTTTCAAGGGGCTGTTTATAAATATTTCAGGTGCACTTTTAAATAAAAATTAGGTCAAATCCATCTCTGAAGAATTGTTTTGCAAAGATTACATTAAACCTGTAGCACTTGAGTACTGGATTTGTTACAGTACGTCACTAGCTTCCTTTCCTCACCTGGATTCTTGCTATTTTATGGTTAAACTTTTATCACTTTCTATTTAGGCAAGTATGGTGAGTTTTTTTTACTTCTGTGAGGATGATGGCAAAGACACCAGCTCTGTTCAACACAGCGCTCAGCTGGGTGAGATGATGATTTAGCTGGCTGGGGAGTGAGCAGTGGGCAGCTGTTAGCTGGGGTTTATAGTGCCTTATTCCTTTCCTGGAGGTTGTTATTGGTGTCACAGCACAGGGAACTGGTGCTGGTCACCACTTTCACTGGTGTCCTGTGGCTCTTCTGGTGGTTTGCTCTGGTATAGCAACACCAGCTCCTGCACTCAGGAGAAGACTGGAATTGAAGCTTCTGCTGGGAAGTTTGCTCCAGATACGCATGTTCCTTTCCAATATCCATTACTTCTTCAAACACGGAAGGAAAGTGTGCTTTGGATTTCCTAAGAATGCGAGGGCAGGATTTGGCCTTGTATTTCCTGTGAGTTCCTATTTGGGGGTAGGTGATGGCTCTCTGTTTCTATTTGTTTTTCTTAATGGCATTCTTGCTCCTCTTCTCCTTTGGTTCTCTGATGGTTTACATATATTGTGTTCCCGTACACCTCTTGTAACTTCCTCTCTCCTCCCAGGCAGGGCTGTGAAGTATTTCTACTTGGGATTGTTTTCAGACTTCATTGTGAAGGAGAGTATTTGCTCCCCTCCTTATGATTTCAGAGAAACTGGTTTTTGAAACTTTCTTTTTGGATGAATAGGCAAGCGATGTGATGTGGTGGAGCTTCTCTGATGTTATTTTTTTCTCTAAATTTGGGATGAATACTTTCCTTTTCCACACTCCACATCCTCTTATGAATGTGCCTTGAGTAGAGAGAAATGCACTTAAAGTCAGTGGAAAATGTGAAAGCAACAATTGTATGTCTGATATGCAAATTAACAAAACAATGGGAGCTTTTAGTACAAATTTGAGTTGAAATGTGTGTGTCCTCTGCAAGGTATAAATTGAACAAGCATTTCTGTTTTATTTGTTGCTAACACCTGTATTCCTGAAGTGCAGGGGTTGGAGTTTGCATCAAATGATGTGAATGTACACTTCATTGTGGAGAGCCCAAGGAGTGATATCAGTAGTGCTTCACCCTTTTGCCATCCTTATTTTTGAGGGGAGACCGAGCTAAAACTGTTTATATTTATGAACTGAATTCTCTGGTATGGAACAGATGTCTCAGATACTGGCCTTTGTTTCTCTTTAGTTCTGTAGAAAATTCTCATGTTTGCAAGATCTGAACTACCACCTTGAAGGATGCAAACTACTGTCCATGTCACTATGGAAAAGTATTTTCTTCTGCATCCAAGCTGGGCTGACCAGAATAGGCACCAGATAGTCCTGCTATTCCTGGAATGAGGAATCAGGCTTATGATCCTGACCTTCATACAACTAATATGTGCCCTGCTTATTTGCCATGTGTTTGCAGGACTGTTCTGAAAACCCTTGCATGATGTGTGGTTGTGGTGTAGGTTGGAAGCCAAGTGGTTTACTTTGGTTCTGTCAAGTTAGCTTTCACCTGCATTAGGGTGGGTTTTATTTAGCATTCATAGCTGGCCTTTAAGTGGCTTAATTTCCATAAAAGTGGAATACAGAACTTGTCTAGAAAAAAGCTGTTGTGGAAGCGATGTTGGTGCTTTTACTCTGGAATATTTGTTTTACTATTTGGTTGTTTAAATCTATTGTTAAATCATCCCTGTTTTTCCTGTTGATTGCTGAATTTAAATGGCTGTTGGATTAGGAGGAGTGAAGCATGGGCTCTATCAGCCTGGAGTTGTGCCATTGTTCCACTGGACCATCCATATCCTGAGGATGTGTCCCCTCAGGGACTGCTGTTCTGGTAATGGGGGTGCAGTGTTACTCTGCCTGGGTACTGCTGAGTGCTGGAATGCACAATACCTATTTGCAAAATGTTTGCCCATGTGCCAGGAGTTGCTGAAATCTGTTGTCTCATACCTTATTTGCCAGCACTGCCTAAAAGTAAGTGGCTGTTACTTTGTGGATTTGTGGAGTACTTCTGTAGGTCTGGCAAACCCACCAGGGCAGAGGAGCCAAGGGCAGGAGCAAACACCATCTGACAAGCAGACAATGCTGATGGTTCACAGCAAATCCTTGATTCTGGGGCTGTGGTTTGACAACACACCAAGTTTGAATCTGTGACTTGTATTGCAGGACCACATGTGTCTCGGCCACATGGCTTGGAGTACTGATCCATTATAAACTGACTTCTGGTACAGATTCGTGCTACACTTACTTTTTAAACTAGCATGAAGTTAGTCTGTGAGGCTTCAGCTGAGCAGATGAAACTGTTCAGCTTCAGATTATCTGTCAGCCTGGTGCAAGCATAACCCTGGCATAAGATCTGTGTCTTGTACTTTGGCTGTTTGAAAGAAGTGAGAGTTGTGTCCTGATTTGCTCTTTGTGGTGTTTGGCTCTGGCATTAATGATCTCATTACCATCACCCCAGGATTTCTGTTAGATCTCAGCACCTCTGGGAAATAATTCTCAGCGGGGAGAATCCTCAGTGTTGACGTGCAGCACCAAGGCAATACCCCTTTGCTATGGTTGTCAAATTTGGGTACCTGAGAAGCTGTGGGTGGCAAATGCAGTAGGGAGTATGGTGGTTCCCATGACTCACTTTGCTTCCACCACTGTGGTTTTTTCTCAATGTCTTACTAAGGAATAACAGCTATATCTGTTGTTTTCCTTTTTTTATTAGGGTAAAAAGATCTATTTGTTAAATAGTAAAATCTTCAGCGTGGATAAGGGGTGTTGATAATATTTATGTAGATTACCCGTTTGGGTTAAGTAATTGTGGGTGGTAGGGTTTAGTGTCAATCTCTGATTTCTCTTGAAGACTCTCTAAAGATCTAATGGATAAACTGCGACACTGAGCGTGTTAATACATCACTGATGATATGCAGCGTGGATATTATTCATTTCTCCTTTCCTCCATAGGCTGCTTTTCTGGGAGACGGGAATCTAAATCAAAGTATGTATGTGCGTGTAGGAGGAGAGGGCATGCAACTCTCTTTTATTGCTGTGAGCAGACACTGCGTCCACTGGGATGCCGACCCCTGGCTCCCAACAGGTCCTTGTGGGGAACTGGTAGGCAGAGGAATGCGGAGCAACTTTCTCTGCATGCCTTTCTTAATTGCCCTGATTGTTTCATGTTCCCATCAGCTGCTGCTGCGGAGGGGCTGCTGCCTTTGCACGGCTGGTGGGTGTGTTTGCACCCTGATGTGGGGTTTGTCTGGTAAGAGGAATTGGGTGAACTGGAAATAAGACAGTGTGCAGTGTTGCCTGTAGTGATAGTTGAGAGGGGGGAAGTGGTGGATACAAAGTGTTTTCCCTGTGGCCACCCTCTGCTCCTGTGGCATCCTGGCTGTGTGTCCTGTGCTCAGTGTTGGTGTTCGCAGCAGTGTGCAGCACTCTGGGACTCTGTTTTGGCTGAATTTTTAGGTCCCTGAAAAAAATGCATGAGACCCAAGACCCTCATGAGGGGTGAAAGGAGTCAAGAAGTGTGCTGTGGGCTGGACAGATTGTTGTGGCTGGCTACACCTGGCTTTTGTGCTGTAACTTGGACACCCCTGCCATAACTCCAGGCAAGTTCACTGCTGATCTTGAATCAGGTGTTGCTTGTACTCTAGCTGCTTTGCATTATTGGTAGGCTTACTGTTCCTTGCTGTGGCACTGCTCCTTTTCTTCCTGCTCCATTGGGCTTGAACAAACAGACAGGTCCTTCCAGGGTCCCTCAGTGAGGAACACACAAGTTCATGGCACTTCTGGGGAGTCCTGCTGGCGTGCAGGAATATGGCAGCAGGGTGAAACACGTGGCTCCTGCATCAGGCAAAGCATGTGCTCTGCTTGTCCTTTATTTCACGTGCATCTCTCCTTGTCTGGGGAGTTCTTCTTAGGAGGAAACCCACTGACCTATTTTGTGGGATTTCAGGTGGTTCTGTAGGTTAGTGGGTTCCAGTCCTGTAATGTAGGTCACTCGCAAGGTGCGCTGGAGTTCTGTAACGCGTAGTTCTGACCTGAAATAAGATTCATACAAACTCTCTCCGTGGCTGTGTCTTGCAGCTGTACTTTGCATCTTTGCACTGGGCTCTTTCTTCACAAGGTAAAAGGAGAAATTTGGGCATTTCCAGAGGGAAGGGGTCTTCCAGGAGGGTTTGAGTACTTATTTAAAGTGTGCATGTTGCAGACAGGTAAGGACAAATTACCCTTATTGCCATTTCATGTTAAGGGCACAGCAAAAAAAGCAGACCAGGAACACTGAGTAGCCCATCCATGCTACCCTAAGCAGATGTCCAGGATTACAGGATACAACAGAAATAGTGTGGAAATGCCTCCATTATGTTTATGTAAGTTCCTTTTACAGCTGACATATGCTAAATACATTGATTGTCTCTTTGTGCAGACAGATTTCCTTTACATCAACCAGAGGTCCTTTTCTACTTTTTTGGTACATCTGGAGGCACAACCAAATCCTTAACATTGCTCTTCCCATAAACCAGCTATTAATTAGGAGCATGTTCTTTGTAGCAGAGTGCTAATTGGTACATCAGCAAAATCACTGCCTGTTAAACATGGGAAAGATAGTAATTCTGACTGGCTCAAATATAAGTGAGAGGGAAAAGCATCCCTTCTCTTCGCTGGCCCAGTGGGTTTTGTTTGACTGTTCAGTAGCTCAGTGCATTCCAAATGTGAATCTCAAGTATTCCCTACAAAACCCAAATCTAATTGGTTAAAACTGGGTGTTGCTTCGGTAGTATTTTATTCCTGAAGTTCTCTCTGTGTTTCTGACAGTTCAAAGTACACCCACAGCCAATCTTCTGTTAAGTAATACTGGAAGTGCACAAGGAAAAGGGCCCACAGGGATCTAAAATATTGATCATGAAACCAGGAGACCTGATTTTGAACTGTATGTGGTCTTCCCCTAGACACTGGCCTGGGATTGTGGAGTACACCCTTATGCCACAAGGATCAACATACTAAAAATTTGGAGAGGGACTTTTTACAAGGGCATGAAGGCCAAGGGGAATGGCTTCAAACTGAGCAGAGGGCAGGGTTAGATTAGGTATTAGGAAGAAATTCCTCATAGTGAGGGTGGCGAGGTCCTGGCACAGGTTGCCCAGAGAAGCTGTGGCTGCCCCTGGATCCCTCGAACTGTTCCCGACCAAGTTGGAAGGGGCTTGGAGCAACATGTGATAGTGGAAAGTGTCCCTGCCCATGGCAGAGTGGTTGGAACAAGGTGATCTTTAGAGTCCCTTCCAACCCAGGCAATTTTATGATTCTCTGGTCAGAAGTTCCAAAAACTTTAGTTTTAGGATCTTACCAAATTGGTTGTCTTTAAATAAAATGGAAGCAAAACAAGTCAGTTTTGGATTTTGTTTAGGGCTAAACAAGGAATAAATGTTTAGACATGTTTTCTCGAGCAGATTGTTCATAGGGATTTCAGAGTTATAATGAATTGTTTGTAACATGCAGAGGTGCTAAGTGAGACAAAATATCTTGCCTGAGATAAAGCTGCCTTCTTCAGATTTATATTTTTGAGTAGACAGAAGTGAGACTGATCATAATCTAAAATATTTTATCTGAATTAAATTATTTTTGTGCATATGGAGCTGTGTCTGGGTAATTCATGTGCAGATTCACGTGGTCGATTTGGGGAGGGGGAGAGAGGATGCAGAACTGCTGGGATTTGGTGGCTTCAGTGATGTAAAGTTGATCAGAAAACTGCCCAATGAGTGGTGAGTGTTGGTTATTCCCTGCACCCCAGTCCCAAATATGCAGCATTTTATAATAATTTTATAAATTATAGGGGTATTTATTAATGGAATAGGATTGCTCCCTTTTTTTTTTTGTTGTCCATGTAGTAAATAAATACATGGAAGGATTTAAATTTTCTTTCACCTCTATTTGCAGATGACAGTGGGGCTTGTATGATGTTAATGTGATTTAGGTGTAAGAGATGCTGGAATTCACCCTTTAGCAAGTCAGCTAGCTAAATATCCTTGGGATGCCGTTTTTAATCTGTATGATTATATTCACTGTCTGTGTTATAATTTGATCGAGAAATTTATGTCTATGGTATGTGTTTCATTCCTTTGTTTAATTAAAAAGAAAAAAGAACTAGTTTAGCAGAAGGACATAAATCTTACTTGTCCTGGGTGGACAAAGCATGCTGATCTGTTCAGGTTGCTGGAAATGTGTGTCTCTGCTGAAATATTTGGCTCTCATTATATATCTTGGAGCTCTTATTCTGAAAGTGCTCTCACTGTTTTTTTCGGAAGTGGCACTGAGCACTTTCTCTTCCTGAGATGAGATTTCAATAAGAGAGGCAATACATTGATGGATGATGGCCCTGTGATGGAGTCAATCAGCCAGTGCAGTCATTTGTCTCCTGGGGATACAGGGTAGAGCACATCATTAGCAGCAGAAGGGGAGGCTTTCCTCTGTAATGCTAATAGGACCAGGGAGCTGGTTGGTGCCTGTTTGCTGCCACTGCTCCGTTATTACAGGTGCCTTGCGGAGAAATAAAACCATTTTCATTTGTTATCTATGGGTGTGGATCAATTTAACAGAAATACTTAATAAGCTTTAGGAAATGTTTGTGATTCAGCATAGTACTAGCAATTTGTAAACCTGCATCACGTGAAAATGCTGCCCATAAAAATGGTGAATTATTCTGGGGGAGTTGTGTGTGTCTTAGTGGTTTTACACACAAGTAGCTTGACTTGTGGAGAAAAGACTGGCAGCTGCCTGATTGGAAGGACGGTGGGTCTTAGTTGGAGGAAAAGTGTTGAAAGGGAAGCCTGTGGGTTGCAGAAGTTACTGCAGCAGTGTGTGATGGTGCTGGATTTCTGTCAGAGCAAAAGGCAAAGCATGAGGCAGAGAGGGCGAGTGACTTGTCCAAAGGACAGCTGGGGCTGTGCTGGTGCGTGGCAGCAGCACTGAGATGGCTTCAAGGTAGCTTTGTGTTTTGGGCCTCATCCAGCTTTGCCCAGGGAGAGTGAATTAACCTGCAAACTGCTGTTCCTCCATGGCTGCTTTGCTCCTGTCTGGGCTCTTGGGAGGCATAGCCGTGATCCCATCAGGAGCTCGGGGTGGGCAGGAGTGCTCCTGTTACAGGATACAGGGCTGCAAACCTTGCGTAAGCAGAATCTGTGTGCAGAGATGGTCAGTTCCAACAGGGCACACATGGAAGCTGTAAATGTTGGGAGGAAAGGGTTATTCTGAGTGGCTGGTGGGTGTTCCTGTACCCTCCAGCGCTGTGAGCAGGGTGCTGGCAGCTCGGGCACTGCTTCTTGTGTGGGGGAAGAAAAGAGTTTTAACTTGCTGTGAATCTGGATAGTTAGGTAACTCACCTGCACAGGTTTACCTCTCTGTCAAGTAAATGCACTATGAAGTCCACATACAGCTTGTAGGAGGTAAAGTTCATTTTTAGGAAGCACTTCAGGTTCTGAAATGTCTTCTCAAAAACTGCTCTTGAAGTCAAACCTAACAAACTGTGTTTATCTTCCTTTCTCTGAACTGTATAGATAATGGTTAAAAAAATAAAGAGCAAGGGCAGCCAGAAAGCAAGTGATGTTGGGCTGCTGGAATTGTGTAGTGGGTACTTTTTGTACACTTCATGTCTCTCATGTACAGCGATGTCTTCGCTCCTGAAGTGTGGAAGGAATGTGGTACTAAAGGCACGGGGTTGTCAGAGTTGTGCAATTTTACATAGGAGTTAGCAGATCAAGGAACATGCTTTGTCAAGGGTGTGGGAATATAGGGCTCTGGCAGCAATTAAGAGTCATTAATTAAGCATACTTATTGCCGGATGTGAGTCAAGTTTGTTGTAAATTGCTTAACTTCTGAGGTCAAGAAGATCTGATGCATCCGAGACATGCTTTGTTAGTGTCTGTGAGACTGTGGGGCCGTCCACAGGGACGGGCTGGAATAGCAGAGCTCAAACTGTGAGATTTTGAGCTTCATTAGATGACTTATTGACAGTGACAGTTTGGCAGCACCTCTGCCAGCTGGGACCACACATTTGCATTCAGAATTGTAGACCTGTGAAGGTTCCTTGAGGCTCCTGGGTTGCATCATCTGGGAATGTACAAGTGCATGCCAGGAATTTACACTGCTGGCCTGAGAGACGCTGAATCAGCATTCAGAGAAACAACAGTGAAACTTTCTGGTAAGGAAAAGCTGTCCTGTCCCTATGAAGGGGATGACTTCTTTTCCCAATCACAAATTAAAAAATTGGTAGAAAAATCGATGACAAACAGAACACAGGTAGAATATCATGCCCATGTGCTGCATACCTGCCCTGTGAATGCATGGGAGATCACACCTTCACGTTCAGCCTGTGCACTTACAAAGATGTAAAACGTGAGGACAGTCTCACTTCTTGTGTCTGAAAGAGGCATTCCTACTGCCAATGGCCCAGCATGCCAAGCAAGTAATGGAAGAAGAGCCATTATAATGTACCTGTTACAGTTCTCAGGGTCTTCCCTAGTGTGCAGGGACAATGAAGGACTGCACTGAGCAGTAGTTTGGATTTATTTCCATCTCTCTAGTTTTTCCCCTCTTGCCATTTTTTTTGAGTTTTAAGCCAGACTGACTTTCCCACTGGCACTCTGAATTCAAAACTCTGAAGTTGTACAGCTGTATAATACACTCACTTGTTTATAAAAGCCTGTCACAAGCATGAGTGGTTTATTTATTTTTTTTTTTCCACAAAGGTGTAGTGTGAGGAGCAGGTTTACTTAGTCACGGGTGTGGAAATACAGACATTGTGCTAAGAAATGAGTTTAATAACAGCTTGTTGCTTTATTTCCGAGTGTGCTGGCATTTGCAAGTCTGTCTTGGTTCAACAGGTAGTTGATGCTTGGGGAGAATGTGACCCTTTGCCCCTTGAATTGATTTTTTGAGTCATGTCCGGCGGCTGCAGAAGTCAGTGCAGCACTTTGCTGTCAGCTGCAAGGGCTGGATCAGGCCTCCGGGATCGATGCGTTGAGAAGCAAGGGAATAAGTTAACATAAAACTTAACACGGTTGTCTTTTGTGATCTTCCTTTTTTCCAAGACTGTTTGTTCAGGTAGATATTTTTAATAGATAAAGATTTGAGAAATGAGTTAGGACTTCAGGGAGTAGCGTGGTCTGTGTCCATGTAAGCAGAGGGCTCCTCAGACTGCTCGTAGCTCTTGGTCTTCCTAGAGCCTCTAAAGTTTGAACAGAGCCTGAGACTGCTACAGTTCTGGATCTGGTTCTTTTCTGTTTGTTTTTGGGTTAGTTTTTTTAAAAGAGAGCATCTCGGTGACCAAACATTTTCTTGTTTTCAAGCAGAATGAAACAAAATACCCAGGAAAACCCAAGAGATTTACCAAATTTTGCAGAGCTACAGTTTTCAAATACGTGCTCACTGGTATCAAAAAGATTATATTCCTTCTCCCTGGAGTTGTATCCATGTCTTTGCTTGTATAGCCAGCACATTATTAGTAGGTAAGACAGGTCGATTACTGTGGCTTGTTGCTTTCTTTGCTTGTGCCAGTTCAGGGTATTATCGTTAACAGCTTTTAAAGTAAAGTTCCTCCTGGAAGAATTGCTGGCTCCAGGCAGAAAAAGTTTTCCAACCAGTTCTGAGCTACCAGGACTGTTGCATTTTTTGAAATGCTGTTCGTCACTCCACAAAACTGCTGCAAGTACACCTTGAATCATGAATAGCCTGAAGAGCATCCTGGGGGTAGGGAGACATAAATAATTGTTTAATTGCTCTGCTGTGTAGCTTACATCATGTTGAGTATATAGAAGGGACTGATTTTAAACAGTGTTTTACTGTACCAATTCTCTGAGTCTGAGATGAGCATTTATCCTAGTAAAGTTTAATGTGGTGGTAAGCAAGACATGCCAGTGTGTCTTGACTTGAGTTTGTTAATAAAAATGTTGCCAGTGTCTCAGCTTTCAAATGTTTAGTAATTATGCTAACTGAGGTCTCGAAGCGTTTTAAAAGGAAAACAACATTCTATTGGAAGGAAAAACTTTGTCATTAACACGTACAAAAAGTTAATAACTATTTTTATATTTCATTAGATTAATGAAAAAACATGTCATCCGTGGTTGTTAGCAGATACAGCAGAAATCCAATAATATATTAACATTGTTTTAATTAAGAATACATTGTTAATTCTGAAGATTCACTTTTGACATGCGGCTCTTAGGCTTGAAATAAATGTCAAGCTTGGGCTTCTTTTATACCTCAGGAAAATGTGCTCTTTTCTCAATACACGCAGCAAAAGAAAGCTCATGAAAATCAGTATAACAGAGTACAGCCATTGCAAAATATCATTACAATAGTTAAGTAATTACCCCACCGCATGACTTAGTGAGAGGGATAAATAATGCATGTAGAATTGTGTTGGAGCTTGCAGGGAAGATTCCGGCTGGCAGAGTGGCTGGGAAGGGCACAGGCAGAGCACATGTCCGAGGAGGGTGTCTGCTGGGTCCAGGAGCTGATGGCTGAAACCTTTCAGTGCCTGTGAGGAAATGCAAACCAGACCCAATTTTCTATTTTCCCTTTAAATTTGAAGGTGGCCTTTGGGAAGAAGTCTTCCTTTGCTGTGTTAGCAGAGCTTGGCTTCTGCTCCTTCCCAGAACTGTCCTGTGGACAGCATGTCCCAGCCCCTGATGGGGTTTGGTGGGTCTGGTCAGCAGGAATATTGGCTCTTTTTGCAGCAGACAGATGAGAGGTTTGATTTGTCTTCCTTTCAGCTAGAACTGAATATTCCGAATCTGTCAGTTGCTGTCAAGAGGATTGTACTTTGGATTAGTGAGCTCCTGGAAGCAGTTTGAATCATTGCAGTTAAAAGCACGCTGAACAGCGGTGTAATTAATAGTTATATAATGTACCCAACAAGCTTAGGAAGCCAGGATGTAACTTGGAAAGAGATAAAGCCCCGTGCAGTCCCTGCATTGCCTGAGGACCACTGTGCATTTAAAGGGTGGTGTCCTTTGTCCCAGGACCGTTGTGGTCAGGGCAGGTTTGTTCCTGATGTGTCAGTTCCATCACGAGACTTATGGAGGCACCTTTCTGCATCTTTCCCCTTCCTTTCTTTATCTCTGATGTCCTCATCAGGCCGTGGTCAAACCAAGAACACTGCTCATGTTAGGCTTGTTGGAACTATTATTTGCTTCTGTGTTTGCAGAAATTTTCAGCTGCTGTGTAATTATGGATGCCACATGAAATAACTCTCCAGCTCCTGAGAATAATACGCATTTCTGTTGTGGAGTTCATGAACAGACGTTTCAGGGCAATTACGCAATACCTTTCTGCTATGCAGTACCTGTCAGCCCTTAACCACTTGTGTTTTTAGGGGAGCTGAAATGGCTGTTGAGCCTTCCAGAATAGTTTCTGCTTTGTGACAAGCTCGAACCTGTCAGGCAAAGCTGTGTATTGCAGCAAGGCAGCAGGTTAGTCTGTGCACCTCAGACCTCCTGTCTTGTAGGGATTGAATTGGAGGTGCAGTGCTTTCAAGGTTTTTATATTAACATCTGTGAATATCTTAAGCACACAGAGATGGTGATCAAAATTCTGAGGTGTTGCTCTAATTCTGGGTGAGTTTGATAAAAAAATAATGTAATTTTCTTCCTTAAGCTGTCTGCTGGACACTTCAGTTGTCTTAAACCTTTGCACTCCAACATCTAAAAATGTTTTTTTCTCTTAGTTGGTGTGTAGGTGTGGTCTTTGAAGACATGCTTTAGTGGTGGACATGGCAGTGCAGGGTTGGACTCTGTCTTAAAGGACTGTTCCAACCTATGTGATTCTTCGAAAAAGGGAGAATTTTGCTGGTACAGAACTTAGTATTTCTGTTTCTAATAAGGTACCTTGTCAAATATGATTGGTGATGTGGTTGGGTGGTGATTAATTAGAAAGTAATTCTCATCTCTAAAAAGAGCTACTTTATTTTAAAATGGGATACTACTGCTAAGCAAGTGTAAGGCTGCCTGCCCTCCTGTTTTCTATCTACATTGCTTCCCCAAGTCATTTTGCTCAATATTCACTGCCACTGACCTTGGATAATTAAGAAAAGTCTGCTGTTCCGAGAAGATAAATGCAGCTTCTGTTTGGAATGAGGCTGATTAGCTCAGTTGTGAAAGTGTAATTTAATGTCTGTAGTTTCTGGCGGGATGGATGCTGCCTCTGCCAGGCTTGATGTCCATCCTCTGCTCCCTGATACCCAGCTGAAGCTGTTGCTGAAAATCCCCTGGGCCTCCAAGATCTGAAACTTGCAGTAGACCTCTTCAATTTTCAATGAAAATTAATTTAAGGCTTCTTTTCCTTTCTGAATCACTGACACTTTCAGCATATTCCCAGTGCAGCTACAAGGCTGCAGTTGTGCCCCGGGTGGGGGTTCAAGATTCCCACTTGGAGCAGCAGCTGGAGCAGGGGTTGGGGCATGAGGCTGTTCCTGCTCCGCAGCAGGGTCGGTGTCAGTGCCAGCCCTGTGTGCTGGGGGCTGAGTGGAGATCAGAGAAACACCAGTGGAGAAAAAAGGCCAAATCACAAAAACAACAAAAAATTAAGGAAAAGAAAATTTTTTTCAGACCTGTGAAAATATTTGTCAAAATTTGTCTGTTGGACAAGTCCCTTGCTCTCTTATTTTTCTCTGTGCTGCTGCTTGGGCTTCATTATTTTACTTCTGTGTTTATTCCTTATGAGTTACTTGGATTGTGTGTGACTTAAAGTACCTGCTTGTTTACAGTGTGAAGGCTGTTTGTTTTTTAAACATCTTCGTGATGATCATGCATTGCATGGTGTTCTGGTGGGCTTTTTTCTTAGCCTAGGTTTTCCACATGAGACACCTTACTGCTGTATTTGCTCTGGCAAACTACTCCAGGCTGAAGATGGTTCACAAAGTTAAAGTTGCATTTTGGTGACTTTTTTGGGTTTGTTTTTTTTCAGCTGATGTCAGACTCTTCTTTAGGGTATATACTCTGGTGGCAAATTGTGTATTTTGTCAGGTTGTTATTACACTGGGGCACTGTTCCTGATGGGATCTTTGGGTGCTGATGTGGTGGCAATAATTATAAGTAAGATTTTGAATGGCATGTGGACTCCTAGCTTTTGAAGCCAAATCTGCAGCCTTGAAAATCTTCAAGTCATCATAATCTCCCCCCCCTCTCCCCCCAACAAAGGTAGAAATTTATTTGGGAAATTGCATAAGACTTGTTATGCAAGCAGTCTCTTTTTAGCCTCTGTGTAAAGTGTATTATAGAAAAAAGTGTTGTTGGTTTGTTTTTTTTTTTTTCAAATTCAGGCAGCAAGTGGTACAAAAATCTCACAACTGAGATGCTTTAATGAAGAGAGGTTTTAATGAAGGTTGTGTTGTGTTTGGAACAGAGATAAGGCAGAACTGCACACAGCTCCAGCAAGTGTTCACACCTGTTCCCACAAAGAGATTCAATTCCCACCGTGCATCCAATTCTGAGAAATGGTGATTGAGTGGACAGACTGTGGATGAAATCAACATAGGTCTCTTAATTGAAATACATTTTTCCTGGAATTTTGCTAGTAAACAACTTCTTAAGTGAAATCTATCCCTACCTTACTTTACATCTCATTTAAGGATTTGCTGCTTACCCTCAGTTCTAGGTCATTTTTCACATGTCTGTGCATGTCCTGAAGTAACTCATTTTGTAGACATCTCTCCTTTTCCTCTGCAGGCTGGTGCATGGCTTTGGTTTTGAGTTTCCATGAGAATCTGGTTTTAAAAAAGAACGAGTTGATACAGTGAAGTATTGCTGGGGTTGTAGGAGGACACTGGATCCCTCATCCACTTTACACCTTTAACTCCACAGCATTAAAACACAGTGTGGCTGCTTCCCCAACATCAAGGGCCTTACGGGTTTTACATTTGGGTTGTAGCTGTGTGCCTTGAATAAATCTGTTTAGCTGAGGAAGGGTTGTTTCATGTAATATGTCTGAGTGGAAGAGTTACTCACTTGAACAAAAGATACTTAAACTGAAGCTGTTAATTGTCACAGCCGGTGACTTTTTTCTATGCATTGCTGCCAGCTGAGAGCACTTTAAACTCCCATCCCAGGTATGAGAAGGCCCATGCCTCTTATCTGCACCTCCCTGAGTAAGGAAAGCAGTTGTTCAATTATTCTCTATAATTAGTGTGCTTCAGTGGGTAGGCAGGTATTAGTTATTCCCAGCCTCTTCCACTGTCTCCTGCTTTTCCAGGAGTGTTTGCCTACCAGTCATCTTCCTTCTCTGTCCTGAGGCATCTGGATGAACCTCACCTGCCAAGACCTGTGTAGTGGGTGGGCTGTTCCTAACAGTTCTGAAAAGGGGGAAATTTAGATCAGTACAAGAATCAGTCCAGCTGATACAAGAACATCTTACCTGAGTTGAAAGACTTTGAGAGATGCTGTGATTGCAGTAATTAATGAAATATTAGAATAACTTTTCCAGTTTTCTGTGGTTCCCATGAAAGCAGGCTTGCAAGTCTGAGGGCCTATTTCTCAAGTTCATGGGGTTGATTTACACTAAGCTTATATCTTCCTGTAGATCCCATTGAACTTAAACCGGCGGATCATCGCAACCTTAGTACTACTGTTGCTGCTGCTTTCTGTAAAATGATTGTTATAAGGTACTGCAGCATCCAGAAGGTTTCTCATCACTTGTAACTCAGGCAGGTTCGTTGTGCACCTGTGTGTGGTGTGGAGGGTATGTGCATATAGGATTAGCATAGTTTATCTGCATGGAGAACTTTCTGGTCTGTAAAATTCTGACAGAAAACTTAGAGCCTGTGTTACGGGAATGATACTCTCCTGTGAGAATAAATGGGGAATAAATGACCTGGCATTCTTGCTGATATGAAAAAAGAAATACAGAATAAGACTTTGTTGCTGGAACCTGTGTTATAAAAGAAGATGAGTGTGAAGCTGTTGTGGTGGTTTTTTGGTTTTGAAGCAATGAAGAAATAGCTTGTAAAAGGCTTTGTGGCCTGGTTTTGCAGTGGGCATTGTGCATGCTGCCCATTAACAGTTCAGCTTCTTTAGACTTTATCATTCAATGTTCTTCTATAAGCTTATCAGGTATTTTATGTCATTACATGTCAGTCATTGAGACAGTAGCCTTTGAGACAACATCTGTTTAAATTAAAAATCCACTTTGCCAAGAAACACCTTCTCTTGGAGACATTTTTGATGAAGTACTGTGATGGGAGTCTGTCTGCTTTGGTGAAACTTGTGTTTTTGTTGCTGCTGTAAAGAAAATGGACTGTTGGGGCAGTACAGTAATGGAAAAGCACATTGCTTTTTTTGCTGGCTGGGTCTATCTGAGATTAGGAGAATGAGAGACCTGGATATATACCTTAATGCAAGCTCACCATTCCCAAAGGAAGTAGAGCAAAGAGGAGCACTGCTGGGGATGGCGAAAGGAGCAAAAGGTGTTTAGTATCCAGGTTTTCTGCTACAAATGTATTTTTAAAAGGTTCATGTTACTCTTATTTCAGTCCTGATCCCTCAGTCAGTCCATTGCCTGTGTAAGGCAAAAGAAGTTCACTTGAAGCTGGTGGAATTGGTGTCACTGAGGTTAAACTTCAGTGTAGGA
This sequence comes from Corvus cornix cornix, assembly GCF_000738735.6. NCBI lineage: Eukaryota > Metazoa > Chordata > Aves > Passeriformes > Corvidae > Corvus > Corvus cornix. The sequence goes on along the minus strand of NC_046342.1, from coordinate 17,248,115 downwards.
TGTATTGTCTGAAACACCACCAAAGTGCATTTGTCTGTGAGCAGAGAAGCCAGATGCTTCCCAAGCATTTGGTATCTGTACCAGCATCTCTGGGAAATGTCTGCAGCCTCCAGGGAAGGAGCAAAGGATTCTCTTCCAACTCACGCTGGTAGTTTTCTAGCCACTGTGTAAGTAGCATTTAAGCGACATCAAGCTTTGGCTGTGTAACTTGTTGCCTTTTCCCTCTTCACCTCCACTACCTTCTTTGAGCTTAATGTGACACTTGGGGTCAAAAACAGGAATTCTTTTCAAGGAAGCTCTGAGGTGATTTGCTACCTTTTCCTTTGGGGAAGACTTGAAGCTTTTTCTAGGTTCACAAGGACACGGCTATCTGTGTTTCAAAGAGCAGCATGGAGTGGCTGTCAGGATCAAGAGCTGCTTGTTGGTTTTGGATGGAGCTGCCTGCCAGGGCTGCCCTGGCTGCCACCGGGAGAGGGAAGAAGCTGAATAAACAAGGAAACTGTGAAATAAACAGAAACAAAACCAAACCAAGCCCCTGCCTCGGGGCGTGGGCTCAAGTCAGTCAAGCGACTTTCTTTTGTTAAAAGAAGGCACATAAAAGCTTTTCTGCTTTTGTTTTTGTGCCATAATGATAATTTCCATGTGTTTTTCTGTGGTATTTGATTGCTTCAATTTCTTCCGAGGAAACTTAGTGGAAAAGCAAAGACTTGTGTTATTGCAGATGAAGGGGTTGCTTTCCTGCCTCACATACCCCAGTGTTTTTAGTAGTGACCAATTTCAGGTAGTCAGCTTAAGCCTGCAAGTTTTTCCAAGTTGCTACTCAGCTTTTAAAGATGTCAGCAGACGTTTTGGGTTCCAGGTCAGGCTGTATTTACAGCCCCACTCCTGCTGGGGCTTCAGTACTCAGAACCTTCCTTGCTGTTCATCATGAATGACAAAGCTGCTACTGCGCTGTGCCAACCCCTCTGGCTTTGTGGGCTCATCAAGGGGGAATAGGTGGGTTTGGGAAGCAGGAATGGGAGGAACAGGCAGGGCTGTTTCATGTAGGCAGTGCAGACAGATGGGGAAGGCTTGTTTGGTTTGAATCCTGGCGCTTGCTGCTGCTCAAAGTGACCCCGGAGATTATGAAAAGAGATGGTGATGAGAAATATTTTCTTGTTTTTCCTCTAGATGGTTCGTATGTGTGTGATTGCTCACAAAGTTATGCCAACCCCAAAGCTTGTGCTCTTATACTCCCCAGTTTTGGTGCAGAGTGCGGGTAGGAGCTCCTTAGGAAGTGGTTGCTCAACTCCGTTTTCCGCAATGCATTCGAGTAAAAACAAGGTTCTGTTTTTAGCTTGCTTTAACTTGGAAATTCTAGTGATAAGCATTTAGCTGCACAAATCCAGTAAGAAATTAGAGGAGGAAGCAGCATAACATAGTAGAATCCCACTGAGTCATTTTTGTAAATCCGGAAGCGAGTAATTTCTCTAATCTAGTAGATGTGTATCACCAGTGGGGTGTAGTCTCAGAGCTCAAAAAAAACTTCCCCTGTAGTTAAAAGGAAAAAACCCTAACCAAGGGGTATCTTAATAAATACACCTGAGACTGAGGTGCCTGGGTATAGTGATGCTGGGAGCTGGATGATTCATTTCAACCAGAACCCAACCCAGCTTACTAGTGTCTTTCCTTTAGTTGTTTTGTTACCGTGTTTGCTGTTCTAAAATAGTTGGTATGTGTTTATTAGCACAAAAAAAAGTTTGTGGTATGTTGTCTAAAAATCCCTGTATTTAGTTACATAGTTGGTAGTTTTTATCTTTTCTTGCTGTTATAATTCATAAAATATCTGTAACATGACATCAGATACACAGTAGAAAGCCTTGGTGTGTCAGGGCAGTGTGTGTTGTCTGAGGAGGTTGTAGAGGATGTGCCAAGCTGTTCTTGAGCTTTCTGTTCCCTTCTGTTGTACAGAGGAAGTGAAACTTCAGCTGTGTTCTGAGTATTCTTTTCTTCAATTTCCAAGTAACATCTCTGCCGGTTTCTGTATTTCATTCATCTACAAACCAGTTTCACTTTCATGACGCTTCTTAGTTATACATGATGGTAAATTTGCATTTATTTGCTATTTGCATGTTGGTGGTATTTCCTGTGGTATATTCATCCTGTAAGAATTTACAGTGGGATTTACAGGGCTGATGCATTGTCTCACACCTGAAATTACCTCAGTATATCTTTTATACAGAAAAATGCCCAAGCCTCATTTCTTTCTGCCCTGACTAATTGGCAGGCATAGGGATAGTTTAACAACAACCCCTTAAATCCATGAGTGACAGCTGACTCGGTCACAAATAATTTTTGAGCACATATCTTTGAATTTTCACTGTCATTGTTTAGTTTAGCGGAAGGTAGGTTGTATAAAAAGAAATTACTCAGATCTATGTTCTCACTGGGCAGATTTTGAGTCATTGCAAGACAACAGTCAAGCTAGGACGGATGTTTTGTACGAGAAAGCCTTGTGTTGACTCTCCAGCTTTTGTTAAAGGATCATGCTGGATGCTGCTGTTCTTACCTCATGTATTTGCCTCTCGGAAATCAAACGGTGGCAAACACCCAGACACTCACTTCTGTACCTCCTTTTCCACCAGTGCTGGGAAGTGAAGTACCTGGAAGTGTTGGGAGCCGTTGGCTGTGGCCACGCACACGCTGTTGGGGCCCGCTTCGCGCTGAGACTGTGCGGATGACAGAGTGCATTAGGCTGACAAACCCACACGTGTTGCGGGTCAGGCAGGCTGCCAAGAGCTCCGCGCTCGGCCAGCGGGGAGAGAAGCATTAGGAAACCCAGTAATCCGCACATCAGTCTCTGTGTGCTGCCTGGTCAGTGGAGACCGAGCGAGTGAGCTGTGGAGAGATTGTGGGTATTAAGTGGGATGGGTAATGAAAGGCTGTGCTGGTGCTGATGTGAGAGTCTTTAAATGGAAAATGACTTTAAATGATGGTGCCAGGGCAGTTGGAGTGATTTGCCGCTGGCGCAGGATCACAGTGTAACCGGTAGTTTTCAGTGAGACTAACCACTTCTCCAGGATGGAACACCAGAGTTGTTTGGAAGAATTAAGAAGTGGGGGGAAAGGAACTCTTCACTGAATTCGCTTGCTTTCCCTCCTTGGGACTTGTACCAGACTGATGGCAATTCAGGATTTTGGTTGGGTGTGTTCATGTATGTACAAATAAACACAAGCCACGTGAGTATGTGCAAAGCTGCAAAATAGGAGTCATCAGGATGAAAACAGTGGTAGGACAATAAAATCAGCATTTTATGCTCAAGATAATCTTATCTGAGAACTTTCTTGAAAAATGAGTTTGTCTGGACAAGTAGTTATCATTGTTATCCGCAGATCAGAAGTTGGCTTGTGGAGAACTCGGAAATGTTTCTGTTGTTGTAATTAGTTATTCCTGGCTTTTTGTTGTGTAGGAGAGCACTTTCTGTTAGTTTTTTATTTACAAAGGTAGTTGTTGCATTGTCCTACATCATACTAGGCACATACAGGTAACTCACACTGGTACTCCAAGTGGGAACCAAAGTTTACTAAGTAGCTTCTTCTAAGGCTTTCTAGCTAGTGGGAGGAAGAGCTTTCAAACTGAGTATTGTAATATTGTTTCCTGGCAAACTTTGAAACCATCTGGGTCAATTCCTTATGCCCAGGAGTAATAATTCTGAAAGCAAAAGTTTCTGTGCTGTGGGGCTGTGGTGTTCCCACGGTGCCTGCACGGCAGCTATCGACGGCAGCCTGACTTTCCCTGCGGCTTTCCTGGGCAGCAGCAGCGTGTGCAGGATTGCTGGAGCCGGACACCCCCAAATGTCACTGCTACATCTGTGTTCACTTATCACATTGTGTTCAGAGAACACAATGGGGAAAAAGAGCTCCTCTGAGCACATGGTGGCCTTTTGAAAACGCATGTCTGCCTGCCCCGTCCTTCAGAGCAGCTTTCATTTCTTGGCGTGTTTAGAAAAGCAAGCTGGATAATTGAGCAGTGGGGTTTTCTCTGAACCACTGGCAGTGACCTTTTCACTGCTGATGGTGCTGGGACAGAGGTGTGAGGGAGTAGGTGGGGTACCACTTACTGGTACCAGTGGGACCAGCTCCCTGTGCTGCTTGCCGGGCAGTGTCTGCTCCACCTTGGAGCAGCCCTGATGTCTGTCTCAAAGTGCACGGCTGCTGCAGGCTGGGGCTTTGTCATAAAGCTGCATTCCTGGCTGTTCAAGGGCTCTTGAAATGTTGCTTTCATATGAAAGGAAATCCTATCATTGATGTTCTTTTAATAAAAAGGAGGTTTGGCTTGCAGGTTTTGCTCATTTAGGTAAAGCCTGCAGTGTCTGATGTAGCTGAATTAAAATTACTGCCTTGCTCAATTGTTTTTTTTTTTTTCTTTTTTTATGGCATCCCTAGAGATTTAGGGCCTATTAAGTCTATTCAGAATCTGTTGTAGAAATGGTAGTTTCTCATTTTGCTTCTATCTGGACTTATCCTGGTTGGTAAATGATAGAGAAGTGTTCATTTTTAAGAGCAGAGTATTCCAGCATCATGCAAGCATAGCAGAATTTTGCTCTGATAAACCAGCCCACATATTTGGAGGGTGCTTTTCGAGAGTTGCTTAGTAGAAGTTCTTTCATTGTTTTTAAGAAAAGCCATTGTGCCTCTCTATCCACTGGTTGGGTATTGAAGTGATTTGCATTTCTCGAACAGTAAATATTATGTGTATTTAAGCATTATTCTCCAAATTCTGGGCTAATTATAGGGGATCAACTTGAGAATGTGACTGACATACGGTTTTTTTTGTGGGGAGCTCATTTTCTCCACATCTCTCCTTTTTGTTCCTTGTTTTCCAAGTTTGGTCTCCCTCCTGCTGTGATTTTGAAGTGTGAGACTTGAGTGTCCCAAAACCTGGAGGCAGATGCTCACAGATGGGACATGTCAAGCTCGATTATACGTGACAATTTCCATTACTGGTCAGGATTTCAGTGTCTGAAACAGAAATACATATATTGGCAGCAGTGATAAGGTACTTTTAAAACATCAAGCCTGGTATTCCTAGTTTCTAGCTTTAGTGCTAAAAACTATTATTTACCTCATATTTTTGTTATTTGAATTTATAATCCAATAACCATGAGCAGCTGCTTTGGGGAATCTGCATGTTAAATTTTTATCAGACTCATTTATCCCCTCATGCTGCCAACTGCACTTTGTTACTCACCAGGAAGTTTTAAGCCAGTTTTCTTTTCTCAGGATTACACATAACTTAATAAACAGTTAAATAAGAAGAAGTATTTTAAGTAATTGTTTTTGTTGTAAATCTGTGTATTTTATTATACACATCTTGGTTGCTGCCAGCTTTATGAACTGTTTTCAAATTTTTGCTAGTGAGAGCAGCTTATTTTTGTCAAGCAAGTAAAAAGGCCTTAGTTTTATCATCATTCTGGTGCTTGTAGGCAAGTAAATTTTGTGCTGAGATCAGTGATTTTCCATAACAACTTTGTAAGTCCCTGTAAATCATGGAACATTTGGTATTTTGCAGTAAGGTATGGCCATAGATGAAAACACCAGAAGCAGCTGCGTGATAAATTTTACTCTTTGGTGTACGAAGTACCGATTGGAGTTTTCAGTGATGGATTAAGCTGAAGCTCCGAGTAGATCTGTGATGGGTCAATAGCATGAGCAGGGCAGTTGCAGTAAGTTTCCAGAAATGAAGCTTGTGCAGCACTTGCAACATAGAACTAAAATTATTGGTGACCAAGGAAATTTGCATACCTAAGCAGAATGATTTTGGAATCTCAAGGCCATCCTTTCAAGTTTGGGCTTGGGATGATCTTTGCATTTACAGTTGCTTCTCATTTCAGTTGTGGTTTTTGTGTGTATTCACACAATTTTTCTGCTGCTGTAGAACTTCCCTGTAAATGCAATAAATTAATAGGAAGCAATGCTCTTTCTGGAATGCATAGCCATGGACCTAACTACTGCTGGTGGTAGAGGGCAAGAAGGGGAGTTGTCAAGTTGTTTTTGTTCAGCTGGAATTTAGGGTGATGTTGCAACTGGGCATTGATGCCATTTTAATCTATTACATATTGTAAGTTTTGTTTTAAGCAGAAGAGATGTATTGTGCTGCATTTTCTTAATTTATGATTTTTGTTTTTTAAATGGATTATGAAAAAAATCTTCCTAGAATTTTTTTTTTTTTTTTTAGTAAAATAATGGAGCAAGGAATCATTTGAAAAATTGTACTTCTGGCTATGTACTTTTGTCTTACAGAGTCATAGAATCCTGGAATGGTTTGGGTGGGAAAGGTACCTTAAAGGCCATCTTGTTCCAACCCCCTGCCATGGGCAGGGACACCTTCCACTAGACCAGGTTGTTTAAAGCCTCATCTAGCTTGGCCTTGAACACTCCCTGGGATGGAATATTTTGTATATAGTCATGAATCAGAAGTAGTAATTTTATATTATTTGTAAGCATAACGAAGTTGTGATCACTTGGACAGTTCTGCTTCCCCATCAAATGAGACAAAAATGGTCTTAAAACATGGTAAATTTGGTGTTTTGCCAATTCTTTACTAATTTTACACGTGTTGGACTCCTTATTTAAGGAAATGTTACTTTTCTAATGAAGGCAGAAAAAGCTATTTCACACATTTCCCCACTCTAGTCCTTAAAAGACGTTCCTATTGGAAGTTAATTCCAGCAGACGAACACAGAACAATCCTTACTAAGAGTACACAGCTCTTCAGCACTGTCCTGCTGGGTGTGGTGTGTGAATATATTTACTTATACACACCCAGAGCTCCTGCGCTGCCCACTGACAGGAAGCTGGGCACCATGCAGGTGTGGGGGCTGCAGCTCCAGGGATGGGCCTGGGACTGGCTGGGAGCTTCCAAGCAAGCCTTTTCCAGGGATTTGGACTAGACAGAGACAGCAGTTGTGGGATGAGCCTCTGCTGGGCAGCCTCGGGGCTTTTGCTGGCACTCATTAGTTCAGATAAGATATGAAATGATCTGCTTAGATGGGTGCTACAGGTGAGCAGGCAGGTGAGGCTGCCAGCACCGACTGTGCTTCCAGGCAGGCTTTTCCTCTGAAACAGCAGCTTTTCTTCCAGAACTTCAGCATGACTTTTGTTTTGCCTCCTGCAGACACTGTAAGTTAAATTTCACGGTATTAGCGCTTAAGTAAACGTCAGGCTCTGTTCCAATAACTGATACTCAGTGTTGTTACTCATCATCACTGTTATTTCCAATCCTCGCTCTGGTAGCAAAGAAGTCTGAAGAACAACTTCCGTTTAACTCTTGCTTTTGGCTCCCTGTTCTCCAGAGTGTACAGAAGCTGCTGTTTGCTGCTGTCTTGAAACTGCCTGGTATCAGGAACCCTCCACAGAGGCATGTCAGGATAAACCTGTGGTCCAAAACACGTGCACTACACAGTGTTAGATATCCCTTTTTGAATGATTTTATAGTGTTCTGTGATAGTCATGGACAAGGAGCAGAGCCCATGGGACTTGGTAGAGCAGACCCAGGTTTGTGGTCACTCAGGTTCAGCCCTTTTTAACCAGAAAACCTGCTCTGTGATTTGTCAATTTCCCTGTGGAAAAAGACCCCAAAACAAACCAAAAGAGAGGCCAAATGGTTGCAAAAATGCAGTGTTGCTTCTCTGCTGAAAATTCTCCAACAAAATCCCAAATAGCCCCATTCTCTGGCTCAGGGCTTCTTTCTTGCTGGCAACCTACCAGGTCCTAAGTCCAGCTGTGCAAGAAGCACCATGTAAGATGTTTCTTAATTTGATAGGAGGTGAATGGTCCAGATTCACTTTCATGTTTGGATTTGTGGTGGTGTCAGCAAATGGTATTTGCAGTTTCCAGTTCTGTACTGTATTAGAATGGGTGTTTTGAGGAGTTCTGTGAGTACTCCACTTTGGGGTGGCAAAATTCTGGTCAAACTGCTTCCAAAAATATCTTACAGCCGTGACTTTAGACTTTTGTAATGGGATTATTTGGAACAATGTATATTAACAAAGAACTGTAAAAGTATTGGAAAACCTGTAACACTGTGCTGTTGAGCAGTCATAGTGACATAGTTTATAGAGCAATGCTGGGAGTCTCTTAGAACTGTTTTTGCATGTTTTTGCTAAAAAAAAAAATCAGAAACGTGAGCTGTAGAATCTGTGCAGTGACAACTCTGGGAATAAATCTCTTTTATTTATACTCTTTGATTCATAAACATGCCCAAGTATTTAAAAATCAGTAATGCTGAGGCTCCTGTAGCAAGCAAGAATTGAGTATTCTTTTTACAGGCATCATTCAGAGTCTCAACTCTCCTCTGGTGGCACTGACCAGACACTTCCCAGCAACAAAGAATGCCTGTCCTCTTCCATATATGCAGGTGACAGCTTGCATTTCATTTAATAACTTTCTCATTCTTATTTGAGTCAAAAGAAAAGTGGGAAAAATAGAAGAAAAGCAGGTTTTTGTCCAAAAAGAGACCTGGCAGCTTTGTGTGAGCCCACTAAGTATTAACTACTGCAAATAATTTTGAACTCTTTAAAGTTTACAAACGTAAGTATGGGATGAGGTGTGGGGGGGAAGGATTGTTCCATCTGTGAGAAGTGACCTGAAGTCTAAAAACCTCTGGTGGACAAACAAAAAGTTGAAAACACTCTTCTGAAATGTGAACAGCTCAAGGTTTGTTGCCATGGCCGGGAATAGTTATCAGCAAAGCTGAGGCTTCTTTATCTCAGTTGCCTGTTCGTGACTCCGAGGAGGAGGTAGAGGACAGGGTCTGGATGGTCAAGGAGGACTGAACAGTTGAACAGTTTTTGGAGGTGGCTGTACACTTTTAAATGTACTTAGTTTATTTTGTGACAAACAGTTGCTTGCTTTATGTGAAGCTGTTACTTTCTTTCATGTTTTTTCTAAAATATTCAGACTTAGACTTGGAGTCTTTCGAACATGTTGCTGTTCCCAACACCTGGGGCCCACAAGTGGGTGTTCCTTAGATGAACTTCTGTATTTTTAAACATCTGTCTTCTAAATAAAAACACAGTGCTAGCACATCAACGTTAAAGGAAAAATCTGTTCTTTAAGCAAAATATTGCTCAGTCACATATTTGCAGTTGTCCTTCTAGTCTTCTTTTACTGTTGTTGTTGTTTTGTGGTCCTGGATCACATGGAGAACTCAAGATAAATGTATGCAGCTTCCATACTGCTTTGCAGTTCTACTCTAAGGATGATGTGTCCGTTCATCCTTTTTCTTGTTGCTAAAAAGGACCATGTGGTCATCACAAATGAGCTGGAAAATATGGAATGAGGGCTCACCCTATCATGTTTATAGCTTAATTCCTCCAAAGCTTTGGTTCTTCTGGATGTAAAATTCTTTTGAGGGGATGTTAATTTAGTTTGTGCTCATGGGTTAGTTTCTAATCCTGCTTCATGCTCAGAAGGATGCTTGTTGTATTATTGTTTTGGCACTGTTTTATAAACACTGTAAATACTCTTAGTCTATTTTTTCTTGTTTTTCTTTGAGCAAAGATATATTCATGTGTGACTGGGGTTATTAAAATAATCATGTACTTCACACTGCACAGTGCATGAAACACATTTTCTCAAAGAGCCGCGGAGCCGTGCAGAGGTCGGCTGGTATCACCACGTGCATCAAAGCCAGAACAGCATGAAATTATCCAAATCCTCCCTACTTCATGTTACATGAGGCTTTTGACTCTGAAATCCCACTCGATACCACTTTCATTCTTCTGATAACATAGTTGTAGGGAAGTCAGAGCAGTTGTAATTAGATCCACGTTCCCAGGGATTGCTGGAGTCCCTCAAGGTCTGTGTTGCTGCAGGGATAAAGCCCAGTCACTTCCCTGTTCTGTGGTGTCTGCAGGAGACAGGTGCCTTCCCTTTTCTCAAGGCAGAGGGGCCAGAGAAATCCCAAACAGATACAGAAATTAGAGTCCCATGAAAAATGAGGTGCAGCTTATCCTCTTATATCCCTCTTGAAATCCGTGTCTGAGTAACTCCCATGTTGGATGTGTGGTGATTTGTGCTCTGCACTCCAAAGCCTGGTTGTAGGGTTATGAGTGGAGCAGCAGAATTCCTGGGTGTCTGTGCTTTGGATTTGGTTCTGAGACAGGCTTTAAAGGGAAGCTTTGAGTTACAGAAGGAAATGCAAGTAGTAAAACACTATGTGCCAGAACCTTAAAGTTAGTTTGCTTTTAAAGTTTTAATTTATTAAAAGAGCGCAGCAATGTAAGTAGTGAGCCCTTCAGAAAAGTCCTGTGTTTATTCCACTTCCCATGAGTGAAACATCCCAGTGTCACTTCACATGGCAATCTGAGGGTACAATATTTGCATATAGTGTATATATATATTTGTGTATTTGCATATAGTATATATTTGCAGGCACAATGTTTCTGTGAAGTCTGTTACTAAAAGACAGTAAAGATTATTTGTGTGTATCATTTACTGGAGTTGATGGTGAAGAGACCCAGGTGCCACAGCCATTCTTAGAGCAGACAAATATATTTTAGCTTTTTCATGCAGCAGCATGTCCTTGCTGCAGAGGTCATGAGTTGTGCAAATATCTGCTCCTGGGGGGTAAACTACAGTTCAATTAATGTGAAACAATTTATTTGTCTGTACATAACTTTGAGAGCACAGTTTAATTTTCTTTAATTGCTCTTAGTTTTAGAGGGGGAGAAAGCAATCCTCTTCATGTTGTAAAAAGAAAAATTATGTGCATTTTTTTGTCACATCAGCGTTGGATCTTTACCCAGTCTTTACTCAGGCTGTCACCTAAATTAGGGGAAAATTGCCCAAGCAAAGCATAAGTTTACTGTCATAAAGAAGTTCAGGTAGGAGAAAACACACCTATTTCAGATACTTGCACTGAAAATTCAAGAACTAAGTCTAACGCTAAGTATTGCATCTCTTCAGATAATTTTTGGGAAGTTGATCTTTTTAGCTGTGAGTTGTGAGTAGTGTTATAACCTTATAGTAGGTTATAACATAGTTGTTCCTTGAGCATGAGTGCTGGTTAGAAAGCTTGAGGAGGCTGAGTTAGAACTTGATTTTTGTCACTTAGATGTATTCTCTGTGCACCTGAACATTTTAATGTTGCAGAAAGTAAACTGATGAGAAGATTTTGGGATGAAAAATGGTTAACATTTGTTTCTGTAGCTGTTCATTCTTACAAATAAAGTTCAGAAGTAGTTGCAACTTTCTGTTCAGATAGTTCTGCTTAAGTGATAACTACTTTAATATAATAGTGGTGTATTTGGGTTTAAGCATTCTCTTTGGAGGTGGCCAAATAAATAATTTTTGGTAGGCAGGGAAACTTGGAGTAAGTTTTGGATGTTGCAGCTGCTTTACTCAATTGTGGTTCCTATGGTTAGAGTTTGCTGTGGTTAAAAATGTGCTGCTCAACTTGCTTTGCTTGGCTGTTTAGTAAAGGGCTTTTAACCAGTGTGTCCTGGCTGTTGTGGCAGCGTGGGCCTTACTTGAAGGATTTTGTTACTCCTATTATTATTATTATTACTATGCAGTTACTTAAATTACCTGATTTTTACCCTTTTCCTAAGCTTGCTGCTGGCATGCGTGAAACAGTCAGATTAGGAACTGGAAAGTTGTTGGGTTATTTGCATTATTTTTTAAAAAATCTGTTCTTGTAGTGATGCCATGAAGATTTTTTTTGCCTTTTCTTTTATACGCCTGTTATACCTTTTTTACAACTTCTATATTCTTAGTGCTTTTTGCCTACATTCCTGGCCTTGTTTGTTCAGCCAGGAGACTCAACATCTCAGAAGCTTCGTAGCTGGGGATCAGTGTGCCCCAGACCCCAAAGTCCCCTCCAGAACATATTCTGTAAACTGAGATAGAACCATCCAGGGGAAGGCTCCTTGGGGAGGGGGGCTCACTCGAGCCTCTCATTGGGGAATCTTTGATAGATGTGCTAATTAGTAACACCTATAATGTTGTACCAGATCTTTTGGGGTGTGCATTGCTGTGTGCATTGAGGTGCACTTGACCTGGACGTGTGCACCTAAGGATCCTTAAAATAAATACCAAGGTAAAATCCCTTTTCCCCTTCTAACCATGTTTGACTCTTGATTTTAAGACCAGGAAAAGGCATCAGTAGTGCAGCAGATCTTGAAAGATGCTCAGTGTTGACCAAAGTCTCAGCAGCTTTGTGCTCCCTTCCTCATGGCAGGAGGGACCCCATGGGCAGGGCTGGTTCTCCTTCCCACAGGTCCCTGCTTGCTTCCCACTCTCTTCCCTTCCAGTTTTGGCTTTGCCCTCACCAGCAAGCCATCCTGGTGGGTAAGAGGGAATATGTAAATATGGATTTTGGAGAAGTTGTGCTGGTTAGGTGCATGGCTGGCCAGAAACTGATAAAAATAAATGCAGTGTGCTGTCACAGCCACGGATGAGAAGAGCACAGGGCAGCGTCTCCTCAGGAGTGCTTTAAGGCTGGTCCTTTTGCCATTCCAGCCTTCTCTAGGGAAATACGGTGGGACGTATCTATGTGGGTTTGGTTTTTATTTTAGTTCTCATTTTAAAATTTGTATCTCTGTTCAAGCAGTGCAACACTCCTGCAGCAGGAAGGGCAGCTGCACAGGTTAGGCACAAGGCTTGGAAATCACATCACTAGCAGCACATCAGAGTTGTGCAAAGTGGGAAAAACTCAGATTCATGAAATGGGATTTCCCATGAATGGCTCGGGTTTCTGACTTAGCTGGTTGTGTAAACAGCAAATAACTAAGTCTGGGCAGAAGTGGCAGCTTCAAGCAGTGGGGTTAATCATGTATAATCATGCAGGGAGATGGTATCTGCCCTCTCTTTGAAGATTTCTTGCCATTTTATCTTTTTTTCAGTAGGCGGGGAGCAGGTTGCTTGACACAAGTTACTGTTGTCAGCTTTTAGTGTGGTTGCATCAATCTGAAAATCTTTTCCATGTAACCAAACCATTTCTTTTTACGTGTTTATTCTCAGTCATACAGACAGAAATTGCTGTGTACTGGATTTCAAGGATACTAATATCTTCACTGTTCTGTGCAACAGGTAACTGCTTGGTCTGATCTACAAAACGTTTCAGTATCACAGTCATTTAAGGCTGAAGACCAGATCATTGTTCACTCAGATGTATGTGCAGATTGTAGCATCAACTGAGTTAGTTTCTTTGTTGGGTAAGAAGTCCAAATGCCAGGTGTTGAGATGGGTCAGGGGCTCAGGGGCCTGATTACAACCTGTTGCATAGACTTTATAATAATCTGTGGAAGAGAAATGAGATACTTGGGCATATCTGGCTTCAGCAAGAATATCTTGGTACCATTATACAGGAAACCAGTACCAAGAGAGTCTTAGCAGCTATTTGGATTTTCCCATGACAGGGAGTAGAAATTCTCTGTGTGTTCCATTGTGTGTATCATCTCTCAGTGTAAATGTTACGTGTGAGCAATTAATGTTTTATACTTGTTTTCAACACATCAAACCACTAAGTAGGTGCTTGAAATCTCTCTAGATGTTTGTAATAAAAGCTGGGTACAGGTACAGAGCTCTGCAGCACAAACCCCTGGGGTTCTGTGTGCCAGCTGTAGAGCTGATGGTATTTGGGTGCAGCTTTCACTGACAATCTGTTGTAGTCTGATCTACGTACAAAATTTGAGTTGTATTTATGAACAATTTAACAGCTCTGGACAAGCCTGAGTAACTGTTGTGATTAGTATTTGGTTTATTATGGATGAGTAATGGAGCTGATTACCTGTTTTTGTTCCTCTCTCACAAGCTGTGTGGATGCAGGGAGCATAGATCTTTCTAGCAAGTTGAAGGGATCAAATTGATCATGAATAGTCAGAGTATTCAGAGTATAAATTGCTTTGTGATATGCTGGGGGGGAAGTTTTCTAGCTGTCAAGAGAGGGCATTAGAGTTTGGATGAGGAATGCAGGAGAGACAGAGGTACCAATTCCTGTGGGATATCTGAGGATCAATAACCAAGGTATTGGTTACATGTGAAGCTCCTCTCTATGTAAGCCATAACTTGCAGTGGAAGCAGCATTTGAAGGGCAGTTTGCACGTGGTTCTTGTCTGAGCACACTGGGGACTGCAGACAATGGTGTGAGGATGGTGTGACGGAGGCTGGCACGGCCGTTCCCAGTGCAAGTGTGAATGCCCACTTGTCTCCTGTGCTCCTGCCAGCCGGCTTCGGGCCTGGCCCACGGGACAAAGTCAGCTCAGTTACCTCTCTTGTTCTTTGTTATTTGTGCAAGGTTTGCTGCTGCTGAACCAGAAGCTCATTTGAGAAATTAAATTGAGAGATATGAAGGAGGCTGATGGTTATCAGGAAACTTTTTTGTCACATTCTGTTTTGCTTCTTAAAATGTAGCCACAGTGCATGGCTGGCAGCTTCTTGGAAGCTGCTTTTTCACTATTGTCCCCCCAAAATATTGGCCGTGATTTCATGACATAGATGAAGAAAGGGAGCATTATACTTAAGAATGTTAAATGTTAAAACCTGATGAAACAGCAGTTCAGAGTATTTCTTTCTTTTAACGTTTCTGTCTTGTTTGGTTTACAGCAGTAGTACTTCACATCAAGTAAGGACATCCATTTGGTTCTTTAAGTGGAGTGTTCTTCCCTGGTTGCTGAAATAAATCTTCATACTGCTCTCAGTGTAGTTATTTTTACTCTGTTAAACTGACTATAGATCTCTCTTTTCCTTGTCATTATAGAAAACCTAGAATAAACTCTCAGTTGGTGGCACAACAAGTTGCTCAGCAATATGCAACCCCACCACCACCGAAGAAGGAGAAGAAGGAGAAAGTGGAAAAACAAGACAAAGAAAAACCTGACAAAGAGAAGGAAATTAGTCCAAGTGTTACAAAGAAGAACACTAACAAGAAGACTAAGTAAGTGTGAAGGATGCACTATTAAATGGGATGTGATTTCAGTAGCGCTGTGCATTGGTTAATTGTGCAGTTAAACCAACATCGTAATCTCCCTCTTCCCTCCAATTCTCACAGACCAAAGTCAGATATTGTGAAAGATCCTCCTAGTGAAGCAAACAGCATACAGTCTGGGAATACTACAACAAAGACCAGCGACTCAAATCACACTTCAAGGTAATTCTAGACTGAAGCTCAGCCTGTGGTATCTGAGAACTGTGTTAAAAAGCAAACACTTCTTTTTTTGATGTATGATCTCTTGAACACTGCTAGTGAGGACAGATTCAGGCTTTGGAAATATTAATTCTGTTGTCCATTCAGTTTTCATTTGTCTGCTAAAATAATTGTATTGTCAGTTGGGTAGTAATGCTGTTGGCTGTAAACGCAGTGGGGGAAAAACATTAACCAGCAATCATATCAAATTCTTATCATTGCTCGATAGCAGTAACAAAGGTTACTTTTTTACTTCCTTATCCGTAATTGAGTCACTGTAATTGTCAAGATAATTTTCCAAGTATACAGGAGCTAAGTATACATGAACAGATTTGCTGGGATCTTGGTATCAACAAAAAGCACAAATGGCTGGTTTGGTATTTGTCAAAGTTTGAAATGAGCGTATGGAGAGAGGTTTATTCCTAGTCTTGCCTATACTGTTCTTCCATTTAAATCAAAAATTCAGCATCACAAAACAGTTTTTATATTATTGAACTTGAGAGCTACAAGAGGCAGAACTGAACTGGGTGCTTTGCCTGTGTGGGCTGTATAAGAATTGTGTCTCTCTTTAAAATGTGCTGTAATAAGTGTTTTGTAGTGAAGTCACGTGAACTGAGGCAGTATTAGCTGCAAACACATGTAAAGCACATGGGAAATATGGTTGGCACTTCAGTTGGCATTCAAGTTGGCAAGGTGTGACTGCAGAAAACTCTGTTCTTGGAAGTTTTTAAATAATAGCATGAAAATCTTTAGTAAGAGGGAATATGATTTGCACAGTAACCCACTGGAATGTAATGAGGGCAGTGTGAAATCTGCTGTGCTACAAGGCTGAGCTGTTTCCAGGGACTGCTGTTAACTCTTCCTCAGCCCCCAAAGAGTGAAGTGTCCATTCCTGATTTGATTACAGAGAGGCAGCTTTATTGCAGTTACTCTTTTCTTGTCCTGTTCTTCTTCAAATTGTGCTTATTTTGAGACTTAGGAGGCAGGAGACTTGAGGCACTTGACTAATGACATAATATTTAATTGAGAGATTACATCAAATAATTGTTTTTACTCATTAAAGGAGTCACTCTGTCTACTGCAAAGTCTTTTAGTCCGTGTTTCGTGGCAAGCTTTTGTCAGGCCTAATTAAGCCTTAATAGTATCAGGTCTAGCTGGATATTTTTAAAGGATACCTCATCTCCTTTACTACTTAAACTGTCTTTTTAAGTGTTTCGTTGCATGGAACTTTTCTGGCAATTCAGTGTTCTCAGGAGTGCTGTCAAGAGTCTTTTTCTGATTTTTACAGAATTACAAGGTTTTTTCATGCCCAGATTGCTTAACAGTTGTTTTGGGTTTTTTTTGTAAATTGTCTTCTAGGGCTCTCTGGGTTTGTAAGAAATCCTGTTTAAACTTCTTGGATACCATGCCTGTTGCTGACAAAATATCTTGGTTTATTCCATGCCTTCCTGTGTACTTTCAGATTGAATGTTTTGAAACACTTCACTTATTTGGCCATAAACCTTTTTCGCTATAAACATGAAGCATCAGGGTGTTTAATTTTGCAAAATAACATGAGTGGGCCAATCCCTTTGCCTTCTATAAGAAGCAAAAATGGTATGCATGTATTGAAGAGATTGGTGTTTTCCATCTGTGTTTAATCAGCTCTGTATACAGGGGAAACCCTGAAAGCCTCGTGGAGAAATGGTCAGAAGGCTCAGTTCTGAAACTGACAATGTGAATGTTTCTGAGTGGGGCTGTGGGGAAATCCTGCACCTCAGCCCTGCTTCCCACAGCCCTTCCATGTTACTTTGTCATGGCATTTAAAGATGCATGGGCAGTTCCATTTTTTCTTTCTCTTTTAAAACTAATTACAGCTCTGAGAGCTGCCTTTTAACAAGCAATAGCCAGAGTTCACGTCAAACCCTGTAGGAAGGTGGAGGCAGCAGGCTCTGTTCCGGTATCTGGGCCAGCATTTTGGCTCTTTCTGAGTACAAGAGGAAACAAATGACCAAGGCAAATTACAGGAAGGACTGGGTTTCCTAGAGGAACTCGGGGCTCAGGGAGGAAAATACGTCCTCGTACTACGCTTCCGGGAACGCCGGTGGCCGTGCGGGGGATCTGCCGAGACGGTACCGGAGCGCCGGCGGAAACCCCAAAACCTGCTGAGCCAGCTGGCCTTTCTTGTAAGCCACAATCGAGGTGGCATCATCTCATCTCACCCGTGGTTACGTGTGCAGCTTGGCAGCTCCTGTGCGTGTGTCTGTGCAGCGTGGGCGCGTCTCCCTGCCCCGGCAATCCAGAGCACGGCTCCGGGCTTGGAAAGGCTGATCCCGGAGCAAAGGGGCTGCTGCAAGTAGGAGTTTTACTGAGTGTTAGCCTAGTACAGCAGTGTTTTGGTTTTTGTTTGTATTTTCTGTCTATTAAAAATGCTTTTCCTGTGGTACTTGTTAAAATTGCAGCAGCCTCCTAGATTAGATAAGAAAATACTATTTTTGGTGCGGTAACTTCATTTTTGGTGAGGAAGTTTGCAGAAATACAATTGTTCTATTTTGAAAGCTGCACATCTGTCCTCAATGCGTTTTTCTGTTCTGCCTGGTTCTGGAATACCACTTGGATAACTGCTACTTAAGGACTTTCTCCTTGTTAACTTACCACTGCAAGCCATTGAGTGTTCATGGGGGATAGAAAATGAGCTTAATTCCGTCCTTTTCTGTTTTACTGCACTAGCCTTGTGTGCTGCAAGTGAGGAGGAGAAAAGGCAGAGTGGTTTAAAAGCTGGAGCTTGATCCCAAAGTAAACTAACCTTCCCTCCATCCCTCTCAATAAGGCAGCTCTCAGCAAGCTACTTTTCACTGATGTATAAAGACTCTCCTTTTTAATTTCCCTATTGGGAATATTCTGCTGCTTAAGCCTGACCCTTAATTAGGAGCAAAAGCTGTAAATTACAGCAGTCGCTGCAGCTGACTTGGAATTTGCTGGTAGCTGGAGGAGTGTCCAAGGCTTGTTGAAGCAGAGCTTTGGACCAGCCTGTGAAATGTGCTTGAATGTCAGCTTCCTAGAGCTTCGACCCTTATTAGCTACATTACTAATTGAATGATAGCACAGCATGCAAATTACCAGGATAATCCTGAGTAATAAATACCAGTGGGTTCTTTTCGGGTGGTTTGTATTTTTTTTCCCCCTTTTCTTTTCTCCCCTAACCAAAAGCTCTGGCTGCAAAAAATACCGTTGTACATTCTGGATTTTATTTACAATAGCCTCGATTCCAGAGGGAGCATTTTGAGCTATTTTATCCATAGGCTGATTGGGCATCTGATTTGTATAAGCTCAAAGCAGCTGAAAGAGAAGCCAAGTTGTCCCAGTGCCTGTGTTGTTTGCAGCTGCAGAGTTCCAACATGGGAATGAAAGAGCCGTGGCCGAATGCTTTCATGTGGTTTTGTATTGCAGAGTCACAGCCTTGTCTCATAACATCAGGGCACATGATGAGATGGTGAATTTAGATAAGAGAACTCTTTCATCTGCCCCTTGGGGAGGAGATCCTTCCCTCTGTCTGGCTTCTCTCCGCTTGGCTCTGCTGTGGTGTCCTCCTTTCTGGCAGGGTTGGATTAGGGAGAAGCCTGCAAGAGACTCCCTGTGCAGAGCTCTGTGAGACAGGTTGTTCTCTGGGGCTGAGTGTGCTCTGCAGCCCTCAGAGGCACAGGGAGCCTGGCTGGTACAGGGAGCAGGTCACACCTTCATCCTCTGCTCTGCAGCACTCACTGCCTGCCTGGGTTCTCCTCCCAGCCACTGCCATCTGCGCAAGCGAGGGGTGCAAGTCACACCGAGTTTGTTTTCAAATGCTTTTCCTAATAAACTGTCCCTTTTTCATTTATTTTTATCCTTTTAATAAATGTCTTCTCATTCATTTTAGACCCAGACTGAAAAATGTGGACAGAAGTACCGCACAGCAGCTGGCAGTCACAGTGGGAAATGTCACAGTAATTATCACAGACTTTAAAGAAAAGACTCGCTCTTCATCCACGTCGTCTTCTACAGTGACCTCCAGTGCAGGATCAGAACAACAGAATCAGAGCAGCTCGGGCTCTGAGAGCACAGACAAGGGCTCGTCCCGTTCCTCCACGCCCAAGGGGGACATGTCGGCAGTCAACGACGAATCTTTCTGAAAAATTGCACATGGAGTTGTGGAAACTATGAATCAGGGTATGAAATTCAAACACTCCACCTGCCCACGCTGTTCAAATCCTGGAGAGCCTCTTCTGTGCTTGAACACACTTTCTTGGACATCGACCTCTTACTGATGCAACCAGGATGATTTCTGCTTGCCGTGGGCACCTGGCCACCAAGGAATTTCTCACCCTAGCGATTACTCTTGACACTTTTATGTATTCCATTGTTTTATATGATTTTCCTAACAATCATTTATAATTGGATGTGCTCCTGAATCTACTTTTTTATAATATCTGCTGTGCACAATTTTCCATGAACATGACAACTTTTTGTTTTGGGGTAGGGAGCGGGTGGGGTGGGAAGGGGGCTTTATTTATTGCATTCACAAACTCCATCCTCTTTCAACATATCCTTTTTAAGTTCAGTTCTTCTTCCAGTTATACTGTGTACTATCAGTTTTGATATAAATTATATATAAATATATATATAAATAAATATATATAAAGGGTTATTTGAAACCAATACATGGAAACGCTGGTGCTTGAAACACTGTGAAGTGATAAAACAAATTAATTGAACAGTTCAAGATCTGGGACAGTCCCCTTCTGTGAAAGTACTGAAACTGAAATGGAACTGGTCTTAGGTGAAAAGTGTTCCTGAAGGTTTGAACCTGGATGGGACCTGTTCTCTCTATTGTTCCTTCCCCATTTCTTCCCTAAGCAATGGCTAAGGTGCACTGGACACGGTTTTGATTGTTACAGCTTGGGCTCTGAGATGAGAGAGGATTGCTCCAGGTAGCTGGTGTTTCTCCTGGGGTTGCTCAGGTTGGTGATGTGCAGCTCCATGCCCAGCTGGAGCGGACGCATTCCCAACCAGACTGCTGCTGTTACACCACGGATCCGTGTGTTCCGGAACGTGAGCACGGCTGTGTCATGCACAGCCAGTCCCACACGTGTTGGTCTTGTTAATGAATTCCAGCCAGCAGCCTCAGTGCCCGAGGTAGCTAGAACTGGAGTGGTTGCTGTGGGTTGAAGGCAGCAGGGAGCCTGGGGGCAATCCTGAGTTCAGGAACCGAGCTGGTGCTCGCTCTAGCCATGTGTGGGTTGGTGCTTGTCAGCCCTGTTCCGTCTGTCCCATCCATGCTGTTGGGGTGGCTCTTATCCGTGAAGTCCATCTGTATCCCAGGAGTGGTTTCTGAACAGCATCTTGTCCAGTGATGGGCTTGTCAGCATTTGGACACTTCTGAATCTCCTGCTGTGGGAGCAAAAGTAGGGAAAAGTTTTCATGCTGGCAAGTGAGCGACGTGTGGCTCATGCTCATGACCAGCATCTCCTTCATTCTTACTCTAAAGTTCTCCAGACTATAATTTCTTTTCCTGACCTCTTAGTGTTGCTTTACAGTTTACCTTCCATGCATTATCCTGCTAAAACACTCAGCTGAAGAGGTGAAACAAACTTTTTTTAAAAAGCAAAACAAACCCCAAACCTCTTTGGCTTTTCATCTTTATTTAGTGGCCCCAGGGTGCTTTGCAGTAATTTCAGGCACAGAGGCTGTGGCTTCATCTGACATCAACTGCATAACTTTTGGGCATGATGAAAGAGGGCCACATTTTGACAACTTTGTGCCTGCTTGTTATATTGTGAATTATTTGCTTGGCAAGAGAAATTTCTCTTTGTGGAGGCAACTGATTTAAGATTTCTTTTAAAATCAGTGTGGTTTTGAGTAGCAGACATAGGTTCCTTTCACACTGGTGACAGAAATGTGTGAGTAAGGGATCTGGTAGAGCCCCTGCTTGAAGGCACGTGCAGTGGCAGTGCCTTGGCAGCAGTGGTTTTATTCTGAATATGTTAACGTGGGCACCCCAACTTAATTCTGCTTATATTTGCAGTATAGCCTGTCTTTTGTAAGCATTTTTAAAAGTATTAAAGAACCAAAGGAAAACAGATGCTTCCTATGAGCATCAAGACAATTTATTATACATAGTTTTAAATACTATGAATATCTCAATCCACATTTTAACATTAGTGGGATATTGCAAAGACATTCCTTTTCCAGTTTTTACTATTCCTTTAAGGGTCTCAGGGAGGGTAAACTGGTCAGCCATATTTATTTATTTTACTGAAATGTATTGGAATAATTTTTTAAGAGAGATTTTTTGAAGATGCCCCTGAACTTGTATATTTTGCACTGCTTTATAAATGATCCATTATCAATTAGGCTTGCGTGCATCTCGGCCATGATCCAGCCAGGAGGGTGAGTGAGTGGCAGGTCCTGCTGGCCTCAGCAGGGCTCAATCTGGTGCTTCAAGTCAAACCACGTGCTCACCTTCTTTGTTGGATCTGGGAATTTGTGCAAAAAAAGAAAAAAAAAAAAAAGCATTGTGTGTACCAGGAAATTGCTTCTTTTTCAAGTGAAACTAGACCTGTCGATCAGTTAAAAAGCTTTAACGCCGTACCCAGCTACTCGTGGTACAGTCGGTAACATCTGTCCCTTTGGCGTGCCTCCTCGATGAAGTAGCTTGCTATAAACAAATGGGAAAATTTCTTTGGAACAAGTGACCTGTAATTCTGCATTCAGTTAGGAAGTGCTAGCTAAGCATTGAACCCCCCAGCCTCATCCGTAGCTGTTGCGTTGTGGGTTTGAAGGACAGCGTTTGCTTTCACACTTAATTTCCGCAATCAGCGTCCCTGCGGCACCGCGGGCAGGGTTCCCTCCACGCCGTGGCCGGAGGCCAGCCCGCCCTTGGTGGGAAAGGTGTTCCAGAACCAAACCAAGCAAACACTAGTGTAGGGAAGGACCAGATTCACGGTGTTCAGTGGCACAGAACGCAGGTAAGTGAAGCACAGTGTTACGATGGCGAAGTTTCGACTCTTACACAGACACACACACACACACAGACACCGACACAGCTTGCCTGACTCGCTCAGTTGACGTAGTTCTGCAAAGGAAAGGTGACAGCGTTTTACACCACCAGGCTATTTATTTGAATTGGAACTTTGCTTCAAATTGGACAGATCGAAAATTTGGCAGCAGCTTCTGTGAGTTTATTTCCACTGAGATGTTTTCACCTGCCTTACCAAGATCATTCTCAGTCTACTTTTTTAAGCTCTACCATAAACTTAAATTATTGAAAATTTATTAATTGCTGACTATTATATAATAACCTTTGCTTGTATGTAACCGAATGGTTTTAAGAGCCAACATTTAGAGTATGACAATGGAGCTGAACAGTTTTTAATGCGCAAGCAGTTCTGTTCTTGTGTATGACTTGTAACCTTAATTTACTGTGTAAAGATGGTTACATTATTTCCTTAGCTTTGTTTGTTGGAGACAAATATAGAATGCTTGTTTAAGTATGTCAAAACATAATCTTATCTTGTGGATTTTTATGTTAATGTATTATACGAGCTCTATTTTTCATTTGCCCAGAAAGACAGCTTGTATAACGCTTCTGAAAGTTTTTCCGCTCTGTAAAGTCTTTAGAGCTGACAGTCCTGTTAGGTTTGTTTTAATCTTCATGCTAAAGTGTCAATGGTGGTTTTGTGAACTGGTCAGAAATTCACAGGTCTTAAATGTTTTTGGGAAATTTATATTGGACACTGCTCTTTGTCTAGCAAATAAAAGATGTTAATATATTCCTGTTACTGGCATGTGCACGACTGTTATTAGAAGCCACTTTATCATTTTCCTGCTTTAAATAGAAATGTCTATTTATGAATTCTGCTTGTAGTTTTTTCACAAATAAAATAGTAAAATTTAATTAAATCTGAAAGCTCTCTTTTTTGGGAGATGCCAGTATTCAGAAAAGGTGGAGAGTCCTGTTTTTGGAGCAGCTCCTCAGTGTGTACAGCTCATTCCTGAGCACCCACTTCTGCAAATACAGGTTGTGCCCATGGAAAACCTCAGTCAAGCGAGTAAATCCTGTTTGTTCCCTGGGACTCACGACATGGGGAGACTTTGTGGCAGATGTGTCTGCAGAATTTGGGTTTCAGGTCCCTGGAAATAATAGTTTTTTCCCTTTCTGTAGCTGCAGGAATGGTGAGGCTTACTGCAGAGGGTTTAGTGAGAGCCCCTGGGAGTTCCTTTGCCTGTCTTGTGCTAACGAAGTCCCAGGAGTAAATTTAATAAAATGTAATTGAGAGTCTAATTGTATTTTTATAGCATGAAAATACTGGTATTTTGCAAGCAGTGTTTTGGTCCTCTGCCTAGGAAACAAGGTGATGTGAATTACTGTGCTCTTTCTAGTTCTTTTTCCCCTCCGCCACCCGAGATAGGAGATGTGTGATGTAACTCTTCAAATATGAAGTTGAAGTTTGAAAACAAAGCAGTGGATAAAATGCCAAGGGGACAGAATCTTTTTCCTGGGAATGGGAGGGCAGTTCCTAAACGAAAAGGCATTTGGATACTTTTATGTACGCTGGGGGAAGTGTGTATTACAAATAGAGGTTGCTTTAGAAATCCCCATGTGCAAACAGACGCTTGAATGCTTTTAACCTCAGTTGGAAGCAATTCAGGTGCCTTTGTGCCAAGAATAAGAAGAAACAGGAAAGGTAGTGGTTGTTCTACAGACCCGAGAAGCACTTGTTTGGCACGCTGAGGACTGAGCAGAGGAACAGTCCTTGCCTTGAAGAGCGTACAGTCCCTTTCCTCAGCTGTGACCAGCCAAAGGTGCCAGAGCCGCTGCAGGGGCAAAGTGTACGAGCTGCAGGGAGAGGAGGCGACGGCCTCATCTTCATCACCTTGATGCTTGAATGTGAAGGCAAAGACTTGGATGGAGCCAGCAAAAGACTTCCATGTCGGTGTTGTCTCCCTCAGAGCCTGCCCAGTCACCCCTTTGCTGGGATTTCAGGTGACTGCTCTGGAAATTCCTTGCCTTGGAGACACGTGAGCCAAGGGCCACCTCCAATGCTGGAGCTGCAGTTGCCCCTGCTGCTGGCTGTCCTTGTATGAAGATGATGCAGTGCTGCACTCGTGGGTTTGTGGATCCCTCCAAGATGTAGGTGTTCAGCTTCAGGCTGGTGTCTTGCCTGGCAGCAGGCTGGATGGATTCCTACAGCCCTACTTGGTTGTTTAAAGGTAAACCTGAGTCTACTTGCTATAAAGACAGCAGAGCTGTGAAACTTCACATGTGATTCACAAACTGACTAGGCTAAAAAAAAATCCAAAACAAACAGATCTGGAGAACCAGCAGAATCTGGAAGGAAGAGGGAGACTGGCTGCATTTTGTAATACCTGGATGCCCTTGTGGCTTTTGTAGTTGTTACAAGGAGAGGGAAATGTCAGGTCTTTCTGCCTGCCTTTCCCTCAGCTGTTCCTTGAATATTTACGTGCCTAAGTGTTGCTTGTCTTTGCTCCTCCTGTCAGCAGACACAGCGAGGCTTTTTTGCTGTTTTCCCCTTACGATGACTGATTGCTTGGTATTTGTATGGAGCCTTTTTCCAGACAGGGTTGGGGGTGATGCTGATTCCAGCTGAACCCATCTAATAGGAAGACACTAGAAAGTTCAGCCGTGTTTTCTCATTGTTTATTCTCAGCAGAGAAAAACCTGCATGCAGAGATCACCAATAACATCAAAGGCTGTTTCAGAAATTCCTAATCAAGGCACTTCACACCACTGCAATTATCCCACTTGCAAAACTCCCCCATGGCAGAGCATGGAAGGCTGTGACAGCGAAGAGCACTCTATGCCTAACTCAGGTCTGCAGTTAGTACTGATATTAAAGATAAAGATCCTGCCTTCCTGCAGCCAGTGCTGCACATCTCAGCACTCACCTCCAGTCCCCTGTTGCTCCTCAGACAGGGATCGCTCCTTGCACAGCAGGAACTGATCTGACAGCCCCGGCTGCGCAGGAAACTCGGAAGGCACGAGCCAGTTGTGCTTCCTAGATGAGGAATCAAGAAACAAATACTCCCTTGTTCTCCTCTGTCTTCATACCATAAAAAAGGGAAAAAAAATAAGATATTGCTCTCCACCATGGCTATTTATTATTCCCAGGATACTGGAGATTTCATTACTT
This sequence comes from Corvus cornix cornix, assembly GCF_000738735.6. Classification (NCBI taxonomy): domain Eukaryota; kingdom Metazoa; phylum Chordata; class Aves; order Passeriformes; family Corvidae; genus Corvus; species Corvus cornix. Next base: position 17,222,781 of record NC_046342.1, on the reverse strand, counting down.
TCTAACATTCTTAATTTTTTCCAACTTCTTTTCTTTCATCATTAGGAGTTGTCAAAAATGTTCTGACATCCTTAAGAGGCTGTTCCACTTCCCCCCTTCTCCAAAACCATTCTGAGAAGGATTGAAAACTGCACAGTGGCAACTAGAGAGTCCCAGTGTGAGAATCCCTGCTGTTCCACATCCCTGCCTTGGCAATCCTCCCTTCCTCCTGCCAGCAGGTGAGGCAGAGGGATCCAAAGCTGATATTCCCTTAAATACTGTGACATTCTCAGTGTAATACACACTTGATAACAGCCCATCCAAAGCTTTTTAGGAAGCTTTTTAATTGGCCACAGCTCCAGGAGCTGGACAGAGTTTGAGGAGGGAGATCTGAAGTGTTTAAACTGTTCCAAGCTGCTCTCAATGGTTGAAAAAAACAAGTTTGGGAGCTGAATTTGGGTACAAAATATCGCTGTGAGCAGGAGGAAACTGGAATGCTGTAGGAACAGCACGTAGTGGCCCAGGTAAACAGAATGGGAACAGATAAAGCTGATTTTTGTTCCTCCTCATGCTGGGCTGTCTGATTCATGTTGCCCAGGAGGTTTGGTGTGGAGCTGGCAGGAGGAGTTTTCCATGTTTGGGTGTGTATTTTAGGAGGGATTAAAGCTCACAGTAGAGAAGCAGAACCACTGGAATTTTAATTCTGCTTTCACCCAGGAATTGATACCTATCTAATACATGCAATCTATAATCTTAAATATAGATGGGATATTTTCACGTAGGTTGTATTCTATGGGACAGACTAAAGGTGCAGTGAAGTTTAAAAGCACAACTTGTCAAAAGCTGTCTCTGATAGGGCTTTACTCTTTTTTTGACTCTCTCGAAGAATCACCAGGATAAGCCAAGAATAAACAGGGCCAACAATCCCTCCCACCCCTTTTGGGTGATTATAACTGTCTTACTCTTCAAGTTGGCTTCCACAGCAAGCAGGCTGTCTCTGTTCATATGCTTTACTTCCCTATGGGGTTTATAAAAATAAGATGAAGAAAGGGCAGGAAAAAAGTAGCTTTCCATTAAATTAATTTCTTTCTGATCCAAGAAAGACAAAATCATGGAGCAGCAGAAGGAACTGGTTAGGCCTCAAGGCTGATGCTACTCTCTGGGTGGGTTCATTTATTTATACATCCAGATTTCTTTCAAAGGTTTGAAGAGATGTCCATGAGCCTTGAGCCTTCCAATGACTTTGGAAGAGGCTCCATGGAGCCTGGAAGGAGAAGCTGCCCCGCAGCTGGGGGTAGCCCAGTGGGTGCCTCTGCCCAGGAGCAAACGACTCGTGCCTTTCAACCTTTCTCACATGCACATGTCCCTTTCCTTCATTCCCAGCAAGGAGAATCCTCTGAAATCTCAAAATCTCTCTGCTCAGCCTTTGTGAGACGTTGAGGCTTTGGCTGAGGCTTAGGGCTGCATCCAGGCTTTAACAGACTTGATAGCAGAGCCTGCGGAAGCCCGGCAGCATCTCCGCATGCCCAGGATTTGTGCTGGCTACCAGGAGACAGGGGATGGAAATGTATTTAGCTGCTCCTATTGTTCTCCTTATTCAACCCAAGTTTTGTGGGTGTGAAGTTAAGGGAGGAAAATGTGGACTGGAGTTACGGAAACGTTCCCTTGGAAAAGGAATATGGTGATTCCTGGGGGCGGGATTGTTGCGGCAGCGCGGGATGTGATGGCTGTGTGACAGCCTCTGACAGGGATCGAACTGGGAGTCGCTGTGGTACAATGGCACGGGGAAAAATGAGTGATGGGAGCCTCCCCTGACTGCAGAGCTCCCGAATTGTGATGACACTCAGAGGGGGAGAAATCCTGGCGGGGGGCGGGGGAGGCTGACAGGGGTGCCAGGTTTTGCGAATCGCGTGCGGGCTGGTGTCTCTGACTCAGCCCTGGCTGCTGTCTGTGTTGGCTGCCTCCACCTTCCCACCCAGCCCAGGAGGGTCTGCCATCCCCCCTGCCACCCCGCTGGCCTTCGCAGGGTCTGCCATCCTCCTGCCATCCTCCCCTCTGGCCTTGGCAGGAGGAGCCAGGCTGCCGGAGCAGCAGGAGGGCAGCCTGCATTCAGCTCCTCCGTGCTGCTGTGCTGCTCCAGCAATCCTGGAGCAGGCTTGGGGAGATGGCCCTGCTGGACACCCCTCACCCCTCAGCTTTGTCAGCCCTTGCACTCGTTTTCTGCACCAGTTTATCTTACCACGCAGGACCAGCTCTGCTTTGGGTCCTAGTGGACCCATCTATCCTCTGCAAGTCCTATTAGAGGTGCCAATCGTCATTTTCCTCCTGTGCCAACTTATAAATCCCACAGATTTATACATCCAAAGTCCTCATCAATCAAAAGATTAAGTCAAAGGCGACGAGTTAAAACAAGTGGGAGGTGACTCCATTGAGAGCAGTGCCGAGCCAGTGCTCACTCCTGCAGAGCGGGTGATCCGCTGAGCTGGGTGCTGTGGGTTCACCCTGCTCTCTCTGCCAGCCAGAGAGCTTAACCAGTGAAGAAAAGGGTTTTATCCGAAGGATTTAATTGGAGTGGTCCCTTTCCTCCCCACATCCATACACTGTCTGAGGAGCAGGAGCTGGATGGAGCAGGATGTGAAGCTCTCAGACCCCCGGTCTCTTGGCTGGAACCAGAAGCCAAACCACCATCCTTCCTCGTTTGGGGAGGAGCCTGCACTGAGTCACTGGAGTTACTCCTGCTGATGTGTCGAGTGTTGTATATCACACACGGCTGGGAGTGACTCTCCGTGCAGGAAGGGAGTTTGTGCCTTGTCCTGCTGGACACTGGGAGATGTTTTTCCCAACAGCAGATCAGCAGTTTATTTGCAGTAGGTTAATAACTCTCCTGGTGTGTAACAGGTTCTCCTTCATGTTGGGTTTGCCAGAAGGGGGTTGGCATTCCCGAAAGCTGGGGTGGTGGAGTGGATCTCAAACAGCACAGAAATCCAGTGATGCTTTTCTCTTTTCTCACCTTTATCTAGCACTAACAATACCCTCAACATCTGGTAAATGGTGGAGATTTTTTTACTTTATCTCTGCATCTGGATTATTTCCAGGCAAAGATGGGGGTAATCTGTTCCTGCAGGGACAGGGACTTGGGAGCCCAGAGCTGGTGACAAGGGAAGCGGAGGGTGAGCAGGGAATGCTACCTCTCTGCTCCAGTCATCCCTGGGTTGCCATGTGTGTTTGAGCCTTGAGATGCTCCTGCTGAAGCTTTCACAAGCTCTCTCTTGAGATTTTGGCCAGTGCAAGTAATTCCACTTGGGAGTCTTAAAACTGCTGTCTGGGGAGGCAGAGCTCAGCCTGCAGCTCTCTGTGCATATATCCTTGCTATTCCATGGATTAAAAAAAAATAATAAAATAAACAGTGGTGCTCTTACCTCAGGCTATCCATTAGGAGTGTGATTTAGTGCAGGGAGGGCTATAAAAGCAGTTGATAAATATTCTGTGCAGCACAAAAAAATCTCTTGCGGGAGGAGAAAGGGCCCTGGATAACGGAGCAGGGAGGGAACAGCCCTTTCCCCCCTGTCTAATTAGGCTGTCCAGGAGAAGTTAATATAAAATAATAGATCTGGAAAGCCCAAATCTTCACAGCCTTAGGAAGGACTTCATCCCCCTAAATTACGAGGCTAAGACCTCATTCAACAATGCTTTGAAGGAGATCAACTGGCAGCGCTATTCACGGCGGCTCCGGGCGCGGGCGCGGGCGCTGCGTGATTGCAGCATCTTCTGAAGAGAAGAGCTCGCTCCTGTTCCCGTTGAATGCTACTATTTTTATCCTCCTTAATTTCTAGAAGGTATTTCCAAGTGGGAAGCAGAGCAGAGAATAGCAGATCTTAACTCTGCTCCGTGTAACAATTTCTGTAAAAAAGGAGGGTGAAATGTTTGAAATAGCTTATACCTATTTTTGGTACCACCAGTGTGGTAGCAAAGCACCTGGAGGGTGATGGGGCATCCTGAGGGTGATTGGCCACTGGATGGGGGGGTTCACTGCTGGCCCTGTCTCCCACGGTGTTCACAGGCTCCTGACTTTGCTTGGAGCCAGAGGTACCTGGGGACGTCTTGGAAGGGCCATGGGGAAGGGTGACGCTGGCAGGGGGGAAAGGGGGTGTCTGTGGTTGACTGTATCCCCCTCCCAGCCCAAGGGACCCCTCCTGTCTCACCCCTCCTGGGCCCTCCTAGCCTTTGGAGTGTGGTGGGGAGAGCTTTGATCCTTTCCCATATGGGAGGCAGAAGAGCAGAGGGACTTAATTAGATGCAGTTACCTTACCCACCGCAGAGCAGCCAGGCCTGTTGGCATAAGGTCAAAGAGGAAATCCAGGGCCCACCAGGGCCAAACTGGAGAAGTTATGGGGGATGCCTTGGACCTTGTGCTCTTTCCTGTTGAGCTGTAAAAGGCTCAGCATCATGGAAAGGCCAGAGAGCTCAGGACTGACCATCACTGACCCCTGGATCACTGTTGGAGCTGTGGGGTGAGGGGAGTGCTTTGGGAAGAGGACAACATGGGATGGATCCTGGCTGGAAAGCACAGCCTGGGACTGAGCGTTGTGCACGGAGGCAAATAGGGACAGTGATCTGCGAGTCCCCGTTTCAGTGTGTGACCTTGGCCGTGCAGTTTTGGATGTGTAACGGGGCTTTTATCTTGTGATTACTCCCTTCTGCAGCCACAGCTTTTGCTTCTCTACATGCCCAGGTTCTCTGAAGCTGCTGAGCACAATGCTGGCACACACAGCTCTTGTGCTGGGCAGAAGCATCCTGCTTCACTTGAACATGAAATATAAATCAGAGATCAAGTGAATTATTGTGCCATGCTGCTGCTCAGGCAATAGGGAGTCTTTAAATCAATCAGGCCCCAAATAAATAAATAAACGTGCAGCAGACATGCTGGAGTGCATGTCTGATTCCTATCAGAGGCAGTAATTCAAGGCAGATGCTTGCAGTTCTCTGCTTCCCGCTCTGCTTTACCTGGGCTGTTGAAGTCACAGGAGACAGAAAGCAAATTTTTTTCTAAGCTTTCATTATTGTTGCCAAAGAAACCGTTTCATTTGGTTGCCACGTGTGCAGCAAATCTGGTTCAATCCATCTGGATGGTGGCGGATGAAGGAGAAGGGCTTTGGGGAGGGAAGTCTGCAGAGTGCAGCCACCTCAGTGCACTGTGATCCTGGGGATGAGGCTGGGAGCTGCAGGAGGGACAGTGGGTGCTGCTCCTTGCAGAGGCTGGAAGGGTCCCACTGCAAGGGTTTGACCTGCACGAGCATCCTCTCGGCAGCGTGGACACCTGGGTGAGCTGAGGCTGAAGGACTCATCCCTCGGAAACCCTCCAGACATAGCCCCAGGGAGCAGCACCGCCGGCTGTGAGCACCTGGCTGGAAGGTCCTTCCACCCTCAGGCATGAAGATTTCACTGGTTTTCGTTTTACCTCACACTGGCACTCGGGAGAGAAACGTTTGAAGCGTTTGATCTTTCTGGGCTGCCGTTTCCCTCCCGCAGGCACTGGGCTCGGGAGCAGAGCTCCCTGGGGTTCTGAGTCTGCCAGGCACCATCCTGCTGCCTCCTGGCTGGCACCATCCTGCTCCCTCCGTGCTGGTCAGCCTGGGCAGGAGCATGGAGGGTGCTCTGGGTGACTGTCCCCATCGCTGCCCAGCCCTGGGGATGGTTCCAACACCAGCAGTGAATGTGGGCAGCTGAGCCTCTGCTGGAGGGGACCAGCGTGACACGAGCTGTGCTAGCCAGGGAGGGCAGCGGCTGTGAGGTGGGTGTGCTGCCCCAGGAACGTGGCACTGGGGGCTTAGTCCCTTTTCCAGGGCAGTTTTTGTCACATGCAGATGGTCCTGGGCTGCTCTCACCAGCTCCTGAGGCTGGTGCATTTGGATTTCATTGGAACTTTGCTTACAGCTGCAGCCTCTGCCTTTGTGCATGCCCAGTTCTGGTGCTTTATAAAGGTAAACCAGCCCTGACACTGGCGGGAGGCTGCTGGCACAGCAGGGCTTTCCCCTGCACTGTCTGGTCTGTCCTGAGCAGACCTGGCAGAATCAGTCCAAGGTGATGATATTTCACTAAGTCAGGGCCTCTTCTCCCTCGAGTTTCTCCAGGAGAGTGTTGAAAGTGAACCTTGGCCCAGTGGAGCTGACATGTGCCTGACACCTTGTGATAAAAGATAAAGCAGTTGCAACACTGGGGATTCAGCCTGGATTTCTGAAGATTTATCCCCAGGGGAGAGCCGAACTGATGCATGGGTAAGGTTTTTTCCTCCTAAAACTCCACTTGTAACCCCAAAAGAATAAAGGTCAATCAGTTAAACCCACTCAGCACATAATCCTGTGCCCTTCTGAGTTAGCACAGTCTGTGTAAGAACAAGGCTTGCTGATGCACGTAGTCATGCTGGATAGAACACACTGTGTACCCTATAGCAGGTTCACCCCTCACCTCTGAGTGCCATTTTTGGTGTGTTCCTCCGCCAGCAGCTCATCCCAGCCCTGGACAGCAGTGTAAATCCTTCTTTGCAAATCATTGACCCAATAGGTCATAAAAGTTCCTTTATGGCCTGTCAAGACAAGCGAGGTTCTTTACGTGCACCCTAAGTCAGCACAGTAAAACTTTTATGGTGTTTTCAATAACAAGAGCTACTGCACATGAACAGCAACTAATTTTTAAAGCCTTGATATTTCAGCTGAGATGAGGTTTTTTCCTCTCCTCTGTTGGAAAAACACTTAGATCAGTGTGCTCAGCAGCCAGTGCCTGGAGCTGACCCCTCTGCCTGACATGGTGCTCCAACTTCCACAGTTACTGAGCACCCCTGGAAAGAAACCTCTGCAGACCAGGCTGCTCTTCTGGTAACATCTGTGTGGGTGGGGGAGCTCAGCTTCAGATTCCCAGGTGCCCTTGGGAAGCAGGAATCCCTAATCCCAGCCACTGCTGCACCCAAGGGTTTAGTGTGGAGATATCCCAAGGGAGGGGGGCAAGGAGCGCAGAGGGGCACACGCCATCCTGGGACACCTTCGTCAGGGAATAACAGGGTTTATTCAGAGTGCTCGGCCTGCTGCTTGTTACAGTCATGATTTTGGTCCTCTAAGGTTGCTGCTGTGGCCATGTGTGACTGCCCCACCCCAGGGTCCAGCCTGAGCAGAGATGATGGGACTCGCTGACATGGACAAGGGAATTGCTTTTTTGTGGTGTGTTGTTGCATTTTGTTTGTTTGTTTGTTTGTTTGTTTGTTCTTCTAAGAGAATAACATTCTTTTCTCAGCTCTGTCAGGCCTGAGCTGTCCTGGCTCTGCATTTGACCTGAGATGTCCTCAAACAAGGAGTGATGGATGCTGTCCCTGTGCCCTTTAACTACTTGGCTGGAATGACTGTGCCCTAAATTCACACTGCAGCAGCCAGGGGTTGTTACTTCTTTCTTCTTCACTGGAGCCTCAGCCAATTCATTGCTTTTCTTCACTCCTATGCCCCCAGTTACAGCCTTTGCCTCTTTGGACTTAGGCTTGCTTGAAGCTGTGCTGCACCGTGACCCCAGTGTGGGGGCCCACACATGCCCCTGATCCCGTCAGATTGCAGGGTTGTGGGGTCTGTGGTCCCATGCCAGCAGTGGGGTCCCTGCTGGCTGGAGCCTCAGCCCTCAGTGCTGTTCCTGCACAACGAGCAGATGAGCTCCAGGCACTAGGGTGGTAATCGATTCTGGGACAGTTGGTGCTGATTTCCCAGCCCTGACAGAAGCAGGGACCAGAAGGCGAGAGAGGCCTCACTCTTGGGGTTTGGTTTGGATTGATTTTACCACATTTTCACAGATAATCTCTCTGGGTTTGCTTTCTTTATCTTTTTAAAAAATCCTCCTTTTAAGAAACATGCAAACATAGGGAAACCCTTCCTCTTTCAGGTCTGTCCCTGGACAAAGAACATGGGATAGTTCAGGGACTGAGGGTGCTGCATCCCAGCCCAGATCAGGATCTGTGGTCTGGGATGGAGGGGGTGCTCCTGCTCCTGGTCACAGCTATGGGTGGATGTGTGTCTCAGCTGGGCCTCCAGCAGGGCTGGAGCCGGTGGAGCCACTCCAGTTCTGTGCAGGATTTGGTTTTTTTCCCCATGTCAGGAACCACAGTGATGCTGGAGCAGCAGCACAGCAAAGGCTGGGAATGCTCAGGGGAGCTTCAGGGAGGAACTGTTGCTGTCGATCTGTTAATTAAGATTAATGTGCTAGCTGATAAGGATGACTCTGCGCCAATTGCTATTACGAGCCAAGATCCTGCAAGGCAGCAAGCAGCACATTCCTGCTTCCTCAGCAGTTGGAGCCTCTGCCTTGCAGCCCGAGGTTTGGGGCAGAACGCGGGATCTCCACAGCTCCCCAAATGCTTGAGGGCCCCTGGGGTCACTTGCTCTGCTGGTGGGATGCTCGAGAGCTTGGTCTTGTGCTCTCTTGGCAAAGGAACAGTTTTAGCTTTCCAGAGGGTGTTAAGGCAGAGCTTTGCATCCTCTCCTCCCAGGCATCAGTGTTAAAATTTCTCCACCCAAGAAGTGCATGAAATGAGGGACGTCATTGAAAAAGATCTGTGTGCAAATATGCTTTTTTACCCTCTCAGGTGGGATTTCTGAGGAAGCTGGATGTGCCTGGTACAGTAGGATGTGATGAATTAGGACTTGGATTGTCTTTGTCACAGCTGTCAGTGCAGGATTTTGGAGCAGAGGCTGCTTGCTGAGCATCACAGCACCCTGTCCCATCCTGAGAAGAACCTGCTGAATCAACACCTTCACAGTCCCTGAGGGGACCCAAAAAGCCAGCAGAGTCACTGGAACTGGAACAGCTGCAGGTGAGCATGTGCTCAAGGTTTCAGAGCATCACAGCTTGTCAAGGAGCTCATTTTAATGTCCTTTACCCACTTCTTTGCCTTAATAACCTCCTCACTCCCTTGGTTTCTGTGTCTGGTACCAGCTGCATTTAAGGACAAAATTTGTGTAACCAACATCATTAAAGCAAACAGGTTTGCCATACCCTCAAAGTTCACCTTTTTGGATAGCATCATTTTATTAGTGAAAGGCAGAAGTGGAAGGAGTTCTCCCTGAATCCCAGATGAATCTCCCCCTGCTCGGTCCCCTCCTGTCTTCTCCCCTTCCCGCCCTGAGCGCTCCTGCAGCCACTTTCATTTCCCTGCTGCTCCCCACACAGGCCTCAGGCACCAGTCCTGATGAGTACGTGTAATTAACCTGTGACACATCCCAGTGCCTGCCAGCAGCGTGGGGGACAGTGGCCGTCCTGCCCTGCTGCCCTGGGATGCAGCACTGCTGCAGCCAGGCGAGGACCAGTGCCGGCTGTTTGGGGCATCACCTCAGGTCATGGGCAGTATCTGCTGTCATGCAGAACAAAGATTTTGCTGAAATAACACTGCCCCAGGGGAGGAAATGCCATTTTCCCTGCCAGAAAAGAAATTCACCTTACATCAAAGGGGGAAGCTAATTTTTTTTTTTGAAGTTAGGAGTGGGATATGATTTTGAATCCTCTGTTGTCCTAAAATTTGTTTTTCCTTACAGGCACTGCTCGATGGCCTCACCAGCATCCCCTTTCCACCCTGTTCCTGAGCTCCATCAGCTTCAAAGTTGAGCCAAAGTCTTTTTGCCCTGAGAGTCTGGAGTCAGCCCAAAGATGCCCAAGTCACATTTGCAGAAGGAGATAACCTTATCACTGCACCCTGCACCCATCTGTAACTCCTGTGACTGTCAGCTCCCTGCAGACAGGGAATCTCCTAGCAACCTTGCACTGGCTCTTTGGATGCAGCCTAATTCAGTTTCTGGTCATCCAGAACAAAACCTCATGAAGGCATCTGGCAAACAGAGCGACAGACAGGCTGTGGTGGGGTGCTGGAGCATCTGGCACGATGATTATTTCAGCAAAATCTCTGCTTGCGGTTGATTTTGAGGTTTTTATGGTAAGCCTGAGTATAACATTCAGGTGAGGGCTCTGCAGCATCCTGCTGAGTGCTGGGTACCACTTATCTGAGCTGAGTGCTCCAAGGAATGATCCTGGTGCTCCTGCTCCTCGCTCTTTCATCCTTGTTTCCTGGTAAAAGGAGTGAGAGAATGTGCTGATGGTTGTGATGGCAGCAAAAAAAGAGGAAAGAGAGGAGGAGTGAGGAAAAGAGTGGCATTTCTCTAGCCTAGGGGAACAACATATCCAGCTCAAAATATTTGAAAAATTTGGCAGTCTTCCACTGCCAGTAGATTTTTTTGCAAATTGCAGCAGTGGAAGGATTTTAGCCACATCTGCTCTCATGTCTGTAGGTGACTCAGTGATGCCCAGTAATATGCTTGGCACTGGGAGCTGCTTTAGTGGAAAGTTTGAGCACCGCTGTCTCATAGTGCCAAGTTCTGACTTGGCAGGATGGGTTATGGAACCCGAATTCCAGCATTAACTGGCTGGTGAGCATTTGGCTCTGGGATCTGAGGACTGGTCTTTACCCGTGCTTCCCATGCAGAATCCATACAGGCAAAGCAGTAAGTCTTTCTGAAATAAATTAAATGCTGATGCTCATTTAGAAAGGATTTATAGGAGGCAGTGTGCAGCTCCAGCTGGCAGTGCAGGAATGGAAAACGGAGCATGAGGCAGGGATGGGGGCAGGAGCGGGGGCTCAGGGTCACGCCGTAGCCCTCGTGGCAGCTGCTGTGGCTGGAGGGTGGCTCTGTGCCCACACCCTGTGGGGACACAGCTGTCCCATCCCACAGGTCAGCGTGTTCCTGTTAATGATGCCCAGCATCACCCAGGTCCCTGGGAACTGCCTGGAGTTGAGAGGGACTTCGAGTGCTCAGTCTGGGGATGTAAAAAATTTAAGTATGAGCCATTTCATGTGGATGGATGAGAGCCCTTTACTGCTGTCACTGAGCTCACTGACTCCCACCAGGATGGCACATGCCACTGATTTTACTCCCTATCTGGAATCTCTTCAGAGGTGTCCAAATCCCAGGCTTGGAGCCAGCCCTCTGACCCAGCACAGGCTGAAGATCTGAATTTAAACCCAGGCACAGAATTTGGGGTGCAGGGACTGAGGGGTTTCCTTTGGGCTCATCCCAAACTGAAACCTTCAGCTAAGATTTCACCAGCTGGTGCTGGATGTCTGGAGAGCTTTGTGCCATCCCCTCTGCCCCAGCTCTCCCATCCCTCCATGCAGTGGCTCCAGATCCAATCCTGCATGCACAGAAACCTCTGATTCTCTGGAGCTCTGCAGGGGAGGGTTTTCCTCACACAGCGCTGTGCTCTGGGGCAGTTTATTCTCCTGGCATCTGGTTTTACCCTGCCCTGGCTGCTTGCAGAGGGTTTCAGAGAACAAGGGGCCGGTTTCAGATCTTGCTATTACAACCTCACATTCAAGAATTACTACTACTATTATTTCCAAGGAAACAGGGACTCACGCTCGTATCTTTTATGTGATTTCTCACATCCGGAGGTTCTCACGTGACTTTGCTGTCTATTTTTAGCTCCTCAAACATCTCTGCCAGGATGAAAGCTTTAAAGAAAACCCACCCTTGAAAGGGATGAAACGGGCATTTGCTTTAACGGTAAATTTGTGACTGTGACCCCCGAATCCCTACATTTCAGCAGCCTGGGGAGAGCAGGCAGCAACATCAGGCTGCAGTTAACTGTTTCTGTGTTTGCTGTTATACCCTCCTTCATCAAACAGCAAAGACTTGTTGTAAAACAGAGCTGTTTCTAGAACCAGATCCACCTACAAGTCATTTAAAAGCCTCCTACCTCAATTTTGCAGGTAAAATGTTAGTCTAGCAGGAATTGAGAGGAGGGATTTTCCCCTCCATCTGCTTCTTGGCTGGTTTGTGGGAGGAAAAAAGCCACCCTGGCTGTTTTCGCTTGCAGCACCCACCTTGGGGTGAGATGGGTGAGGATGGGACCCCTCTGGCCTCGTGGACTTGGGGTGGCTGTGGGCACCCACCTGGTCCTGCCCTTTCCAGCTCATGGGATGCAAAACTTGGCATTTCCTTTGGATGCCTCACAGGAAGCATCCTATTTGAAAAAACCCAGCCATAAATAACACACAGTTGTATCCAGCTATTAGAGAGAGAGGAAAATTGTTCACATTGTCACAAACTTTCATTTCCATTTTTGTCTCAATTTCAGCTTCATTAACACACGCTGACCAGCCTTATCAATTATAGCTATTTCTAGTGCGGGCATTTTGGTAATTGGCATCAAAATGTCAGGACAGCCAGTTGGAGCTCTCTGGCTACAGAAACCTCAGCAGTGCCTCTCGCTGATTACACGCTTCAGTAATTAGTGATCAGCCGAGTCCCACCCTCGCTGCCACAGCTGCAAAAGCCTCGTGGGTGCCACACTGGGAGCAAAGCCCCAGCTTGGGTGCTCCCTCCCGGGATGTGATGGGTCACTGAGCACAGATCAGGGCAGCAATCAACCCCTCCCTGATACCCCAGAGCCACACAGAGCTGTGCACCCCGACAAGCTCTGCTGAAGGTGGCAAATTTATCCTGGATGAGTCAGGGCTAAATTTGTTCTCCCTCCCCGAGCTTGCAGCGTGCAGCCCATGGCTTTGCTCTGGCTTTTCCTGTCCCTGTTCTTTCCTGGGTTTAGGGTCAGGGCCGTGGAGCCATCTGGGCTGTTGGGGTAATGGCAGAGCCTGTTCCTGGTGGTGGAGGAGGCATGGAGGGGTTCAGCATTCCAAGAGACAGGCAGGTTGGGTTGGGGGTGCTGGGCTGTAGGAGGATGAGCTGGAACAAGCGGCTGCCAGACAAGTAACTGGGGCTGCTCCAGCAGTGGGAGGTGGAGATTTTATAGGGCCTCTTGGTGTTTGGTTTCCTTTTAAATGCTGGTCTCCAGGGCAGAGGCTCTGCTGCCTGCAGAAAGCCCTACAGAATGAGAGGAGCAAGGTTGGGACCCGTCTGTGTGCAACACCTCGTTGGCAGGGCTGTGCTTAAGGGCTGTCATTAGATGTGGTCCGGGCAGGTCACTGCTGAGAGTTGCCTCTGCCAAATTTTCTTTTCCTTTGGGAAGCTGGGATGAGGAGAGGTCTCTGCCTTCATCTGAGGGGTTCACTGCTCCGTGTCCCTGCTCTAGGGCCGGTCTCTTGCAGGGAAGGGGCAGCTCCAAGCACTGCTGGGAGCTGCACGTGTATTTACCTTTCCATGCTGAAGCTACAAAGCTGTGGAGACCTGGTGACCCCGTGTCACACGCTGCCCTGCCAAAGGGACAGGGCTAATTGAGACGTGACAGCCTGTGAAAGCAAACTTCTCCTCAGAGGTCAAGAAAGCAAAGCTGATGAACAGATGCAGAAACTGACACTTTGAGAAGCTCCTGGAAGAGCATCACGAGCGAGTGAAGGTGCATGCCAGCCGTGGCTTCACTGAGCTGGCTGCTTCTGTGTGCAGACAGGGAATTTAGCAAATGCCTGGCAAAGCCTTGGAGTTTTTGTGGCCGGATGCTGTGGAGGCGTGGGATGGCTGGGTCCTGGGAGAAGCCTCTGAGGGCACCAAGGGCTGCAGAGACGCTGCCTGAAGCAGGCAGATAACACAGATCATCAGGTGATTTGGGAGGGAAAGATGAGTGGGTGATGGGAGAGCAATCCTGAACACCCAGAGAAACCCTGAACTCCTCGTGCCTGAGGTAAGTTAAAATGGAAGGAGAAGAACTGCCTGGCTGAGGTGGGTTGTGTGTGCCTGTTTCTCAATTCAGGAACAAAACCAGCATAAACAAAATTGAGCTAACGAAAAGCTGCCAACATTTTGAAACGAGGCAAGGCTATAATTCTTAAAAAACCACCCGACCCACAGGGTGCAGGGGGATCCTGTGCCAGCTGCCCTCTCCCATCAGCAGTCAGTGAGCACAGCCGCTCCCCAGCGTGTGTGGGTGATGCGCCAGCCTCCTGCTATCAGGGTGACATCCCAAAGATAAATGACTGCCATTATTGCCTTCATTCCAGGGCAGTCCCCTGAGGCCCCTGCACCGCCCCGGCAGCTGTGGCAGCCCCGGCAGCGGTGACCGAGGTGCTCAGGGCCCTTCACAGCAAATCCTCCCGGCTCTGCCTGCCCATGCAGGTGGGGCGTGCAAGGGCTCTTAACCTGACACAGCTCTGAGAATCTGAGCCATGCTTTGGGAGAGAGCTGAGGCTGCTGCACAGTGTTCTACCAAGAACAAGCCTGCTGCCAATATGCCCTGCATTGGGAGAGAACATCTGTGTCTGGCCCTTCTGGAGGTGTTTTTTGTGGCACCTCCCTGTGCTCAGGTTTTACAGCTGGGAGAGAGGCAGTGAGATGCCATGGCATGCTGTGGTGCTGCGCACTGCAGCCATCAGAAACACGCCTGCTGCTCTGTTTTAATCTTTCCCCCTGTTATTTGCCTCCATTCCCCACCTTGATTTCAGTTTGCAGTGCAAGGAAGCCTGTACCCCACAACCACCCTTCTCACCCACTGGGGTGAGAGAGCAGGTAAAGCTGGCCCCTCTGCAAGCCACAGCAAAAGGCACAGCAGAGTCTGGGCTTTGTACCATCAGCTTGGGTGGAAAATGGCTTTGGGGTTAAATCATTCTCACAATGATCAGGTTTCACAAATATCTCATTGTGCCTGGAACTAATGTGAATTAATTTGTGCAAAAAAATCCTTTACAGAGGTAGGTGCTGCCTTGGCTTTCTAGAAATAGGGATGCTTCCTGCACAAACATGGGTGCAGAGATCCCAACTTTCTGATCCTGACTTTCTCAGCCTCAAGAGACCCCACATGAGGTTGTACTCATGAGGTCGGGCTCAGAACCAGCACCCAATTCGGCTGCCAGCTGGGGGTATGGGCTTGGCTCCCCACCCCAGGGGCTGGCCCCACATCTGGGGGATGCTGAGAGTTCAGAGATGTGATCTGAGTTGTTTAATTCTATTACTCACGAGCTCTGAATAGCTGCTTTAGACACCCTTGACCTTCTGCTGCAGAACAGATCAAAGCAAATCTCTCTGTAGTGATACACTTTATCTGATTCAAAGGGGAAGCATCCAATGAAGCGCTTGTTTTGAAAACATTATTTTACGTTGTGCCCCATTAAATTGTTGACATGTTGCCCTCTGGCTGTTTGGCATTAGTTATACTCAAACGCTATCTACAGCCTTAATCTAATTTCGCCTTTCCTCATCTTTATTCCTTGATCTTCATATTACACTGCTTAACAAATCTGTTCAAGGACGAAATTGTTTCAAGACGGAGTTTGATAAGCCGGGGGAAAGGGCTGCAGAGCCGGGCAGGAATTGTGTCTCAGGTCCCAGGCACTGGAATTCAGAGCAGCCAGAAGGGGCCTGGTTTAGCTAAACTTTGCTCTTTCCCTCCATGAGTTCAGATTTCTGCTGGTCACGAGCTGTGCCAGGAGGGGTTTATGGATTGTGCCATTGATGGATATTTGACTTTGGGGTGGTTTTCATGCCCTTCCCTTTGAGGAGCTGCAGGAGGCACCGAGCCCTGTGGGTGCGCTGGGACAGGCTCTGTGCACTGCTCCAGGAAGGGTTAATTGGTTTGCTCTTCTTCACAGCTTGGGCTAAAGCTCTTCAGGCTGGATCACCTACACATTTCAACAGATCCCCTGCTGGTTCAGGGGTGTTGGTGGTGCTCCACACTCCTCCTGAGCCCTGCCAGTCCTGTGCTTTGGTGATATTTTGCTGGGCTGCTGCTGAAGGAGTAATTTCTTCAGCAGAGCTGGACCCCAATTGCCATGTTTTTGGTGTAAATCCACTAAGAAATCAGCAAGGAGAAAGAGGTTCCAGTGCCTTCCAGCCACTGAACCATCAGTCTGGAGGGAGATCCTTTTGCTACCACCCTTCCAAGCTGCTCCGTGCCTTGGAGGGTTTATGCTGGGTAATGAGTCATATTTGTTCTGTGCTCCTTTGTGATAAGCCACAGGATTTGGTGGGGAATTTGGGAAAAGTGAGCCCTGCTGTGCTGGAAGCGTGCTGGATGCTCTCACTCCTTGCGTTGCAAGTCTAGATTGGAACCAGGTGAAAAAACATGCTCACGCAGCAGCCAGTGGAAAAAAATAGCTTGATTTTAAAAGTGTTTCATTTTGAAAAGGGGAAGAAAACCTAAACAATCAGTGCTGTTAAATTTTTCCATCACTATCCTTTTCACGCAACAGGACTTTTTCCCGTGCTCCAAAGCTCCAGCTCCAGCAGCAGCACACGGCTCCTGGGAACCAGCTTTCGTTAGAGGAGCATGGAAAATGTTCACAGAAGTGGGCCAGGGGGTTGCAAAATGGAAACAAGAGTTTTCATGAAATCTTTTTCCACCTTTGTAGTCTTTTCTGGGGTCTTATAGTGGATCCTCTTTGTGCTGGCCCAGTCACCGTCCCCGAAGGGCTACAACCATGGGCATCTGCACATGGAATTATCCAAATGACAAACTGACAACCCTGTCAGTCCCTTTGAGAGCTTCAGACAGGGATCCTAGCAATTTTCCTAGGAGTTAAATGTATATTTATACTTTCTGTTTCTAGTAAACTGTCATGGGAATAAAAAAATAATAGTCTCTGACAAGATAAGAAGACCCAAGGATTTGAAAAATCCTTCGGCGATACAAAGGGCTGAATGAAACCCCAACAAACTGGACATGTTTAGCACCAGCTCATATCTTTCTGACATCCAAGCAGCTGGAAATATAGATATAATTAAAAGGATTTGCAAAGCCAGCATAACACTAAGAAGACTATTTTACTTTATTTTTATAATGAACTTTAGTATTTACACTGTTGCAGCAGGAATCCAAATAAATGTTCTTGGTTTATCTCTTTTCTGCCTCCAGTACACTGACTTTGGTTAAACAGCTACATGTATCTGTGCAATGCTGGCTATAAAAGTGAAAGAAACAAACTATAAAATGTCCAGTAAAGTTGTGTATTTCTTTAGGTGGGTGGGTACACGGACAGTTCGTAATTCTGGGGGCAGTAGCCACCTTTATTGCATATGAACAATGTCATCTACAGTGATGGTCCAGATTTACAAAGGTTTTTAAGATGTAAAAACAGTAGATATGTGTTTATCAGGATCAAAAAATGCTTGGGGCTGGACTGGACCTTAAAGATCATCTGGTTCCAAGCCTTTGCCATGCTCAGGGACGTCACTCACTGCACCACAGCTGCTTAGGAAACCCTGTCCTCCTTGTCTGGAGAGGACAAATGTTGGGAGGTACATCTGGTACCACTTGGGTGACCCTGCCTTCCTAATGGGAGTGAATAACAGCAGGCTGACTATAACCCTGCTTTTTTAAAGATTGAATCCTTCACCTGATATAAGGGGGAAAATCGGTGCTGCAGAGGCAAGAATGAAGACCAGCTCCAAAACTAACAAATGAGCAAAAAGACCCCAGAAGGAGGAGTAAGGAGCCAGATCCCAAAAGGACACAATGGTTTAGATGGTCTCCAGCTCTACAGGTTTCTTAATGCAGCAAAGTGACAGAAAATGAAAGATAAGGATCACTCTTCATCTTTATACTCTGCCTAATTCTATCGTGGTCCATGGCAAAAGGTCCATAGCTCTGCTCTTGAAGTGCTGGTTCTGGTTGGGGTTGAATATAATTTTCTCTCATCCAGGAATTTCTCTTGAACTGTGGACCTGGAGGGTCCCTGTTACAGGCTTTGCAGGAGCCTGTCCCCACACCAGGAGCAGAGCAGAGTCCAGGCTCTTACAGGGCTGTGCAAGCAGACAAATACATGGGGTTTTTTGGAAAGGAAAAAAATAAGTAAAAAAATAATTGTGGTAGAGTGCCTGGTTGAGTTACAGTAAATCTTAGGAAGCAAGAGCAGAGGGCAGCTCCTTACATCTGGGTTAAAACTAATTGATTGCTTTCCCCCGGCACACAGACCTGTCTTTATACTGAGCCTGTAAAGAAAAGTTCCCTGAAAGTCACCGGAGACAAATAATCCTTCAGGAGTCAGTGCTGACATGGAATTACATTTTCAGTCATTTTTCAGTTGTATGCGTCTCCATCCTGTCACATTAGTTTGCTAACACTTCCAATGCAACAATGAGACAAACAGAGCATTGTGCTGGTCCAAGCCAAACATTCATCTCTGCTTGGCACCGCTTCAACAGGCCTGTCAAAACTCCTGGCGAGCTGGCCAAAGCTCATTAAGTGGTTGGATGCATATTTAGCATGGAAAAGAGCTTTACCCAGGGCTCTGAGTAATGTGCGGACTGAGCGGGCAGGAAAGAGGAGGGATGGTAGGAAGGAGAGAGCAGGATGTATTCCTTGTGGATTGTACCTAAGCTGAATAAAAGAATAATATAAATATCTATTGAGGCAACATATTTCAAGGCAGAACAGAAGTGAATTGCAAAATCCCTGGGCCCAACGCCAACCTGAAATGTGTCTCAGAAGAGACATTGATGTTACTGCTCCTCGATGTGCACAGAGCTATGAGGATGGTTTCCTTGGAACAGGAGCAGATCTGCTGGCCTGAGCTTTCCTTCCCAGCCTGAGCTTGATGGGTTTGGAGAGGTCTGGCCAGAGGCTTCCCTTGCACATTGACTTCACCGAAGTCCGCGGAAGAATCTGACTTTTGGGAATCCAGCACGAGCCAATGTAGAGCATCCTGAGGTGCTGGCAGGAGCCTGGCTCAGCCCCCGGCAGTCTGACACAGCTGTTAACAGCTGGTGAAGCATTTCCTCAGGAGGAGACGAATTAAGAGAGAGATTTAATTGCAGAGCCTGAATGTTTGTGTTGCCTTCTGGTGTTGAGCTGATGTCAAGGAAAGAATAATCAGGGTACAAGTGGCACTTCCCAACTCGTCCGTATTCCCGTGCCTTTGCTTTCTGGACTGCTCAGTTTCAGTACATCTCTGCAGCAGACTTTCCCAGCTGCAGGAATGCTGCTGATTTTCACAGGCAAACTGTCAAATGTTAAAGAAAATTACCTCTAAACATGTATACACAAGACAGAAAAAATCCTTTCCTTCTTTGTGTATCCATGTTCACATACCAGTATCCCTGTAAATCTGAATTTCCTAAATTCACATCTAAAATTCCCAGCGCTGTTCCATTAAGTACTCACTCCTGGACAAGTAATAATGAATGACAAAAAAACCTATCTGTTGCATGGGGGAAAAAGAGAGAGAAAAACTTACTATTTAAGAAATAAATTTTTCTGTCTGCACTGAGATGATTCAATATGAGGGCAGATAACTAAGATGCTAGAATTGAGAAATCTTTAATTACAGAGGATGAAAGAAGCCATTCATGGACTAATTAACAATGCTTCAAGCAAATGTTAACAATTAACCGACTGAGCATTTAAAGGTGTGGTTCATTTTAAAGCTAGCACCTCTGCTTGCTTGCTTGCTTACTTACACACTTGCACACAATTACTCTGTTCATTCAGCTTGTCTTCTTCCCCTACCTTTTTTTTTCCTCTAAGTTTTTGCAGGGCCTTAGAAGGGGCCATCTAGTTTACAGTGATGCCCGTATTGACCTGTGCAAGAAACTCAGGCTCATCCAGGACTGTGGTCTCTGTGCCAAGAGCCGTCCTTGCCATGGTGAACCTCTCCTGAGATGTCTCTGGAAGGTGCTGAGAGGTTATTGCTGCTGGATTTTGTTGTAGCTGTCAATCAGCTATGAATTGTTGAGCTTCCGTGTCTGTGATTTTAAAATGGAAGTTAATTATGCTTAAAAGTGTACAGAACTACCAGAACTGATTTAAAGGCTGTGAAAGGAGAAGGAGTTCAATCTTCCTTATCTAAGTAAAGAGCTTAAAGAGCGTATCTGTGAGCAAGGTAATTTCCAGGATAACTGGGATGACTTCTGGTGGATGAGAGTTGAAGCTGGGTCTGGCTGTAAGAGAAGATGAGGAGGTCATGTTGCCCTGGACGTTACCAATCCTCCCTCTGGCTGATTCACCCAAGGACAGGGTGGGTGGTCTGAGCTCATTGCTTCAAGTCTGGCTGGGAATGGCTTTGTGCCTACAGGTGAGAATGGTCAGGTGAAAATAGGATTTTTTTTCCACTCATGGAATCACACCAGAATGGAGAGTGGCAAAGTTGTCCTGGAGTTTGATTAGGTCAACCACTCCTCAAGGCAGAACTTCAACCTCACAGAAGATAGTCCTGTAATCTGCCTCTTGTAAAGCCCCTTTTCTGCTGAGGGATAAGATCCCATCCCTCTCCAGGCTTTGGGGAGTTAACAGGCTGCAATATTTCATTTCCACAAACCGGAGACATGAGCACTGAGAAGACATCCAGAGCAGGATTTTCTTTATCTCTCTGGCCTTTGGGTGACTTTTTCTCTCACTATGGTGAGCATTGTTCCCTCTGCATGCAGTTACCTGACACACTTACCTGACACTTAATCACTGCTGCCTGGGGTTGCTGTTCTGCTGGGTGTGCTCAGCAGAGAGTGCCTTGGAGGCAGAAGTCTTTGGCAAGGGTAAAAACCCCCTCAGAGCTTGGGTTTGGGAAATTCTTTTTGCCCTCACTTCTCAACGGCTTATTATTGAAGGGCTCCAGGCTCAATTAGACCATAAAAGCTGCCTGACATCGTGATTTATGAGATCTTAAAAGTGAGGGCTGCTTATTGGCCACGGAGCATAGCAAGGGTCCCGTGTCTCCTGCAGGATGGAGCTCGGCTCCGCAGCGAGGGAGCCTTGGGAATTCTGCTGGAGGGAGGGTCCAAGGTCCACCTGAAGGGCTGGAGCACACAGAACAGGAGGGAACGAGCAAGGGTGCAGACACTGATGGGTGGCACAGGCACTGCTCCTGTCTGTGCACCCGTGAGGAAGGATTTCAGGGACACCCAGCTCCAGCACGCTGTGATTCAGAGCTAAGGATGTTCTTCTCAGGAGTATTCTTCCATTTGCAGCATTTGGGAGTTTCTTCATTTTTAAAGGCTCTCTATTGTCTGGAGTGACTGGGAAAGCACGGTCCTGTCACAAAAATACAAATTCTGATGTGTTATAGCTTTTCTCCAGCTGACAGAACGGCTGAAACGTGTCCCCTCTCACAGCTGGCCAGAAACCTACTCAATTAAATTATTGTGGGTTTTTCAAATCAATATCTTTAAACCAATTGCTTTTTTGAAATCACGGGCATCTCTGGTGCTCCTCTCCAGCACTTGCAGGAGTTGCAGGCAGAGCTCAGTCACAGCTGGCACTCTGGGATACACGTGTAGCAGCCTGTGAGAGCTGTGCCTGAATTCCTGCCTGTCCCTGCTCTGGCTGGCTCCTCCGGACATCCCTCTGCTCTGGCTCTGGCTGTGTGGCCAGAGGGAGATGACGTTATTGCTGTGACTCACAGCATTCCCATTCTGGCTTCCCCAGCCAGGACTGGGTTTCTCAGCCCACAGGGAGGCAGGAAGGTGTTTGACAGCCCTGCATTTAGATGCCTTTGTGACAAGCCCAGTCTTAACAGCTCCAGGTCCAAGGTTGCTTTTAAATGTATTATAAATTAAATTATTTACTTTTTTCCCCCAGGGTTCAAGCATCTTAATGTGCTATGAAAGAAATGCCTCATGACTAAATACTGTTCTTCCACAATAGATGCCATAGCGTGGAGCCGCTGGCTCCAGCACAACATCTGTTAAGAATCTACAGATTATAGCTAACAGGATTTTTCACCTTAAATGAGGTTGCTGTGATCTGCAGAGTTTTCTTTGTGGTCCTCAGGTGATGAGGGAAAATGTAGCTGCACGACTTTGATCTCCAATGTACTCTTATCCCAAATCACTGTTGAGTGGCTTAATTGTAGAAGATGCAAAATAAAACCTCTGTTAAAGCAGCACTTAGGTTTTTAAGTAGACTTAGATTTGCAGTTACAATAACAAAACACAAAGGACACAGAAAGGTAAGGTTCCAGCACTGTTGGCTTGATTGTGTTGTACACCCCGTGTATTTTTTTTTAATGACATGAACCCAAATACACACATCTTACCAAAACTGCTGGGTTTGATATTGGGTTGCTTGTGAAAATTCATTCCATAATG
Source organism: Corvus cornix cornix (assembly GCF_000738735.6). Classification (NCBI taxonomy): domain Eukaryota; kingdom Metazoa; phylum Chordata; class Aves; order Passeriformes; family Corvidae; genus Corvus; species Corvus cornix. The sequence goes on along the minus strand of NC_046342.1, from coordinate 17,200,825 downwards.
TGAGCAGCCCAGAGCCTGGCTGGTGGGGGAGCACAGGGCTGAGCTGACTGAGCACCCCTGTCCCTGCATGGCCAAGTAGACCTGACCCTTGTCCACACCTGGTGCAGAACAGGGCTCTGGCAGCCTGTTCTTGGAGCACCCTCTGAGCTGGGATGCTGCCTCCTTCCACCTCCTTCTGTGGGTAGATGCTCTCTGGCTTTCAAGCCTTCTTTTCATCCCTCTCCCTGCCTCCAAAACTGCATCAGAGTTGGCTTGGTTTGGTATTCCAACCTCTTGTCTTCACCATCTCACAGTTCTAAAGCACTAAACCACATCATGTAACACCAAGTTATGGGACATAAAATCATTTCCCCAAAGAATTTTAAATGTCTCCAAACCAGAGAGTTCAATCTGATAGTTCTTAGCCAAAGTACAAAGTTATTTTTCTGCATATGTATATTTCAGGTTGGGGTTTTTTTTGGATGGAAAATAGGGTAAAAGGAACTCCAGGGGGTGACTGAAGTTGGAGTATCCTGGAGGAGCAAAAAGATGTGGCCCAGGCAGATGCAAGGGGAGGGGAATGCTGGCAGGTGACAAGGGGAGATAAAGTAGGTGGTGCTGGAGCTGTAGTGGACAGCTGCAGGATAAAACTATGAGATATAAAACAGCACAAGAGTAAAACCTTGTCTCTGGTAATAAGGTTTGTATTGGGGAAAGAGAAGAGCAGTAAAGACTTTTAAGAGTTAATGTGAAGCATCAGGTTTTTAAAAAATATATTACTTTGTCCTTCAAAGAGACTGACTTTATTTTTATTTTTTTCAATAATGCAATAATCAATAATAGATTAAATGTCCATTCCATTAGAAATCCTTTTGCCCAGTAACAACAGAGCTAAAATCTCCAGTGGTACATTAGAAAACATAATTTGAACCCAAATCTGGCTGGAGTGTGCTTTATTCCAGGCCTAGCAAGACAGTCTGCCCAGACCTTTCCCTTTTACAGGCTGTGCATTTGATGAAGGCCTGTCTGGAAAGCCATAGCCCGTGAGTCTCACCCAGCCCCCTCATTAGATTTAGCCCTGCAATAGATGCTCAGAGACTTCAGTGCCTGTAAATTAATTTTCAAAGCCTCTCCAGCCTCTGGGATGGGCTTTGCTGCCAGCATGAAGAGCTTGGTATGCTCCTGGGGTGTCAAGGATGCCCTGCACCATGACTTGAAAAACAATGGACTGCTGCAGGGTCCAGCTTGACGGGTCCTGGAAGTCCTGTGTGTCTTTCAAATCTAACAGATTTTCTTCTCTGTTGGCTTCTTGCCTCCCCATGCCCTCCTCCCCACCCTCAGGGAACTTCCATGAACTGAAGCTGCCCTAGCTGCTGCCCTGGGTGTCCTGCAAGACCTGAACACGAGGTTTCTGTCTGTGCAGGATGGCTCAGAGAGTGGGAATGGTGAGAGAGAGTTGCCTCCTTCCTCACCACAGGCTTAGTGGGACAATGAGAGAAAAAATTCTCCCTGCTGTTCCTGTATGTCCCGGAGGTTTTTCTGTGGCAATCATCCCATGAGCAGGCCTGCTGCTGGGGAGCGTGCTATCTCCTCTGGAAGCAGAAAATTCCACTTTCCCATGCTGTCTGACTGCATCTCTCCTGAGTATTAACATTAGCTCATAAAGAAGTGTTTGTGAAGGAGAATTGAAGTCCAAAATCACTTACTTGGCAAAATGCACGAAAAGCACGGGGGGAGGAGGAAGGGCATTGGTGGACCTTGAGCTTCTGACACACGACGATGCTGAAGCACATGTGTGAGATGCTCCTTCCAGTGACATCTTAAAAATGCCTACTAAGCACAGGCCAGGATGCAGATAAGTGTGGAGCTGATGAATGCTTTCATGGGAGGAGTGTAGCTGGACACCATATGGTCAGTAAAAAAGTGCAGGCGGAGAGGGGTTCGAGCAGGTATTTCTCCAGCAAAGTCTCTGTTCCCTCGGGATTTTGTTGCTTGCGCCTTGGAATGGGGGTGGCTCCCAGGACTGGTGGCAGGCACTGTCCAGCTGTGCCAGCCTGGGCTGAGCTGTGTCTGTTCTGGAACCAGAACAGACTTGATGCAGCTGCCCCTGGCACCCAAGGCAGCTCCTTCAGACCTCACCTGGCTTAGCTTCACATCAGCATCTGGTATCTCAATATCTCTTATCAGTGATGTCAAACACGAGGGTGGGTCTCCTTCAGTGATGTGTGCACAGTGCCTTCCACAAAGTCCTGAGCAGCAGCTGTGTCACTGAGGATGCTGCTGTTCTTTCTGGGAAATGTGTGCTTTCCTGGACAGAGAGGTTGATAAATCCCATCAAATACCAAAAGTTTTATTAATCACCAGAGTAAAGTAACACATAAAACCTATGGAGCTCATTGGCAGGAAGGCAGCTCACTGCTGCCCAAGCCTGGGGTAATGTTTGCTGCTTTCCTCTCACAAACTGTGTTTTCCTGCAGCTCTGCAGGATATCAAACCCTTTGGGAAGGGGCGTGTGCGTTTGTGTGCGCACACGTGTGTGCGGACTCCGAGCCTGGATTCTTTGAAGCGCCTTGTTCAGTGGGTCCCTGTGGTGTGCGTGCTGAAGGAAAAGCTGAATTTAACATCTGTCTGGCTGTGACACAAGGTTTCCATGTGAAAGTGCATCCAGCGAAGCAGAGAGCAGGGTGGAATTCCTGCCCTCATTGAAGTCAATGGGAATTTTGCCACTGACCTTGATGGATCCAGGCTTTCACCCCAGACTATACAGTAGCTGATCCAGCCCTTTTGTCCATCAATCTCATGGAAGCAAGTGCCTCTATAAATCGCTCCTTGAAAGAGAAGAAAGGACATGACTTCAAAGTCTCCCCTCACAGCCTTGTCCTGCAGAGGCTGGTCCTGGCTGGGGCTCTTTTGTGGGAGATGAGGCTTCCAACAGATCCGCAGCACTCAGCATCGGGTCACAGGGATTTTCATCCACCAGCAAGAATTGGGGACTCTGTGGGGCAGATTTACTGTCCATTTTGCTGGCTGATAGAGTGAGGCACTGCTCCAAAAAGCGGCACATTGTATTTCTGGCACAGGTGTGTCAGAGCAATGGCCGTGCGCTCCCTCACACAGAGGATGCAGCAGGATACCGAGTGAGCTTTGGAGCATCCTGCTGGTATGCACTGAGCAAGGAGCAACTGGTGGGCTTTTTCAGGGAGCATTTGCTTGTTGGCTTAGTCAAAGTCATTCAAACCATGTGACATTCAAACAAGATATTGTCTCTGCCATGAAGATTTGTTTGGTATCCACTGCTTCAAAGGGAGAACTGTGGAGGGCAACTGCGAGTGCAGCTGCCCTGGAATTATTTCAGAGCAGAAGGGGATGCAGATGATGGAGGACACCGGTTACTGGGAGCTGCCCATCCCACCAGGCAAAGGCTGCCTTTACAAAATACCATGCAGATAGTGATTTGCAGGGCTGAGAAAACAAAGAAAGGACCCCAGCGACAGGGCACGCTGTTCCCACTTCTCAAAGCACTTTCTTCACCTCACAATGTCCTCAGGGCTGCTGGAGTTTTTCCCCCATCCTGAGCCCCCACTGACTTGTGGGCCTCTCGCTGGCACTTTGGGCAGAATCTGCTTTGTTAGATGGCCTCCTGCTGCTCTTTTCTTCCCTTCTCTCCCCACCCCTTTCTCTTTTCTTTAAAAGCTTTATTGCAAAGCAATAAGTCGTTTCCCACCTCCCTGCCTCTCCCTTCCCAGACCCCTTTCCTAAGCCACTGGGGATTTTTTCACCTATACATGTAAGTTGACTCAAACAACATTCACCCTACTGTCAGTTCTCAGCCAAGAAAATAAACAGATTGTTATGCAAGAAGTTTAAAAACTTATGGGTTTGAGCTCCTTTACTGTCCATTTTTTTGCAAGTGGCCTTGTGCTGCTGCGTGTGGTGCTTGAGAGAGAAAATGCATGCTCAGGACCCAGACAGTGCTTGGACAGAGCTAATTAAAATAATAATCCAGCTTTTCAGAGCAGCTGAAATGTTCGTATGCTCACCATACCCCTCCAGAGGCTCAGGCACTTCCTTTGGGTGAACCCAGGGGCATTTACCACCTCCCAGAGCACAGGCAATGGGTGTTCTGGTGCTCTCAGCTGCTCATGCCCCCAGATGCCTTTGTTTCAGAAGCTGCTAATGGATTAAATGAGACATTTTGGTCAGCCTGGGGGCCAGAGCTGCAAAGGCCCTCACTGGTGTTGGGCGCCTGAACTGTAGGATGGAGCAGGACCAGAAAGTATCTGGTGCCAGGGAATGAGGCAGAATTACAGCAGAGCTGTGTGAAAACAAAAAGGCAAAACCCACTGGGATGGGGGCCAGGGGTGCCTGCTCTCAAGGGCCATTTGTAGACCAGCCAGAGCTGGGTGAGACCCTCCCACATGCCTCCTGCTCACCAAGGTGACCCCCCAGTCTCCACTGCTGTCATAAGGCTTTGTGCAAATTTGTGTGGAATAAATGAGCCACTGGAGTAAAAAACTGTGTCTCTGCTGCTCAAACAGAGCAAAAAAGTGACATGAGGTCTAGGGCAAAAGTCATAAGAGCTTCACTTGCCTCTTCCCAGAGTAACAACTGCCATTATAAATAATTTGCTCCTTTCATTAAAGCTCCAGTAAAAAGAAAATTGGCTTCAAAATTTCAGATGTAAAGTACTAAATTGGAGGAGAGGTTAGCTGGAGAAAGAGCTTTTCCAAAGGAGCCTTTTTGGGCAGCCGTTCAGATGGCATTAACTGTCATCTTCGGGGAAGAGCTCACCTAGGGCCTGTCTGATCAAAGTCCCGTATTGTGTCATTTAGGACAAAACAGTACAAAGCTCCAGAACTTGGAGGAAAGAATTAAAACAGGCAATGCAGTTTTCACCTCTGCCTCTTTCCCAGGAAGGCTGTTAGCTGACTGGGGGCACAGTTATTATTCCATCCGTGGTGAGGTCCCACTGCACACACACGAACAGCACTCCAGTCTCCCTCTTTTGCTGCAGGCAGAGCTTTGGTATCAACTTCAGGTGCCCTGTGTAGCTATTGATCTTTTTCTTGGGCTAATTCAGCCTGCTTTCCATTTTTTATCCTTTTAAAGCCATTTTCTGTCTCAGTCCGAGTGGCACTCCTGCTGCCATGGACAGCACAGAGAACTTGCCCAGCAGGAGACAACGCCCTCCTGGGAAATCTCTGCTGACTTCAGATAGACCTTAATTTATCTGGTAAAGGCCAAATTGTAAACAACCTAATACCCCCTCAGGCCTCACAAGTCCTTTTAATTATTAGCACCAGGAGGAAGCTGAGTTAGATTCCTTCTCCACAGAGCTGGGGGGATTATTGCCACTTCAGGCCTCTCCCTAATTTTTTAACAGCAGCCAGTTTGGGTCTGTTCTGGTAACCAACAATAAATTCTAGCTCTTTGCTGGATGCTCTTAATTTGTTGGGTCCATGAGCACCACAGACTTATTTTGATGCCTTGTGGAACTATGTCCTGGACTAGAGGTTTGTGATTTACCACTTTCATTGCAGCTTGGGGAATAAAAAGGATGCAAAGAAAGTATGTGGAGAAACTCTGGGGTTTTTTGTGTCCTCCTATTTCTCTTGTTCATTCCTCACAGGTAAAGGGGAATTCTCTTTCTTTCCAGCCTCTTTTTATCTCAGAAGCTGTAATATTCATAACTGGAAAAAAGGAAAAAAGTAAATGTAAAGAGGTAAATCTCCAAAGTCTAGAGACCACAGAGCTGCTGAATAAGACGGAGCCGCATGAAGGTAATTGCAGGGGGATAAAGGATGTCTGTGTTGTAGGATGTCCTCGTTGTAGGACATGGTTATCAGATACACACTTTCTATATTTTATGACACTTCAAGATATTCTCAGTGAATTTTGTCAGTCAGCTGGAGCTGCAGGGCGTGTATAAACCAGCTGTGAGTATTTAAGGAATTCAGTTATCTGGACCCACAGATCTGCATTTTTTCCCCAAAATGAAAGGCAAAAGGTACATTTCCCCTTGTACCTGCTGCCAGGTCTTTTGTTTGCTCTTGTGTCCCCAAAGCTGCTGTGTGCTTTTAAAATCAGCATTGAATTTGCATTCCAGATGAAATTCCTGATTTTGAAATGGGACTGTGGCAAATCAGAGGGTCTTGAGGAGCCGTATGGCTCCGGTAAGGACAGTCATACCCTGCTCTGTGCAAAATATTCCTTCCTCATCCAGTATTTGCACAGGCTTCACCCTCTCTTCATTCTCTCCTTCTCAACTGCCTCGGAGAGTTCCTGCTCTTTTCTGTCCTTCTTCTCACTTGCACCTTCCCTCCTTCCCTTGGATCCACTTAGGATTTCTTCCGAAATAACTTTTTTTGGAGGGGGGTCGCTTTCCCAGCAGGTTTCACATCAGTACATTGCTTTGATCCTGAGCTGATTTCCTCAGCCACCCCCCGCTCCCATTTGGCACCAGTGAAAAGAGCTGCCAGTGGGTCCCAGCTCCTTGTGCTGCTGCTGCCAGTGCCCACAGCCAGTTTCCCTGTGCCAGCCTTGGCTCAGCTCGCTCCAGCCGGCAGCAATCCGTGCCACTGGCTGCAGAACTGGGTGGATTCCAAGCTGCTGCAGGCAAAAACATCCCCATATTTTGGAGGTCTGAGGTTCTAGTGCTCAGGGGGTGAAGGGAGCAGCCTGTGCCCTGGCAGGGACAATGAGCATCACTGTGGGGAAGGAACCACCAGAGATAAAGACTGGTGCTGGGTGGTGAGTTTGCTCCCTGATCTAGGAAATATCTTTCCTGCGCCTACCTGGTGTCTGGTTCAGGGGCTCACAGGCAGATTTGGAAGCTGGTTACGCTTCTTTTTTTTCACAAAACTGGGCTGTCTGGGCAGCATTTGCCTTCTTCACCAGAGTTTGCTGTGGTCTGGGTCGTTTCTTGGCACCAGCAGAGAGGGTCATGGCACTGCCAGCTGTCTCCCTCTCTTGTCTTTTTAGTGAAATTTCAGTTTTTAATTACTTTCTTTATGATCCTCCTTAGGTCAGCTGTTTGCCGGAGGTTGCCAGAGCTACCAGAGGTGCCGGATGTTTCTGTAAACACCTCAATCCAAGCACCCTCATGGTCAGACTTGAGGCCAGCTTGCTGCTGACTCCTGCCTCTGCCAGAAGGGCTCAGACTGAAGAATATGAACATTTCACAGATGGGGTTAAGCACGGATAAGTCACTCCTGTGCCCATCCTTAACAGTCCCTTCAGGAGATGTGTTTGTCTGGAGCTGCTGGAAATCAAGCATTCCCCAGTATGTAACTTATTCCAGAGGCTGCTGGAATGCAGGAGACTTCCAGAGTATTTTAATAAATATAAAAATTTAAAACAAGTGCAGACGTGCTGGTTCCTGCCAATTCTCCTTCCTTTCCCATTCCGGGCGTGTGTTGCATTACTTTTTTCTTAAAGCACCAGCTGAGGAAAGAGCGAGTCAGGCTGTAACCGTAGGGGAGAAAAAACATCCCTGCCCTGCTCCTCATTTTCCACCAGCCTCTCTGAATAGCTCGTCCCATGCCTCTCTGTCCCCCTCCAAGCAGCTAACCACGTTTTCCCACAGGAAGCGTCTTTGGGATTAGAAAGCCGAGATTTTTATACGGAGCGTGTTTGTCTCTGTGATCAGGCAGGACCACAATGGCCGAGTCAATCACTTGTCAGCGAGGGCTCCTTGCAGCGGGCGGAGGGCAGGCTGTGCGCAGCGGGGAGCGTGGCACGGGCAGACCGCTCCCTGTGCCCCCGCGCTGCTCCATTCCCCTCCCCATCCCGGTGGCGAATCGGTGCCGGAGGCTGGCGAGTGCCCCCGGCAGAGGCTGCGGGATGCAGGATGCTCAGCCGCGCTGCTGTCGCTGTGGTGGCCGCGGACCAGTGGCCGCTCTAAGGACGCGTGCCGCCCCGAGTGACCGGGAACAGCCCATCCCACACCTCTCCTGGAGCGCATCTGCTGCTCCGCATTCCCTTTCCGCTTCCCGACCCGCCACGGGGCTCAGCGCTCTGCCGAGCTCCTGAAATTGCTGTGAAATGAGGGCAACGCTAATTAGTGCAATTAGTCCTTTGCTCTTTCCCTGATGGAAGATGAAGGCAGCGGTCGGCCCGCCGAAGCCAGGCGTAGCTTTGCCCGGGGCTGCGAGGGTGTGCGCAGCGGGGACGTGCTGGCACCTCCCTGTGCCTGCCGAGCTGACCTGGGGTTAATTGAGAGCAGGTCTCTTAACCCATTTTGCAAAAGACAAATTTGTTGCCCGTGTCCCTCCCGGCTGTGGGGATTATGGCTTTCTTGCCCTGCTGGTGTCCCGCCAGCTCCAGGGCAATCTGTGGGCTCTCTCGCCTGGAAACGGGATGAGGCAGTGGGAACATCCCCAAGCCAGAAGTTAATCCAGCTCCACGCGACCAGAAACTTATGCTCTGTAGCTGCAGAAATGAGCTTCCCCCCACCATTCCAGAGCTAATCCTGCTCAGAGCTGGTTTAGCACAGTCTCTCCTCCCCGGTATCTACAGCCACGGAAACTCAGCCATTTTGACATTTCTGGCTGCGAATCCTGCCCTTAGCAAACACACTTGATGCTGATACAAGGTCTCTTGGCTGCCTGTGCTCGTACCCATCTGTCGCGGTGGCACCGTGCCCGTGAGCAAGATGCTCTGCTATATTTGCTGCAGCATAGGTGCCAAGCAGACCAGATGTTTTCAGAAGGAAAGTGAAATGGGGAGGCAGGGTCCTTTTTTAAAACTCCTGGCTCTCTTGGCAGCTCTGTGGGGTGGAAGTGTGCGATGGCCCCTCGTCTGTCCCTGCCACGCCCGGCCACACGCCCCGGCTCCCTGCGGGTGTTTGCTGAGCCAGCCCTGTGCCTGCTGCCGGTGGAGGGACAGCCACAAACTGCCTTCGGCTGCCTGAGGAGGCTGGAGGCAGGAGGTCCCCTTCCCGGGCCGTGGGGACAGCCAGGAGGGCCGGCTGAGCCCGTGTGGGTAGCGGTGCCAGTACAGGTGCAGGTACTGGTGTGGGGCTCTGCCAGCGCTCACAGCTGGGGTTTGCATTTCGGCACCTCTCCGCAGCCTGTGAGTCAGCACTTGCTCAGCCCTCAGACGAGTCCCAGGAGAGACAGTAAATAAGATGTTATTTTCCTCTCCGGCTGAGCAGTAATTTTCTGCCAGCCCACACGAGCGGGGAATTGCAGCGCCTAATCGCAGCCCCTTATCCCCTTGGCAGTGCTGCTCAGTCCCGGGAGAGCACGGCAGCAGGGCAGGGCAGAGCCAGAGAGAGGGTACAAACCACCGAGCAGGGAGAGGAGGATGCTCTGTCTGCATCTGGAGTCTCCTCTAGCAGATGGGCTGCACCCAGCTGTGCGTTTTGGGGCACAACACAACGCAGGCTTGTGCCCCATTGTCTCCAGTGCAGGCAGCAGCCTTCCCAAAGCTGGGGGAGAAAGGAGGGGGAGTGTCTGGCTCCTGGTTACCCTGAGGAACTTGAAGTTTTTCAAGCAAGGTTGAAAAAACTGCATCAGTAGCAGTTGTGAGTGTTTCAGGAAACAAGTCGTTGGTATCTGTTCTCACCAGTGAGAGAAAAATCAACCCTATAGGATTACAGCCCGCTTAAATCTGGGAATAAAGGATGTTTGAAGTTCCTCTCTATTAACAAAACCCCTGGAGTTTTTTTCTTGATACCGTTGTCAGGGAAATGCTGAGGTTGGAGATATCCGCCCCATGTGTCTGCTGGCTCGCCTGTCAGAGAGCTGGAAGAAATGTGTGTGGGAGCTTTTTCCTAGTGCTGAGACCATTGAATGAGACAAATTCCAGGTAAGCTGAACAGTGACCACCTATTGCGATGTCCCTTGGCCGAAGAAGAAATGTGATTCCTCAGGGTTGCTTACTGACAAAATGGGAAAGTTGCATTTGAAACAAAAAGCGAGGAAAATGTTTGATTAATTCTTGTGAAAATCTGTTGGTTCTATATTTATTGTTCTGATTGACTTAAAAACTGAACTGCATCTGTGTTATTCTAATTAAGCAGCTCAGTGCTTCTGCAGTGTCATAGTGAGCATCTTGTCATGCAGTCGAACTCTGGAAAATAGTTTGAAGGCTCCTGAGACCAAAACCTGTATTTTTATTGCTTTTGGCTGCTGATGTTTGTGGAAGTTGGAGCAATGACCTGATAATTTGCCAATCACCATGAAACATGCGCTGTTAAACTTCTCTCCCGGGTGTCCCATGTGAAATCTCAGCTGCTTTAGATGCTTTGTGAAGTACAACTGAGCTTTTTTAATTTATGGGGAGTTGTGATAGACCTGGGAAGCTGATGCTGCTGGCTTTCAAACAAATGAAACTGGTTTTTTTTCAGTGAAGAAAAATTGAACTTCTTGCTCTTTGTATTAGCTAGTGCCTATGAGGACTAAGCCAATTTGCTGAGCCAACTCCAGAGCTTGCAGCACTTGTTTGTTTTAAAGTAGTGCTGGCCAGAAAACAAAGATCCTGTAATAGTACTGTAGTGAGGACTTGGGTTTCCTTACCTTTAATTACGAAACCTTGGAAAACTTTTTCTACTGGAATTAAAAACTGTTGAGAGACAGAAATTCATCTACTGTGGACAACAAACGCCTACGGAAGAGCCACCACCTGCTACTGCTGCTGGAGATCCTCGTCCGAAGTCCTGTTCATCAAAGCTGATGTGGTTCCCTCAAAATAAGTTGGTTTCTGTAGATCAGTGCACTTTTTTCCCACTCCCTTTCCAATCCAGCACGCAGGAGGATTCAAAGAGATTTCTGAGCTGCCTGAAGCAGAGAAGGACAAGTCCTTGTGAAGCCTGTTCCCAGGGCAGGGAGGCTGGAGTTAAAGGTTAAAGGCAAGAAAAAGACTCCTCCTGGCAAAATTACTTTAAGCCTCGAGGTGTATTTAATGAGATTAAAGTTCCCTGTTTTCTCTCTCTTGCTCTCTTCCTGTCCTGTTTAATTTCCAATTGAACTCCCTTCCCAAGCCACCGACCTCACCGGAGTCGCTGGGGATCCTGTGGGAGCCCTGCTGGGTTGGAGAGGTGGCTGTGCCCCTGCAGCACCCACAGGTGACAGTGTGGAACCCCGGGGTGTCTGAAGGAAGGTCACCTGGTGTGGGGAATCCTCCTTCTCCCAGCAGGACCCTGTGGTGCCCCAGGGACACAGAAGACCCCAGGAGGGAGCAGGGCTTCAGGCACAGCCACAGCCCCAGGATGAGACATGGAAGCACTTCAGCCCTCTTGCCTGTGGCTGGTTGCATCAGGACTCAGTAACGTGGAGCAGAGGGATAATTTGTTACTATTTCTTCTCCCCACCACTTGGTCTCAGTCCCTGCCCTCCTCACACCTCTGCTGAGAGCTGTGATGAAGCTGCTGACCCATTCTGGGACCTTTCCCATGCTTTCCAGCACGGCTGGGGAAGGATCTATGCCAGCAGAGATGCTGCTCATGTTTCTTCCACGTGTGGTGCAGATGCCCAGGGGAGGTGGGCATGGAGGATTCACCCTGCAGGGCCAGCCCAGGCCTGGGGCATCAGCCATCAGCCCAAGTCCTGTGCTGGCAGCCTAGGAGCAGAGGAAAAAGGAGAAGTTGGAGATGATTTGCTTTACCTGGCAAAAGAAAGAGAGGGGGCAATGAATGAGAAATCATTTGGACGCCCATCCCTTCTGCCAAGGGGCAGACAGGGTGCTCCTGGGCTCTTCCCACCTCCCTTCTGCCAAGGGCTGCTTTTGGATGAGGCTTTCAAATCTGCTCTTCCCCACCCCAGCCAGTCGTTCCCTAAACCCTTATGGAAAGCTGGGACCTGCGCAGCCCCCTGTGCCATGAGGCCTTGGCTTAGGATTGAGCCCCTGGCATGGTAAATCCTTGGGAGATGTTGGAAAAACCCAAACACAATGGTGGCAGCCACCTGCCAGGTGCCCTGCCCGGCCCTGGCTGCCTGCCTGGCACTGCTGGGGCCACGGGGTCTCTGCTGGCACTGGGATGTGCCACCACTGGCTCCAGACCTGAGCTCACCTGGGAGTGGCAGATGCTGTCCTGCGGAGTTGCAGATGCTCTCGTGGGGCACCCCCCTTCCCAGGGATGCTCTCCCTGTGTCCCACTTGCCCCTGGTTCTGCTGAAGGAGAGAGCATCAATGAAGGGTATTTTTAACATCACCTTGGTAAAACATAAAGACTCCAAGTCTCTTGGCAGACAGAGAGCTATTCTTCTCATTCTGATGAAGAAACTATTTCCTTGTACATCTGGTTCATATTTTTCTTTAGGTTTCTGCCAGAAACAATTCTGAAAACAAAACGCAGAGCTGAGCAGAGTGAATGTATACATTCCTGAAAGATTCCTTCACCGCTCCTCTCCGACCCAAACCTACCAGTCCTCTTCACAAACCTTCTCTTTTTTTTTTTTCTTTTTCATTTTTCATTTCTTTTTAATTAGTTTTCTTTTCAAAATGTGGAAACATATGGCCTGATTAACTCTGGAACACTGCTGCCTGCATCGTATATAACGATCTACATTTAGAAAATAATTACAGCGAATAGGATGAGAAAATACTCCATCACAGAAATTCTTTTTAATTTTTTTTTCTTTTTCTAATTGTTTAAGCCTATTATCTCTCCAGTCAGATTTGTCTGGAAAGCCTTATTAATGACTGTGTGACACGAGCCTCACGCTGGGGCCTTGCGCCTCAGAGATCTTGTGTTTTTCTTCAAAACCCAGGTTTCAGACTAGAAAAGGGGAAGCAGCAGTGAGTAGAGTTTGAGGCCACACTGGGCTGCACACATCCTGCTTTGGTCCACTGCCACAAGCAAATGTGGGCAACTGGCCAGGGTGGCTTCACTGCTGCAAACCTGGGTGGGTTGGGCTGTGAAAAAAGATTTAAAATAGGGAAAAATAAAAGCAAAGGGAGAGTGTTATACCAGATGCAGCCTACCTAAGCTCCAGTAATTGGGAGGGAGGGGCCGGGGAGGTCACGGGTGGGTGCACCCGAAGGCTGCCTGTGCCACCTGTGAGATGGATGGCACCCACGGTGTTGTCATAGCACCACACTCTGCTCCCAGATCCGCTGCTGAGGAAGCACGGCAGCTGAAAGCCGACGGCTTTGCCTAATTGGGAACAGAGGCAACGCGCGAAGGAAGAAATGTGTAGCCCCAAATTATTTATGTTCCTGGTGGGAGGAGTGCATTTGCCGTGTGACAGTCAGTCTCTACTCCCTCACCGAGGTATCCAAGTGATGCCTGGGCTGCAAGACCGTGCGTTTTGCAGGTGATGCTATGGAAATGTTTGAAAACATTTTACTGAGAGAGGTTTGTGTTGTGAGAAAGAAATCAGTCTTGGGTGTAGGACACCCTTTACCTCCTCCACAATATGTCCAGGTTTTCCTCCCTGGCTTAGCGAGGCTGCAGTTCCAGTTTAGGAGAGAGGAGGGGAATGGTGGTGGCTGGGAGACGACCTGCAAACCACCTCAGTATGTCTTGCCTTGCTCTTAGCCCCTGTATAAACATTTATTTAAAAGCCTGTGTAAGTACAGGCAGTCCTGTTTGCAGAGAAATGGGCTGGCTCTGGAACTGGGGACACCTTTGCTCGGGGCTGTGTGAGGTGTCCTGTGGGACAAGAGGAGGGCTGCGGTTGCTGGCAGGGTTATGAACCAGAGCCTGCTCCTTCCCTGCAGAGAGTTGCCTGCTTTCAGTCCAGTAATTGCTGCACGCTTGGAAACGCTCCTGCTAAAAGACCAAAATGACTGATTACAAAAATTGGAAAGGATTAAAATCTCTAAAACAATGCAAAGGGAAGAAAATAGATGAACTAGCGAGGGAATGGGCTTATCGCTTCTTGAGCAAACAAACAAGTGAAAGCTAATTTTCTGAGCCAGCAAATGAATGATTAATGAACCAAGCCACGATTAACCCTTCATCAGGAGCTCACCTCCTCGGGTGGCTGCTCTGCATGGCTATCGCTCTGCTTCACATTGGAATAAAGACACAGTTTGATGATCATAAATCTGTTGCTCAGGTTGTATTTCAAAGGGATCTGGCATAGTAGGTATATCTGGGGAAGGAAGAAAATATGATTTAAAGATGTTCCAGATGTACAGTGGGATGTGATGTTTTTTCAAGAGCCACCCATTTTCCTGTCTTTCCCAGCATGATAATAAACAAACCCCCATGACAAAGGCACAACATATTTTAAAATATGAACTTGTCTTTTCGCTGCATTTTGTTAAATGATTAATTTGCCTTATATTAACTTAAAATGAGCTCATTAAAAGATTTCTTTTTTTTCTTTGAAAGCACTGCTCATTATATTATCATTTTAAGTAATTAAATCAGAATAAATGGCTCTGTGAAGCTATTTTAATGTAACATCTAATTATATCTGACCTAGACACTGAACTATAATCATTAACTACATGAACTGTGTAATGTTCTGCAGACTCTTTAATAATTTATACGGGCTGAATTCAGCTGCGTGGAGTTGTAAGCTGAAGTGGTTGGATGCTGTGCACCTGTAGTGGTGTGGCACAGCTGATGGGAGTTTGCTTCTCAGGCAGTTTTCAGCCTTGTCTTGGCTCCAGGATGTTTTCCCTGTGAAGTTGTGCCAACCACAGATTCAGCTGCACTTGTCTGGGGTTGTTTCTTCTTTACTGTGTGTACAGAGATCGAGCACATGTGTGATGTGATGTTTTCCTCTGTAGGATGCTCTGGTCAAGGTGGCATGCTTATACGGTATATTTAAACTGTGAGTTAGATGTTCTCATGAGTGGCCAGCCTCAGTTACAAGAAGTTTTGGGTTTTCTGTGTTAAATTGAGATCTTGCTGTCTCTCCTGCAGAGCCTTAGTCTGTCCTTCCATTTTAAGCAATTTTTTCTGATCTATTTGCATGCAGCTTCCAGACTCATATTCCCTGAAAGACTCATTCAAGTTAGATTTATTCGTGGAAATAAGTTTGTTTGGGGAAGGAAAAACTGGCTTGTGGGAGTTTTAACCTTTCCCTCCTCAAAGGAAAAAGAGAGGGGCTGGATGCTGCCATGGCAATAGATGGTCCGTCCATCTTCCCGGCCCCGCCACGGGCTGGATGCCTCGTGGCAAGGGAACAGATGTACCATGTTGTAGCACATCCAAAAATTGCTGGTGCCACCTATTGGTGGAAAACTGCAGATTAAAACGTGATTAATGTGTATTATTATGCCCTCTGCTTATCTCTCCCCAGCCGACAGGTGGGTCGGACCAGTTCTGCTGTTAGTTTTAATATCGGTTGCCACCGGCAAACATTGCTGGCATTCCTGGTGTATCTTGGGTGTGATTTGCAAACAGGAGGGCTTGCTGCGGGCAGGCAGCTGCCAGGGGCCACGAGCAGCCCCAGGGATGCCTGTGTGGAGAGGGCAGGTAGGCAGCTCCGCTCCCAGAGAGCAGTGGAGGGCAGACTGAAAAGCCAGGCTGGTGTGGATGGTGCTACTGGATGTGACAACAAACCCACCGGGCTCAGAGAAATGTTGGGTGTTGCTACAGCTGCTGGCCGTGGTTGGGATGCAGGGGAGAGGCGGTGTGGTGCACCCCGTGTGGGTGAAGATGCAGAGCTGCCTTGGGGGCCCTGCAGGCGGGGCACAGGGATGGATAATCTCTCCAGCCACAGGAGATCTGGGCACAGATGCAAAGGCTTAGCTGCGGAGTCTCTGCTGAGTGGATTTTTCCAGCCTCAGGGGGTTTTCCAGCCTTGCAAAGGAGGTGAGGGAAACCTGAACCCCTGCCTAGGGCCCTACTTCCCTCTGCCTTGTTGCAGGGGACCTTTAGCCAAGCCCTGATAGCCACAAAAAGCCCTGCTGGCCTCCTGCCTGGTACACTTGAGCAGTTTTATAGCTGTCATATAGAACAGCCCTATATTAGTATCAGGTTTAGTACTCCCAGGAAACATCCAGCCACAGCACTGACATCATGGACTAAAGGCTCCAAAGGTTTGCTTGCTTAAGTGGCTATTTGTAATAGAGTCTTTTAATAAAATCTCATTAAAGGAGTGCTCCTGCCCGAGCCTGGTTCCTGAGATTGCTGGAACAGAGCACCAAGACCAGCCTTGAGCTGCTGCAAGAGGCAGGGGAGAATAAAAGGGGCCCTGCGAGGTTCTAGTGAGGATTAGAGAGAAGTGCTTGGTGCTCATGTTTGCTGCTCCTGCCTGGAACCAGAGGAGTAAAAGAGCCTTGTAGAATGCAGAGCAAACGATGAGCAGTGCAGAGGGAAAGGGACAGAGTTACTCCCAGCTTTTGTGTGGGACCACCCTGGCTGGGAAGGACTGGTGGGAGACAAGAAAGGCTCAGACTCATCTCCAGTTTTCCCTCCCCACCACAAGCTCAGAAATGCTGACTATTTCAGCCCCTAAGCAATGTGCAGAGGATTCAGGGTGCTCCTATGTGAAGACATTGTAAGGTTGTTGCTCCCAGGACTTTCTTCATATTTCCTGTTGCAGTTTGGCTGAACCTTTTTTACCGTGTGCTTGGAGAATAATCTGAATTCCAGGGAAGAGTTTTCTAAACACTTGTCTCCTCTGTAATTTTACTGTCATGTCATAGAGAGGAGCTGCTTGAAAGACTTCAGGAAAGAAATTATTCTCTACTTCAATCCTAGGGGATTTTTTGTTGTTTTTATTTTTTTTTTTTAATACCTAAAAAATTACCCTTTGATGTGAAAATTATATGCACTTAGAGATATGCTAATATGAGAATGATTGGAGAAATGTTGAACATGGAGAACAGCTCATTTCCGGGCTCTTTCTTTCACCACCTGCGCCTCCGACAACCTCAGTCCCACCCTTCCACATGCAGGTCTCTCTCTAAAGCTATTGTAAAAGCTGCTCTTCTTTTATGTGGGTTCAAAAGCAGATCCCTTGTTTTAATTGGGGGGATTTTTTAAAAATTATTTTTCAAGTGAAGGAATTTACACCCATTCTGTGGATTTGTCATAAAGATAGTGATAAAATTCCTGCTCAGGAGATGCTTAAAAGAAAGAACCAGCAGTTCTTTCCCAGACTGGACTTGGGCTGTGCACTGATCCCAAAGCCATCACCAGTTGTGGCAGAGCTAAAGCTTCTCAGCAGATCCCCCCTGATCCTTAGAGCCAGAAGTGGCCCCAGCCTCCCTTCCTTAGGCACGGATTAAAAACTTGCTGCAGAATGAATGAAAACTGCCTGTGCTGGCCACAAATTTGGAGGGGATATGGCCTGTTCTGGTGTCTGTTTACTTTCAGAGATGCCTTGCCTGTAGTTCTTTACATATGTGAAATGAGATAAGCCAGGGGAAAAAAAGGATGGTTGTAGAGTGGCAGCCAGGATTACATCTTCTTGTTTTCCTCCCTTGCTGTCTTCAAAAGCAGAATTCAGAGTCAACAAAGGCAGAGCTGGTATCATCGCAGCTGAGGGTGGGTTTGTTTATAGCAGGTGCCCTGCTGCGTGCCTGGTGCACCGCTGCAGATAGGAAAATCTCTTAGAGCCTGAAAAGCAGGAGCTGTGTCCTGTCTGTGAAGTGGCGTGGTGGCTACCAAGGGCTTAGGTTTACAATGTGCCTCTGCCGCAGTGTCCCGCTCCCTCAGTGTCCTGAGCATCCATGGTTAGCTCCTGGTGGCATCGAGGGCTGATGTCAGGGCAGCAGCTCCTCAGGCCTGGGTGGTGCTCGGTGCCATTAACACAGAAATTAGGCCAGCTGCGGGTTTTTGTTCAGAGACCAACACGGTGTTAAAGTGAAAACTTCCACTGAGCAGCTCTTGCCTGTGCTTGAAGCCTGAAAGGGGCAGGGAAGGCATCCTTTCACTGATTAGCTCTGATTCCCCTGCTGGGGAATAGCCTGACTTACTTTATTAGTGCTGGTCCAGGTGGAATTCTTGGTAGATAATATGCCTTCGAGATGTTAGCATAAGGCAGAGGCTGCTGCTGCAGTCTTACCTCGTATTGTCATCACTCCATGTGCTCTCCTGGTGTGTCCTTTTCCTGGCTCGCCCTGCAGGGAGCCCTCCTGCATCCCTGTGGCTGCCCCAGATGCCCTTCCTGTTTGTGGGGGGTGATCAGCAGCCTCCAGCACATCCCAGTTTCCTGGAAATCCACGTCCTTGTGTTGTCTTTCCCCTGCTGTTGCAATCTGGGGTGAGGGGGAAATATTCTTCTTGTGTCTTCCTTTTCCTGCTTGGTTTTTTTCAAATGAACATCTGTTGAACCACAGGTAGTCATGTCAGGAAAAAAAACCCCTCTTCAAAAGAACCCTGATATATTGAATTTCCAGCTGTTTTACAGGGCTGCTCCAAATCAACTGGTTGCATTAATTAATTAAAAGAACTCTGATTTCAAGGGTACCCAGAGTTTATACCCAAATTCCATGAAAACATGCAAATCCCATGTAGGAAATGTTGTCTTTACTCACGTATTATTTGGTTCCATACTTTTTCTAATTGAGAGAGTCATTAAAATATCTATGAAATGTAAAGTATACATTTTAAGAAGTGTAGTACCTTTGGCACCAAAGGAACTCTGAACATCGGAGTGCACGTGCACCCACCACATCTGTCCCAAGGAAAGCTGCTGAGCACTGTAGGGTTGGTGACCAATGCTCAGAGTTGCATTAAACACTCATCTGAGTCCAGCAAAAGCTGAAATCTGGTATTTTGGGGTGGAGACACTCTTCATGCCCGGTTTCCTTTGGCAACTGGCTCCACACTCGTTTTTGTTTCTGGCAGGAGCACAGTGGGCTCTCTGTTTGCTCAGGCCCTGGTCCTGCAGATGGTTCAGATCCCCAGCCTGCAGCTTGGGCTTTGCTTTGCATCAGTGTTAAACAAATCAGTTCATGGAAATCTTGCATCTGGATTGGAGGGCTTGGCTATAGGCAAAAGATTTCTGCTTTCAGTCCTAAATTCAAATCGCTTGGAGGCACAGGGGCAAATTTTTAACCTTGACAATGGGCAGAGAAACAGGTGAAATTTCCCTGCTAGCAAGGCCAGCTTTGGATGGGGTGGGCCTATTTGGGGGGTAAATAACATCCCAATTATTTACATATATATATATATACATACATATATATATATACACCAGGCACTGGAGAAACAAGCCCTATTTATGAAGCTTTATAATAAATAAATCAGTTGTAACAAGCTCTGACTTTCCCATAAGTGTGCCAAACTATGAAGTAGCTTGCATAGGGTTGCACAAGTGTTTTTGGAAGGTTACTGTTACCTGTCACATGGAAGCAGTTTTGATCCTAGGATCTCAGGTTTCATCTGGGAATGGAGATATTCTGGGTCTAGAGAGGCTGTTAGAGGAAAGGTATTTTAAATGGCAAAGATGTGTGTGTTGTGAATGTATTTAAAACTGTAGGTACTTGGAGCCTGGTACCTGTGCAGCAATGAATCGCAATAAATAAATGCAAATGTCCAGAAGAACAAAAGGAACATTAAACAGATAACAAACGCTTCACTGGGAAACAGCACAGTTTCAGAGTCCATAAATAAAACCCCCTAATCTAATAAATGTTCTGGAGATAACTGGAAAAAATACTGAAATGGTCACTTGCTTGTAAGGGAGCATATTTCACTTCTGCCTAGCAAAAGGACTTGAAGCCTCTGCAGTTGAGTTGATTCATAGCCTTCTGTAATGTCCCGGTTATCCCCAATCGCAGCAGGTTTCATGCAGCAAGTACTCCAGTATGTCAATGTCTAGTTAATATTTTAAGGATAACGGAGAACAACCAGATCGTAGTTTGCTGATGGGTTTTTCCTTCCCCCCCCCCCCCTTCTTGTTCTTAGGAAATGGGCTACTGATAAGAGAAGAAGCTGCACAGAAAGGACTGCCTGATGTGCTAATCGCTGGGAAGATGCAACTTCCTTTGAACTCGCCAGGAAGAGAAGAGGCGGTAGGTGAGTCATGGTGAATGGACCATCTGAACTCGTGCCAGGATGGAGCAAACAATACAAGCTCCCGCGGGACTCCAGTTAAAATGCTGGGCCAAGCTGGTGTAAAAGTGCCGGTGGTTTTGCTGCTTGGTGAAGTTCTGATACGTGCAGAAAAACAGGAGAAGTTTGGTTTAAGCACTCCTTCTATTGTGGGAATTCCTCCTCATCTTCCTGCTTGCAGCCAACACAATCTGCATCCCTGTATCTCACAAAACCCCAAGAATCCCTGATGTGTGCTGGGACAGGTGATAACAGCCTGTTTCCACCCCACTGGTGCTCAGAGGGTCGGCTGTACTCTGCTGCCTTCGCTGTTCCCCCTTGCTCCGCATCCTTTCCTCATCTGATGCTGGTGTCACCCTGGATATGGTGCACATCTCCACCAGTGAGAAACACAGATGCTGCTCATGGGCTTCCTCATCCCAAATCTGCCAGAAGCCTGGTGGGCTGGTTGGTGCTGGTGAGGAAGGAGGTGTTGGGTGTTTTGTTTTGTTTGGGTTCTGAGCTGAAGAAGGCCGAATTTGGTGTGTGGTCTGTGTGTTTCCGTGAGGAAAGGCTCTCAGTGATCTGTATCTGTTCTGGCCCTGGTGTTTATCCAGGGAAAGATGGTTCCTGGTGTCTCCTTAGGAGGTGTTAAGATTGTTTGAACAGCACTGTGCAGTGCAAATCTGGTGCTTTCACCTGGTGCCAAATCTACCATCACTGAGCTGTAAGGAGCTCTGAGTGTAAGGAGCACCTTTGTGCTCCTTTCCAGGCACAAGACACCCGAGAATGCACTTGACTGAGTGATTAAAGGGGAAAAAAATCAGCAGAAAGGGGTATGTGGTGTGTGTAAGGAGCAAGGAGACTGCTACAAGCTGTGTAGCTACAGGTGTGTCCCTCCCTTTGGGGCCAGAGGAGCCTTTGGGACAAAGCCTTTGGGGCAAAGCCTTTGGGGAAGTGGAGGACAAGGGACTTGCCTGGCAGCTGGGCCCGGCGCTGGCCCGTGCCTACTGCTGAGGTCCAAAGCTGTCTGTGCGTAACGCTCACGCTGTGCTCTCGAGTTAGCTGTGTCTGAACCCAAGAGACTTCTCAGAAGTCTATATTAAGCAACATTAAAAGCTGAAACAGGCTGCTCGGGTGGGTGCTTTGATAGATTTTCTGACTGTGCGTAGCGTAACGTTACGGCAGCGAAAAACTCCCAGCCTTGGCTGATTCTCCCTCTTTGCTCTGAGCGTGTGCTTTGCCATGAGTGATGGGGATGGTGAGACAAGCATGTGCAGACACTGACCTGCAATGCTCTGTGTGAATGCAAATATTCCATTAACCCCTCTGTATCACCTGCATCAACAGACGATCCCTGGCTCCTGCTGTCCCTGGCAGATCTAAATGGGCAGCTTGGAGGAAGAGTATGGTTGGATAATAAATTACAGTTACAGATCCCTTTATTCATCATAGTCAGATATGTTGATTACCATATTTGCAGATATTTTGAATTTATTTTGGTAGAAGTGAGACAGAATTCATAAAGCTTGCATTTCTCCAAGTAATGGTCCCAGAGCATGACAGTGTGTACCTGTGCAAATGCAATTTAACAGTATTTTAGAATGTTAACAGTGACTTAGATGTGGTTTTAAAAATATTTGGGGGAATAAAGACTTTTTTTCCTTAAAGAACTCAAACACAAAGTAAATGATGTGATTCCAGAGCAGCAACGCTTTTCCAGGGCTGCTTGTCACAATTCAAGCACCGGTGGGGGCGGGGAGGAGTTTGGGATCTGGGCACCTGGAAAAGGCATCAGCACAGAGACGAGCTGAGAAAAGTGAGAAATTGTGAGGTGTTGGTTTTGGCAGGGCTGCCCTGTTCTCTGGGGGGCTTTTCAGAGCCTGTATTCCCATTTTCTTTTGGGAGGCCTTCGCTGGGTGAATACCTTACACCCAGAGACACCTTTTTGTGTGCAGCCTGTTGTCAGGGCTACAGAGACTTGCAGATGTACCTGGGTGAAAAATGCTCAGTAAACAACCAGAGATTTTAGGTGGAGGATTTTAGGAGCATCACATCCTGTTATCACACACTCGTCACCTTCTGCTGGTGTGGTCGTGCAGGTTTCACCCTGTCAGGGACTGCAGGCTGGAGCAGCGATATTTTATGGTACATGGGTGACCAGGCAGCTCTGTGCATGGGAAGTTCACAGCTCCCTGCCCATGAAATCCGTGCCCATGCTGCCCCAGAAATGCTCCGTGTGTGTGATATGGGGCACACGACCTGCTTTATCTTCTGCCTCTTGTCAAATGGTCCTTTCCCCCTTCACACACCATCCTCAATCCCAGGTTAACTCTTGGCTTTCTCAGCCTTTCAGCGTCCAAGTGGTAACATCTGGTCTAGCACCGAAAAGGGAATAGCACTTGTAGGAGATCATCGGGAAAAAGATGGAACTCTGGGTTAGAGTTGGAGCCTGCAGTTAATTCCCTGCTTTCAAATGGTGCGTTCTGAGTAGGTGATAATCAGTGGCCCTTTCCTGATTAATTAAAGGGCTTTACAAAGCAAATGATGTGGAGAATATGCAGCCTGGGAGAGCAGTGGGTAAGGGAGGCTGTTGGTGTCCGTGTGATTTTCATCTGGTCTGACAGTCTGCCTTGGTGGGAGGAAAGGGGAAAGGAAAGTTCACTCCTGGGAAACAGCTTGGGCCCTTTCCCCAGCTGATTTTGGGGCAGGAAGGGGGGTTTGTAAGATGGAAAGTGGGTAAGACACTGCATTATTGGTTAACTGAGAAAGATTGAGCCTGTAGTGGAGAAGCAAACCACAGCTGTGCTGCTCCTACCAGTTCAGTGGGAAGCAAGGTTGTGTCACCATCAAATATTAATGTGTGACCTCCAGGTGATGCTTCAGAAATGTACACCAATGCTCTTTCAGTGTTTCTTTAAACTCCATGGGAGCCTTGCCACGGAATTCTATAAGAAAAAGATGATATTCCAGGATAGCTGATTTAAAAACTTTTCATCAGTAGCTCTGCAAAATGAAAAAAAAAATATTTTTTTCAAAACTGTAACTATTGCAAGAATCAAACTTGGGCTTGAGGAGTTTTGGTGGTGCTTATCTTCCTTCATGTAAGAAAAATTAACTCAGATGAATTCTGAGCTTGTTCTCCATCATGCCTTTTACCATCTCTGCAGTCTTTCTCCAAAGAGACTCAGCCCCTTGAATTAAGGGTCTTCCTGGGTATAATTTTAGTTCTTTAAACTTCCAACTTCCCTGCTAACTGTTTATTGTTGGGCTTGATAGTCTGAAAGGTCTTTTCCAACCTAAATGATTCTACCTGGTGAATGGGGAAGGTCTGGAGGTTTAATTGAGAAGAGAGCCTACCTGCAAAGAGACTATTGTCAGAGGAAAATTTTATTTCCCAGGATGGGATCACATTATCCACCTTCAATCTTTTATCCAATTTTGGGACCTGGGTGAATATGGCAGCAGTAGTAATTAGTGTGTAGTGGCCAGGGAGGGTTGTTTGACTCTAAGCTTCTACGTTAAGACTGCAGGAAGCGTGCCTGGACTCTCAGCATGACTGTGATCAAATCCATATGAGGACAGGGATATCAAATTCCCCAGCTCCCCACAAAAATGTTGTGATTAATCACGCTGAGAGTTGCAATTAGACCAAATAAAAGCAGCATGTTAAAGAAGCTAAGAAGGAGGTGATGTGAATGTTATTAACGAGCAGGAGGCTTTGGCTTTGTGGAGCTTGCTTGAAATGTGTCAAACAAATAGAACTGAGATAAATGTAAAATCAGCTGACTGCATATTACCCTCGAGGTTTTGAAATGAGTGTTGGGGAGGGGAAGAAAGATCATAATTACCCAGAGGAAAAGGACTAAATCTATGGAGTGGAACAGTTATTTATGTTAATTGTGTCATCATTGCACAGATGCCGAAGGCAATGCGTTGTGAGGTTTTTCATGCAGGCTGTACCAGGGGATGGTTAATGGGATGGGCATTTACATACCCCTTAAAGGAGATGGATCCATCAGACCCCTTCTAAATGTTCATCCCTGGTAGAGGAGAGGCGTACAGGGATGAGGGAATTGAGGAAGGGGGAATCTCAGCCATTAGTACAGCGCCATATTTGCAGAAAACAACCCAAACTTGTCTTGTGCTGTTTTCACCTGCTCTTCTGAAGCTTTTTCATCAGCAGAGTGATATATCATTGATTAAGATCTGTTGAGACTTAATTAAGCTGTCATGTAGCACCTTTTCTGTGACTTACTGAAACTTTGACAGTAATGCTTAATCTGGCTTTCTTTGTCTCTTCTTCCCTTGGTTATAAACCTTGTATTGGGTGGATTTTATGTTGGTTCTTTCCAGTATGTTTTATGGCTCTACAGCTTTCCTTATCTGTTTTTGTGCTGTGTGCTTGCAGAGATTTATGGGCTGAAGTATTAGATGCAGAGCAGGAAAGGGGGAAACAGAGCTAAACCTGTTAAAATCCTGGAATCCGAGCATTGGAGGCATTAAGTCTCTTAAAGAAAAGAGAGGAAAGCCTGAACTAGAACATGTATGTGAAATCCCTGTGCTCTGGCCTCTGGAAAGAGCAGGCTGGGATTGTCATCCATGTTCTGTGGTTCAGGCTGGGGAAGTTAGAGCACTGGCAGTAGAGCACTATGCAGGAGCTGCTCACAGTCACTGCAGTTATGGCTCTGCGTGTGCTTGTAGGGTTGGGAGTTACAAGGTGCATTTGGGGGATGTTACTGCTGGGGGGGAGTTGGTGATGGAAACTGAGAGGACTCTGAGCAACCTGGTCTTGTGAAAGTTGTCCCCACCCATGGCAGGGGTATTGAAACAAAGTGGTCTTTAAGGTCCCTTCCAACCCAAACCATTCTGGGATTCTGTGACTTTCTGTGGCCCCAGACCCATCCCCCTGTGTTGAGTTCACCAGGCTGAAGTTTTGTCTTGGACAAAAAGTTAGGCTTTACCTGTCTGCACACTGCTGGCTGACAGAAGTAATGGCTTTTGTCTGGACACTTCAGAGGAACAAACCTGCTCCGGGCTTTGAGGACGAGCTCTGCTGCTGCCCTGCCCTGCCTCTGTCACTGCTCAGTGCTGGCCCTCACGAAACTCCTTGTCTGCTTTGACATCCCCTTTGCCTCAGCCACGTGAGTGGCTTCCTCCTGCTTCCTCGGCCTCAAGGTCAAGTCTGCTCCTCTTGGTCTAATGGGGTTTTTGTCATATTTATTAGGTGTTTGCATGTATCTACCACTCAGCCTTTGAAGTTGTCCTCTCCTGTACCTCAGTCTGGTTTGTTCATCTGCACAGTTATTGGTCATGTTTGGTTATTATCTGAGACTGAATGCTGTAGTTATTAACCTGGGCTTTTTTAACAGGGCTTTAAAAGCAAACTCAGGTATTGCAGAACATTGAGGCATGCAAGGGCTCAGTACATTGGCTCATGACCCTTTCCCAGCCAGGCTGAGCTGGCAAATGTCTCTTAACTACAGAGAACAAGTCATGTGCACTGTTATCCTGCCATAAAAACAGAGGGCTCTTCTTTCCAAGTGATAAAGCCTGTAGTTCACAGTTTCGAACTGTAGCAGACCAACAACTTTCAGCCTTTTTATTGCGGTTCTTCAAAACTCTTGCAATTCCTCACTACTCAGCATTTTATTGCAGTGATTGTATCCTGTGCTGCTGACCTGGGCCACTGCTGCTCTTCGTGTCTCCTGACACAGCCCACAAGCTGCTCTGGTGTTCATCTTGCTGATGGCACTGACTTCATCCAACTTGTCAACTGTTTCCACATCTGCTCTCCAATGCCTCTTCCTTATGCTTGGGTGCAGCCACTTACCTGCTTAAATATCTCCCAAATGCTCATTTTAAGTAAAACAATGTTAATCTAGAGCAGATGCCTAAGTGCATCTTGAAGAAAATTGCTCATGGCTGTGGAGCTGTCATCGCTCCGCTCACAGGCACGTTTTCCCTGGCTCATGTGGTGACCACCTGGAGCTGGTGGTAACACGCCGAGGGCTTCCACCTCCAAAATGCAACCTCTGTCTTAGTTCTGCAGCTCGTGAGATTTCTGCCCGTGGTCTGGGGCCTCACACGTGCATGGAGGCCATACAGACCCATCTCCCACATTTCTCTGTCTGGACCCCAGTGCAAACCTGACTCCTTTCTGCCCAAGAAATGTGTTGTGACAAGGTTCTGCTGGCCATGTCTGCAGCAGCACTTTCTGGCTGCTTTACTGACTCACCTAAAGAGAGCTGATCTCCAGTTCACATTGGCTGACCCATCTCTCAACCCCCCCAAGCCCAAAGAAGCTACAATTTCTTGCGTGGTCCTTAGCTTTATACCTCTTCCTTGGAGTTCAGCTTCTGGAATGGTCCTTCCTTGCCTGTGCAGCTCTGAGGGTCCCAGGCACACGTGAAATTTCACCCAGCGTCAAGGAACAGACCTTGGGGAAGATGGGAAGCCCACAGTACCCAGTGTTACAGCATGGGAATAGCTTTTCAAAGGATGCAGGTGGGAGTCCAGACCCTCCAGGGCCAGGAACAAATGAGAGATGTTGAAAGTGGCTTTTTACAGAATGAGCTGGCTTTTATTTATTCTTGTAGCTGCTGTAAGCCAAGGGAAAGGCCTTGAGCTTTTAATCAATATATTGGTTTGCTCTGCTGCCTTGTGCAGAGCATAAGGAGAGTGGTAACTCGCTCCCTGCTCCATCCTGATGGCTCTGCTGTCTCAGCAATGATTAGATTCTTCCCTGAAGAAAGCAGAGAAAGTAGAAGAGGCTTTATAGGAAGAAGAGCAAACACCTCTTGTCACTCTCCTGTTGATATACATCAAATTCAGGGGGAAAATTGGATGAAACGAAGATGTCTTGGGATTGTAAGAGACTATTCAGATGAAACTTCCATGTCAGAGTTATGGTTTTTGTCTTGCATGAACATTTGTGACACTTTTGAGTGTGGTGTGTCTCTCCTGAAAACAGCAGAGTGTAGTGACATCTCAGGTGAGTGCTGATATCAAGAGATGTGGGTAGATAACTGTTTTATCAGATGTTTCCTTTGTAGACAGAAGTCCAAGAAAAGCCAGGCTTTTGCAGTGGAAGCAGAGGTCTGAGCCTATTACCACAGGCCTGGGCCCTAGGGTACATCACCGTGTCCCACAGCCATAGGGAGGAGGAGGAGAGAAGATCCAGCAGGCAGGAATTGTGCAGCAAGATTGATTTATTTAATTATTTTACAAACTCTTTTATAGAATTTTTTCTTCATAGTCTAATTGGACAAAGGATCAGCCAACCCTTGGGGTGATTGGCTAAAATCCTAAACATCCATTGTCAGAATATTTTTCTGCTGTACCATAAACAAGACTTTTAAAGGCTGCAGGTATTTGGTTGTTTACATACTCTGCTGCCTCTTCTGTGAGAGAGAAAAGTGTCTCACGGCTTAGAAAATAGCAAGAAAATCCTTGCTAGCAGCATTTTTGTATCCACATGAGCCTGTCCCAGCTCCATGTCCAGCAGGACCTGGAGAAACTTTAAAACAGACTCTGAAAGTCAGCTAAGTGACACAATACTGTTGTTGGGGATCCAGACCCCAGTGGCCTGCCTGAACCTCTATTGGGAAAATTCTAAGTGCCCACCAAGTCAAAAGAAGGTCAAACCCCACCTGGAAGCCACATAACTTCATTATTCCAAGTTCACAAGTGATAAATTTGGCTTCCTTGGCTAGATGTGAGGTATATTCAGAGTCATCTTTACCCAAAGAAGCACTAGTGCTCTTGTTCTGGGCAGACCCTCACATCATGCCTTCCTCTGCAGTCTTCTGGTCCAGCACCTGGTTCATACCTGAGACTCCTTGGTCACGGGTACCATCTCCACAGTGATTGCAGCTCCTTGAT
This sequence comes from Corvus cornix cornix, assembly GCF_000738735.6. Classification (NCBI taxonomy): domain Eukaryota; kingdom Metazoa; phylum Chordata; class Aves; order Passeriformes; family Corvidae; genus Corvus; species Corvus cornix. The sequence goes on along the minus strand of NC_046342.1, from coordinate 17,173,072 downwards.
GAATGCTAGGAAGTGTCAAATGAGACTTCAGTGCAGGGAAGAAAAATATGCAGCTGGAAAATCAGTCAGAAGGACTTTTTACCCAGGAGAGAGGCTCTGCTGCAGCTCTCTGTAGCTGGGTCTCCTCCCCAGCTCTGAGCTGCTGTGCTTCCTTAGCACCACTCTCCAGACCTCTCCTCTGTGCTAATTCTGTTGGTTACATCTTTGCACACACAATCTCATATGGCCAGAGATCCCCCAGCAGCCTCTATTTTCCTCTGACCCATCATATGGGAGAAATTTAAGATAGCTCAAGTGGACTTTGTTTATTTATTCTGCGCCTCGGCCATCAGAGACTGGCAGTGCTGTGGTGTGAATTACAGTAAAATAAATAAATGCACTAATTTCTGCTGCTTTATATTGGAAGTCATTCTTACTTATGAAAACATCTCAAAAGGTGTAGAAAGGAGACACATCCGGGCCAGACCAGGCAAATCAACTGTCTGTCTTAATGAACCATTAACACAGGCTGTTAAAACATCCACGCTGAACCCAGGTGAAGTTCCCACATTGGCCTCTGAGCTTTGGGTAAAGCTTGTGATATTGATCTTATTACAAGCACAGGAGAGTTGGTGAAATAGTGTGTACAGAAAAGGAGGAAGAGCAAAACAAGGTAGAGGTAACTCAAGTTTATGCCATGAAGGAATTCGCGCCCGCTGGAGCTGTGTGCATGGCTGTAACCACGTTCTGCTGCAGCCCATGAGCCAAAAAATTGACACAAAAAGAAAGGATGGGGTGAGGGGGGGTGGAGGGGAAATGCTAATCACCATCTTTCCTTTCATATAAATGTGTTAATGGTTTAGTAAATGTTTCCAAAAATGTCTGTGTGGGATTAAAATAGAAACCATGGCCAAGTTTAAAATGAGCTCTTGGATGGGGAGCAGACAGTAGTGTAAATCCTGGTGATCCCATCCTGTCCAAGGCAGAAGGAAATGTGCAAATGCACGTCCAGCACAGGAGGATGGAGAGGATGAAGTGTTTGTGCTGGGAACTTTCTGCTGGTTCCTTGGGAGCTTGGTCATCCCAGCAAGTGGGAACAGTGCTCCGCATAAGCAAAAGGCACCATGAACCAAAGCATGTGAGGGTTGCCATGGAAATCAGGAGTTGTTACTGAGAAAGCAGGAAAATCATGAATGATCTGGAAAACCATGGGTTGTTGGCGCTTCCTGTGCTCTGCTGTGTAAAACCCCACCCCAGACTGCTGAATTCCTTTCTGGGAAGATGTTTGTCCCTGCTACTGCTGCAGCTGCAAGGGACAGCAGGTTGTACATGCATTTATGGGGGGCACATAACCCACACTTTTCATTGCAGCTCTGGGCTTTTGCCCACTGACTGGTCCAGAGGAGGAGGTAGGAACTATGACCAGAGTGTGGAAATTACCTGGGAAGTCTCTGCTATGGGTCACAGCACAGTGTGACAATCCCCAGGCAGAAAAGCCCCCAAATTATCCATGAGTATCCCACCTGGAAGGCTTTTCCAGACCTGTTCCCAGGGAACAGAGTGAACCAGGAGATAGGATCAGAAAGCTGGGGATGGTCTCCATAACTCACCAGTGGCTGGTGGAGTTTACCCTCAATGTAAAGGCTGGGAGGGGGGTGCAACATGCCAGAGGATCTGGGAAACCACTCCTGTTCCCAGTATCCACAGCATTAAGGGACCCACAGCCCTGGTGAGCAGGAAAGACTGAGGAATTGGCTCCAGGACAGATCAGATGGAAGCCATGCTTAAATGAGTGTAATGATGTATGGATGTAAAATGTTATTTTGGAACTATAAGTTTAAATATATAAAACAGTAACGAAGGCAGGAGATCTGCGTTGGGAATGCCAGCACGCTTGCTGCTTCCAAGGTTTTATTTTAAAGTCAGGATACTGGAACTGCTGTTCAGCATGTTTCCAATGAGCTGCTAGGCCTCCTGCAAGAGCTAAGGCCATGTTTACTAAGCAACTGCACGGTAGGTCCTGCTGGAGGCTGTTTGGGAGCTACTGACAGCCACAGGGTTTCACCTTTGCTAGTTTGGTGGCTGAACTCTGTGCAAAGCCACCCAAAGGACAGAGCCTGTGGGATGAGCAGGCTTCTCATTCCCGGGCAATAATGGGAGCAAAAGTCCTGGAAGCACTGACTGGACCTTCAGTTTTCCCACTGCCCCATCTCTGTCAGTGCCCCTGGGACAGGAGCTTGTCCCCATTCTGGTCCATTGCAGGGACTCTGCTGCCTTCCTTGGCACTGAAGGGGCAGTGTCCCAGCCCCTCTCAGCGCCTCACTGCTGCAGCTGGAGCACAGTGACAGCAGGTCAGAGGTTTTTCTGGGTAGGACACAGCTACAGGGATGGATCCACTGCTCCCACCGTACTACTGGGGTATTTTTGTTATCAGTGTGATTAACTTTCTACTGTTGACTTCCGCCTGTGGGCTTATAAGCTCAAGCTGTCCATTTGCTACAGGTCTCAATGCATCATCTTACAAGGAGAGAAAGAATTTTCATTTATAATCCATGAGACCTATTCAGCAATGGGCTGTCCTCCCCCTCCCTCTGCCAATAGACCTCTAAGTGAACAAACAAATGTCTGGAAATACAGGCAATTTAGCTTGGAAGAGATATCATCAGTGAGGTTCAGAGGTTAATGGGCATGGAGGATTTATAACAACCCAGGCCTATAAAAAAAAAGAGGGGGGGGAAAGGAAGAGGAGAAAAGAAAAAAAGGAGTGGGTAGTCATCTAGTTGACATCTATTGTTCTTTGTATAACAGCTCATCTGTATTCTATCTGGTCCAGGGTATTGCAAAGAGAATTTAAAAACACATGTGTGCAAGCACACACACACATCTATCTATATGTATATGTGCACATATAAACTGAAATATAATGAGGGAAAAAGCCCCTGCAAGTTTGAACCAACAACAGCAATCCATATATCTTTATTTGCTGCCAACATCCAAGTGCTGAACTCTCAAGGAGCCTGGATCTCTGCCATCATCTGTCCGTGTCTGATCTCTTTGGTAAATACGATGGCTGCCAAGAATGAGGCAAACGAAAAGCGCTCGCAGATTAGAAAGAAACACATGGCAGCCACTGACCTGCTGAAATCATAAAATACATCATGAAGTAAGAAAAGAGGGGAAACAAATCATCCTCTCAGGGACTGCCCATCTGCTCGCATAAAGCCGCAATCATTATTGCAAATAAATACGTTCAGACCGGAGAAGTCTGGGAATAATTTGGGGGAGGTGGGTACCTTTCTGTGTGTGTGTGTCTCTGGAACCCTCTGGAAATTTTCCTACATAAACAAGGTGAGATCATCTTCCAGAAATAGATATCTATCAATTAATTATGTAGGGAGCAAATCTTTATTTTATGGGTACAATTAGGAAAAAAAAATATTCCAAGACAGGATGGGGCCATGGAGTTGGAAAGGAACCCCCATGGAAATTGCAGGTCCATGTTTTTCCAATGAAGGATGGATCAGTATTTATCATCTGAAAGACTCTGCAGTGTGAATAGTGGCTGTGTTTTTGCTATGAAATGAAAGGATACACATCTTGCTTTGCCTCCTTATTCCCTTGATGTTCCACAGGGATTTATCCAGGCATTAGATTCAGTGCAAAGGTCCTACTTGGGCTGGCTTTGGGTTAGATTTTTCTTGGTGGGTTTTTTTGGTTTTTTAGGACTTAACAGATTAAGTTTGACTGGAGCCTGCTAGGGGCTTGACGTAGTACATGTGTCTTCCTAAAATCCAGGACTCCGGGGTGAATAAGGGCTGACTCGAACGTGCAGTAGGAGAAGGCTGAAAACAGGAGCTACTTTAAGAAGTTGATCATCTACTTTTGTTCCCCTTTGTTCTTTTCCACCAAACTGTGCTGAAAACTTTTACTTCCTGTGTTTGATGGTACTCCATTCCTGCCTAAGACAAAGTTGCAGGTACAAGGCATTTTGTAACTTGGGAATATTTTCCTTAATATGCACAAGGGAAAGTTCTGTGCAGTGTGTGGACTGAGCCTGTCAGTTCCCTCATGTTCCCACCACAGGACTCAAACCACACGTTCTAGGTGAGGAGAAAAACACTTGAGGGAGGGATTTCCTATGGAGACCTGTGAGGGGAATGTGGTCTGTGCATCCCCATCTTCCATGGGAGGCATCTGGTGGTGTCTGAGGAAATCAAAGAAATGGATTTTGTGGTTATTTAGCCAGGTATGTTTCTGAAATGCCAGGTTTCAAAGTCACCAGAACAGCGAGAAAAAGGTGGCTTTACAGGTTTATTCCTTCCCATCTGGGTAAGCAGCTGAGATTGTGGTGCCAGCATCTCCAAGCTCTACCCTGGACCTGTTGTGTGTCTGTACACACATGTGGACAAACCTGAGAGGTGTTTGGTGTCAGGGTGATGGCAGAAACACTCACCTGAGGTTGCTCTGTGCCGGTGTTTTGGTTACCTGGCTGTGCCCATGTGCAGGTTGTGCCTCATGGGTGCATTTGTGCTGTCCAGGGAGGTGTCTGAAAGCCTGGGGCAGCTGTGGCCCTGCATAGTGAGCAGCCACCTTTGAGCTGCAAATCCAACTGCTCCTGTCACACCTGGCCAGTGGTTCTGGCAGGGGATGTGTGCTCAGAGCTGTTTGAACTGGGAAGAACACCAAAGCACCCTGAACAGGCCTTCTCATGATGCACTACAGACTCCCATGTGCAGCACCAAACCCGTGCGCTCCAAACTCTGCTTGATGTAAACCAAATTCCCCAGCCTATTTTACCATTCAGTGATGCTAAAATCTCAGGTTTTGAGAGGTTATGTGTTCCTGGATGCTCAGTAGATCTCTCAAGAGCCCATGTGAAATCTAGGGCAGGATGAGCAGGAACTGGCCAGCTGCCCCTGGGCAGCCTGCAGCTCTACCTGAGTACACTTGCCTCTCCTTGGAGTGGGGATGTGAAGGAGCAGAAAAATGCTTTAAACCTTAGGGACTAAAAAAGTCCACAAATTCATAACCTTCCCAGTCTCATTTCAGGGTTTTAAGAGTTAAAAGAGCAGCAGTTACACCAAGAGAGACTTTGCTACGAGATGACTTAGCAGAGTCAGGAAGAAAATGAGGAAAAATTCCCCAGCTCTGAGTACAGGCTAGCTCTGTGACCCCTATTTTCTGGGAAAGCCAGCGGGGTAGTGGAATCTTGTCACAATGTGCTAATGTATAGGTTCCTCCCCAACATCTAAAATTGAAGATTTCACGCCTGGTGCCAAGCAGCTCTAAAAAAGGGGTTTCCCATCCCTGGCAGCTGCTGCTCTTGCTATGCTGTTGTGCCTTTAAAAGTGCATGAAGGATCCCAGCTTTCTGCCTTCTCTGAATTTATTTTTAATATTACTCAGCTTTCCACTCTCCGGCTTTATCTCCAGATTCCTCTGGGAGTATTTTCCGTGGGTAATTCCCAATGTAGGCCACAGTGTCCCCCCTCTGCAGGAGTGGGTACCCGGCCACTCTTCCTGCTTGATTATAAAACCAGAAGGTGTTTTAGCATAATCTCCTGAGCATTTGTTAGCCTGTATTATTTCCCTCAGATTTATGATTATCTTTACACACTTTGCAGCTATTTTCTGAACTTGTAATTCTCTTAGATTCTCCTAACATTCAAACTAACATGATGAATTACACCTTTGCTTAACCCTTTGCCTGCTGTTGGTAAGGAAAGCTGGTGTTGTCCTCTTCCTCTCTTGTCCTACAGGACTGAAATTTCTGGCTTGTGTTTTCTGTAGATGGCTCTTTACCAGTATTTATTAGTTTGTGGAATGGCAGAAATTAAATTTTTCTCTTTGACTTACTTCGTGCCAAAGTTTTTATCCTTAGTGACAATAGGAATCTAGATATATAACATGAGCTGCAATATGTCATCTTCAGAAAATAATGATCCAGCCTATTTATCATATTTTTAGTTTCTTCTTTATGGATCCCAGGGGGTGCTCTGTTTTGTTTTCCTTCGGTTTTTTGTCTTCGTTCCAAGAACAGTGATGAAATGACATATCTTTCTTACTCCCTTGAGATCCTGGGCTTGCATGTGTGCTGTGCTACAAAAGTTAAAGCTCCTCATTCCCTCAGGGAATGTTGTCTCCCAGTTGCTCAAGCCTTCATGGGGCTTTGTGCCAAACTGTGCTGGATAGCACGTTCCAGCTCTTGTAAAGCCAAGGATAGGGGTTAGAATGTTGGGATTTTGCTCCAGCCCCCCTTAGCCATGCTCCTGAGGATACTTCTCCCAGGAGCTTATACCTGAGGTGCTGGTTTACACCTCACTCCCCACCTTGCTGATACAAAATCCAGCTGAGCTGGGGACCTTACCTGGCTTAAAAATAATCCTGCGCTATGGCAAGGAGCAAGGATTTGATTCCAGTAAGCCCTGGAGCAGGTTTCCCTCTCCTGCCTCCCAAAACACCCTCCCAGTGCAAAAGCAGGAGTGGTGGAGGGGGTGTGTGTGTTGTGTAGGGGCTGCGGTGCCAGCGGCTCCCCCGGCACAGCCGGGAGCGCGGATTGCCCCGGGGACACTGCCCGCTTCCTTACCCGTGTCCCACACCTTCCCACCCCACCCATTCACATCCCAGCACAGCCTGCAAGCTGCTCTGTTAATCACATCACTGAAATGAGCTGAGTTTTTGAAAGAGGGGGGAAAATTGCTCTCTGTTTTTGGTGCGTGGGGACATCCCAAATAGGCTTTGCCAGGAGAAGGTGTTGGTGGGATGGCACCTCTGTGCTTCTTCTGAGCAGCTCTGGCAGCATTTTAGAGGGGACCCAGCTCTCTGGGGGGGGTCTGTGTTGTGGCCCTCATTTTCCTTCTTAATGATGAAATTTTTTAAGGCTGCTAACCTGGATTTTTAGGTAGCTATTTAACCATGGTCATTGTAAATAGAGATAAGTGCAGGCTGAGATAGATAGATCTCAATAGAGATAAGCTTCTTGCTGAAAATGAAGCAAATCCTACTAATACAGGGTAGTCCTAGGCTTGCTGGGGAGGTGACCCTCCAGCTCACAGAACTGTGGGTGAGGTTGCCCAGTTCTGGTCCAAGGCAGGAAGGGGACACTAGAATCATTAAGATTGAAAAAAACCTCTGAAATCCTCGAGTCCAACCATTAACCCAGCAGTGCCACATCTGAGCTTCTCTCTGAGCGAGGTGCACGTTGGGCTGAGCTGCACTGAGGCTGCTGCATGGATTGCTTGCAAACCCAACCAGATCCTGTGTCTGTTCTCTCCTGCAGCTCTTGCAGCCCATTTGGGTGGTTTAAGGGAAAGCTGATCCCATGCCAGATAGCATGTTGGGCTGTTATGAAAATCATTGCATTATAAAGCATAACATTGGCAAAGGTTTTCTTCTTTAATAGTGCATCCTGGGGAAATGATATGTCTCACTTGAGCTGAGAGCAAAACTTGCTTCGAGCCCCCAGCTATTTAAGAATGTTCCCTTTCCCATATGGCTGTGATGGGAGATGGAGGCAGGCCAGAAATGTGGATTTGTGTTGTCCTCCTGCCCTGATGCTGGGCATGGATCAGACCCTTGCTTCCTCTGTGTTAAAGGAGGTGGCCTTGCTTTGCTGAGGGAATCAGGGCTGCTGGGTTGATGTGTGTCCATATGCAAAACCAACATCCTTTCTGTGCAAAGAGAATGATTTCTGCTTAAAACAAAAATTAAATAAATCTGTATCAGATGATAGACCCCAGGACATGCATGTAGGTTCAGGGACCTCTTTAGTCTTCCAGCCATGTAGAAGAGGCATGGTGTGCTCTTCAGAAACATCTGAAGGCATAACAACAAAAGCACTGCGTGGAGCTGGATTAGGGAGCTCTCCACTGCTGTCAGAGTGAAGTGATGGCCATCTCTGCCAAAAGCAGGGACAAACTCAAGGCACTGAGGGCTGGGGGCAGCAGCAGAGCAGGAAGACTTGGATTAATTGAGACAAAAACGCTGAGCTCTGCTGTGCCAAAGTCAGGAGAGAATGTTCTGTGCGTGCTAATATGCCTTAATAACCTCATTAGGCATAGAGGCACTTGACAGACAAAGCGCCTCCTTCATTCTTTAAGAGAATTTCAAGATTTGAGGGCAAATCAAGGATTAGGAGGCCTTTCAAAGGCTTAGGGAAGTGTTTTGTGTGGCTGGGATTAAATTACATTTTTATCAGGCTTTAGAAATGGGCTCTGCTTCTGCCTCCCAGTGTGTGACAGGCCAGGCTGGTGTGGGGCTGAGTCCCACTGGCAGCATCATTCCACAGTCCAACACTGAGCTCAGGATATCCCTCCCCAGTGCTGGTTGGGGATGAGCTAGAGAAACCCTCTGGAGCTGTGGAAGAGAGTATTTAACCATCCTCTGCCTCTACCCCAGCCCAAACCCAGCCTTTATCTGCTGCATCCTGCACATGGGGCAATGCCCTGTCTGGGGGTTATGCAAAACCGAGGACTTCTGCACCAAAGAGCCCCAAAAACTCAGGAAACACCTGGGTGTTTGCACTCTGGCAAATCCTTAGGATTCTCTTAAAGAAAAGGCCATTAATCTGTGCCAAGTAGTTAATTATAAGGAGTCTGCAACCCTGCTAACCCTGTTTTATTTCCTCTGACCTTGCTTTGCTGAATTTGGCAGAGGATGTCCCATTTGTTTTGGTGAGAGCAGTAAAGAGAGACTGGATCACTCCAGGAACATCTCTTAGGAGAATTTAATCACTCTAAAAAGCAAAGGCCAGTACTGTGCCTGCAGAGCAGCTGGTCACAGAGCTGTCCTGATGGGACAACACTATCATATAAGCAATAACAACACCAGAAGCCAGATCAGCTCCCTTGGCTGTGGATGAAATCCCCTGTCTGTGGACAGGGCACAGCTGTAACCATGCCAATTGCTTTCTTTATTTTAAGCTTTGTGGTTTAACATTGTCTTTGTAATTGAGCTTTGCCATAGTAAAGAACAGGTTAGAGGTGCACCTGGGGATGGGGTAGTAGATCTGTGCCTGCCTTGAGGGAGGGGGAAGAGATTAGCTAACCTAAAAGTGTCTGTGTGTGTATATATATTTATTTATATATACAAATATTCAAAGAAGAAGGTTCTGGCTACTTTCTGTGCCCTTTGACCAAGTGCTTTGCTATTTCAAGCAAATTGGAGCATGAGACCAATAGAACAAACTGCAATTTGCTTTAGCAAACATTTGCAGAAGAAGAAACCAGGCTCAGCTTCTTGATGCAACAGAGTATAACCCCACATACTGAGGAGAGGGGAAGGAGAAGGAACCTTACAGCTGTGCTGAGCCCCCATGGCGGGGAGGAGACCTTTGGGCTCTGTGGGCCTTGCAGTGATAGAAAAGACCATTTTTGAAAAATCACAGCTTGTTCACATTAGGGCTTTGGACAGGTGTTAAAATCCTTACCACAGCCCATCTTGTGCATCTGCCTAGCTGGTCTGGGTTTGCCTGCATGGACCACCTGTCTCTTCAGTTCTAACTTTATTCTTTGCTTACGTTTCCCTAAACGCCTTGGGCAAACAAATGTAGTTCTCTTAATGAAAAATGCATATATTTTGGTTAAATGGATCTTGCTGTCACTGCATTGCTGCCTTCCCCTCAGTCAGGGCTTGCTAACAGGCTGGGCTCCACACATGTGCCGAATCTATCATCTGTCACGAGTGTGCACCGAGGCATGTAAGGACCCAGCACTAACTCTATTTCCTAGCAACCGGAGGAAACCATCACACACACCACTATTTTTCCTCTGTCAGCAGAATTGCTCCAATTTATGTAACCTACAAAATGTGCGTTATCACCACAATAAACCATATATTCCGAGGTGTTATTTACAGCCAGATAATCACAGCCCTGCAGGCCTGGTGCCAGCTATGTCCTTGCTTGGGACCTCAGTTCTTTGGAAACCCCATAGAAATGTCATCCACGGCTTCTTTGACAATGGCACTAACCATGTAATTATTGAGGAAGATATCAAGTGGTGTGTGGCATGCTGGAGTATGAAAAAATAACCGAAACCAAGTGGTGCTGAAGGGCCTCCATCTGCAGGCTATGAAGGAGTAGTTGTAAGAGTGAATAACCAGGTGGGATGTGTCCAAAGGGGCTGCTGGTGAAGCTTAGCTCTCAAAAATGAGAAAAATGAAAGTATGGAGGGGCAAATTCATTGTAGGGAATGTCTAGAAACAGAGTTTGTTGGTGACCAGCCCCATTGCTGGATACCTGTGTTGTGATGAGGCTGAAGGGATGGGACATTGCTCCAGGACAGGAGCATCTCTGCATGGGCTGCTCGGGGCCTCTGAAAAAAAAGGGGGTGTTTAATTCTTGCAGAGAATGGTCTCTTGGGGAATTTGTCCCTTGTGGTGTCCTTAATCCCAGCTTCCCGTTCTGCAGGGTGGCCTCTCTGCCATAGTGGAGTCAGTGGAAGCCTGGGTAGGAGCGGGTGCCACCTGCCAGTGCAGGATGCTGATCCAATTAACTTTTCTAGAAGAAAAAGGGCTTCTGGCTCTTTGGCGCATTTGCAAATCACAAGAAGCAAATGATTCAATCAACAGATGAATATCAAGCAACCTTAGTGAGAGGCTTCTGCATCATGAGCCTGTTTAACAGCAGATTGAGCTGCAGATTAGTGAGACATTAGAGCACAGTGTGATGCATCACAGCATAAATGGGAAGGCTGAAATCAGCACGAGTTTCCTGGAGAGCCGCTTTATTTTCCTGTAATGCCAAGCCCATTATAGCCCAAAGGTTCTTAAATAACTCTTCTTGCAATAGATAATAATACAGACTATGGAAAAAATTAAGGAATACAAAAGGAGGTAGAGCTGTGATGAAGGAAACACCATTTGCAGAGGGTTCAATAGAGTGGGAAAGCTGTGCAGCAGGACAGTGCAGAAATTCATAGGGGCTCACTATGTGAGCCTTGCCATGGTCTAATCCAGATACAGGGTGCCCCATGGGACACCTGCTTGCATCAAACACCCTCTTAAAGCCCTACCCTTCCTTCCCAGTGTGAGGAGACTAACTCAGCGCAGATGAATCCATCTCCAGCCTCCACAGCAGCTGCGTTAATGATGATGTAGGGGGAGTGAGTGTCACATCAGTTTTAGGTCTGAGGCTCACAGAGGAGCTGGCAGTGCCAGCCTGACCCTCCACACCACCTGTGCTGGCTGCAGCCAGCGCTGGGGCATTTGGATTGTGACAGTGATGCAGAAGCCGCTCACGCTGTGAGCGTGATGGATGTCGCACCTTCGGGATGAATAAAGGCACCCATTGCGTCAGTTAAACAGGACTGTGGTGGGCTGGGGAGTTTTTGTTTGCTCATTTGTTAGCTATTCAACTCGAAATAGAGGAGTCTATTTACACATGTAGCTTATTATTCGAAAGTAGGCAGCGTGATGCATAATGGGGCCTCCCAGTCTGAGCAGAGCATCATGATAATGACAAACAAACCCGGGAACGTAAGGTAATGCTTGTTTTTCTTGGCTGAAGCTGCTCCCTATTGAGGTAGCAGCTTTGCCAGCTGAAAGAGAAGCAAAGTGCAGAATAGGTGTTGACACATATCCCTGGCACGCTGCTGGGGTTTGAGAGGACTGGTTGGCTCTGGTGCTGCTGGTTGACACCGTGCTGGCTGTGACCACCCTGTGAGTGAGGTGTGCACCAAAGCCTGCTCCAAACCCCAACAGCCAGAGCTGTAAGGAGAAGCTCTGGCAGGTCTCTGAAGTCTGAACTGCAGGGTGGTGGTGAGCAGCACTCACCCTCCCCTTACAGCTGCCCTAAAGGTGGTCCTTTGCCCAGTGCTGGGGGTCTGTGTGTAAGGAGCTTTGTGGTGACCTGGGAAGGGGAAATGAGCAGTTTAAGAATAACAACCTGAGAACTAAAAAATCCCCACAGGATTATTTTTAGCTCGCAGCAGCTCCTGGTGTGATTCACCATGTGGCCTGTGTATGCCTGACTCAGCCCGGCGGAGGATGTGATGCAGGGAGAGGGATGGGTGGTGGGGAGGGTGCAGAGCTACTGGAGCTCCCCTGGCCCCTTCAGGAAGTGCTGGTCCAACGAACTCTTTTAGCTGGAGCTGAGTTACACCAGGATCTTGGCACTAAGGCTGGTGTAAGAAATTCCACTGGTTGGAATAAGGCAGAAAGTGTGATTTAAACTAGTCCAGATAACGGCATCTGTGCCCAGAGCGTGCAGCAGAGCAACCTGGTGCAAATTAACTCTGTGTCCAGGCAGTGCCTGGCACTGAAGGGTGGAGAGCCATCATCTGGGCAGATACAGATTGGGCACCTTTGTGGGTCAGGCAGGAACCAGATGGGAAGCATCAGCAGGATGGGTGGTTTGGCTGAGTAGAATGGCCATAGCTGGAGGAGGAGAAGGGAAGAGAGCAGCTCTCGATATCCTGCCAGCCCAAGCCTGTTTCCCTGGATATGTGGATGCCTCTGCTTGTAGGATAGGTGAGAGTGATGAGGAGGGGGTGTAAAGAAACTTCAGGGAGGATGCTCAGACCCTGGTGTCAGAGGAAGTGACTGTGACAAAAAGTACCTCTTTGTCCTCATGCAAACCTCATTCTTTGGTCAAAAAATATACTCAGCTCTTCAGTCTGTTGGGGGGAGGCAGTGTTGGGTTGGATATCAGGAAAAGGTTCTTCCCCCAGAGGGTGGTGGGGCACTGAACAGGCTCCCCACAGCAGTAGTCACAGTCTCAAAGCTGCCAGAGCTCCAGGAGCATTTGGACAACACTCCCAGGGGTCATGGTGTGATTCTTGGGGATGGTCAATGCAGGGTCAGGAGCTGGATTTGGTGATGCTCGTGGGTCTCTTCCAACTCAGGATATTCTGTGGTTCTAACCTCTTTTCTTTAAACACTCTCCAGGACATTATGTGGAGTTTCTCCATCTTTTCATACCCCTTCAGCCCCCTGTACTAAATTAAGAGACTATTTTGGCACACCATATTTTTGAAATGCTCTGGGGTGGTTCAGGGGGTTTTGGAGGCTTTCTTTGCTTCTCCCTTACAAAGCCCAGGTGCCAAGGCTGGTCTGGGTGCCTGATGAAAGCCGAGGGACTCCTCTGTGCCCACAGCATTTTCTGCTCTGTGCTCTTTCCCACTGAGTGATTTCAGTGTGTAACAGCATTACCGGGGCTTTGGCTTTGTTGAAACAGTTGCAGCAAATTAAACTTTCTCCGGGGCCATGAGAGCATGTGTGCGCTTGGAGCGAGCGTGGGATCTGCCACCCTCTCAGGCTGCTTTCCAGCCCCTTGGAGCTCGCGGTTGTTGGACCGATTCCCTGAAGGATTCATTTACCTCTGTTTACAGCTCAGCCACTCATTTCCCTCAGGCTTTTGTAGATGAAGCTGGGCTGCTTTTAGTGCAGAGGCTGCTGAGGGCAGGAGAGAGCAGAGGGAATCCCTCTCCCACCTCTTCTTGCCTGCACCTCTCGTCTCAGTGGAATGCCCCTTTCTGCCGGCTGCTGCGGGAGTGGGACAGATCCAGCCCTCAGTGAGCAATTTATATGCAGTGATTCTGGGGATAATCGTGTTTTAAATGCAGCTGATCAGGCTGGCTTTTGCAGAAAGCCCAGAAATACACGGAGCAGCTCTGGAACTTGCTGCAACCCCACCTGTGCCAGGCTGCACTTTGCTTTGGGACGGGGCTTTGCAAAAAACCAATCAGCCTGTTCCTTATAGAAGATATGACTTTATGCTTTAATTGCATCCCCTTTCCCTCCCACAAGCACAGCACAATCCAGATTCCCCCAAGGACTTTCACAAGCCCTTCCAAGGAGGAAAGGATCAGCAAGGCAAAATTTGCTGCAAGCTCCACATATATTTTGAAGTGTTTCCATCTTGCGCCGATACCCATCTGTGTATTTCTGTGTAAGCATCTTCAAATCGAAGCTCTGATGTGCTAAAATATGTCCTAGACAGTTTTGATGAGGCACGACACTCCCAGATATGCATGCTAATTGATAGGCTGACTCCCAAATTCCTGCAGCGTGGGTAACCCGGGTGTAGGAAAGAGTCAACCCCAAGTACTGTCAGTACAGGGCACTAAGCTGCTCTTCCCATCTGGACAGGACACACTAAGGCGAAAAACATTCTCTTGATTACATTTTTTTCTCCAATATGGTATTTTCAAAGAAAGCCTGCCTTCATTATCTTCTATTCAGGACTCTATTTTACTAGCTCCAGGTGACCAATGTACACAAGATGAGATCCCTAAAGCTCCCTGAAGTTCCTGAGGTGCCATCTGTAGGTGGCTGGGATTTGCTTATTCCCAGTGCCCAGGCTGCTCCATGCTCCTGCCCCTCCCAGCCATGCATGAGAGTAGCAGGCAGGGGGTAGGAAGTTAAGGACCAGATCATTACCTTTGGTGTTTACTTCCTCAGGGAAGGCTTTGTCCAATATCCAAAATGATCCAGCAATATGAGTAAAAGTGTTCAAATTCAATCCATTTCCAACCAGGCATAATGGACTAGACCCCATATCTCTTAGGGTATTTAGGGGTCTGAGTGCTCTGGATTGAATCTGGGTCTTTCTGACCAAAGTCACTTTAATTAGGAAAAAACGGACTACAATAGTAACTAGTTTTAAAAGTCAAATTAATTTTTGTGCAACACATGGCCTTTGCGATACCTGCATCCCTTGCACTGCTCCTATGTGGACTACCAAGGCTACACAGGTGCCGTGCAGGCTCTCTGCATCTGAGCATCTGTCAGAAGCTGTCATTAGTTTTGTGTTCCTGATGCTGTCTGTCCTCTGCTAAGCCTAAGGCATTTCAGTGGTGATTTAGCATGTCAGTTGTTCTGAGCTGTGTCAGGAGGATGTGGAGCACAGGGCAGGATGTGGTGGGGTGCTCAGTTTGAGAAGGGCTGGGAGCTGATGCTGAGCTAAGAGCTTGGGGCAGCCTCAGTGCATTCAGGATGCTCTTACAGGTGCCTCTCATGGACAACCAACCTCCACCATCTTCCTAGTCATGGGCATTTTCCTTTGTTTTGCCTGCTCCCTACTTATTTCAGAAAGGGGTTGTTTATAAACAACACTTTTGTGCCCCTGCTTAGCTCTGGAGGTGTAGTTTGAGCTGTTGATATGGTCCTTGCTGGGGTCTGAGGTGGCCAGGACTCAGCTGCGAGCATTCCTTCACATCCTGCCCCAGACAGGGGGGGACTACTGGCTGGCAGCTGGGGCAGAGGTGAAGGTGTATTGAGGATCACAAGCAGAGCTGTGTCCCAGGCAGCAGCACTCTGTAGCAGTTGGTTTTACCTCGATGTGCACTGGACACTCAAGAGCTGGGGCAAACTGCAGCCAGCTCCGGGTGTAATCTGGGATTTCAGTGAGCAGATCTGCTCAAGCCTTGCAACAGCAAAGTACATCTTTGTATCTGCATGTTTGTGTGCAAGACATAAACTGAAATCCTTGGGCGATTCACGGGCTCTTCCTGCGCATCAGTGACTCCTCCAGCAGATACACAGTGATTCCAGGAGGTCCCTCCCAAACCCGATTTGTTAGTCCTGCTCCAGTGTCTCTCCGGTTTTGCTGCTGCTGTTTTTGTTGTTAATAAGTAGCCTGTGAAACCCTGGGAGGCAAATAAATATTTCGGTGGAGTTGGGCCGAGGAACCTTTCTTTATTTCCATGGTAACTACTTCCACTCTTTTGGGAAGCACATTTTCCAGGCAGCGGATTTGTCGACCTCGCTGTGCCAGGGGGGATGACAGGGCAGGTGGAGATAACGCCTTGACAGGAATGGTGTCGGTGCCCTGAGATGTCCTCGGGGTGCTCGGAGGTCACATCCCCGTCTGCCCCTGCCGGGGTCCCGTGTGGCGCCGCAGCCGCGCTCGGCAGGGAGATGGAGCCGTGCCGGGAGGTGGTCTGGGCTGGCACCGCCGCCTCCCTGCAAGAGCCTCCGGCTGCTCTGCACCAGCGCTGGCAGCTGGGAATTCTCTGCCGCGGAAGGCTTTTGCTCACAGTTTAAGCAGAAATGATGCGGCGCGGGCGGCCGTGCCCCGCAGCGGCGGGGAGCCGGCACTCGCAGCGCTCCAGCCCCTTCCTAGGGCTGCTCCTGCGGGTTTGGGGACAGGCTGTCGCCGGTCGCTCCCGTCCTCTCCTGCTGACACCTCTTCGCTGGGAGCTCCAGCCGCTGGTGGATCTCCGTGATCGCGTTTGGTGCCCTTTGCTGGAGACTCACCAAAGTGCATTAGTTTACATGAGCTTCATACGCAATTTGCTGGCAAATGAGGTGCAGCCACGTCTCGTGAGGACCTGAAAGCCTCCGAACTGGGAATGAGAAATAAAGCTGGTGGGTGAGAGTGCAAGTGAAGCTGGATGTGGGAGGGGATGGAGAGGCAGAGCAAGAGCGTCTTTCTGCTGGGAGCAGCACCGCTCCTCGGGCTGCTGCGCTGCACATCAGGCCACTGTCAAATTTGAGGGGGAAAAAGGCAGCTTGCTTTTTCAACCACCATGTTTTCCTTGATTGCTTATCCATTTCATTCCCCTCCCTGCCTCCAGGGTGACTGCTTGATGATTGGGAGGACCTTAGCCCCATCCAGACCTTCTCCCACCCAGGGGACCCCACCAAGCTCAGTGCAGTGGGTTTTTGGAGAGGTAGCAGTGCAGCCTCCTGTGCCTGACCTTTACCAGCCACAGCCAGCTCCACACCGAGATACAAATCAAAGTTAGAATGGAAAGGCTCAGGTTTAAAGGCTTAAAAGTCCATTGGTGCAATGTTTGGGCTGTAATTAGACAAAGTGCTGCCTTTCCTCTGCCCTGTGGGAGCTGGGCACACAAGGACGGTATGGACACTCATCCTACTGGGTCCCTGATGTTTTTGACCTCTACAAGGGAAAGCCAAGCAAATACGGGATCTTTAAGTTTGGAGGTCCTTAATAAATGTAGGGAAAAAGATGATTAGCCTGATAAAATCAAAACAGAATTTTCGTCAGCTAAAATGGGAACAAAAAAATTAGTCTTGTATCAAATCAAATGTTTCATTTGACCTGGAGCAAGGTTGTTCCTTCCTTTCAATCCTAATTTACCTTTCCATTAAAAGATTTTTAAATTCAGCTTCATCATAAATCACAACTTAATTTAGAAATAAGCAATTTAATTTTTAAAGAGTGTCTCAGAAATTTCAGATCTGGCTGTCAGAAACTTTGTCACAAAGGAGGGATTTCTGTTCTCAGGTGGGCAGACCTTTGCGCTCATCCATTAACTTCCTCTGTAACAGAGCCCGTGAGGTTTTCACATCTTGCTGTGTTTGTGGCTCTGCCCAAAACAACACTCATAGCAAAAAGGTTTGGTACTGGATCTGAGCATGATCCCACAAACAGGGAGTGTGCAGTTCAAGGCTCTCATCCCTGCTTCTTAGGGACCATTGGGGACCTACAACAGACCTGAGCCCAGGTGTTGTGCACATGATGCCTCTAATAATGAGTAGATGAGGACTTTCTGATTTAATAACGAGAAAGGTGGGGGTCACAAGGCTGTGACACAGACTGGTGATTTGCAAAATTGCACACAATCTTTTGAAACAAATGGCCACATAAAAGTATCCCAGGCCAAAGTAATCAAGGCCAGGTTGGACGGGGCTTTGAACCTGTCTAGTGGAAAGTGCCCCTGCCCATGGCAGGGGGTTGATCTTTAAGGTCCCTTTCAACTCAAACCAGTCTATAATTCTATGATTCTATAAAAAAATTCACAAAAGACAGCTTTGGGCTACAATCTGCATTTGAGCTGGGCTTGGTACCTGTTGCTACCTCACTCCTTTTGTAGCAGGAGAGCCCTAAATCTGAACATTCAGGTGGCCTGTTTTTATCAAAAAGATAGTGTTGAATAAGAGTGTGAGGAATAAGCTCATCAAGTGCTTCTGTGCACATACCTGTGCAAGGTCACCTTTGCTGCCACTGAGGATTTTTTCCTAACTGCTAAGGGAGCAGTTTTCCCCTCCTGGGATGCTTTGCTTGGGGTCTCCATCTCTTGCACAGGAATCTTTAAATAAATTAGTTTAAATAAATAAGATTTACATCAGCAGGGTTGATAGCGGTGTTATCTTCCCTTCTCTCCTGCACATCACAGTCTCTGCTCACATCCAGAGGCATCAGTCTGCTGGGAATGCTGTGCCTGCCTGTGGTGCTCCACCAGGCCAAGCCACCACAGGCAAGGGACAGTCATCAAAAGACACAGGATGCACTTTGACACTGCATTTGATCTGCACGTGAGGCTTTCTGCTTTCAAAGGGAAAATCTGTCTATTATAATTTCCTGCCAGTGGGTAAACTGTGCTTGTCAACTCTTGTTAGGAAAAGGGCTGTTCCTGGGAGCTGGGTTTGCTGAGGCTGTGCATCTGTCTCCCCAAAGGAGGCCCGCAGCCCTCACTGAGTGTTGTCACTTGCACTTCAATTTCCAGGTCAGACCCAACAAATTGCTCCTTGTTCATAAAAGGTGAATACGACGATCCCACGGGCAGTAAGTCTGGATGTAGGATGGTGCTATTTCACTACGCTCGTATTGCTCTCGGTCAGGGTCAGGGCTGCAGCCAGTTTATAGCTCAGCAAAGCTGCAGAAGATCAAGGCTTTTCAGGAGGAACAGCAAGGACTTTGTGGGTTTACCTGTCTCTCCTTCCCCTGGTCCTAAAGCTGCCTGCTGGGAATCCAGAGAGGGGCTGCCCTGATTAATGTCAGCTATTGGGAACTGAGGGATCATTGAGAAAAATAGCTAAAGGTATTAAAGACTAAAGTTCCCTGTTAAATAACTTATTTGTAGCTAATAAAGCTGGTAAGATCCTGGAAAACAGCTACCTGAATGCTTTGGGAAAGTTAACAACAGAGGAGCTGGAGTTTTCGAAAACAATCCATCTGATCCTTCCCCTCCTCTCTGCCTCCTGTCAGCTGGGAGACTTCACACCTTCTTCAGAAGAGAGTTTCCCTTTGGACACTTCCACGTGACAGATGGTATCTTAAACTGTCCAGAAAAGGTGATTTTAAAGTAGATCAGAGCCACCTCCTCCTGCTCTCCATAACACTGTCAGAATTCCTACACCGCCCATAGTGACAACCCACTCTGATGGTGTCTTCTTTGAGGCTACTCCAACTGGTTAGGCCAGGACAACATCCTTTTGTCAGCCCAGTATCATCTTTCCAGGTTCGCTCCATTGTTATAATTAATGCTTATTTTATTCCAAGTGTCAAATTGCTTCTCGATGAAGCAAAGGAGAAGCACTTCACTGTAGAAAACACGACAGTGTATTTAATTGGTATTGAGTTGCAGACGCCGCTAATGGATTTTAAAAATACAATAATCAAAAGGAAATTGGCATAACATGACATGGGGATAAAATGTTGTGATGTATCTGGTGACCTGCCCTGGTGCATTGTACTGCTGTGACTGTTTGTGTCAGGCCAGAACACAGAAACTTCATCATTCTCAAGCAAAATAAAAACAACACAACAATAATAATAACTTTGGAAAGAAATGAATGCAGTGGCTCTTCTAATTTCAGTTGTCATAAGCCATTTTACTTCTTGTGTTGACACCAGCAGCTCAGGTCAGCCCAGCAGAAGTTGTTCCACATTTCTCCTCCCATACCTCACATTGGACCCTCTCCCTGCCACACCTGGCATTGTGATTCCTTGATGGATTGAGTAATCCCTGTTATCTGCGGTGGGGTCTGGCTGCATGGCCCAGGGGACTGTCTCCTCCTTTGAAGGCATGGGAAGGGGTGGCTGCTCCCAGGAGCACAACCTGATGAGAAACTCAGAGGAAGGCAAGGAGGCCTCTTTTTCTGACTTGTTTTCTGCCATCCTTTAACTTACCAAACACCAGGCGGGGTTTGTTTGAAAATCCTGCTGTGTGCAAACTGGCTCTGCCTTTAGCCAGCCACTAATTCCTCCTCACTGCTCAGCCTCCTCCAGGCTCTTACTGCAATTCTCTTCGGTGGGTTAACCATCACCCAACAGGCTTTTACAAACCCTGCCAGTTTTCTTCCCAAGCCATAAACCTATTGTGTGCTCCCACGTGGCACAAACCTTGTAAACAAATCACTTTGTCACACTCAAGCCGAGTCCTTTCAACAGGCACCGTCATTTTCCTGTGATAGCCTTTGCCGCAGTTCGGCTCATGCTTGAATACTTTGCTGAATATGATGGACTTAAACATGTGCTAAGTGCTTTGCTGAACTGGGTCTTTCTCCTGATTTATGCCAGGATAGATTAAAATAGAATCAGCCCCTTAAGTGGTCTGTGCCGCGTGTTGTCAGCGCACCGAGACACCGCGTCGGCGCTTGTGTTTTAATTAAAGGTTCCACCTATTTACACGGAGTCAATCAATCTCGGCACAAAAACGTCCTTGCAGTGGATTAGCACCGTAGTGCAGACAAATGACATTAAGCACAAATGGCTTTTTGGAGAAGTAATTCATCTGCATGGAAATGAAAAATACAATTATTTTAACTGATGCTGTCGTGTAATCAATCATGCTGGGCATGCCACGAGCCCCCCCGTGTGTGCAGGGATGTGCTGGCTCTTTTGGCTCAGAGCTGGGATGGCAGTGTTCATATTGATGTGGTGGGTACCCAAAGGGATCTAACTGCCTCCCAAGAAACACCACCTGGCTCCAACTGGGTTTCCATATCCAGAGCTGGTATTTGGAGCTGGGCTCAAGTCCCTGCAATGGTGTTAATTAGGTCATATGTAGGGCAGAAATGAGCAGAACGTGGCTTCACTGACAGAGTTTTAGTTGGCTCAAGGCTAATGGGTGTTTTAATGGGAAAACACAGCATTCCAGCCTGTTGGAACAGCAATAAGGGAATCTATGGGCCATCATTAATATACTCCTGGTGATTAAAATCATTCTTCCCTCAGACCTGTGTCTCAACACACTCAAGGCATTTATTAGTGGTCCATTATATGCCCACTTCAATCTTACTGCTTAATTTGAACACTAATTAACATCATCAAGCCTTCTAAAGCACAAATGGTACTTGGTAGGATTTCATTATCTCCGTGCTCTGCAAGCAGAGAGAGCCAAGCTTCACCTGAAAAACCACCTCCTTGGATTCATGGGGCCAGGGCCAGGAGGGTTCCCTCTCCGTGTCCCACCTCCCAGGTCTCACAGTTAGGGGGGAAGTTGGTGGGAAGCAAAGCAATGACTTCATTTCCCGAGGCACTGGGGCAGTAGCCAGCAGGACAGCTTAGATGTCTAAACACTGCTTAATTATCTGTCTGAACGGGGGCCCAGGGCTTGGGTTTGCTGCTGCTGCTGCTGTGAACTCTGCTCACTCTCGCTGGCTCGCCTGGAGCAGGGGGAAGGCAGAGCCAACCCAAAATGGAAAGGTTTACTGGTCCCAGCTCTCCCCTGTGCGTTGTGCTGCCTTCTCAGGAAAGATAAGAGTTCAATCAACCTTTGGAAGTCAGTGAGGGATGCTTTTCCCCCATCTAAATTTCTTAAAATAAATTTCCTCTGCTGCAGTTCAAGCCCTACCTCCTTCCCAGCAGTAGGAAAAATGAACACCAGCTCTTTCTGAAGGAGATTTTATGGATTTGGGGGCTTTTATCACCTCTTCCTGAGGCTTTTCTTCTCTCTAAACTGAATTATGATCATTCCTTCTGCAGGTCCCTATGGGCAAGAGCTGTGCTCTATCTCCTTGCCCCCCTCCATCTCAGCTCCTCCAGCTCCTTCCACTTAGACACTGTAAGGTTCCCACTGGTGTCACCTCTGGCAATAGCTCCTTCTGGGATATTGGCTTCCCCCCTACTCCAAAACAGGGGTTTTGGCTTCATGTTATAATTCCTAGGTCCTCTTCTACCTCTTCGGGCTGCTGCTTAAGCACTCATTTTGTATTTTTACAGCTAATTATTCTTAGTTAAGTGCTGAAGGTTCTCAGGCTGCTGGGCTGCTGCCTGTTTTTTTAATACTACTTCTCCACTTCTCCTACTGAACCCTTCTTGGTGATATTTGAGCTTCTCTGGAGTCTAATAACTTCTATTATTAGTCTTTTGAAATGGCAATAGGCTCCCGTTTGACAGCATCCCCAATAGTTTGAATACCGAATATGAGAAAAAGCATTAGAGGGAAAACCTGCCTGGTGGGGAGGGAATGTTCTGCTCCCTGCTGCTTCCAGGCTTTGCAGGAGTTAGTTTTCCTACTCAGAAATGCATTTGTCACCATCTCCTTAGCTTTGCTCTAACTGAGAGGTGGGAGTGGGCCGTGTGAGCGGGGGTCCCTCCGTGCCCCAGTGCAGCAGAGACGGTGGATTTGCAGAGAGCTAAAGAGACAGCACCTCAGGGCCAGAGCCAGTCCCCACAGCATTAAACTTAAGAAGAGTCTGAGTTGCCATCAGCTTAGTGAGGGAGAGGATCAGCAAAGTTTGGGGGTGCTGTTTGCCCCTTTGGGATTGCTCTGCTTTGGCCTTTTGGCTCAGACTGACTGCACTATTAGTTCAATATCTGATCCATCCTCTGTCAGGAGGCTGTCAGTGCTTTTGCAAGGGAGCTGACACTGTACATATTTCCTTTGCTGCCAGCTTGTTACACTCCTGCCGTGTCATGATCTGAGGTTTAGCCTTCACAGCTGATGCATAGATTGGTGTGGGGAAGCAGCAGCAAAATTAAGTCCAGTTTCTCAGCACAGATAAGCAACCCTGAGAGTGGGGAAGCGAGCTCCGTCTCAGCAGCAGGCACGGCGCTTCCCCTGGAACAGCAAAGACTGACAAGGTGTTGGTATGAATAAAAACTGGGTGCCAGGGAGAGGCTGTCAGTGACATTACTACCTGTCACATGTGTGCAAAGTCATCAAACAGTGGGTGGGAGGCCGTGACAGCCCTGGGAAAGACATCTCTATTAGCGCTCAGCGCCGCGCTGGGGCGAGGCTGCAGCGTGTTAAGGGCAGGCAGGCTGTTCCACTTAAGGTGGAAAATGATATATTCGGCAATGGGAGTAATTTGATTTGGCTGAGGTTCACAGTGTTTTGCAATCTGATGTGAGTCTTCCTACTATTGGATACTGCCCCAGATTCCCAGTGCTGCAGCATATTGCATCTCCCTTTAGGGCTGTGTGGAGTAAATGAGCTTCTGAGTATGATGGTACGGATTTTGTACCCAGATGGGCAACTTCTCTCCTCTTCTGTTATAAACTGGATTTTAACTTTGCAAGAAAATACAGCAAGCAGGATATTCCTGCACCATCTGACTCATAAAACCAGCCAGTGATTGCATCCAGAGGCCTTTTTTCTATCCCAAAATTTTCTGCCCATCTCAGATTATATGTGCTTTCTAGAAATAGCCTTGGCCAATGCTGGGTTGGTACTGGAAGGGGTTCCAGGAGCAGGATGTTTTGTCCAGAAAGTGATTGAGGTGCAACTCCTACAGCAGGGAGGCGTGCATGTGGTGGAGTACGCTGACATCCTCACAGCTGGATCACCAGGGACTGAGCATGAGACCTGAAAATCATCAGTTTAAAGGAGGTGAAGATCTAACTGGAGCCACCGTGGGCACCTGGAGAAAGAGCAGGCTGTGTGAGCTGGAAAGGAGGGAGCAGCACTGTGAAACCAGCTTAAAATGCATCCCCACGAGCTGTGTGTGCCAGCAGCTGGATGCTGTCTAGCTGCAGCTACCTTGTTAAACCGTTTTCCTTCCCCTGCTAAAGCCAGGACTGACGCTTTGCTCAAGTTTAATGGTTCATGTCAGCGCAGTGCTTTGTGCTGGGCTGAGTGAGAGCTTGCAGTGGGTGCAGAGAGAGGCTGTCCCCTCCTGGAGCCACTCAGGAATGGCTCAGCCTTGGGGGCGACCTGTGGGGCAGTGAGGTGGCAACCACTGTGCAGCAAACCCCACCCCAGGCAGAGCACGATGAGGACATGCACCAGCTGCCTGCTCTGAGGAGCCCGCCCACGCCGCCAGCAACACCCTCGGATTTTGTGCCAACTTTTAATTGCATGAATTTAATTATAGGGATTTTCTGGCTGTGTTGGGGGCTGTGAGCATCTCCCCTGCAGCTGGGAGTGTGCAGCTCCCTGTGCAGCCAAAGCAGAGGCAGTAGCAGGGGAGCTCAGTGCAGGGAGAGCGGGTGGCCAAGGCCCAGCCCTGCTGCCATTTGGCCAGAGGCGCTCTGTGGCCTCCAGCTGAACTGGTTAGAAAATGACCCTCTGCTTTCTGGGATCTTGTGTATTTTTCTGCACTGCGAAACAGCTTCAGCTGTGAACCATCAGTGCTGCTTTCCCCTGAGCCTCTTCTGTCCTGTTGGTTTGGACCCAGCAGAAGAGCTGAGGTCTATCAATGGACCAACTCTATCCACTGGTGGTGGTACTGCCATTAGTGCTCTGGTCATGCTGCCAAAGCCATTCTTTGTATGAACTGTGCCTTTCTCAGGCTTACAAGAGGTTCTAAAATCAGGCCAGCTCTCCTGGATCAGGGATGGTTGGAAGAAGAGATGAGAAGCTGGTGGGTGGCCATGGAAGGCCTCTGGGAGAGCCCTGCCCTCTCCCTTTCCCCTGCTCGTGAATCCAGGTAGATGCTGGAAAGCTGTTTCTGGCTGTCATGGGGCAGCACTAGCTCTGCAGTGTCACCAGAGATGAGCACATCAGTGGGTTTCAGGCAGCTTTAGCATTACCTTAGCTACTGAAGATCCACAAGCTGTTACTATTTGCCCCCATGGCTTGAAGCTGAGCTGGCAGTCTGGGGTTAGAAGCAGTTTAATTCCTCCCTGTTGCCTGCAGTGTTTTGCTCTGCCACCACTTGACCTCCCTGTCCCTGCAGTAAAAAGATCGGCACGTGGAGCAGCTCTGCCTTCCTCCCACCAGCCCTTCCCTCTTAGGGTCCCTGGAGCTTTGGCTGCTTATTCCTGCCATTTTCCCACTTTGCACTGTTTAAAAACAAGCAAGCAAGAGCTCCCTGGAGCCAACCGTTCATCTGCTGGCAAGGACTGCCTGTTAATCAATTAAAGCTCTGCAAACGTATTTGCAGCAGGGCGGATGATTAAGATGCTTTCTGTCTCCAGTGCATGCCTGGGGGAGGCTTGCCTGCATGGTAAGGGCAGGTGTGTTGGTCTGGAGGTCCTGCAATCCTGCTTTTATAGGTCTTGGAATAAAGAAGTCACTTTAGTTGAGGACAGGGAGTGAAGAGGAAGAGGTTTGGCAAAAATCAGTCTTTTCCTAATGGATGTTTTTACCTGAGCCCTCTCTGCAGGGCAGGATTTGCTGATCTGCTCAGAAGTGGCTCTGGGGAAACATCCCCTCAGGGGCCATGACGTGCAGAAGAGGTGGCTCATGTGGGCAGTGAGGGAAATGGGCTGATTTGGAGGATATTCAGGAAAATCAACAGAAAAGGTACTGCTGAGGCCAGCACTGAAACAGCACCAGAAGTGTGTTTGTAACCAGGCTAAAATTCATCAGTGCCACTAAACTGAGGTTCATGCTTGTGATTTTATGCTCTGTTGTCAGAGCAAACCTCAGCTGTGGGAGCCTGCCAGCCCTTCTAAGCATTGCTTTAATTTCCACCACTGATCTTCATTTCCAGGCATGAATTTGGTTCATTTCAGAGCCTTAGGCAGGGGAATCAAAGGACAAAAACCCTTCTTTCACTCGGCCAGCAAAAGGGTGCAGGGCCCTTGTTGGGTCTATGTGTCATTTTAGGGATTGCAATGGATTCATGAGAAGTTCAATTTCTTAACACTGATGTGTCATGAACTGTAGTGCAGTCCTTGTAAAATGAAAATTGTATTCCTGTTTGCATTTAGGGAAGTCATCTACCAGGCTCTGAGCTGGCCACCAGTTCAAAACCCATGACCATAATAAGTCAAGCCAAAGAAGTCTTTGCACTGGCACAATTTATTGAGGTGTGATTTAATAGAAAGACTATTAGTGTTTCAAAGGGCTGACAGTGACTGGCTCACATTTGATATTTCATTAGATATTACGGTATTTGGCAAGAGCAAGATCCAAATCTTGGCCCAGGGCAGGAACCCTGGCTGAGGAGAACTTTGCAGTGTGGTGCTGGGGGTATGGAGTTATTTCATGCGTGGAAATGGCAGGGTAGAAGGAAAACGGCTGGAGAAGCAGCTAAATTTGGGAGATGGAAACTGAGGCATCCCCACGGGTGGGAGTTGTTAAGTGCAAAACCCAGCGTGGCTGGTGGTGCTGGCATGGGGAGATGAGGCAACAGGGAGAAGGGGCAGATGGGATCAGAGGCAAGTGGGAAATGGATGCTCTTCCAGGAGCACATTGCATCCCCATCCCAGCACGGCCCTAGGGGAAGCACATTGTTCTTTAGAAGCTGCAAAAACAAACCCTCCAGTCTGCCTATGCACTGGGAATACTCGAAGAGAATTAACTGAGACAATTAATGATTTAAAAATAAATATACATTTGCTATTTTGATAGCAAGGTTTCAGACTATCACTTAGTCCATAAAATAAACTAAAAAGTGTGGTGGTCAGAGCAGAGCCCTGCCCTAAAGCTACCACCAGAGAGCATCCTTGTATACTTTTTCTGTGGAAAAACAGCACCGAGCTGGGAAATAACCCATCTTTCAGCAGCCTGTCTCTTTTTAAGTGCTTCCCAGTCAGTAAAGATACAATAATTGAAAGTTGTCTATCAATCATGTTAGCAGACAAAACAACATTGTTTCTCTTCTCTTTTTCTCCAAAGTGCTGGAGCTTGATCGGCTTAACAATGTGAACAAAGGCACCAAGTCAAAAATCCCACTTAAATGTTTTCAGGTATAAAAGCACATCATCTTTGGGGAGGGAAGGTGCAAAATTCATTGTTTAGAAGCGTTCTAGGGGAATGCTCAAAAGGCAAAAAAAAAAAAAAAAAAAAAGGTATGGAGAATAGACTATGTGAAGACAAAATATCTTTTGGGATGAATTAAAAAAACCTGCTGAGAAATTCGCATGTCTGAAACAGCTGATGTGGCCAGAGAAACAGGTCAGGCGATCAAGCTTGGACTTGTTTTAGTGTTTTCTTGGATTGTAAAATCATGCTAAATCTAGGTTTGCTCTTTAAGTCCCTGTGGATGCAGGGCCAGGCTTGCAGGGGTGGGCTGTGGCTCTGAAGCACTGCGTAAATGATGCTCTTACTTTCCCTTTTGCCATCCAGGTGTTGCCCAGCATCCAGGCTCCCCAGAGGTTCAGCAGTCCCCTCAGAGCTCCTCCTCAGTTTTTAGGTGCACTTTGCAGTTCTCATAAGCACATTTTTCTCCAGAAATCCTTGACTGGGCTGTGGCAGGTGTCTGTGTAGGTGGGTGACACCCTGGAGGGTTGGGGCAGGGGCTGCTCCGATGGTCCACAAGCAATTTTGCTTTGCAGAGAGAAGCTTCCAACGTTTATCTTTCTTCGCCCAGGGCTTACTGTTGTCTGCTCCTGAGTGGTTTCAGTACAAGAATCATTTGTTGGCTACAGGTCTGAAAAGTGGCAGCTCCTCCAGGCTAACAGGAACCTGTTGTCCATGCAGGATCACATAGCATAAGGTTTGCCAGAACTTTCTGCTTGTTTCAGGGCAGGTTCTGCATTGCTGCGTTTTTGCAGCAGTGTTACATTTGGTTTGTGCTTTTATATATTCATTTATACGAACTGATTTAGCAGGGCATGCTGGAATGGGTCTAAGGTTAGTCCATGGAAGAGCAGAAGACAGATCTCTCAGTGCAAATCATTTCCCTTTCTCAGTCAGTTGCAGAAAAGGGAAATAAATAAGCAGTGAGAGGCACCATCACTTTTATAATCACTTGAGCAATGGTGGGACCAGCTCTCTGTGAGTCACAGCGGTGCTGTTGCTACCCCTTTGCAAATATTAACCAGGGGTTTTAGGGAGGTTTAAAATTAGTGGTCTGTTAGTTACTGTGTGTTTCACTCTCTGTACAGTCTGCTGGGAATGCCACAGCCTTTATAGCTCATAGACACTGTCCCCAGGACAACTTTTAGCTCTGGATGATTGCAGTTTGGGCAACTTAAATGCAGACAGCAGAGAAAATGTGGTCATTGCATCTTGGCACCTCACACCTGTGATGTTCATCGCCTCCACCAAGTGCTGTTCAAGTTCATTTGGGATTTTACTGAATACTTAAGGGGGTGGGAGAGGGTGTCTGAGCTGACCTTTCCCTGGCGTGGTCCAAGCCAGGAAAATGCTTCAGGTTGGCTGAAACCAGGGTTTCCTTCAGCTAAAGTCTTTGAAATGTGAAGTCACAGGTCTACCACAGACCAAACACATTTCCAGAAGTTCTCATCATGTGTGGTTCTGGTCAGACAGGCAAAAAGATTCAATCTGTTGTTGCTATATTTTAGTTTCCTTTCTCCTCCCTGCAGAAGTTTCCTTTTCAGATGATTTTCTGAGTTCATTCCAATTCTGTTGCAAGAAACTCATAAAGCTGTTATTGCTCAGTCAATCTCAGTCTCCTTGTTAATATAACACAAGGGTAAGCAAAGCTCACGGAAACTGCCTACACTGGAGGAATGAAACAAGAAGACATTTCTGAGCGCTGCAGGTTTTTCAAAGCTTCTTTGTTCAGAGATAGGGAAAACAACCTGTAAAACTTCACCCTGACAGAGGGAGTTGCAGATTTAAGGCTATTGACAAGAGTCATCTCTCCAGATGTAGGTTGGCATGTGGGTTCACAATTACAAATATGATTTATGATTCATCCCAGCACACTGGGATGATGGGGGGAGAGAGTGTCTATATTAGGACAAACCCTGAATGACGAGGGACAGCTCACAACTTGAGGAACATGAGAATGAGGTCATTTGAGATGAAATGCTTCAGCATTGCCAAGCACATGTTAATTTACTGAAAGAGTAGAAATTTAAAGTGATTTTCCTAAGGGGAAATATTCATTTGCCAGCAGACAGGAATCTCTGAGTTTGTTTTAGGCTCGGAGCAGCATCCTACCAGCCCAGCACACTGCTTCCTCTGCAGCCTCCAGTGCCTTCAGAGGCACCACACAACCATGTCTGGAAAATAATGGTTCTACTTGAGAGGTACCTTGTGCCACGAGCATGGTAATTTCTGAAATAAATCAGATAAAAGGCTCTTTACAACCAGATTGTGATGTAAATGTAAACCCTTGTGATTTAAGCTGTGCAATACCCTCTAACTGAGGCATAAGAAGATTTTTCTCTGATTTTCACATTTTGCTATAGCTTTTATCTAGAAGGCTGCTGATTTGATGCTTTAGAGATAAAATACAGGACATGGAGAACCATCAGCTTGATTACTTTGGCATTTCCAAGGGTGCAGCACTGTGCTCTCACAGCCAGCAAAGATGGCTCTGTGCTTTCCTTTGCCTCTTGTTTGAACTTGCAGTCTGAAGGCATTTCCTCCCACACCTCGAACCTCAAGAGAGAGGAAAGTCCTGAAGACAGCCTTTCTTGGTGTTCCATCCCCAAAGGACCACCTTGGCTTGCAGGTGGTGTCAGCCAGCTGGGACTTGTGTCACCTGTGGGAATGGCCAGTTGGAGTGGGAAGAGGAAATGCTATGAGGGAAGAGTGGGAGGTATTTCATCTGGGAGAAGCGATGTGGGTATTTTGTTGGTGGTAATGCCCAAGCATCTGCCTCAGTTTTGTCTCTCCCAGGCCCTGGGGTTGCCCTGAGCTCTGGGGCAGCTCCTGGATGCAGCCAGCTCCCACCAATCCATGATTCTGGCGTCCAGACATCCTCTCCCCGTGTCAGAGGGATTACCAGCTGCTTTGAATATACTCATGCAAAGCAGAGACTTAAGCCTCAAACTTCCATCTGTTCGTAATAAAACATCTTCACTGGCTGAATTTGACCAATTTAGTGATTACTGTTGGGACAGTATGGTCTCTCCAAGTCCTCCAGCTGTTCCACCATGGAAAGCCTCTTGCCTTAATGTAAAGGGTTGCAGTCACTTCCTCTGTGGTTTTCATCTAATTTTGTTACAATAATTCAGCAAGTCCACTTTGGCCAGCTGTTCCTCAGGCCTCCTGGCCCACATGGCTCATACACTGCTGCTGGTGATGATGTTAAATCAGTCTTTCCTACAATTTTGCATCTGTCCTCAGCTCTTGGAGTGGTTCTGGCAGTTCTCAATATACAGCTGATAATTTCATAGCACCCCCCACAGTGATTCACTAGCCTGTGAAACCTCCTCACTGTGCTCCAGTTCCTCACTTCCCAGGCTGGTGATAGACATTGAAAATATTGTACAAGTGGCACTTCCAATAAATCAGCACTAATTTAAACTCCTGATAGTAATTCACAGATCTGGTGGGTTTTGCCTGGCATCTCCTCACAGATCAGGATGTGGATCTATCTAAACTCAGATGCAGCATCATCTGAAGTCTATTTTCAGCAAAAGCTCAGGCATCTAGTGGTGAGGGAAACTCCATAGGGTGGACAAGAGACCATGAAATTATACTTAAGATGTCCTTGGTGTTGTTCACCCTGGAGAAAGAAGGCTCTTGGGAGATCTCTTTGTGGCCTTTCAATACTTAAAGGGGAGTTATAAGGAAGATGGGGACAGACAGGGCCTCTTAAAATAGGACAAGGAGTGATGGTTTAAACTAAAAGAGGCTGGATTCAGCCTAGATCCTTGGAAAAACTTTTCACAAAGATGGTGGTGAGGCCCTAGCACAGGTTGCCCAGAGAAGCTGTGGCTGCCTCATCCCCTGGCAGTGTCCAAGGTCAGGTTGGACGGGGCTTGGAGCAACCTGGGATAGTAGAAGGTGTCCCTGCTCATGGCAGGGGGTAGAATGAGATGATCTTTAAGGTGCCTTCCAACCCAAAGCATTCCATGGTCATATGTCCCCAGGACAGATCAAGGGTTCCTGGCTCCCTTTCACTGCCTTCCCTTTGCTCCCCAGTGTCTCTTCTCCTGGGCTTACTTTGTGCAAGCAGAGAGAGTTAAGTGCTCTGTTCAAAACCCCCCTAGGTGTAAATGTTGTCTTTGTTCTCTTTGCTATTTCTCAAAGCCAGGGTTGGTCCCTGATTTCCTGCAGTGCTTTCATTCAAGTACTTCTCCCCACCCTGTGCCATGTTTTCTGCTGCAGTGCCCTGTTGTGCTTGCCCCCGCTTTTCTTCTCTGGGTTTGGGCTCTGCTTTGCAAAGGCCTTGGCAAATATCACAGTGAGGAAGCCCCAGCTTTGCTCTCTTTATTCTGTCCAGAAATATGGATGAGCAGGCAGCAGCTACTGTTTTTCTGTGCCTTGATACTCTCTTCCCTTCCAGTTGAGAGGAAAAGTCTGGCTACAGCTTTCTGGATGCTGTACTGTCCCTTAAATCCTCGCAGAGATGCTGAGGCATTGGTCCACACTGTAATCACCGAAGGATTACAACCAGTGTCATTCCATATTAGTGGGATTATTAAGTAAAATTGGCTTATAGGATCCAGCATGCTGGCAGCTCACCCCAGCTGAACAACAGCTGCACGTCCCTTCTGCCGCCCGCCCCATGCTGCCTTCCTGCCACGCTTCCCACTGATTTTAAATTTCACCATTCGCTTCTCAAGCACTCAAGGGCTTGGGCTTTTCCTATGTCATTGATTTATTGCTTTCCTGAGAGTCAGGACAAGCTTCAAGATCTTCATTCATCAGCCTGTTGTGAGTGTCAGGGTTTTGCCCACAGATTTCAGCAGTGAAATGATCCAGGCCTGGCATTGGTGGTGTTCAGTCAAAATTTGAAGCCTGTTTATTCTTGACAACTGGTTTTGCTTGTTATAAACTGTCTCAAGTCATAGCAGAGGTGGCTGCTGCATTATATTTGGTTCCCTGTTGCTGGTACTGAGGTCATGTGCAGTGCAGGACAGGTTATGGGAAGATGCTGCCCAGCATCCTCCAAATTTGGAGAAATCACTAGAAACTGTTTTGGTCTTTACGTTGAAGCCTGCTGCCCAGCATGGGCACTGTGCTAAGTAGCCTGGAGGTGAAGAGACCCTTTTCTGAGCTTATTACTTCCATTTTTCAGACTTTCAGAAAGAGGGAGGAAAAGCACCAGACTTTGCCAGGCCTCCAGTCACCAGATGAAAGAAGTCTTTGAAAGCTTCAGAGGGTAATGTTGCCAGGGAGGGTTCAGTGAGGATGTGTGAGGTTCAGTATAGCAAGAGAGTACTGTGCTGTGCTGTGCTGTGCTGTGCTCCCAGAAAAATAAGTTAAAAGTAGGTAAAAGTTCTGCTGCTCCAGTTCAAGCTTACCTTTAATGAAATTCTTTTCCTCCCTTTTACATCATTGGGATGTGTAACTGGTTTTTTCCTTATTAATGATGAAGTAATTGGTTCCAGCGCAGGGTCTGTGTCCATTAGCACATCTGCTCAGACACTTGTACTTTCCGATACACGCTCTGCCTACAACAAACACATTTGTTCCTTGCCTGAGTGCATGCCTTATCTAATCCACCTCATCTCCCCATCTGAATTTTAAAAAGAAAACTAATGAAAAAGATTATTGCACCATGACAATAACAATGCTAATTGATCATCGGCATAGCAATGTCTTGGGGATGGTTCTGGAAGTTGCTTTGGTGAATTCTTAAGTGCGTGAGGGCTCTGTGGTTTAACAGAGTTCCTGCCTCACGCAAAGGCCCCCTTGACTTGGCCAAGGTTTACAATTTCCCAGTATTATCACAAAAATTGTCAGAATTAAGTGTAGCCCACTTTTTACTCTGACTTGCTACTGCCATAGCAATAACCTTTGCTTCACTTCTTGGCTGGATACTGTGCTTGATTCAGATCCAATCCACAGTCTGTGCTCTTTCCCATTTTGCCCAGGAAGGTCCATTGCCTCCAGCAGCCAGGCCGGGGAACTCTGGGGAAAGCACAGAGAAAGTTTAGTCACTGCTAAACACAAGCAAAAATACCAGAGCAAAGCAGGTGACCTGCTGGAAACTGAGGAGAAAAAGTAACCCTGTGACCCTCAGTTATGAAAATCATAGAACAGAGTTAAAATTACAACAAGACAAAAGAGGGCTGAGATGACTCAGGTCTTGCCCAAAGAATTTAATTGAAAACTGTAACTTTGGGAAGCACTGGGTTGTTTTGCTCTGTGTTTGTGTAAGCAGTCAGCGTGAGGATTATTGGGAGCACAAGACACTGCCTGGCATCCTTCCAAAGGGGGAGCGTGAGGCTAGAGCTACATAAGTCTCCTCTCATGTGCTGGGGAGCTTTGTTAAGCTGCCTGACACTGCTTGATCCTTCTGGATATAGAGAGAGGAGCTTTCCATCATCTGCAAAAAATTAGAGGTTATGTGAGCAGTGTCATGAGGCGTATCTGTCAGTGAATCACGGCGCTGATGTGTTGTGCAGCTCTCCCGTGGCTCAGGTACTGCAGAGCAGCTCGTGCTGCACACCTGGATCTGAGCCTTGGCCACACACCCATCATGTACCTCTCAGAGCTCTGAGACTCCCAGAAGTCTCCAGCAGATGTTTCATACCCTCCTCTGCTGTGAGAGCTGTTATGAATTGAGTGTGGAACCCAAACTGAGCCACAGCCCTCATTAAAACCTGTCCTCGTGACAGCTCCCAGACAAGCTCTCAGCTCCACCAACTCCCTGCAGGGCAGCACATCACTCACGGCCAAGTGCATGTTCTGTGCAGGCACCATGGGGATGTGGAGCATCTTGGGGTCCTGAGGCTGGGCTGGAGCCTGTGATCCCAGAGAGAGGCAGAGGTTGGAGAGAGGACACGAGTGCACATCACACTCCAAACATCCTTGGCCTGAGCCCTTCAGGGACATTTTCTGAGCAAAAATGGTGTCCATTAGGGTCTGGTTTTGCTAAGGTCAAAAAGAAAAAAAAAAAGTTTAGTGTCCTTTTGGTGTCAAAAGGGTGAAATATGATGCATGTATTAGGCTAATCCTTTCTTGCAGAATCAGATTAACAAAGAGTAGTCAGTGCAGTCCAAAGGGCAAAAGCTTTTGCAAGACAGTCTTCATGTCTTAATTCCCACCAGTCCAATGAGAAAGTCCCAGAAAAGTCCTGAATTTCGCCAGAGATAATTGTGGTGCTTTCCCTTTTCCCTTGTCTTAATCTCCCTTCCTGTTTCATCCCAGCCCTGAGGAGCTCTTGGAGAGAGTCCCTTCCCTGTTTTCCCTTACGACAGCTTTTACTGTGTC
The DNA here is from genome assembly GCF_000738735.6 of Corvus cornix cornix. NCBI lineage: Eukaryota > Metazoa > Chordata > Aves > Passeriformes > Corvidae > Corvus > Corvus cornix. Next base: position 17,139,042 of record NC_046342.1, on the reverse strand, counting down.
TTGTGGCCCTTAGGAGTGGTGCCAGTGCTTCCCTGGGTGCTCTTGAAGGCTGTGGAGCCCCTTCCTTGCAGTGCTAAGAACGTGGTGGTGCTCCCAAAAACCCGTGGTGCACACAGCAGAGCATGACTGCATCTCACTTGCTCTCTGCATTGCAATCTTTGTGCAGAGGGTGAAATAAATAAATGAATAAATCATTGGCATTGTAGCACTGCAGACAGCTGGAAACACGATATAAATACTAAAGGCTGGATCTGTGCTTCCCAGCAGTGTTTGATGTGGGCCACAGACACAACTCCCCAAGGGACTTCTGGTCCCTGAGGACCTGATTTATGCCAGTGCTGGAGATCAAAAGCCAGGATGTGGTGCTGCACAGCTATAATAATGGATGTCCAAATTTCCTTCAGCTCCAGGTCTGCTGAGACAATGCTAAAATTCAGCCATTGGCAGACCAGGAATTAAATGATTTGTGTTGGCTGGCTTAGGGAGGGGATTCACTGTTTTCATCACATGCCAGCACTGGTTCAGCCACATAGGGCTGAAGAGGCTTTATGAAGAAGCTTTATAAGGCTTTATGGATTGGCTGGATACCAGAACCTGAGCCTGGCTGGATGTAGGGCTTATCCTTACAAAACTCGCCTTCTAGCTGTGGAAATGAGTGGGTCTGGATTTCCTTCATACAGCCCAGGATTGCTGCAAGTGCTGATGAGAGCTCTGGGTTCTCCAACCTGCAAAAAAATCATTGTATAAAGCTCTGAAGTGACTGATGTGCTGTTAATAGGTTCCATTATTTACTCTTTAATATTTATCATGCCAACCATTAAGCAGAGTGGAGACACCGTCCCTTACCACACTGAGTGCTTCTCCCAGGACAGGAGCATCTGTTCCTCACTGGTTAACCAGAGCAGGGGCAGCTTCAGCTCCAAGGAGATCAAATTGTGGACTCCTCCTCTAGCACGAGGCCAACCTGCAGATCCGTGTGATGCTCCCACACTCGAGATCCCTGGCATGATGTGATCTCCAAGGACCTGTCTTTGCTGGCTGTCACAACCTGAGATCACAGTGTGAGATTTCTTCCACTGGAGAATCTGTATCCCTGAGTATTCAGGACTGTTCCCTCCAGGAGACAACATCTAAACTCTACATCACTGCAGATTAGTCTACGGCTTCTACAAATATGAATTTAAATAGTCTATTATCTCAAAGTACTGTTAATGTTTTTATTCCCAGTTCCTAGATGCATGCTCCATACTGAATATCCTCCAAGTCCATTAGCTTCCATTTCATGTTGCATAAATTTGTAGTCTGCTCTTCTAAAGAGAGGATGAAACCTGACTGAAAAATTTACTGAACAATTGCTCCAATGTAGCTTAATTAGTATCTTGCAAGGATTTTGCAAGCATCTGAGATCGCTTGGAATGCTTGAGTCATTTTATTATAAGATTTAGGGTTAATATCTCATATTAATAATACATACGAATGTTTATTAAACTCTAGGCAGCACTTTAAAACAACAAAAAATGGTTTATCATATTTATAACAGCCTCAAGGAAGAGAAACTTTCAAGTGACTCAGGCTCTGCTGTTTTTTTCTTCATGCTGAGTTGTAGCTGGAGTTCTGAGGAAAGCTGAACTCCCTGGGAGAAGGACAGGCTTCATTTCCTGGGCTGCTCTGTCACTCCCAAGTTTTCTTCTGAGAGCAAGTTCAATGGCAAACTTTAAATCAGACTCAGAATGTTTGGAAGGGAGTTGCTTCAAAAATGTAATTTCCTTCAAATGTGTTCAAGATGGGTCCTAAACTTTCAGGCACCAAGAACTACCCTTTGCTAAAGGACACCTTAACCATCATTGGGCATGTTTTGGAGGGCTGTTGATCTGAGTAAGCTGGTTCTTGGTTGCTCTGTGGTGCCCCAGCAGCCCACAATGCTGATTCAGTGCAGCTTTTTGATCCCTCCAGTACTTGCTGGGTCACACAGCAGCTCATGTACAAACCAGTGTGGGTTTTACATCAGTGCATTTAGACTCACATGTCCCTGATTTAAAGACCGCTGCCCAGAACACCTTGTTAACAGGCAGCACTTCATGTGCTACCATAAAAAGAGTAAGTCTCCCCATGGAGAGATTTCAAACTTTCTTGACTGAGTTTTCATAACTTTAGGAGATCAAATTTCTCCACATCTAAGTGAGAGAAGCAGCACCAAAAATATAACAATGCGTCCATTTATGCCAGCAGAGATTCTTAACCATGCACTGTGATGTTCTCCTTCCTGCTGGAGAGAGGCAGAGGGAAGCAAGCAATAGAAGTTAAACGAAGAAGATAAGGTCTAGCTTTGAAGTGAAGCCTTAGGAAGAAAATTTAAAACTGGTGCAACAACATGGCAGAGTGTAGGACCACTGGAAAAGTCCAACAAGTGTGATTAATCCATGGGCTGTTCTCCAACGCCTGCAGGCACCTCCACTGAAAGTGCCACATCAGGCTGGGTAGGGAAGGACAGGCTTTGCCATCAAGCCATCACAGGGCTTGCAATAATGACAAATGCAAAAGTATTTGGAGAGCTGAGTTCAGCTCTGTGTGCAAAGCCTGTGCATAACTCATTCATTTAGAGTTTGTGAGACACATCAACCTAGTGCTGGCTCTCTCCATGGGACTAGATTCCCTTTAAACTGTTTCACGTGGTGTGCAAACTGGAAACAGGCGCGTTAGTGATGCTCACAGCGGGGCTTGCAGTGGAGCAGCGGCTCGAGGATGACTCAGAATAAGAACCTTGTCATCCTGGGTGAGCCAGCCAGGGAAGGGGGGAGAGCAAGGGCATCCAAAGGGGGCCCTGCATCCCACAGCCAGGCTGGGAGCTGTGGCAGGCTGGTGCCAGGGGAAGGGGGTCTCTGGATGTTTCCACTGTTGTGCTACCCAAGACTGATTTATCCTGTGCAATGAGGAGGAGCTGTTCTGAGGAAAGACTTTATTCTTTGCTAATTCATCCACCGAGGCTTGTGTGGTGCATCCAAGAGCTCCTGTCTGAGTGCTCTTCTAGGTCTGGGGGTGGGAAATGTTGGTGGGAGAGCAGGACACAATACCCAGCACATGCTTCAGCTCATTTTGTTTGTGCTGTTCACAGCCCTTCCAGCCCAGTCTCTCCCCAGCTTCTTGCTCTGTGTCCCATCCAGCCCATCAGTCTCAGAGTGCTGTCACTGAATGATGCAGGGGGATGGGATGTGCTGAGCTGGCCAGAGCTTTCTCCTGTGGCTTAGGAGAAGCCAGTGCCATAATTCAGCTGGATCTAGCATGCAGTGAAGGTGGGCTGGGGACCAACCACTTTATACTTTGTCTATTTGATTATCACTGGTGTCTTGAAGGAAATGTAGGTACTGCTAAAAATGGTGCTGGTTCTATTTTTAGTATATCTGGGTCAAGATCTCCCTTTTTATGTCAGTGATCAAATTCATTATTCACTTTCTGGGCATTGCTTTTGTCCTCTTGTTATGTTTGACTACAGGATTAGTGGACCTGACTCTGTTAGTGCTTTTCAATGGTGTTGTCAAAATAAATAAGAAATTGGGATATTGCAGAAACAACCCAAATGCAGTCTCTTCGGAGTTGGTTCTTGGGGAGTTTCCTCCATCTACTCAGGTTTGGCTCTGAGGCTCACTCAAACCTTTTGTGTCACCTGCTCCTTTCTGTGTCTACCCAAGTATTTACAATCAAGTAAAATAATTGTAGCATCCAAAGCGTAAAACTCCAGATCACCCACATGCTCCTTTTTGGCACATTTCTTGTCCAGCCAGTGATGCCTGAAGTGGCCACCTAAAAACAGAGGCTAGACAGGAGTAAGGGAATAAAGGCAGGTGTTTATTTGAAAGGCCTTTGAAGGTACCCCTGGGCAGCCAGAGGCCACTGCCAAGAGGGACCCCAAGGTGGACCCCAGGTCACGAGTTCTTCACCCTTTTATAAGTTTGGTTCATTTGCATATCAGGGTTAATTCTCCAATTAAAGCTTCAATTAATGATGTAGTTTCCCCAAGTTTCCCCCCGCCTTTAGAGGCTTTTGGTTTATACTTTTTGGGCCTAGGACGGTCTGAGTGTCCCTGGAGAGCAGGCCTGGAGAGGCTTTGTTATGTCTGCCTACCACGAGAGAGCAGAAGTGAACAGGCTACAAGAAACTTCAGAGTTACACACCAGGCAGTGCAGGATTTGAAAAATATGAAAGTTAAAACCTAAGGCATCACTAGGACAAGCCCAGCAAGTTAAGTTCAAATGCGAGTCTGTGTTGCATGAAGGACTTACCTCTGCTCCTGCCCATTCAGCAACACCCAAGACAAACATCCTCCTGCAGCCATCCAAATCAGTCTAATTGTAAGCAACAGAAAATGGTGCTTTAAATAAATCTCATTTGCATACTGAGAAAAACTTCTCAGCTTACTGAATATGGAAATTACTAGTGGAAAATTATTTATCGCCTCAGTATCAAAATACCAGAGGTTGGCTGGTGCCTTTGGGAAAATCAATTGTGATACAGCAATATTTCTCACTTCCCCATATATAATGTGATCTGCCAAATTTAATCCAGTTTTGCATTTGATGGTCCCCAGTAGGATGAAAAGGTGAAGCTAATGTCATATAAACAATGCCAAGCATCATCCCCCATGAAATTTTATGTGACAGTTGAAAGGTGCTGAATTATCCCAAAATAGCCCGGGGACTTCACAGTTCATGCAACCTGGCAGTTTACAACAATGCAAATATTTTGCTGCTCACTTAGCTGCTGTTCTCTCTTTTTAATTGTAAATTCAGTCCCAGTATTTCAGCTTAGAAGGTGAGAGAATGGAGGGGGTTCATGCTGTGCCATGCACTATCCTCAGTAACAAAATGCTGCAGAGTGAGAATGTGGAGGCAGAAGCAAGCATTTGCTAAGCCCAAATGCTTCCCTCTTCGCACACTGTTGATCAACTAAAAGTCTCATCTGCTGCTATTATAGGGTAATTTTCCCTAAATGTGGTCAAAATGAGAGATTTGTCCAAGGACGTATCATGAGCCAAATTGCAGGGATTTTACCACATAAAAAAATATCCTCCTCTTCTGCTTTTTGCCTGCCTTCCCAGCTCCTGCGAACTGTCTCCATTACGTGGGCACATCATCGCTAAGGGAACTCCTTGTTTTTCTCGTCATTATCTGCAAAAGGAATCTTGATGTATATGTAGGCAGTTAAAAATGTACACATTTATTGAAAATTGTCTGAGTAAGATGAACTGCTGTTGAGAGTATTTGAGTTCAGCTTACAAAGTGCTGCTAGTTCCTAGTCCAAGGAAAAAGCTAGATGTGTTTTTCTGTTTCCTTCAGCTTCCCTTGGGCAGTATTGCCAATCTTTGACATCCAAGATCTGGAAAAAAAAAGGGGGGGGAAAATCCTTTTGTGGTTGTATCTGTGCCGGGGTTCATCCCTTAGCCAGATCTGCATGAGAGACCAGCATTGTCTATCAGCATAAGTTCGTCAGGCGCTGCATTCTGCTTATTTTAGTGGGCATGAGAATTTCTAATTCACCTATAATGTGGCTAATTGCCAAAGGAACTGAGTTGGTCTCGATACATGTCACAGGACCTGAGACCCTTCTGTTCATGCTTTTGGAATGGGTTTGGTTTGACTTTTCCCCTTCCTGGGGAGGCAGTGGCCTGTCTGCTGCCCGCACAGACCTGGGGTGATGCCCAGTCCCTGTGCTCCATTCCCAGCATCACAGTGCCAGCCCATGAAGGGACACAGCTGAAACTGCCCAGCCTGGTTGGTCCAGAGGGTTCGTGTTGTCAGAATTTGTGCAGCTGTGAACTTGGGCAGGATCCGACCTCTGGCTGTAAAACTGCCAAACAATTTTCATTCATCATTTTTGGCCAGTCCCCGAGCCCCACGGCGTAGCTTGTTCCATTAGGTGTAGTGGGCTGAGGTTTAGCTTGGGGCTGGAAGTTCGGCTGCAGGGAGGGAGCTGGGGCTCCTGGCCACACCTGTCCCTGCAGCTGCCCTGCTCAGACATCCGGGGTGGCTGTTGGTGACCGTCCCCTGGTGCCTTGGCCATCCGGGACCTGGTCTGTGCACCAGCCTGTGCCCACTGCAAACAGACCCCTTGCAGAGGACAGAAACCAGCAGTGTCCTGTCCTTGTGAGGACTGGGAAGTCCTGGAGGTGCTTGGAGATTTTCTCCCTGCCCTCAGAGAGAGCCAGAGCTGAAGTTCCACTGCAGGGATGGGTCCAGAGCAGTGCCAAAATTTGCAAAGTGGGCTGGGGGCAGGAACTCTGCAGAGCAATTGACTGCTCAGAGCAACTGTAACCCCCAAATACTAAGTATTTCGTCCCATTTTATTTTTGAAAATTAGACAGATAATCCTAAAGGCAAAGTTAATGTTAGCCAACAAAGAGACATCTTCAGGTAACCCAGCAAATAACTGTTCAAATACTGATATCTTGCATTGCCAACGTGAAAAGGGAATAGCTGCATTATATAAAATATAAGAAGAGAAAGGCATATTATTGTTTTAATGCGACCTTTCCAAACAAATTTGTATTCACATTGTATCTTAACAGAGAGATGCAGGAAGCAGACAGAAATTTATCTTCTCCAGAGAGTGATAAATCAGTGCCTGGCTCACAGGAACATTTTTCAGACATCTCAAGAGCACCATGCACAAAAATATACATACCATGAATTTCCTGAGTGGACAAGGGCTAGTTGGAATGACGACAACAGCAGGAAGAGCACACACCAATGGCAGAAACCTGGCAGGAGAAATCTGAATTATTCCTCTGGAAATGCAATGAAAACAGCTAGGAAAAGCTTGTCTGCTCATTAGGCAAATGATTTGTATTTCCTTCACTGCCTGTTCTCAGTGTGCCTTTCATGTAGAGTTCAGCTTCCAGGATGCTCAGGGCTCCTGAGGAACTCACTCCCACGGAAGCATCTCTTCCCCACTAGTTTGAAGAGTTCAGCGTCAGAGAAATTTGGGCCAGTGGAAACTTTTGGAATTAAGTATCACTGTCAGGAAGAGGCCAGCTGAGGTCTCTTAAAGAGCATTTAGCAGGAAAACACAACTTCTTTGTGGGACTCGCACCCCTCCAGCCTAATTTCCCCTGACAAGACAGCGGTGGCAGTAGGGTTGTTGGACCAGTGGAGCAGGGACTGTTTTCTTTCCCTTCCTGTAGACATTAACAACTGCTCTCTCCCTTTTAAACAAATCCACACACTAGAAGACAAGTTGTCAAGAAAGATTAAATCAGCCTGTAAAGCATCCAAATCCCGGACTCAGCTTTTGCATCAGAGAGGGCAAAATTCTCCCCAAGATGGGTTGTGCCACCACCAGGGGTGGCAAGAACACAGTGTTGGCATGGGAGGAGATAGCATCCCCCTTGGGTAGCAGGGCACAGGTGGTCTCAGCACACCTCAGCTGTGATCCTGTGATGTGTTTTGGGGTGCTGTTTCCCAGATTTTAGTGCAGGTTTCTTCTTCCAGTAGCGTCATCCACACTGGGACTCTGCAGCCCCAAGGCATTTTCTGATTTGCCTCAGTGCTGCCTCCAACAAGTTGTATTGAAGCAAAACCAGACAATAGTGCAACTCCAGTGGAGGAGAGTCCTGGGCAGGCAATTGATGCTGGGAATGGATTTATGTCAGGTATGGAAAATCAATGCACAGGAAGGAGAAGCGCTGTACAAATCTGATGACTCTTAACTTGGGCTTTGCTTGTGCAGCAGAATAATCATATTGAAGGGACCTAAAATTGAAAAGGCTGAGTCAACATGGTTATTATCCCAGTTAAATACTTAACTCTGGGTTGCATTTTTCCTCAGTGGATGTCAAACGTGTTACAAAAGCTTTTGGTGTCACTGTTGTGTTACAGGTGACCCAATGGCACTTTTGGGACCAGAAGGTCTGCGTAGGAAAGTGGTCCCATGGTGGTGAGGGCAGAAAGAGGGACTTTGGCACTGTCCTTGGGTCACAGCCTCAGTTTGTTTTGCCCCACTGATGCACAGTTCCCCTTTTGCCTTTTTGCCCCACTGATGCACAGTTCCTGGGTCATCACCTTCCTTTCCCTTGGTAGACCATTTCCTGACCCTTCTGCAAACATGAAGCCATAACTATAAGCACCAGTCTTGCAGCATCATGCACAGGATTTACTGGGGCATTTGCTCTTTGTCCTTGCAGTGCAAGTTTCCTGTTTTCCCCCATCTAATAAGAGCTGTGATGGATAGGTAAGCATCTAAAATAAACCAATTAAGAGTCAGTGACTGGTTGGCTTTGTCATAGCAAGCCAGGAGGGACTGAGCTTGATGGCACAAAATGCAGAGCAGCAAGTGGGAGCTTCTCCGTGAGTGGTTTGGATGTGAACTGTGTGATGGTGGAGAGCACCAACTGGTGGCAAGGTGGGGTGGGAGAGGAGGAGGTGCAGCTTATCAAGCCATGTCCCCCTCAGTAGGGTGTTGGAGGGATGGGGAAAATCTCCAGGCATACAGAGGTGGTACATCCCCAGCCCAGGCTGCTGCCACGTGGAGTTAAGCTGTGGTGGAGGAGAAGCAGTGAAGCCGTTCCCAAAGCCACACTGTGCATGTTCACTGCTGCTGAGGAGGACTGGGGGTACAGCAAACATGCCAGCATCCTGGCTAGATGGGAGCTGGCTTTCTTCCTAGAAGGGCTGTGGGCTGCCTCGTCAGCAGGGAGGGCTCATTTTGCACCTGATTGCTGCCACCCCCCTTCCAAGGGCTCCCATAACGTCCCCATAACCAGTGCATCGTGTCCCAAATTGGTGCCCGATTGCCACTGCATGCTGCCGAATCAGAGCTCATCAGGGCTGCTGTGTCTTGAGGCTGACGGAAAAAAATTATTCCGTGGCAGAGATGAGTCTGTGGAAAGTATGGCCTTGAAGCAGTCAAAACACAGAGCAGGAGGGAGAGGAGAGTTTTCAGTCTTTTTTGGATGTGTGTGGGCAGCCAGGACCTTGCAGGTCCAGCAGGGGCTGACCCCAGCAGGCAGGGGCTTGTCCTGGTGTGGGAGATGCTTTTTTCTCAAGTGCTGCCTCTGTGATTTGGGCTGCATCAGCTGCTGCAGGGTGACTGAAGGCACAGCCTGAGCTGGGTGGAGGATGCTGAGGCTCCTGCAGGCTTATCTGATGGGCAGCAGTTCAACAGGGATCCCATGATAATGAGGACACTGTGATTTGCTGCTCCTGCTGCTGGATGTCAGCGTATTTTTAATGCCTCAAGGACAGCGTTTGACTAGGGAGAGAATTCCAGAAATGGCAGATTGTACTTAATTGGTGATGTAATTAGTAACGCAATTATAAATTGTCTAATGCCAGAAGTGTATTGTGGCTAATAACAGTCTGTGCCATGAGAATACATTTGGATCCTGGCTCTGGGCCTGCATCCTGTGCTGGCTGCTCCCACAGCTCATCAGGAGGTTAAAAGAACCAAATCCTGGTGGATCCTCCACTGGATGGAGGCTGGGTAAATGCCTGCTGGTGGAAATCCTGCAGGACTCCAACAACATGTGCTGACAATGCTCTCTTGGTTATTCCTTGAAATCCCAGCTGTATGGAACACAACCATCCTCCTTTCCCCTTTCTCCTTGTTTAGATTACAGGCTCTCTGCAAACAGGGAACATTAGTGGCTCTGAACCTGTGCTCTGGTTTTTAAGCCTTGGAACTCCTGCAAGTTCCCATTTCTGTGTGGCTCATTGCTGAGATGGCAGGAGCTGGCTGGTCTCCACCACCAATATGAAGAGCAGTGGCAAAGTGTGATGACCTTCCTGGAGGTGCTTGGAGGAGAAGAGGAAGAAGCACAGAGCCCAATAATTTGAGAGTGTACATAATAGTGTGACTTGGGTGTTTTTCATCACACTGATTTCAGGGCAGGAGATTTATGTTTGCATGGGTACCCATGGAAATGAATGTGTCTGGCCATATGCCTCCTGTTACAGGATTAAGACTTTGGTCAAAAATTCTGGCATGAAGAATACTCCTATTTGATGTAGCTCTAAGGAAGAAAATAGTTTTGACCGTATGAGGAGAGATTATGAGAAAAAAGATGATACTTTCTTGCATAATTATTAAATGATCATTATCCCATAAGTGCAAGCTTCTGGGTAGCTCAGTGTCTTAAAGCAAACATTTGTTATAACTTGCTCCAGAGTTTTCATCACATGGCTTTAGATTTTTCTAACTTCATATTCTTCCACCAGTCAGCTGAATAATTAAATCGCTAGTCTGGGGATTTTATTGTGATGAAAATCTGCAATTGAGCATTTGTTGCACTGAAAATGGACGCATTTCTTTTCCAGATACATTTGGACGCAGTAGGGATCTGCATCTCTAGTGATTTCATTTATAGAAGTTCCACAAGTGTTAAGTGGTATTAAATTAAGTGAAATGAAACACTTTGAGTCTAATTATTTCACATCTCTGTATAAATAGCTTCTTCTATTATTGAAGCATAAAAGTTTCAGGCTTGTCCCTACATTTCATCACGGTGAGTGAGGATTTAGCCCTGGGACACCTTGTAAAGGTGATGAGTGTCAGTGTGCCCATGTACTACTTTACCATCTGTGCAAGGTGAAATGCAGGCAAACAGCCTTTTCATTTCCTCACCTTCACAGTTTTCCTCTGGCCTATCTGGAGCTCTGGGCTGTTGACACTACACATTAATTTTTCTTCCGGAAGCTATTTGTATTACTGGGCCTGGCACCATATCTTCAACAACCCAGTGAGTAACACTCTGTAGTAGGAGCTGATGCTGCAGAATGGGTTTGGCACAATCCCATGGCCTTTGGTTTCAGAGGTGAACATGCATGGACATCAGGGCAGGGAGTAAGTGCTGCCCAGGACAGAGAGGGATGAAGGGATTATGCTCAAGCTTTGGGTTTTATTTTAAGAGCTGCCTCCAGTGGAGCTTATTAAAGGCTGAAAGAAGGAAAGGAATGACTCGACTTTCAGGAGCAATAGCAGCCCAGCTGTTCCCCCCCAGCTGTTCCCCCTCCACCCTCCCGGTGGAGGGTTACCAAAATTAGTACTTGCTGACTTTCATATTGGAGAAGCCTTTAATATTTGGTTCCTCAAAGCCTGAACCCTGACATTAGCTGGGGTTATGGAGGCTGCAGTGAGGTAAATCTTGTTATTTCACAAAGTTGATTGAGTTTGTCTTGATTTTAGATGTCTCAGTGTGTGGTGCTCTCCTCAGGCTTGACCCGCTGCCTATTGAAGTCACTAAAAGACTTGTGTGGATGTCAGCAGGGTTTGGGTCAGGCATTCAATGTGATAATGATGCCTCTTTAACCCACTGATGTCATTCAGGACCTGTTTATTGCAAAAAAACCCGAACAGATTTCTGGATATGTAACCAGCTCTTGCCACTGTGTCAGCAGCAATGTTTGGGGAGGTGCCCACCCCATGCTAGGGTGTAACAGATGGGGATCAGAGTGCTGAGAACAGAACATCCACAATGCCTCACTTCAACACATGGCACTGAACTGAAAAATATCTGTCTTGGTTTGCTTGAACTCTTGTCATTTAAACTCATCTTCAATCACCACTGGGTAGCCCTTTGAGAAGGGTGTTTCTGAGTCCACGCTGAGCTTTGCTTCATGCAGCTTTATGAAGCTTTCTAAGCATTGCTGGGGTGTCTTTTGAACAAACACCCAACAAGTGGTGCCAACCAGAGGCCATTGGGCCTCCTCAGTGGTTGGATCTCCTGTCCCTGGTGTATTTTCTCCTCTGAATAATAATCTCCCCTCCCTTTGTGTACACGGACCTCTTGAGCTGACCCAGCTGTTACCATCGTGTGTCTGCTATAAAAGCATAGCTTTTTTCTCTGCTCAGATATCTGAGCCCCTGGGAATCTCTTGTGTCTACATCCTTTAGGGTTTGATGTCTTCTAGACCTCCTCTTTCACCTTGATTTCTGTGTTCTGTGGTTTGGGCACTCCCTGCCTTGTCTTCAAAAGATGCAGGAAAAAATTTTGCTGCTTTTTACCAGCCACTGGTGGTCCTCCTTTGGTGGTTTCTTCCCTGAAATGAGAGTCACCAAGACTTCATAATCATTTGTTATCACTGTTTTGAGAGCTACACATCAGAGACCCATGAGCAAACACTGACCCCAGACACATGGTCAACGAAGGAACTGAAAAATATCCTCAAGGGATTAACTGTTCATACTGAAATATTAATTACCCATCTCAGAAGAAAATAAGGAGGGAGAAACCAGGGTGCTTCCCTGCAAGCAGGGTGGGGACAGGGAAGCTACAGGTCCCAGGGCCTAAAGGAGGACTGGGGTAGAACCGCATCCCAAAATTGGAGTTGTCCTCATTGTCCTGCCCCCCCCCCCCACTGCCTGTGTTCTGCCAGCCCATCTGCCTTTCAGACACCACCAGAAAAAGCATTTATTTAATTCCAGCATGTGTTGGTGACTGAGAAGTCTCCAAAGACAGTTGAAGTATTTAATGTGTCTCACAGGACCTATCAGCAGGTTTCTGCAGGCTCTCCTTGGTGAATAGTGGCTGCTGAGGGACTGTGAGAAGTGGGTGGGGGACAGACCAGGAGGTTTTGGAAGCCTGGGCTGTTCCCTGTGGTGCCACCACCAGCCACTGCTCAGGAGCAAGAGGTGAGTCTGGCCTCGCCCCATGCTCTTGCCATGGCTCCTACTGCTGCCCTGTGTTTTGCTTCAAATTATGATCATTTGCATAGAGAACGCTGGCTGTGTGGATATTTTTAGGCTGATAAAATTACAGAGATAAGCTGGGACAATGAACTGAATCAAGGGAGTGGCTTTGGGCTCCTGTTTCCCCTGCAAACAGCTCCTGCTTTATTTATAGCTGCATGTATGTGCGTGTATGGCTACGTGTTCACTTCTTTCCCAAAATCAGATCAAATCTTCCTGGCACAGATGAGTCCCAGTCCATGTTCCCTTATTCATCAAAGGCCCATCACATCGGGTTTCATGTCTAAGTCATACCTAGAAATGCATGAAGCAGAGCTTTTTTGAGCTGAATTAAGATCAAATGAGTAGGAGGTGCATCTACAACCCTTTGATGTAGACAAACCAGGAAAGCTCTCTCCATGGCGAGGGGCTGGGAGACACTCTCTCCTTCCCAGCACAACTCAATTCCCTCTTCCTATAAACTGCTTAAATAACTATTAGCTTAAAAGGGTGCTCCCATGAGCGCTCATTGGCTTTCTGATCACTTCAGAGCTGTCCATTCGGCTTGTAACGAGATCTTTGTGCTCTGTCTCCATAATGCTGCTACAGGAGTTGTAATAGTAATAAATAGCATTACAACCACTCCTGATTTACAACCACTGCTAAGGCTGGCCAGGGAGAAAATTGTACTTGGATTTTGGCCCACTTGTTTTAATCAGGCTTCTGAAACACTTTTAACTTGTTTAAATACCTGTGAACCTTTGTCTAAAGTGATTGTTTCTATTAGTCATGAGGATGTATTGCTCAGGGATTGAGCTTCAGTGTGAGTTGTATGGCTGGGGAATGGGTTGTGCTGCAAATACCCATAATATGGTGGGCACTGGCTGTGCAGAGCAGAGGTTTTGTGGTTACAGGACTGCCTGTAATGTTTTTGCACGTTTTATACAGAACTGGGAAAAGGATATGGAAGGGAAGCCCACACTGTCAGGGCTGGAGGGGGGGAGAAGCTCAGGCTTTACTTTGTTTTACAGGATTGGTCTGCAAGGGAGGTGGGAGACGGTGCTGTACGTTTTGTCAGTCACAAATCTCTCTGCCATTCCTAAGTAAAGCAGACATATTAAAAAAAACCCCAGGTGCTGCCCCGACTCATGCTGGCTCAGGAGCTGCTTATACTTGAGTATAAGGTTGAAAACCTTCAGCTGCCTCTGTGCAGATGAAGCAGATAGATCAGAGTCCCTCTCATTGGACTCTGAAGCAAAACAAACACAGCGATGTGCTCTGACCTGCAAGAGGGGGATTCCTCTGGCTGTTTATCTCCTTGCTGGGTGTCTCTGCCTGTTTGCAGTGCTCACTGCTAGGGCCACGTGTCTTCCTCATTGTCTTTCCTTCGCCCTCTTGCCTATCCTCTTTTTGCTGCTCTCATAAAAGCCACTGGGGCTGGTAAACGCCAGCAGAGAGGACAGGCAGACTCCTTTGTATGGGGCTTCTCTGTCCCAGTTGTCCAGAGTCCCGTGCAATCATAGAACTCAGACACTTAAAATTAAATCTGGGTGAAGAAACAAGATAAAGTTTAACTTACACTTCATTCTCCCCCCCCCAAAAGGAAAAAAATTAGCCTTTAATGGCTTGTCTAAAGAAATCCATTTCTTTAATGGCTTTGAGACTTCAAAAAGGTCAGGCTAGGAAAATGCTCTGAGATGACTGCTACTAGTAGCAACTCTGCTATATATTGAATTTATTATTTTAGATTTTATTTTATTTTTTAAAACACAAAATAAAGATATTTCTTTTGTCCATCTAGTGCAAGGTGTCCCTGTGCATTCTGGCGTGTTGGAAGGAAATTATCTTTAGGGTCCCTTCCAGCCCAAACCATTCTATCATCATTCTATCATTCTATGTCCTTTTGGTCCAGTACAACTCTCCTCAAAGGAGTGGCAGGATCAGCATTTATTTTCCAGGAAAGTGAGTACTGTACAGAGATGTCACCTCCATAGACATTGAGATCAGATGGGCGACTTACAGACTTGAGTCTCAATTTCAGAAGTCTGAGATGCTTCAAATGGTAGCAAACCAGTGGGATTTGTGTCTTTAATTTTTTTCTAGACCAGTATTTACCTACTTTTCCCTGTCTCGTCCTTTTCCTACAAGCAGCATTTCACAGTAGTTTTAACCACATGGATAGAAGATATGAAAGAGTATTCACTGGGTTGAATTAACTAATTTAATAACTCATTAACTCGTTTGATTTCCCTAAAAGTGACAAACTGTTGTTGCACCTTCCTCAGGTCAGCCATACAGCAAGATGAGAAATATCATGTTCTCATGTTCTTACTTTGATAAAATAGATTTTGTGTTCTTTAACAGGGAGAAGGCGTCGCCAATCAAGAGCTCAATGTGACATAAACTCATGTTATTTATCTTAGGGCAGAGGAGAAGCCCAAACAACCCAGCCGAAATCTCAGTTTTATCCAATATGATATTTCTCGTAGTTCTAGTCCAGGATGTTGCAACACTGATTTAAGTCAACCACAAAATGTGGATCCAGTCCTGACTGTAAGATTTGGGTTCACCTTTATTTCTCTGGCTGCTTCAACCCTGACATAGAGGACGATGATTCACTCAAAGCTGCCTTGCAAAGTGCTCTCTGTACTTTTTTATCAGCAGAAGTTTCCTTGATCACCATGTTCCTACTATTTTCCAGGCTCTGATATTAACAGCATGCATTGCCTGTAAAGTAGCATGAGAGACAGAAACACCACATCTCTTCCTTCTGAGCAGCCCTTCCAGACTCCTCTTCTTGGTTGTTAGGATGATCTGGGTACAGCAGCACTCGAAATGACAAATTAAAAAATAAGTCACTTTTTCCAACTTTAGGTGCTGCAACAATTAAACACAAACAAATTAAATGAAAATAATTAAAGTTCAAATAGAACCTCAGTATCATTAAAGATCTGCAATCATATCCGTGCAGACCCATAGTAATTACAATGCATGCACAGTAATAGAAGCCTAATGGTTGCAAAATGTTCTTTGGATTAATTGGCTTTGGCAGCTTACACACTCACATGATTTTCTACATTTCTGCCCATCCTGACAATCATTCTGTGCTCTAGGCAAGCTTTGCCTGAGCTGTCTGTCTTTATAACCATCACATTATTCTGGCTTTTTGAACATCATAGTGCAGTAGTTTGCCTCTCAGCATCCAGTATGCTTTAATCATGTCCTTATTTGTGCACTATTGTGCAGGGGATGGCTGCTCCTTCCCTTTGGAGAGCAGGCAGTTTGCACAGGAATGCCAACGGTGTTCCTGGAGCCATGGAAGGCGAGTAGTGGGGCCTGTGGGGCTGGGGACAGTGACTCTGATCTTGCTTCACAGAGAGGGGCAACACTCAGGGATCACCACAGAAACAACAGGAGATCTTAGCATGAGTTAGGGAATGAATGCCAAACCGTGGTTATTTCCGTGTGAATAATGTTCACTGTAAAAAAACACCGAGCAAGGGCTGGGAGCGTGGCCTCCAAACCCACTTTGGTTTGATAAACTCATTCCAGAGTGGTTGCAGCTAGGAGACATTGCCCCTAATTCCCCACAAAACCAGAGTGCTCAGCAGGGCGGCCCCAGGTCAGCAGGACCATGACCCAGAGACATCCTGTACCCCACAGAGGGGACATCACGTCACACAGAGCCCTGTCCTCATGGCAGGAGAGGATGTTACAGTGTTGTAACTGTGACTCTGCAAGAGCTAAAGCCCATGCATTGAATTAGATGATACTTAAGCATGGACTTAAGTGCCTCGCTGCATCAGGGACTAAATTGCTTGGAATAAGGGAAGATGACTTGCAACAGAGAGGCCACAGTACAGCAGATTAAGCCTGCCTTTAAAAGTTAGAGTTATGGAATTAAATCAGCATCAGAGTTGGCACTAAAGTAAACCTGCAGTAGGACGAGGTGTGGTGGAAGCACTTTTTGTTGCTCCTTGCTGTGAGTTTCAGAAAAGCTGCAATATGGTCCTACCAGAAAGATGCTATTGCTTCAGAAAAGAACAACGGCGTTGCTGGTATCTTACAGAGCATCTTGAGGGAAAAGAGGAAAACATCCCCAAACTGATGTACAAGCCTATCAGCTCAGGTCCTGCAAGTGACGTGGGTTCATTTCTCCCACAGTTAAGCTGTGCAGTACGTTAGGCAGGGAGCAGCAGGGGCTGTGCACCGTGGGAAGCTGCAGGGAAATCCTTAACCTGCGTGGTCTGCATGCAGAGCTATGCGTGTGCTGGAACTTTGAAATCTGGGCTTGTTTGAAGCTGAAACTTGAAAGCAAACCTCCAGGGAGGAAGAAATGTGAACCTTTTTTTTTTTTTTAACCCCTGGAAACTAAGAGCACTTTCTGCTTACAGTTTCACATAAATTCAAGCAGATGGGCAAGTGTCTGAAAAGTCTCTTGACTAAGCATCAGTTCAAGTTTTCAGGTCTGCTCCTGCACCTGAATACAGGAGCATGACTGGAGCTGTGCCTTCCCTTTGTGGCTCTGGACTCAAACTAAAGCAAGGGCTGGGTGAGAGGATCCTCAGCAGGAGCTGTTCCTGTGGTGGCTAGAGGAGCATTCCTGCAGCAGGCAAAAGCCCTGGCTGGTGGTACTGAAGGTGTGACAGGGCCAGGTCTGCAGCACCGTGATCTCCAGGTACCAAACAGCCTCATCCCAGCACCCTTTCGCCATTGCTAATGTTTGTAGAAATGTCTTAAAGTTTTCCCATGCAGAATTTGGGCTGAAACACTCCAGAATGTCCCATCCTGTAGCATTTGGGCTTCTTCCAGCTATCCTGCAGTGTGTAGGACACTGCAGCCAGCTTTAGGAGGGAGATCCTGAAGCCCCTGTCAGCATGTAGTCATGGTGTGAGTAGAGTGCAGCTTTACAGCCTCTCTCTTTGTAACAGTTCCTGGCTGGAATGGGCCACAGAGGGCACCGACACTCTGTTTTTGGAGTGCCAAAGATCAGCCATAGGCTGGTGGTCTCCCAAAGCAAGCTTAGCACAGCCAGGGATGCATGAGGGGTTCCAGTCGGTACCTGCTGTGCTCATTCATGCAAAACCCATCAGCAGGGCTCTGTATGGACTAGAGAGTGTCCAGCCTGTGTTGCAGTGAGCACTCATGGACAGCACAGACCACCATGGACCCCAACCCCATCACCAGGGTCAGCAGTGGGCACTGGTGGTGAGCTAGGATGCGAATTACAAAGCAGGTCCTATTTTAGGATACGAGCTGCACAAGCCAGCAGGACCTTGTTACCTGGAAACCTCTATGCTGTGATCCAAGTTGCTAATCAGCTTGCCTGGCAAAGCTCAGATGCCTTCTAAGAAATGCATTCATTTTCAGAACCCAGCGCTGAAGCCAAGGTCACATCTCTGACGCACCCAGACAGTACAGTGTGTTGTGACAGTCCTTTAAAGAATGATTAAACAAACGTAATAGGCAGGCACGGGTACCGAGGTCCCATCTGTCTGAGGAAGAGTCAGAAGTTAATTTAAGTGACTCCTCCAACATATCGCCTAATTCCAGTGGCAGCAGAGCTAATTAAGATGGAGCTGGCCCAGGAGCGTGGTGCTGTGTCAGTGGTATGGAGCAAACACTGTCACAGAGGCACCAGCAAATCACAGCCACCCGAACGAGCCAGTAGGCACCGGGCATCCAGCGCCAGAGGAACTGCTCAGCAACATCATTAACTGGATATCTTGGTCCCATTGATAACTTCATGAATATTTCATACTCCTTTCCCACCAATCTGTACTGACAATTTGTGACACAGGACTAGCTGGAGTAAAAAGCTCTTAATATGCAGTTGTTGGAGCTGTAAATTTATCGTCAGATGTTATTTTCTTAAGAATACTCTTCCAAGACCCTGACCAGCTACTCAGTGACTCAAATGAGCTCCAAAGGCCAAAGAGCAAGCGGAGCACTTCTCTAATGAGTGTTTTAATGGTTGTGAAACATAGAGCAAGTCAGCAGTGTGGGTCTGCAGCCCTTGTTAGGGAATGTGAAATTAGCAGATCCCTGAGGATGGCAGCGCCAGCTCGAAGGGGTCATGCTTGGAGAGCAGATGCACCAGTGGCTTCTTTTTGCCTGGTGGGAATGAGTGACTTGGTGCAAAATTTGCTTGCTTTTGTAGAAGGGTGATATGAGTGAGGTTGTGTGTTTGTGTGCCAGGTTTGGGGTTGTTTTCTTTTGTTTTCTTACTGTCTAGTTCACTTAAACTCTGCTTTTAAAACCAGCTCATGTGGGGAGGGTGAGGGATGTCAGGCAGGGAAGCTGGGGCTCTGCTACTGTCATCACTATCTCAGCAGTGAAGCTGCCAAGGAGGTTTCTGTAGCCTCTCCCAGGAAAACCAGCCATGGAAGGGTGAAGGATTTGAGGTACTTCATCCAGGGACAGCTGTGGGCACCTTTTCTCACCAGCCTCAGCTGAATAAGCAAGTGAAGCCTGGGTGTTTTCCTGCAACTCCCAGCAAAAGTGAAGCAAAGTCTGTTCTGTATGGATACAACATGTCAGAAGACCCTGGAACAGTAAGGAGCAGTGGAAGTTGATCTGTGCTGCTGCAGGTAGAGCAGAAGCCACGGCAATGGTAAAGCAGATTCTGCTTGTGGGGGAAAAGCTGATAACTCGCTGGGAGAACTTGCTGTGACTCCGTAGAGGAGAGTGTCAGGCTCGCCAAAGGCTTGCTCCATGTTCAGTGCCTGGATGGGCTGGGAGCCAGCACGGTTAAGGTACCTGCCAGTGATGCAGATGCCCGGGACAGCCACGGGATGGTGGCTGGGGTGACAGGGAGCCCCGGTGACACAGTAGCCCCCCTGCCTGCAGGTGTGACTCAGGGCCCGCAGCCACCAGCTGCGCCTGTCGGGATGCTCTGGCTGCACTCCCTGCGTCCTGTGAACCAACACTCCCGCGGCGGCACAGCCCGGCTGCCCGGGAGTGAGTAATGGCAGAGGTTTTCTCTTCCTTTCCTCTGTTTTCATAAGTTGAACATGAGCTTTGAAGAAGCTGCGCCTCATCCCCTGGCTCCCCGCCAGCCGTGGCTCCCTGGGGCTGCTGCTGCTGCGGGCAGCATCAGGAATCTCCTCTGGATATGCAGGACTGTGCCTGCCCAGAGAAACGCCAAAGCCACAGGACCCGAGACCCACAGGAGCACAGGATGGGCGATTTCTACCAGTGATGGGTTTTAGTTAGTTGTCCCTGTCCCAGCTCTGATCACTGGCTGTGCCTGCGCCAGACAGGCTTCAAGTCTGGCAGTCACATGGAAAAAAACCCATAACCTTTTAGTAGAGAAGAAGGAATTGCAGCTTCAAATTGAAAGCAAGCTATATGTTTACATAAACCTTTTGTTTTTAAACCAAGGCTGTGATTCAAGGGGAGGGCCTGGATTAGCGGGAATGAAAGCGGATCCTTTCCTGTCTTGTCTGAGCTCCTGGGTTCATCCACCCGGTAAACACGCCGCAGGAGGCTGGCACGTCCCACGCTCACACCTCTTGCAGCCAGCAGTGGAACAAATGGCAGTGATCTCAGCCTCATTGAGGACAGCTCCGGAAGGGAGCTGTCCCCTCTTTTTCCATCATTGGATTTACACGTGGAGCAAAGGGGCTGAGAGCAGAAAGGACATGCATGGAGTGAGGAGCTCCAAGAGCCCTTGGGGCAAGTTCATGTGGCCATGACTTTGTTGGCTTCAATGCTCTTTGTCTGTAGTCTTTGCACTGCTGTCTTCAGCAATTTAGGGGCTCAGACGTTGTGTTGTTTTTTCCAGCACACAAAATGGGTTACTAAGGAACACAGAGATAAAAACCACAACAGCAGTGTTCTGCATCATTGTTTCCCTGTGTGCCTACATCAAAATTTCTCTGCAGAGGAGCTGGTGCTCCTCAGGCTTGGCATGGAGCTGGCAAGGGGCTGGCAGGAGCGGGTGGCAGGGAGGATGTGGATGAGCAGTCAGAAAGTCCTGCGGTGGTGGAGGCAGGGCGTGTTGAATGGGTGATCTAGATTTAGAGAAGAGGCAGGAGCAATCTGTCAGAAATCAGCTGTCAGGGAGGGTCTGCCGGGGCCTGATCCTGCTCTGGGGCAGGGCACTGGCTGCCTGGGCTCCGCAGGTCCCTTGCAGCCCTGCAGCTCCGTGTTGCTGCTCCGTGAGCGGTGTTGACAGTCCCATATGGCAGCGGGCACAGCCGTCACCCCGCGCTCCGTCAGCGCAGCCCTTTGGCCGCAGCGGCAGCACCTGGCAGGTCCCTCAGCCTGAGCTCCTCTCAGCAACGTCCTGCTACCCCCTGCACTCAGACAGACCTTCCTCTGACCTTCTTCAACCTTCCCTGACCTCCATCAGCACAGCTGGGAAACTGAATTCCCACACATGGTGTATTCCCAGGGAGCTGCCCTGTGCTCACACTTGCTTCCACTGTCAGGTTTGGAGGTTTGGCTGAACCATAGATTTGCATTTTTAAACAAAACTGCCCAGGGTTGTGTCCTTGCATGTTGGGGACCTGTGGGGGTCCCTGTGGGCTGCCTTCGTGTGTGGAGGGTAAGCAGCTCCCAGCCAGGCACAGGACCAAAGAGATGGTATCCAACCAAGCATTACCCAAAGAGACACTGAGGTGCAATCTTGGGACATGGCTGGCAGGACATCTTCACTTTTAAGGCAGATTTGGACTGTCTGGACTGGCATGTACTTTGCCTCTCTGTACAATGCAATCAATTCAAAATTTGTTGCATGTTTGGGCAGCACTTAATCAAAAGGGTCAGATGTTATTAGTATATAATTTACTTCTTCTCAGTTAACTTTCAAGCAACACACCAAGAATGATTAATTCTACATCTCTCTGTCACCTCTGCAACTGGAGCAGCAGCAGATTGCCACAGATATTGCAAGTAGTTTCCTATGTTTTATTCAGTTGAGTTCATTTTTATCTCTTTAATCATAAAAATATAAAAACAGGATAATATCACCACTGGTAATTATGTAACAAGCCACTGGACATGAAAGAGCACATTTAAAGTTGTGGTATAAGCAAAGGATATTTTGGGGGTTTTAACAACCTTGAGTATTGAAGCTGAGAGAGTGAAACAAATGTATGGGGTTACAATGCATTTAAGATACAGGAGGGAAATAATAAATCAGCGGAATAGTTGTAAGGAAATTGAAAATTGTGGAGAGAGAGTAACAAAACTACATGGAGATTGAAGGACTTATGTCTGTTGCTAAGAATGGTAATGAGAATATGCAATTTGAATAGGTCTAAACTGCCCTTGAAATATCATTATAACTTATTTGAAAAGACATTTACTATTTGTATGGTTTTCCCAAGTGCAATATATTTCCTTGCAACTTTGTTCATTGAAAGCCTCAGAAATATGCCTGAAATAAACCCATATTGGGGTTGAAAACAACAGAATGTTCCAGGAAATCAAATCAAAAGCATTTTTTAATCGGTAGGGCTTCCACAAGAAAAGTATCACAGCGTAGAGACGCAGCAGCAGGATCCAGGTTAATTCTCTTTTCTTCTTTTTCCTCCTATAAATAAATGACCAAAGAGAGTGAGGAGCGCTGTTTGCTTTACAGAGCGAACCATGGCAGCAGTGCTCTGCTGAACATCAAAGTGCTGAGTATTCATTCCATTAGTGCTGCCTATTTCTCCCTCTGTCCCAGTTAGCTGTGTCCATCCAGTGCCTGGACACATGGACTGCTGTACCTGCTGCCACTGCCCATGGTGGGTGTCAGCAGGACATTGGGAATGCCAAGGAGGCAGTGAGGAAATCAAACAGACAAAGGGATTTAGAACTCAGTGCAAGGGTTATCAAAGTCACTGGGAACCACCCCACAGCCTTTGCAAAGACCCCTTCCCCATAACCACTCTGAGCCACTGCAACAGGCATTACTTAATAACTTTCAGCAGAGAAACAGGAGAAATTTTCTTTGAAATTTTCTTTGAAAGTATGTGCCAATCTCCCAAATACTATTTCCAGCAAAAAGGCCACTTAACAGCTGCTACCACTGCAGACAGAAGAGAAAAGTGAAGTGTTCCTCACCTCTCAACGCCACAGTGCAATGAGTGCTGGTAAGTGGCTCTGAAATATGGGCTCTGGGTTGCTCCAGTTGCATTTTGATAAACTTTGAACTGATGTTGTAAGCAGTTCCAGACAGGGATAGCTTAGACATTGTTGCAAGTTACCCACAAGAAAGTGGTAGAGTTTATTTTAAAAGGTTGCTGCAAGCAGCAGTTTAGTAAGGAGAACTTAACTAGAAGGCTTCAGGGTTTTTAATGCAGCCTCTCCAGCCAGGTCCTGTAAGGACTGGAACTGTATGGGAAGATGTTGCCTCTTCCAAAGAACCATAGGATCCTTCAGCTTGGAAAAGACCTCTAAGATCCTTGAGTCCAACTGTTACCCCAGCAGCGCTGTGGTCACCAGTAAACCTAGTCCCTCAGTGTCACATCTGCACACCTTCTACATCCTTCCAGGGATGGTGACTCCACCACTGCCCTGTGCAACCTGTTCCAACAACTTTCAGTGAAGAATTTTTTCCTATAGAAGGCACAGGTTGCTTCTTTTTAACAACTATTCCTCTTCATGGCAAAGTCCACAGTTTTATCTGGCTGTGAAGAGGCAGAGGAACAGAAAAGGAAGTAGAAATAAGGTCAAACAGAAAGAGACATATTTGCTGCCATCATAGCAAGCAGGTTGGGTTTTTTTCCTTTCTTGAAGATTCAATACACATAAGTCAGGAAAATCAAACTTACAGTTCCCCCAGTAGCCATAACTCTGTTCCTGGCAGAGAAGGAGCAAGACATAAATATAACCTCATACCCAGTAGCACGTGTGACATATGTGCAAGCAGGTGAGTTATGGGTGCTGCGGGAACCGTGATTTTGATTGTCTTGACTTCAGAGTTTGAATCCTCAAGTCCAGTGTTTTGGGGAGTTGAGTTCTTTCCCTTTTCCTCCTCATGGTTATAAAATGTATTACAGCCCTTGCTTTACGTTGTTCCGGCACGGCAATTTGGATCCTGCAAGTTGCTGAGAACTTTGTTTTTCATTAGAATCACAGAAACATAGAATGGTTTGGGTTGGAATGGACCTTAAAGCTCCTCTAGTTCCAACCCCCCTACCATGGGCAGGGACACCTTCCACTAGACCAGGTTGCTCCAAGCTTCATCATCTTACTGGGAAAGGTAATAAGAGGAGAACGAAATCCAGGGAAGAGGCGGTTCAGTGGTTGGAAATTTTGCAGACCCATGGTATATAAGTGGTAATGCTGACCATGCCACGGGTGTATATGTGTGAAGGCAAACACGAATCTAAATGCCTCAATCATTTCTTTCACTGTTGTTCAGATTGCCAGAGGTTCTCCTGTGGATAGGTACATATATTCTGATTGTAGAGGTAAATCCCAAGCTGATACTGCATCTAAGGAGACATCTGTGTTTCCCTAGGAGGCCAAAGCCTTTTTGAGTGTTTTTATGTTTCCAGGACTGCTTCAAACATCTTCCTCCCGCAAATTCACTTGGCTAGCGTCAAGTGGGGGTTACAGAACTTTGTGTTAATGTGTGTTTTGAAAAAAAATTTCCACTGAAGCTGAGAGGACTTTAGTAGAATTCACCCCCAAGCGGGCCCGTGTTTCAGATCCACACGTGTAAGTTCATTGAGCAGAGATAGGTTCAGATAAGCTCTTAAAGGCTCTGTAGATTTGCAAGCAGAGTTTGTAAACTTGAGCTTGTGCCATATCACCATGTTAAAAATACATCCAAACAGGCAGGTCATCCTCTATATAATTCTGTCCGGCTGCAAATCTTCACTCCAGGAATATTTAACCTTTCCAGGCTTACTGGAGACTTATGTAAGAAGGAATAATGTGGCATAAATATGCTACATCTGACTTTTTCTTGCAACATTTTGTGCAAATTTAACATGCACGTCAGGTGTCAGGGTAGCTGTTGGAAATCTGTAACGCTGACAGTATTTGGTAATAAAATAATAATCGCTGCGTGTATCTCTGATGGAAAGAGATTCACATCCTTTTGAATCCCTAATTGTGTGCCACACTACATTAGAGACAGATAGTTCATTGTCTCCACCTTTCAGAGATGGGAAATTCAGAGCAACACGCAAGATGTTCCAGAAATAAGCTGGTTTAATGAAGCAGCAAATTAGACCCTTCTATCTCTTTATTTAACATGTAGTCCCTTGAATTTATCAGAGTTCATTATGCAGGTACAAAATGGAAAAGAAGCTGCAAAATTCATTTGTGATTAGAGCTAATGATTTTGAAAATGGCTTTTTATATTTTCCTAGATAACAGCTAATATTTATGATTCAATTTATGTCACGTCTGCTCTAATGAAATGATATTCCCTGCTTTCCCTTGTTTCTGTTGTTTATGGTTTGGATTTTGTGAAAGGAAGAATCATAAAGATGCTATATGTTTCTTGCCAACTGCAGTGCCTTTGACATGGCTTCTGATAGCTTACTCCTGTGACTCATGTCAGAAGAATGGTTTTAAAATTTCCTTCCCAATTTATTCCTTCTATACCATTTGACAGATAATGAACCCAAGTAAATGCACTGAAGATTTTTTTCTCCCCATAATTTCAATTTCAGACGTGGAGTGAATAATGGACTCAAGGCTGTAAAGTTAAAGGAAGAAAAAAAACCATTTAAACAGCAAAATAAAAACATTCAGAGTTCCTGCCTCTTTCCAAGCTCTGCTCCTCATCCTGCTCCTGGCAGGTGAGTGGGGGGAAACTGAGGGAGGTTTACATCCACCCTGCTGCACATCCCAGCACATCCCTGAGGGCACTCATCCTGCTCAGGGCTGAAATGAGGGGATTGGGGGATGGCAACATAAATTTTGCTGTTATTCATCAAATCTTACCACATGCTGGGGTACAGGAGCCAGTGCTGGGCACTCAGCTGCACCTGAAGGTGGAATGGGGACCTCTTGTGAAACCCTTCTGGGCGCAAAGAGCTTTAACAGTTCTCCTGATTTTGCCAGCTTTTTCTTTGGTACTATCACAGCTTCCTGAAGGAGAGTTTGTTTTGTGGTATGAGCTTGATAAAGTGCTTTCAAAATGCTTCATAATATTTAGAGTTAAGATGTGGGTTGGAGCTAGATGAATCTTTAAGGTCCCTTCCAAACCAAGCCTTTCTGTGATTCTAAGAAACGTAATGTCAGCCTGATAGTTCACTTACCCGTGCAACAGCAGGGAAATGCTTTGTTTAATATTTGCAAATGTTATTAATAGGTAATGATCCTTATTCCTGAATACCAGACATGGAATCACCATTTCTGACGTAGGATGTTAAGCGAGCTGCTTGTGTTACTTTTGGGAAGGATCTCCTGAATCATTGTTTATACTGACTGTTACTTTGCTCTGCTCTTTCTTTCCAGCCTCCCTCTTGTTGCAGCGTTTCTTCTCTTTCTTCTTCATGTGGTGAAATCCAAGTATGAATGGGAGAAGTTCATTCGTAATGTGGCCAGCCCTGTGGTGCCAAGACAAGAAAGTTTGTGGTTATTATTTCCTCCTATGGGGAGTTTGTGGATGACCATCTGAGCTTTGAGAGAAACAGTTTCTTTGGCAGACCACATGCAATCTCTAGGCAACTGAGCCCAAAATGTCCCCAAGGTAATGCTGTTAGACCAGCAGTGCCCTGGGTCAGACAGCCACTCCATCCCTGAGAGAGAAGGGATTACAGCATTTATTCCACAGGATCTTCCTTGTCTGGGTTTCTGATGAACTCAGAGGTCTTGTGCTTTTTTGCTTCTAATTCTCTTTGCCCACAGGACTCACGGGGTTCCCATACCTGATGTGACCAAGTGACCTTGCTTGTAAGTTTGTTAAATACATGACCAGGAATTAGCTGCAGCAATATCCCCACAGAGCTCAAGCACTGAAAGAAAAAACTCATTATTCAATACCTTATTTCATGCTTTGGAAACAGCAGCAACAACCTTAGCACTTCCTACTTTTACAGCCTTGCGGTTTCCATGATTCTTTTCAACTCATAATGAGATTTAGTGTTGGGGAGAGATGGTTGTGCCAGAAAAACCAAGGTGGGATGGTTTTGCTCAAAAAAACCTATTGAAGTTTGTAGGAAAGCTCAATTTCAGTGTGGAAGAACAAAGCTAACACCACCTTTGTGAACGTCTTTGGCGTTGTCTCCCGACTCCTGCTACGTCAGGAATATGTTTGTGGAAAGTCTGCGAGGTCTCACTGAGCGAACTTGTCAGAGATTCGCTCCATGCCAAAAGAAACATCGTCCCATGGATGCTGGGTCAGTGAATGGATTAGGTCAGGCTGGAGACGTCGGGAACACGCAGCGATGCTCCGTCCCTGCGTCACTGGGCAGCAGCTTGTCGCTGCTGCCAACAAGCTGACAAAGAGGAGAGGCTTCTTTCAGCGTGATCAGTATCACATTGCAAAGTGAAAAGGAAAAAAAACCCTCTGTGGCTGAGCACCTCCTGCAGTAGATTGAATCTGAAGGCAGGAGTGCAGTAAAAGTATGTTTTCTGCTAATAAACTGAGCAGAAGTGACAGGGAAGTCAGTGCAACACGGAACATGCATCTTACTTTTTGCCATTTTCCTGATGATCTTGTCTTACCCAGGGCGTTTTGCAGACAAGTGCAGTTATCTCTTATTCTTGGTAAGGATGCAACGGGAAAAACAAACACTTGAAGGTTTACAGGATGCTGTAAAGCTGTACTAACTCACAGATTTTGCAGCTATGCAGAACTATAAGAGTAATAAATCTACTAATTCATCATACAGCAATATTAAAATTACCTATTTCAGATTTTTGTATAAATTTTTTTAATATCCAGAGGGCTGAAAATGTGGATAAATTTCTCGAAGTTATGACTAAATACCACATCAGGAAGGGGCAGTATGTGGTTTGAGGTGCAGAGATGTGCATGTACCACACCCAGTGTGCAGCATCCCACAGCCCAGCCCCTGCTCCTGCCTGTATGTGACCCAGTCCCAAAGGAGCAGCTCTTCCTGCTGCAGTCCTGCAGAAGGACCAGCACCCTCAATACCTGATCTCTGCTACTTATCCAGCTGGACCACCTCACTTGCTACCCTCAGTGGAGAGGCACTAGCCATGGGGATGGAGACCATGGAGTGGAAGAATACAGCAGCAGAAGCAGTGGTTCAATGCTCTCCCTTTAATTTAGCTGCTTTGACCACAATTAAAACACCACAAGGGCCAAAGTGGGAGCACACAAACATCTCGGGATTGCTCACTCCTGGTGCTGAGCCATGGAGTGGTGTGTAGGCTCAGGATGGCTGCTGTCCCTCCTCCTGCCTCAGCAAGCCGAGCTGTGGTCAGGATTTCAGAGCCCCTGACTATCTCATCAGCCCTGGAGCCAGCCCTGCTCCAGGCTGGAGCTGGCCAGGCTGTGCTGAGCACGAGCACCTTCACATCACGCAAGAGCCAGCCTGTGCAGCCTCACAGGAGCCACCATCACAGCTCAGCCATGCGCCCTAAAATGATTAATTTCCATATCAACAAGGCCCTGATGAATACACTCAGGGCTCTAATCTTAATGAATCGCATAAAATGTTATGCCCTTTGGAAAGGCAAATACAACCCCAGTGATTATGAGCTGCTTTAGTTTCTGCCTTGATGTCCAGCTCTGCCTTTTGGGTTTGCTGTCTCTACACTCAAGTTTTGTGAGCACACCTTTGCGTTTGGATCATCACGGAGCTCTGACACTGAGGTCATCCCCGTGCCTGGTGCACCAGCGTGTGTCTGGAGGTGTAGGAGCAGATGCTGGAGGTACAAAGCAGAGATGGTAATTACTCACTTCCTAATCGAGCATCTGACCCAAACTCTGTGCTGCCGTGAGAGTAAACCCAAAGTGAAGGAACACCGGAGCCAGGGAATAAGCCCCACTTCCTTTGGAGGTGTGGGTGGGCAGCGGCCTGCCAGGGAAGCTGGACCAGCCTGGGGGACCCAGGGTGTTGAGCAAAGAGCTGTGGTGTGGCCAGGCATGCAAAGGGCTGGAGCAGCTGCGGGGGCGGCCCCGCTCTCCCTGCGGGACCTCCATGGCATAGCCCAGCCTTTGAAGCTGCAGCAGTCAGGGTTGATGCTGGGGAAAAGAACTGAGGATTTGGTTTGTTCTTTTTCAAAGGCTTTATTCCTCTGACAGCTGAGCGGGAGTCAAACCCGACTGTTCGTTGAATCCAGCCCTTTTATTTTTCTCTCTTTAAGTTCTGAGTTTGCACTTTACATATACAGTCATGGCAGACTTAAGCTTGACTGTCAGAATAAAAGCCTTTTCTTTTCATATTGCTTTCTCTCCACAGTTCAAAACACCTCCAACCCAAGTGATGTCAGCTTCAAAGGCTTCCCCGCACTGCACCCAGGGCTTTCTCCTGCTGCAGCCTATTTTGGGGTCTCTTGATGGCCTGGGGATCTGAGGGCAATCTGTGGGGCTCCAGCTGTTTAAATGAGAGCTGTCAGGATGCAGCAGAGAGTGAGGTGGTAGATACCAGCCAGGTTCAGTAACTCCCAGTGTGTTGGGACCTGCAGTGGGGATGCCAAGGTGAAGGGAGCTGTGTTTCTTATGCAGGGGGATCTCTCTGTCCCACCACTCAGACAGTCAGGAAGAATTTGTCCTTGTACAGAAAAACCTCAAGAGCTTCTCCAGCTAATGTTGGATTAGAGGAAGAAGCATAAACAACCATAGCCCTTCCCAGGCCAAAGGAAAGCCACAGGTCCCAGGAGATGAGGAGTTAATTCCTGGATGCTTCTGGTTGAACTCAAGTTAGGATTTGTCTGTGGCAAAGTTTGCTCTTTCATCTACATTCTGGGCAGCTTTTCTGGTAGAGGAAGTTGTTTAAGATGCCGATAAAGATGATAATGTACAGAGGGATTTCTTTAAGTTCCTGATTTATTGAAACCACACACTTTCCTTTATTTTCCCCTCAGTTTGTGTTTAATATTAAGCAACCGGGACTATTCAGTTGGAGAAAACTACATGCATGGTTGAATATTGCTCCATTTCACCTTATTTTCAACAGAATATCCTGTTTATGCTGCTAAGAAAAAGTAAGATCCATGTCCATGAAAATTGTACCTGCTTTTTTAAAAACCCATGCAGATTTCTGGCCATGTCACCCCAAGCTGTAACCAGGAAATGCAGAACAAGGAGCAAACACGGGGGAGTTTCAGCTAATAGTGTTCATTCCCAGAGGAGAAGGAAACAGCAGGAAAAGGTCAGCATAGACTAACAGTAATGTGGTTTTTTTCCAATGGAAGATACACTCCTCTCTCTTTTCTCCCAGGCAATTAGTGTAATGACAGAAACTAGCCATTTAGCAGACTTCTAACTGAGCACTATCAGCACCGGCTATGAGAGCTAAGGCACTTGACTCTACACCAGTCAGACACAAAGCACTTGATGCTTAAAATGTCATCTCAGACAAGATGATGAAATGAGCTGGAACCATGCCAGCTCTGACTATTAACCTTGGCAGGATGAGGCACGTAAGGACACCCTGATGGCAGATGTGAAAGGGATCTGAACAGGATAAACAGAAAAGGTTTTATTGGGGGATTTAAATATGGAAGCAATCCACTGAGAATTGATTTGTTCGTGTTCCTTACTGTGCTAGGTGATGCAAAATTAAAGGATGGCCGGTTACATCACTCGCTGGAATTTAGGGTAAACTGAAGGAAATATTTCATCATCTGGAGTGCAATTGCTCTGTCTTGCTGCAGGAAGTTGAGAAACTGGGTTTAGAAAGAGCTGGATTTAGAAAGAGCTGGAGCAGTACCTGCCTGTTCCGCTCTTGATGCTTCCAACAGGTCTGCATACAGTCAGATGTTCATGCAACCACACATTGTGGGACCTCGAGCAGATGGCTCAATGCTTCTCAGAAAAGGGACTCCTGAACCTCCAGCACTGCAGGATAATCCTGGCTGGGCAATGACTCTCATAATAAAGCCTGTTTCTTATTTATTCATGGAGATCCTACATGGAGTGATGAAGGGAGGAGCCACTTTATGAAATGGTGCTGTTCCCCAGAGACCAAGTAATGGAACTGAGATTATGCAGCCGTGTTTAACTGTTTTCTCACTGCTTCATGCTCCTGTCATGGCACTGAAGTGTATTGGTCACTGAGGAATTCCTAAATTAGATGTGCCATGATTGGAATTAATAGCAATGTTAAAGAAACAGCGCTCTGGAAAATAGGAATTAGTTCTTGGTAAGCAGCAGCCTGTTGGTTAAACCCCCTAAGCCCATGGATGTTGGCTGCAGGTCGTCTTCAGACTCAGAAGATTTTGCAGGAGGCTCTAGCTAAAGAACATGAGTGTTTTGAACATTTGGGATTATTTTTGTATTTTCAAAAAACAGTGGAGTACTGGGAAGGGATTTGCTATATAGTACTTGAAAATTCAGCCTTTAGAGGGAGAGACTGGAGACTCTTCCCAGGCAAAAAGCCAGCCCCTCTCTGGAGGCAAAACCCCACTTATGCTGATGATCCTATACACGTGTGAAAACTTGGTTTTGTGAGTCTAGTTGCTTGCAGTGTTTCCAGCAGCGTTTCATCAGCTGGTATTACCCCAGCACAGGGTTAAAATGGATCACTCGAGCTTCAGTGTATTGTCAAGGCAATAAGAAACAATGGTATGGTCTTACTCAGCCATTCCCCACAACTGTGTTGTCCTCGGGCAAAGCTGTTTTGGTGACACCCTGGTCAGAGGAGGGAGGCAACAGGAGATATTGGCTCTGGGGGGAATGGAAAATATCACTGCCACGTGTCCTTGAGCTGGCCATGCTGTTTTGGTGTAACTGGTAGAATGGGAAAATGCCCCTTGGGAACCTGGGCAGCAAAAGAAGTGGTGCAGGTCCATGGGGACATTGGCTAATGGGGCAGGTCTGTGGTGGGGAAAGATGAGCCCACCTGGGTGGGCTATGACCCAAAATCACCCAGGAAACGGAATTAAGACAATACCAGCACCCACTAAAGTGGTTTTGAGACAGCAGAGCTGCTGTTGGGCTGCGTGGTCGAGCATGGACAACCTCTGTCACATCTTTCATCTGTCACACTTTAACCACACTCCTTTTGCTGCTTCCTTTCCCTCAGCTTTGTGCCATCCTCATCCTCCTGTGCCTCCATTCCTCCCCATCTGTGGTCTGGCAACTTCTGCCCAGATAATGAGCTGTTGGGAGAATGAGACGCATCTTCCCAGCACTGGGCTGGCGGCTGAGGCAGGCAGTCAGCGCCAGCCCACACTGCTGGGGGTTTGATTTGTTTGATCTTTGCCATAAAAGGAACCAATTTGAATTCCCTGAATAATTAGCTGCCCTTTGCACTAGTGGCTCTTGAAAAGCGAGCTGGCAGAAGAACAGAGTGGAAAGTAGGAGGATGAGGTGGATAATTTGTCCTTTGTAGCAGGTCATTTTCAGGAGATGACGCTGTAGATCACGGTCTTCCCTTGAAAGCCAGGGCTTTCCTGTTGCCTCCTGCCCTGACCTGGGGCTTGTGCACCTCTCATCAGACCCAGCCAAGACACAGTTAAAGGCTTTCAGGGCTGTAGTCCTAGGCAGTGCCCTCAGTTGCATGTTCAGGACGTACCCTCTTGTCAGTTGTTTGTCAGCTGTATCCAGCTAAAAGATAAACCCAAGGTGCTGACTTCTGATGCTGAAAACTTCATTATATTTCCTGAGAATAGCCCAAATAGATCTCTAAGTTCCACATTAGCATTTTATTTTCTGCATCCTAAGAGAAAGCCCCAAACCACGCCACTACCAAGCCGGGGGTGGGGTTCTTTCTCTTGTCAAGCCAAAGTTAATTTTTAATGAGGGCATGTGAACTTAAGCACTTGCCAGTTGTCACCCCAGCTCTTGTTATACCCCAATCACAGCTGAAGGAAGTCAGGAGAATGTAATTTACTAAGTGCTTTGGGATTCTTAGAAATATAAGTCGCTAGAGAGACATTACAATTTTCTAAGTTCATCCTTAAGGGAGTAGTAAGTGAAGTTTCCGTGTTGGAGGTGGCTCTGGTGAGGGAAAGCATTTTGCAGCCATCCCCACAGGGTTGTTAATGCATGCTTTTTGCTAACATGCCGTTTCACTGGAATTTTCACCCTTTTGAGCAATCTTGCATATGGATGAAAAGAAGAAAAAGGAGCTCAGTGGTACTCGGGGCCCTGGAGGCACCTCAGATGGGCTCTGCTGGGAATACCCGCCTTCCCACGGCAGTGACAGATGAAGCAGCACAAAGTACAGGGATGAGAGGAAAGAGTCAGAAACGAGAAAAATGGGAGAGAAATTAAAATTTAAAAAACCTCACAGGGGGCCTGAAAGCCAAGGCAGATGGGTAAGTGGGTGAAATCCTCATGTAAGTGTCCTCCCTGTTTCTGCCTTGGATGTTCAGAGCATCAGGGAAGGCTGGAGAGCCATGAAGCTGCCAATCCCACATCAGCACATCCAGTGGGATGGACAGAGATGTGGTCCCAGCTGCCTCTGCTTCCCTCCCTGCAGATGACACCCTACACCCTGCCACAGAGAAGACACCTACCATACCCCAAATGAACAGGGGAATAGCTACAGCTAACACAGGCCTTGGGAGGACAGTGGGACAGAACAGAGGTGCAGAACAAGGGATTTTAGTAGAGAAATTCTGTCAATTTGCAGAACAACTGACTGTTTTTTCTAGGCATTGCCTCTTTGGATAATTCTTTCCAGACCTAGTATGCTAATAGGGGCAGGCACAACCTGTCCTGTATCCTCTCGCTGGCCACCACCACATTCCAGCCAAGGACTGGAAAAGCAAAGAAATAAAACCAAAACAGAAACTAAACTGTGTGTTAAGGGGAAAAGAACCCTGCTCCCTGCAGGCGATCTCAGGAAGCCATGTGGCACCAGTACAGTAAATAAAAACTGAACACGTGTCCTCTTCTTGGTCCCCTTGGAGACAGTGGCAAGCCAGGGATTAGCAGCATTCATAGTGCTCCTACTGGTTTCCATGATGAGGGACACAGAGGAGACTTGTGTGGTGCCTGGGGAACTGGGGGAGGCAGAACTGGAAGGGACCACAGGGACCCATGAGGGCCCTGGAAGGGAAGGAAGGTGGGCTGCTTTGTTTATTAAATATGAGCCTACAAAACCTGCTTTGGCTTTGGTCTCACCAGATCCCATCAAGGCATAGGATAAATTGCTTGTCCGTGGTGGGAGCAGACCTACAACGATGCCCTCCTGAATAACTCCTCTCTTGTGTTTGGTAGATTTCTATGGCCATGGAAGCCTTCCCATCTCCTTCCCCCATGGCCCAGTAAAAATTTTTCAGTGAAAAATGACCTCACTCTGTATGTTAGATGTGTGGAGAGAGACCCTGGCTCCACCAGACAGTCCCCTGACCACAGCTCACAGCTACTGACCCATTTTGGTGAGCAGGGGAAAGCTGTTTCCCACCAAAAGCAATCAGCAGGAAGAAAAAATTCTGAAAGAATGTTTCCCCAAAGTCCAGCTAACTGCCCAAACCAATTCTCTATCTTCTTGGCAGGAACTCTACATTTTTTAAAAGACATATCTGAAAATTACAGAAAGGCATTGAGTCTCTGCCCATCACATAAATCCACAGCTCCTTCTGAATCATTCAGAACTGTGCTGCCCTGGACTTTGCCAACGCAGTCACACATCTGCACCAAAGTCTAAATAAAATCTGTGTGCAAATCAAAGGAGTAAATTTCATGAGTAACTAGAAATCGTTAGTTTTTGTGGTATGTTTGCAGCTTTTTCTTATTCTAGCACTGTTTCCTGAGCAGACTCTGTAATATTCCACTTCAATCCCTCTAAGCTGCCGGGAGAGCATGTACTTCGCAATCAAAGTGATTCATGCAATTACATGAGCCAGTGCAGAGTAAGGGAGTGAGAATCCCTAATCTAGAACATTAGCACTTATCTGTTAAATGCTCTTTTTTAGCGTACTGCAGAACCATCATCTCATTCCTTATGTAAGGTTCTTCAGGGACTACTATGACAACAGCAGTGCTGAAAAGCAGCGTAATGAGACACCAGGAGCACTGGGAACAGATCGCTGCAACAGCAGGTCATTACAACAATTTCTTGTCTGACCCCAAAAATAACATCACTTGTGGATGCTTTTTTATTGCTGAAGTTCTTTGTCAATCTGTTTCATTTTTATTAGTGCATTCATGGGGCTGTTTCTCTTCGTACACTGATTATTGACTTGGTCTGCAATATATAACTAAGAATAGAAGTGTGGCTATTCCCAGGGGATGACAAGACTCCTGAAATCATGCCATAAACTTTACAAAGTTTGTTGATCTCTTGGAAAGAGCTTGGAGATGAGCTACCAGAACCACTTGTTGGCGACGAAAATGTTGCTGTGTAGTGAAACAGGTATTGTGGAATTTGTTTCCAGCTTATTACACATGGAAGGTGAAAATTCCTGGTATTAGAGGGCTTAATATCATATGCTGGTCCAGATCAGTGAAATCCAAACAGAAAATGAGGTTTTAAGAGTTGGAGTAGTTTGCTGAGGGAAGTTGTCTTCATTGTTGTAAGTCAGCGCTTGGTATCTCTTGAGATATGTGCTAGTTTAAAACAAAACTTATCTCTCTACATTTAGGATTCACTAATGAAATTTATGTCTCGATTTGGTAAGAATTCAGACAACAGTGCCTCTTCTAATCCCAAAATCAGCATTTGTGTTTAGACTTTTTAAAACTTAGTTTATTTGACGTCAGAAGAGGCCAGTCATGAGCATGAGGTGTGTGGATGCTGCTGCTCTCCTCACCTGCATCCCATCCTGGGGCAGAAATGCGCTGAGCTCTCAGACAATGCTACAAGTTCCCGCAAGCAGCAGCCCCATGGACATCTCCAAAGGCAATTCTGCGTGTGAGAATTGCGTCTCACAGCCTGAACTGCCTCTCATGTTCTCCACATTACGCAAACCACTGTTCATGTGATCCAGCATCACACCGGGGGTGCCCAGACTTGCTAAGCCACTCACACCTCGGATCCCAGTTGGCTTTTACAGTCTCAGTGAGAGCTGCAGGTATGAAGCCTCCATTTCTCTGCCAGGCTGCTGCTGGTAACCTGAGAAGGCACTGGCCAGCTCCAGCCACATCAGAGAGGGAGGCAGGAAACTTAGAAGTCATTTACAAAAATATTTGCAACTCAAAAAACATAAATAGTGGTTGCATAAATGCTGGGGACACAAATTAATGTCAGCAGAAATGGTCTCTTCTGCCTCATGTACAATCCCTAAGAGAGAGAGAGCAAATGACTGAGAAGGGTCTTGGCTGGCTGGCTGTGAAGCCTCCACTTCACCAAACATTAATTATTGACCTAAAGCAGAAATGTTGAGTGAAAGAAGGACTGCATCCCAGTTCAGGGTACAGCTTAGAAATTTATTCTTGAATTACTTGTGTGTTCGAGTTATTTCAGGCACTACAGGCAACTGATTTGACGTCTTTCATACCTTGGGAGAACATCACATCTAGACTATACATTTTTATATATATCTTACATAAATAAATACATTCTTCCTCCATGAGTCAGCAAACTTTCCCCATTTTGCTGAATCAAGACCATTGTTGGATATACAGTGTGAAAGATTAAACAAATTAGATACTGTCGTTATTCAGAGAGTTTTTAGGGCAAAAAGATAATTCTCCTGTCTCACATTACATGCTTTTTCTCATTTCTTTTATGAGAAAATTATCTTTTTAGATAGAGGATGTATTCACATTCTCAGTCTTCAAAATTCTGTAAACTCTGTAGTGCTTTATCACTTGAACAGGCCAAATAATTATTTTAATGCCTACTCCTAGATAGTGTTCAGTAGAATTGAGGCTTTAAGAAGAACCAGAGAGACCCACCAACTGCACTGAAAGCTAAAAACAGGTATTTCACTCCAGATTCTTAAAGCAGCTCGGGGCTTTTGTATAATCATTGTCATACTGTGTCAAGTCTAAAATATTGTGATTAATTCAGGGTGATGTTTCCTAATTCTGATATTAGAATTTTTATGGTGGAAGATGTTTACTGGATTTGTGAAGGCGATCTGAAAATGGGACTTTTGGAGTTCCCTCTTGGGAAAAAGCCAAACCCTTCCCAAGCACAGCCAGAGCTGGAGCTCCACTGCAGCTTTGCCCACAGGTGGTTACACTGGATCCTCCTGCTGGGTGCTCCCATATGGAAGGAAAAATGTTCTTCTGGGGTAGATTCCTTTATACCAGGGCAGTATCAGGGGTGTCAGTGGACAAGTATTTGTGTGGAGGATTGGGGACGGTACACTGTGCTTATTGTGATAAAGCAAAAGAGGCTGGAGAGTTGTTTCTGCCCTGTGCTGACCCCAGGTGCCCTACAGGGTGCTCTTGGTCCTGTACCAGCAAAGACTGAAAGGATACAGAGAGAAATGTCACATGTTTCAGAATGAATTTGTTCAGTAAAAACCCAACTACGCAAAAACCCTTTTAAACGAAGAAAAGTAATATGAAGCTACTCTTCAAAGTGGATCGAAGAAATAAAAGAACTTCTGAAACTGTGGTGCATTCACGAGATGGGCAATGTGAAGATTTACATTTAAGACATGTTGTGGATTTTTACTGCTTTTGCAGTAAACCAATTGTAATGA
Source organism: Corvus cornix cornix (assembly GCF_000738735.6). Lineage (NCBI taxonomy): Eukaryota > Metazoa > Chordata > Aves > Passeriformes > Corvidae > Corvus > Corvus cornix. The sequence continues at coordinate 17,101,746 of NC_046342.1, read as the reverse complement.
CACTGAAATTCAGAAAGTCCTCTCCTCAACTTTCACCTTTTCTTTAAGAACAGGAATGATATAATCGGAATTGATTAATATTTCATTACAATTTTGTAATCATGCAAAGGCCATATAGAAGTGCAAGGTCTCTTCTGATAGCAAACCAGTTTTAGCACAAGTTGGTAGTAAGACTGTACACATTAGGGTGGCTTCTATTAAGTCTATAGCATCCCCATTGTAATGTATAATGCTGCCCTTCCAGGCTCAGGACTGACAACCTTTCATAAATGATACTTTTTATGTCAAATGGTTTTTACAAGAAATGACTGAGTCGACACAAACCTGCACAAAATTCTTCTCTTCCCCCTTATTATTTCTCCTCAATTTTACAGTGTTTTTAGAAGATCAGGAGGTTTAGAACTGAAAGTGATGATTTGTTTTTAAAAGTTCTGGGCACCTGGAGATTGTGCAAATAATCATTCCTGGCTTCCATTTATTTTTAATTTCTAGGATGCAAATAAAATTTAAAACAAGCTAATCCCTTCACCTGATTTAAACTGCCGATGCTTCAGGCAGCAACATGAGTTTACAACAGCTAAGGATACATCCCAGTTATTTTTAATCCTCTCACATCAAAATTGGCTTATCCCAATTTGCTTTTAAAGCATCCTCGGAGTAAGGCTCTATTTACTCAGCCCATATTTGTCTTGGGAGCACTTGTATGAAATAACCGTAAGCACCCAAAAAGGCCACGTTTGTAATGAAAACACCTCCAGACAGACTGACCCCCTGAGGGGAGGCCACTAAGGAATCGATTCGACAGCTTCTGACCGGGACTGAACCGAGCGGGAGCGTGCGAGACACTCGGTGTGTTACTGCTCCCCTGCAGCTGCGCTCAGACTCGCCTCAGTCAATGAGGGAGACTGGCTGAGGCCTCAGGGAAATGTGGGCTCTGCAAAGGCTCAGCCTTCCCAGTTGGAGCAAAAATATAAATTGAAAAATCTGTGGGGGAAAGGGACCTACGTGTGAGAGCGGGACACGCTGGAGGAGGGGAGCAGCACAAAGGGCCCAGAGAGATGGAAGTGGGAACAGAGAGGCAGGAAAAGGGACAAAAAGGGAGTTAGGAGGGAGAAGAAAGGGAAAGAGAAGCATAAAGAGCTGGAAAAGTAAGGAAAATAGAGAAGGAAAACAGTGAGAGAAGCAGGGAAGGAAACACTGCTTATGTTTTAGTGATTGAACTGGGCTCTGATGCTCTTCACAGGGGACGGAGGTGCCCAAAGGTACCACCGTTAGTGGTTACATCTTGGTTTGTGCTAAATTTCAGTGGTGTGCATGTAGAAACAGGAGCTCACTGAGACCATGAGACCATTAGTGCTGGAAGGAGCCAGCGGTGTACTGGGTCTGAAATGGGGCTCCCTGCTCCCGGTGCTCCTTCTTCTCACCATCTTCCCATGGATCTTTGGTGGGAGCCAGCCCTGCTGAAGAAGAGAGCTGTTTTCCTCTTGTGCCCCTGGGTGCCGTGGGAGCCAGGAGGGCTCAGGCCGGGGCAGGAACTGCCTGTGGCAAGGAGGGGAGAACCACAGGAGAACATGAATTCAAAGGGGTTCTGGGCTTCCAGCAGGAACAGGGATTGGTCCAATTCTTACTGGGACTGTGGGGCATGTTTGCTTTGATGTTGCTCTGCCCCAGACAAAATGAGGCGTAACCTCTGTGTCCCCCCACAGCCATGTCCACAGCTCTGCCATCTGTCAGCAGAGGTTGGATTGGGAGCTGCAGGTGGTGTCTGTTCCAGGGGCAACATCAGACCTGGGTCTGCTGCAGGCCAGGGAGCTTGAGACACACGAGCAGAGGGGACATGGGCACCAGTACAAGCTGGCTCCAGTGGCTGTGGGCTACCACTGCCCCACTGTGGGATGTGCTCTGACCTGCTCTGGATTACCTCCTCCTTCAGCAGGATCTCCTGTGGATCTGCTGTGTGCTGTCCTCGACTTGCTGCGGATTGTCCCCATCATGCTGTTGGATGTCCTCGAGACCTGCTGTGGGGTGTTCCTTCCCCCCCAGCCCTGCTATGAGATGACCCCACGCCGGCCCTGGGACGTTCCCCCAGACGTGCTGTGGGATATTTCCCGCTAAGCCCAGGCCGCCCAGACCCGACGCAGGACGTCCCCATCAGGCTGTGGGATGTTCCTTCAGCCAGCCCCGGGCTGCCCCCATCCCTGCGCGCCGCCCCCGCCCCTCGGCCCGCGGCCGCGCACCTGGGCGCGGTGTGTGCGCACGGCGCCCGCGGCCGCGACGCTGCCGGGCGGGGGTGACTCAGCCCCGGCTTTATAACGCCGGGGCGGCCGCCGAGCCCGGCTCCGCTGCGCCGCACCGCGCCCGCGGGGAGCGCCGGGCCGCGGCACCGCACCATGCGGAGCCTGCGCGGAGCCCCGCCGGCGCTGCCCCTGCCCCTGCCGGTGCTGCTGCTGCTGCTGCTGCTGCTGCTGGCCGCGGGGCACGGCGCCGTCATCACCGGGGTGAGCGCCGCCGCTCGGCACCGACGGCACCGACGGGAGCCGGCACCGGGCGGGCTGGGGCTGGCCGGGGCTGCGGGGGCGGGAGGGCTCCGCCGCGGCAGCGGGGACGGGAGCCGGGGTTTGTTCGCGGGGAGTGATAGCGGGACTGAGGAGAGCCTCCCGGGATAAGACATGCCAGGAGAGAGGGGAGTGCTCTGCCGTGCGGGATGCCCGGGGCTGGTCTCTCTCTGGGTGAGCGCTGCCGAGACTCGGGGTCTGTCCGCAATCGGTGATGCCAGGACGGAGCGGTCTCGAGTGCGGTGACGGATGGCCGGAGCTGGGATAAGTGATAACGAGGACGTGGGAGGGAAAGCCAGGTGATGAGAGATGACAGGGCTTGGGGGTCCGTCTGGGATAAGTGATATCGGGACGTGGCATCTCTCCAGGGGTGAGGGATGCTCGGGGCTGCGGGTCTCTCCTGATTAAGTGGTATCGGAGCCTGGGGGTCTCTCTGCGGAGAGTAATGTCAGGATGTGTCAGTGTCTGCGGTGAGCAATGCCAGGGTCTCTGAGGTGCGGGGATGCCGCAACGTGGGGTCTGTTCGTTTGGGGTGAGGGACGTCTGGACTCGGAGAGGTTGTCTCCAGGCTGGTCCGGGAGTGTGCAGATATTCCTGCTGTTTTTCCAGGGCTGAAGCTGTCTGCTGTCTCCTCTCTCCCCCATGCAGCCCCAGCTGTCCCCAAACCTGCTCTGGGATGGTCTGGCTCAGGGCACTGCGCTGCCCACTGTGCACCCCAAGTTCCTCCAGCCCCTCTGTGTATAGGGCAGGATTACAACCCTCATAAAATGCTGCTTTCCTTCTTCTTTCTTTGGCTATGACTGTGCTGCTTTCCTCCCTCAATAGCCACCCCTTGCAAATAAGTCTCTGTTGTCATTGCTTTTAAACTCAAGATTTACTCTGGTTGTGAAAATACTTTTCTCCTAAAGACGTTATTCAACCCAAAGCGTTGCATCACTCTAAAGTAAAATCATTCTTTTAAAGTGTTTGCTTTGGATTAATAACCCAGTGCTTGCATTCCTTTGAGAGCTTACATGTCTTTTGTAACCATCAGAAGTTGCACTCACAGCAGCAGATTTCTCTGTGGCTGTCCAGGCTCCCTGTCCAGATCCCTAAAGTTCATGAAACAGCTCATGGGCATTTCTCTGGAAGTCAGATCAGTTCCCAGGACTGATTATTTTTTTTAGAGCAGAGAATGTGAAGGAATTTTTTAGTATTTGAGGATTTCAAGTTTCTTTTAAGTAGAAACATTCCTAGCAATGGAGGAGAAGTTTATCTGTTACTAGAGTTGTGGCTACACCTTTAAAGCATAATTAATCCATTAAATAAAGTAGTTGTGAGGCACTGAATAATAGATCAAGGACAAAGCAGATTCAAAAAGTAAAAATAGATTAGAACTAGAAAATGTTACTTTATTAACTATTGCAGAGCATTTCTGCTTAAATCACTTTGATGCATTTTTGGCTTTTGATGAATGGGCAAATCTCAGATGAGAGCTGACGTAGGTGTTCCCCGACCTCTGAGCCTGCAAGATGTTTTTCCTTTGCAATTTAAGGACTTTTTAAAAACTTTCCTCACTTCAGTGGTGGTTCCTGTGCTAACAGCAGTTGCCTTTGCAGCTGGCATTTCACCTGCACATATTCTTGGGCTGATTTTCCAGAAACCGTGTTTAAATGAGGTGCTCATGTGGTGTTCGGAGATTAGGAGTAGCAGCAGGAATCACACATTGCAGATGAGCAGGCTGGAGCGCTTGGGTTGAATATTTTCAATACTCGTCACCCATTTTTTGAAAGGGAGCCTTAAAAGTTCTGCCAGAGGTAAATATGTGCGTGTGAGTTTTAGAAAGAAATTGTTCAGCCTGAACATAGAGACCCTTGCTTGGTAGAACATACTCGGGTGTGTTTTTCAACTGAGTGGCACTTCACCCCAGGACCAATCCCACAGAGATGGATGGGGTTTGAGATATATAACTGAGGAGAAAAAAGGGAGTCGGGAGCTGACAGGTGAGAAACAGCAGAGCCTGTGACTCCAGCTGAGCAGTGGGCACTGGTGTGCCGGGGGCAGCCAAAATCACTGGACCTGCATTTTTATTTGTGACCAGGGCAAAATAAGATCATTAGAGTGCTTTTTTTTTTAGAGAGAGGTCAGAAAGTGAACGTTATCTGCCTGGCAGGCAGGAGTCGTGGTTTTATGGCCATATTAGTCTTAGAAGCAAATGCTCTGTGTTTGGGCTTACCTGCAGCACAGAGCTCTGTGTTTAGGAGTTGTTTGATTCACACACACGATTTAATAGTGATCCTAACGCAACAGCTTCTTCCTAAATTACTGGCTGATCTTTAAACGTGTATTTTGATCTGGCTTCTGCTGGTCAGTGGGGTATTTACCCAGTGAGTACAGTCTAGTTATTTATCATGTAAATCCCAAGGTGAGATCAGTGAGTTTTTCCCTCAAGAGCATGTTTACTCTGATATGCGTCTTCCCCAGAGCTGTTATCATAATTTATGTACTCTTTATGAGTTTCCCATTTACGTAGTGCTGACCAGTTACTTCGGTCTCTCACTGCTGCTGTCAGACACCAAGAACAGTGAGTTAATCAAGCTTACCTTTGGGGTGTAAGCAGAATCTTTAACTGATGGCATTCCTCACTGGAGAAAGGAGACTGGGTTTTGCATTAAATCCATATAAGTTTTTGATTAAAAATTAACTGAAAGATGTGCAGTAACTTGTTTTCAAACCCTAATATGTCAATTGCTCTTCATGGTTTGTGGGTTTTAAAACATACCCACTAGTTTGCATTTTGGTTTTTGCTTATCTAAGCTGTATTGGGTAAGTGGCTAAAATATTTTTTGCCTCCCTTGAAGGGGAATGCTACCACAGCAGCAATTTTTTGGATGTGGACACTTACGCAAAGCTTTTCTTAAGACCTCTTCTAGCTACATGTAATTCTAGATAATAACCACAGAATCCAGATTTAAACTCTTATTTTAGCTACTTCCACTTGGACTTCTCTAACCAAACTATCGTGCAGTTTTGCAAAGGCACTCACAACCATGATATTGTCATGTGAAATTAGAAGGAATAGTTACTTAAAAGTCATTAAATTAATGGATGATTTCCTATCTTAGCTCCTCCATAAGACTGGTTAGGTGACTCTTTTTGGGACTCTTTTTGGTGACAAGTCTAGTGCGGTTGCTCCTTGCTCCTGCCTGAGCTCACTCAGGCACCGATCTGGGAGCTGGGAAAGCAAGTGGCACGTGCCATGGTCTATCAGTGTTCAGAAGTTGGGACTATAAATCACTGACAGTCCTGGGTTTGGCCCCGAGCAGCTCTGTGTGTGGTCCTGGCTTTAAACAACCCGCTCTCAACTCCGAAATGTGCCAGCAGCCTCCACGTTCCAATCCATGGGAGACACAAGTATTGCAAATCAGCCTTAAATCTTATTATCCAGCCTTAATGAGCCATGATAACTTATGGGGTGCCAGAGGCAGCTTCTGAGCACCTGATCTGTCCTATTTCTGGACTACATTTATTATTCATTTAATTTGCTTAATGCTGTGTTGAACTCCAGGCCTGCGACCGAGACCAGCAGTGCGGAGGCGGGATGTGCTGTGCCATCAGCCTCTGGATCCGCAGCCTGAGGATGTGCACCCCGATGGGAAACCTGGGAGACGAGTGCCATCCCTTGAGTCACAGAGTGAGTATGTCACCGGGGGGGCTGTGGGGCTGCAGCAGGAATGTCCTGAGCTGTACGTCACATGGCATAAAAACTACAACATGGTGGAAAGGCAGGGAAACTCCCCATTCCTTACAATATCCAGACACTTGTATCTGTATGGGAACAGTGATGAAGGTACCTACGTAAGGGAGCACATTACTGTCAGAATTATGTTGAAGAGAATCAGAGGATGAAAGCACTTGAAAGCACTACACGCTTCCCAGATTGTTTTCTTATTAGTTTGTTGTAGCTGCTTTGTTTCGTTACGTGATCCAAAACAGTGTTAGCAGTTCCCCAGCGAAGCCTTGCCAATCCTTGCTCGGGTGCTCAGGAGCACAGCAAGTGCCACCGACCCCAGTGCCAGTGGACAAGATCCTGTCACAAGTATAAAAACATCACCAGCTAGTGCTGGGACACTTGGTGCACTGAGAAGCTGTTGACACACACTTGGAGTTAACTCCCCACAGGCTCTCTTTGTTTCTATTCTACCTATTAATTTCAAATATCCATGTATGTATACATAAATACACACACACATATCTAACACCAGTTACATACTAGTACATTTTTAGGTGATACACAGTATTATTAATACAATTATTTTAACAAGTACATTTCTTTAAGGCTATATAATTATGTATTTTATATGCAGTCTGAAAAAAGCTGCTTATTTAAAACACAAAAGACTGAATGGGATGGTACCAGGGAGCTTGAGAACCTGGTGGTCTTCAGAGCCATCCTCAGGGAAGAGCACAGCCCAAGAGTCATCGCAAGTGAAAGATACAAGGCAATAAATTCAGATCATAAACGTGCAGCTAGTTAGCTGCCTCTCTCACTGTTTCTTCCAAGGCCTGGCTTCTCAGCTCAGTATCTACAGTTTATTCTCTCAGTTTTAGGAAGTTTAAGGCTCTATTTTATTGCAGTTAAATTTTTAAAACTTCTGCTGTGATATTGGGGACCAAATTGACATTTTTACTATGTAATGTAGCAGGTTTTTCTTGTAAGGGCTTTTTCCATTACCACGGATTAGGATAAGAGAAATTGTCTTCTAGAGGGTTTTATGAACTTATTGTTATTGGGCAATAATTTAAACTGTCTGATATATTTCAAGCTGATTGCTTGCATAATTACAATCAGAGAAGATGCCTGTCCACCCCAAACTTAGTCACCGATGTTTATAAGCTTTATGAGGTTAATTTTAGATTTTTGATTTCTCACCCCACTGCTCTTCCTGGGAAACACAAAGCAAATTGATTTACTGTAGAACGTGGAATGAGGTTATTTTAAGGATGGAGGGTTTGCTCAATGGTTCCTCTCAAGTAAATACTTGTGTAGGGAGCAGCTGGGTGCCCTGATCACCAAAACCTTTCATTTACCTGCAGGACAGGTCAAAAGCAGGCACCACAAATGGCCATGGCACCGCAGGGACCTCCAGAGGAGCCTGGAAATTCCTGGAGAAGATGGTTGGCACTTGGGGTTCTGCTTTCTAGTTTGTTCTCAACAACTAGATGGTGATGGACTGATGCCGTTAGCAGGTCCGGCTGGAATTTTGAGGCAGGGTCTGAGGCAGGGCCAGGCAGGGTTTGCAGGCAGGGCCAGGCAGGTGAGCTTTGGCAGCGTGGGAGTCCTGCTGAAAGGAACATTTCCTTGCAGCAAGTGGAATGTTTTGAATAAATCACCTGAGCTGTTGGAAGGCTGAGAGCTCAGGGTTTGGGGTTTGCTGCAGTGCTGTGTGTGGGCACCCAGAGGAGCGATTCCCACGCGGAGTCCCCAGCACCTGTGGTTGGTGCCTCTCTGCTCACACCGGAGCAGAGGGGCTGTGGTGGGTGGCATGGAGTACCCCACTGCATCCCTTGCACTGGGGCTGCTCTTCAGACAGTGCTGGGCAGGAGGCTGGTGCTGGCCCAGGGCACTGCAGGTGATGTGAGCCCTCTGCCCACCCCCTGCCCCCGGCGGGCTGTCACTGGAGTCAGGCTGGTGCTTGGCACCATGCGCGGGGAACTGTGCAGGACTTCCTCAAAGACAAAATTTGTACACTGACACAAGAAAATCTTGAAATATTAAAATTTTAGGCTCCAACCACACAGAAATCTGGAAGTGAGGGAATTAGGGCTGGCTGCCTGGCTGGTAGCAGTGGCTTTGTACCTCTGTGCCTCCTTTGCTGCATCCAGGGAATCCTCAGTGTGTGCTGCCAGCTGGCAGCACCAGATCTCCCAGACATTTCCCACTGGGCTGTCCTGCTTGGCTCCTGTAAGAAACAGAGCTTGTGACCAAGTTGTTGAAGAGTGTCAGTGCATGTGCACGTCATGGCACAATTAAATTTGTCTAATGTACTCCATATGTACTCCCTGCAGCACAATGTGGCTGGAGGAGGGTGGGATGAAATAAGAAACCTCTGCCCTGTGGTGAAAAGGATCCTGCTCAAAGGGAGGTCAGGCAAGGTGACCTCCAGAAGTCCCTTCCAGCCTGATTACCACGGGATCCCAAGGTTCCCAGGTCCTGCTCTGTGCCATGTGACAAGGCACGACTCAGGATATGCAGAAAGCCCTGCACAGTGGCTGTTAACGTGGTGTTAAAGGCCAGTGCAGTTTCACAACAAACTCCTTTATGAAACAGGAGTAAATGGAGAACATGTGTCACAGATGCAGATTTACACAGCAACAGGACTGTTAACATCCTGCTCTTAACCGTGGCTTGACCAGGGTGTACAACAGGGTTGGCTTTGCCATCTGCTCTGTGCTGCAGCTCGTGGGGATCTCTGGCTGTGGAGAGAGGGAATTAGGCAGCATTCCCCATAGCCCCACTATTCCTCCCATCCCATCCCATCCCCCCAGCCACCAGTGCTGTGGTTCTCCCTGTCACTGACGTCCTTGCTTTGTCCCCAGGTCCCCTTCTCCGGGCGGCGGATGCACCACACCTGCCCGTGCCTCCCAGGCCTGGCCTGCGTGAGGACTTCTCCCAGCAGGTTCAAATGTTTACCGGACTTCAGAAAAGAAGACATCTTTTTTTAGCAGGAGCTGTTCTGCACCAGAAAGAGCCACTCGGTATTTTCGTTCTCTCGTTATTGTGACAAAAAAGGGCCAGCCAGGGGAAGCCCTTCACCACATTTTCCTGCCTCACCAACATCAGCTGGAGATGAGACACTGCTGTTGTGGCCAAGGTTTTCAGGAGGGACTCGCAGTGGAGGATGCTTTCATTTTGGGGTAGCAAAATGACATCTGCTAGAGCAAAACTCTTTCTGAGGGCAGGGGCTTGACCATTCCTGAATCATTTTGTAGTCTTCATGGGCCAGTTTAACCCCAGAATGAAAAAATCCAAGTTTATTGCCAGTTTTGGAAAAATCTGGCCACATTTTTACACTTTGGAATACCTGAATTGAACTGAGAGTTGGATAACTGCATAGTGTGAAGAACATGACAATTGCCAAAAGAACTGTATTTACACTGCATTTCATATCATTATTAATATAATTTTATTTGTAAGTTAGGCGCACATCTAGGGTAAAGGTTTAACCAATAGATGTAGTTTTTACACTTTTAAAAAGTGGCAGGTGGAACCAAAGCATTTCAACATTCAAGAGCATTAAAAGATTTCGTTATTTTAGTATTCTAAGATGAGAAGTTGTTACTTGAATTGGTGTAAAACTACCTGATCATCTCAAACTATGTATTAAGATGTAGTTTATATTAAAGAAAATGAGGTTTATTGTAATGGGCTGCCTGACTTCTTGTATATGTATCAAATTTGCTGTGTAAAAATTCTGTATCAGAATAATGGCAGTGTATGATTTGACTTATTTTAATATTATAACATTATTTTGTCACTGTGGTTTTTCGTTTTTATTCAGTGTAATCTGTTATCCCACACTTGATTTCACCCAAGCTAGCAGAGCTCCTTGTGGATAGCTTAGCAAAAGATTATGTGCCTCTGGCTGCTTCTTGGGAAATTTGGAGTTTACAAGGCATGAACTCCTCAATCAAGCTGCAGTCTCAGAATTTGGAGGAATCTTGGTGTAAATAATACGAGAGGTTTTTCTTGGCTCATGCCTCAAAGGATCAACTTTAGCCCAGCAAACATAAGATTTGTGGGTTTTCTATGAAATACTGTGTGACTTCATATTTACTTGCCAGTCCCCAGAGCTGGAATTCCAATAGTTTGTGTGAGATTCACACGTTTCTTGCTCTCAGACATGCAAACATATGCTGGAACTGGAAAAGTGAAGGCATTCATCTTTCAACAATCAGTGCTTTGCTACTGGTGGAGATGGGTAGGTTGGAGAACTGAGCACGCTGTATCAAGGCCAGACCTGTGTTACTTAGAGGAGAAACATCCCTGTGAGTTACCAGGTACCTTCTACTGGGCCCCACAACCTTCCTCGGGAGACCGAAAAGAATAACTGGATCGGTTATTGCCACATCCTCATGGATCCTGTACATATTAGGAAAATAAAAGTCTTGAGAGAGATTGCATCCTCCTGGCTCAAGACAGCCCATCCCCAGGGTACCCTCTCCAATGCCTCTGTATTTTGTCTCCCCCTTTACAGTGGGGATACAGCAGCTGTGCAAGTGGCAGCAGAAGAGAAAAATACTGACGTGCCACTAAAAGGTAATATTACATGTGGTTTGCATTAATGTGATCAGGTACAAAGTGCCTGTATTAGATCTGAAGTCTCAGAGGGGCTCAACACTAGCCCAAAGGGCTGGTGAAAGGCCAGATCATTCCCATGCACTGCAGAAATTCCCATAACCTGGATTAAAAACCAAACTCCAAGGCTGATCCTACCACCGTCACTAAATAGGGGGGCTCCCCAAACACCCTGTGCACCCACAAAGTCTGGGCTTGCAGAGGAGGAACACAATGGGTGTCTGGGGGTTACTTTTCTGTCCATGTCTGTCCCTACAAAATAAGCTCAAAATCATGGACTTCAACTTACACAAAATCAAGAAGAAAAATAGGAGCAGTCCAAACGTGCATGTGTCCCATCTCCTGCTCCATTTTTTTTAATCAGAGCACAAAAAATGAACCATAGCAGGAAACAGTAGCCCTGCTCCTCATCTCCTGCTGGCATAATTCACCAGTGACTCCACTGAAGGCAGTAATCCTGGTTTATATCATTGTCAATGAGTGGACAATTATATCTAAGGACTGCCTCAGACCTGCCAAACTGAAATCCTAGGAGAGTTTATCAGACAAGAGCAGAGCAACTTTGTAGTTGTAATTTGTGCCGATTAACTTGTGGGATTAAGCATTTATCTGGGTAATGAGAACAGCCCCAATTACATGAGTTCAAAGTTCACACCATCTATAGCAAGTGGAAGTTCTCATGTCCTGCAGACACTCCTGGACAGGGTATTTGGATGGTGCAGCTTTGAGAGAAGCATTATCCCATACTTGTCCTTGAGGGGCTTCTCCACACCTTCCCTAATGATGTAGGGGAGATAAAGGCAAAACCTCACTGTCCTACATCCCCACTATATTCACTTGGCAACAATTATTACGACTCCCCTTCTAGTAATTTAATTTCCATTAATTGACACTCACAATGGAGGTTAGTTGATTTGAGAGAATCATTCTGGAAGGAAGATTAAGCTTTTTGCATCCCCATTATTTCCTAAACTCTGCCCTAATCAATTATCTTTTCTCCCACCCTAGGGGAGGTTTCCTCTCCCAAGCACATCTGCAAAGTCCCTTTAATTTCTTTCTGCAGTGGAAGGGGCTGAGAGGGCACCCTCTACTTTTGCTTTACACTGATAATAGGCAAACCAGTGACCACGAGTATTTCCAAATGTGAATGGCCATGCATTCCCTCCTGCTTTTCCCTGCAGCCAGCTTTTGTCTTGAGGAGCACAGCAAATGACTCAAGATGACCCATGGAAAAGGTGGCCAGCCTCAAGCCAGCCCTGCCACGAAAAGTTTCCTGCAGCCCCCTGTGCTGCTCAGTTTGCGCCAGAATCACCCTGGAAATTATCTCAGGCCAGGGACAGCTTCCTCACCCACCTTGGAGCAAGGGAAGGGGACAGGCCCTTGCAGGAGAAATCAGATGAGAAAACAGAACAGAACTTGTGCAGCCCTGGAACCTCCTAGGTGCACAGAAGAAGCCTCATTCCCCAGTACATACTGCTTGTGAAGAGAGAGACTGGTTTAAACACTTCCCTTTATTCACTCCACTTAGGAGATCTGTGCCAACGTGTGTTTTAACTTTATTAATATTGCAGTAATTTCATTAATGATTAATAGAAATATGTGCATTAATTTTTAGTATTATATGAATATTGATATTATAGACATGCTATAAAATAATGTTGATACCCCACCACACTGGAGAAGTTTCCATGTTTATTGCCAGATTTTGGGTTAGCAGAGAGCCCTTGCAGGAAAGGGCACCACCACATATAGTGAGTTGCTGCCTTAATTTGATTACATGCTTGTTAGGAAAGGGGAAGCAAGGTGTTTGGGGTTTGAGGGTGCACAGCTGGCTGAGCCAGCACACACCTGTGAGCCTGGGGGACTTCAGGGAAGGCTCTGCTGCTGAGCACCAGAAAGCCCAGCTGAAACTCTGCTTCATCTGCATCTTCCTGCCCACAATTCACCCCTGGGCATTTCCACCACTTTAAAAAAACAACGTTACAAGTCTTTGAGGAGGACGGGACACAAAAGTAAATTATTCTGGTTGTGTGGCAGGGGGATGGGACTCAAATCTGGATGGGTCTATACAGAAAAGACAGGTCACCCTAACCAAATCCTGGTTTTACAGAACCAGTAATTGAAAGGAGATTAGTTGGCTGAAGGTTACCATGGTGTTTGAGATGTTAAAAGGGAATAATGTATACCTCTATGGAGAGCATTTTAAGATAAGAGATGTGATTATTCTTTTTATTTTTAGTTTGTAGTGGTGTGGGAAACGTGTGACCCCAAAACTCTAATGTGTTTGATGATCATATAACATTCCTCATCGAGAGGTACCTGCTAATTTTCCTCATCAGCGCAACCCACCAAACCAAAGGATGATACCAGCAAGTGTGACCCCAGACTGAGGTCCTTGCCAGTGCCCCCCCATGCCCCAGTAGCTCTGGGATTAGTTGTTTCTGCACAGATGGATATTCAAAAGAAACAGAAGGTGCTAAGAATCCCTTGATTTAAACAAGATGTCTCAGGAATTTGATCTTGACAATGTGTAACATGTTTTCCAGAAGGAATTAGAAAATTGCAGGAAGAGAATAGACTGTGCAAATGCAAGAGGATTTTGATAACAGCAAAATCAATGTGTGTTTCTCTGTTAGAAAGATATGAAATGGCAAACCAGCAGGGGTACAGTCGTTAGACTAATCAATAATTCTGAGCACAGGAATGGAGATGAGTTTAATGCACATCAGCAAATCACCTATGGCTTCTCAAGGAGAGTCTTGAGTGCAGGCAGACCCAGCCCAGTGCAGAAGGACACATTCCAATGATTTGGCAGGGCAAGTGCCCCCATATGACACGTCTGCCTTGGAAGATGGTGGCAGCCTTTGGGTCACTCTGCCTGGTCATCGGGGCTGGGAAAGGCTGGATGTGAAGGGCTGAAGCTGAGTAATCCTGGTGCACTGGAGGGAGGAGGATGGATGGCAGCTTGTTTTGTGACAAGGAGTACAATGCAGGCTGACAGCAAAGTGTGCAGGAGAGGAGGAAAGAGCAATATAACCATAGGGCACACCTGTAAACACCCCTGCGGCAGGGGTTTCCCAAAACCCTGAGTGTGAGCAGCTTAGTGGGGCAGAAAATGAAGGCATGCACAGTGTCAAAAGGACAGAAAGTCTCCTGTGCAAAACCCAATTTACCTGGCAAGTTCTGTGCATGTTAATTGTGTGCCTGGAGTGCCCAGAGCATTCCAGACTGACGCTCCACTGTACCGTGGCACCAGGCATCAGCGTGTTACAGGCATATCCCTGCCCCCAGAAGTTTACAAATCTCACAGACCATATAAAGCAAGTGTCTGTGCTGTACTCAGCGAGCACCTGCATCGCTGCAGCCTGAGCTGGCCTGGGATGCAATGCTGTCCTTGCACTGCATCCCAGCACACGGTATAGGAAGGATGGGCTTTGGAGCTCTGCACTGCTCTGCTTGGGCAGTGTATCTCTTCCTGGGCTGGGAATTTCACCAGGTCTCCCGAACTCCGGTATCGTGCCTTCACCACAGCATTGTAACACATGGAAAGGATTCAATCTGCTCTTAAGTGTAATGTGGCTTTGTAAATCCCAAGGCTGTAATGCAGTGCAGAAGCAGACTGAAAATATGGCCTGGTTTCAGCCCAGCAAGCAGGGCTGGGTCCTCTTTATTTACTTTTTCTCTTGCACATGTGAGTGCCCCCATGTCATTTCACGCAGAGATTTGTGGCTCTATCACCGCGAATGGGAGGATGTGGCTCTTGCTGCAAGGAGTTTGCAAACCAGCAAAGCTGATATTAATTCCAGGGGTTGCAGGATTCACCCTATATTTACTCCTCCAGGCTACATGGGAGCCCAGGCAGCAGAGCACACCTCTAACCTCTTCCATGGGACCTGCCAGAAGGGCCAGCTCAGGGAAAGGCACCAGTGAGGCAGCTGCCAACACTCTCACTCTTTCCAAAAATTTCACTGCATCCTGTCAAATTAGTAGGTTTTTAATTTTTTCCTCTCCAATTTCTTTTCTCACATGGATGAAACCTTGACAGAAAGGTTCCCCATCCCTTCAAATCCAACAGCAAAACTTCCTGACGGTGGTGGCATCATAATTTCAGCTCCCTCCTCACCCTTTTATTAAACTCCCCAAAGTTGCTAACAAACCATTCACACAATGCAACAGAGCCTTCAACTATTTGGATTGGGTTTACATCAGCACTTAGGCTCAGACAGATATTGCACAAACAGTAAGAAAGAGTCTGTCTTGCTGAGAGTTTGGATCTATTGGGGAGGAAAATCATCGCCAACCCCTCTGTTCCCACTGGCAGCTCTGTGGCATGTCCTGCAGAGCCCTGTTTCTGCAGCTTCTCTCATTGCCCTTCCAGGAAGTACTTTGGTGATGCTCAGCCCAAACATGTCCCTCCTTTCACACCATGGCTCTGCTTTACCTCTGCCTGTGATGCTGCTGGTTCCTTGGCTCAGGTGCCCATGTTCTCCCCCCCGTAGTCACTGCAGCTTGGCTGAGCATATTGCCTCTTCATCTGCCTTCCTCCACACCCAGATGTCTCCTGGGGCCCTGCTGGAACTGGCTCCCAGGGGCAGCTCGGCCCTGTGGGCACCCAGAGCTGGTCTCTCTGCCCCAGGGCCACTGCAGCCCTGGGGCACCCAGGGGACTGTCCCCTCGCCCTTGGCACAGCACATTGAGGGACCTGCTGTGTAGTGGGAGTGTGCAAGGCCTAATGAGGGAGGGAAAGGAAAAGAAAAGGAAAAAGCCCAGTTGATTTACTTGACTATCAAGCTACTCAACGGTTTCCTTTCCATCACCCTCCTGCAAGTGCTCAGTGACAGATGGGGACAGATTGAGTGGTTCGCTGCAGTGAGGTAATATTCCACTAAATCATTCCTCTTTCTCTCACTGTCAGAAAGCACCCAGACTTCAGCCCTTCCTCTGAATCTTCCTGTGTTTCCCTCTTTAATGACAAAGCCATTTTAGCTCTACCTCTGCTAAAATTTCTGAGAGAAGCAAGCACTGCTGTTTATATGCAATGATAAAATGGGTGTTGTAAAACAGGGAGCAAAAGGAAGGAGTGAATCACCCTGAGACAAAGAGGGTTCTGGTGCCCTGATTTCCTTTTCTTGCCCATGTGCTGAGGCTGAGCCCCAGACCCCAGCACAGGGACCCTGGCTGGGCAGGCAGCAGGCTCCGGGCAGGTGTGCCGTGGGCAGGAGCGCAGGCTCACACTGCACGTCTCACAGATGGAGGATCCATTTATTCTCTGGATGATTTGTTCCAATGGTTAATCATCCTCACACAAACACAGAATTATTTCTTTAATGACATACCAGTAAATAACATTCAGAAACATTAGGATGGGCTTTCTCTCCACTGGGCAATCTCTTCTTTCTGCCTACTCTATGAATGCCATGATGACTGCCTAAAATTAGCTGTGACTTCACAGCTTCCCTGTGCCCTTGCAAGACAAGCTTTGAACTTGAAAGCCTCCTACACAAAGTGCTTTGCGCTATCAACCTGGTCACGGCAGACGTGAAAAATGCGGCACTGAAGACAGTGGCCTTCCAATAAATACGTCCACAGCACAGCCATGCATGACTTGGATCAAAGACAGAGTGCAAGTACTGAGGTCATTAAACATGAATAGAAATACAGAAATGCAACAGCTTGCGTGAAAGGCTGAGCTTGACTTTAAAGTTAAGTGATGAAAGCTCATGTAGTTAGCGATTGTTCACCCGTGATAATGCTCTTGCCATCAGTGGTTCTGTGTGTTACACAGGTGAATAACTAATCATTCTTGGGATAAAGCATCGAGGTGTGGGGCAGTTAATGACTTGTACCAAGTGAAAACAGGCTCGGAGATGTTCAGCATCAGCAGCTCTAGGGAAGGTCAGAGTGCCACAGATGTCAAGTTGGAAAATCAGCTCCTGGTCACCAGTTCTACAACCAATGGATGAGTAAGGATTTACCCCACACAAGGTCCTTCAGGAATGACATGGCATCAGAGGTCACCAGCAAAAAAGGAGGTTTGGGGTAAGATGTCCATAGGCACAGCCCCAACCCAGCACGACTTGGCACCAGCTTTTAGGAGACTATCTTCACTGATGGTCTTTCTCGAATGGCTACATTTCTTCAACACGTCACATATTTTTTAATATTCTGAAGCATAAGAACATCGTAGCATGCAAAATGCTTCCTGGTTCCTATCACAATAGAGTTAATTATAGCCTGTGCAGTGTTTTGAGCAACTACAAAGGAAGCTGTGCTAAAAATGATGACTTTAGGAAACATCTATTAGAAAACAGCCCCCCTGCCATGTTTCTAATAATTTTTTGATTTGCAGCATAACTATCTAATAAGGTTTCTGGGGTATTCTGATACTGTGTGGAACGATCCAATCTGCAGCCTGAGCTAATGAAGTGATACTTAGCATTGCATTCTGCCAATATGTGATAGTTATTCTGGAGCCACGTCCCACAGGGTGGTTTGTTGGCAGTTCTGAGCAAGTGCAGGTGCCTCTAAAGAGCAAGGTGACTGCGCTTAATCACGTGGGGTAGGTGGCAGAGGTCCAGCCAAACTCCATGCATCCTCTTCTGGGAAGAGAGGGCAAATGCCAGCTTTGCTATCCTTTGAGCTCTGCACAATGTGTCCCAGGGCAGTCCCACAGCATATGGCAGAGCAGCCTTCTGAAGATGTAGCTGTGCCACATCCAGGTAGAGCCTCAGGAAAGAACTGTTGCTATCAGACTAAGCCAAATTCCTGCCCTTTTCCTCGAGGCTACTTGGCTTTGCACCATTTTGGGAGGCAGCTTTGCATCCTCTCTGCAGACTGGTATTGGAAAAGCAAATGATGACAGCATGTAGGCTACACATCCCCTGCTCATTCTCCACCTCTAGGTCTCTGAATGAGACCTTTACCCAACAACATAATTTGGCTGAAGCCAAATATTTCAGCTCCTTTCCTAGCAAACTCTTTCCAAATCTAACAGCAGAGCTACAAGCACCTCAGCGTACTGCAGGCACTGAGTGCTGTAAATCAGAGATCATCTTAGCTGCTAACTGGGATTTCAGACCAGTGTCATTTTTCAAGCTGGCCTGACATTTAAGTCTGTACTAAAAACCTCCCCTGACTTCAAGATTTTGACTGGTAACACTTGTAAGGAACGTGTTAAATACCTGGTGAGTGAGTGAAGATGCCAGCAGCAATCAAGATTTTTCCGGAGCAGCTCTCAGCACAACTGCAATCCCTCACCACAGATATGCAGAAGCAGCACGCTGTGACCTCTGAGCCAGACTGTGAAGAATCTCTGGGGGAGATGATATTGGTATTTCCTGTAGTACTCAGCACTTGCAGTGCCCAGATTATGGGAAACTATCATGCAGCTGCCTGGAGAGGTAGGGAGAAGACTGAATGTACACTCTGGTCAAGCACAGGTTGATGGAAGAGCTGGGAGAGCCCCACTGCTGTGCAGCCCACCAAACCTTCCAAGCACGTTGTGTTTTGGTCAGTGGGGATGGGGACGGGGGTTCAAACCATCTGAGTTTTTGCAAGTGAGCCCAGGACTTGTACAGGCAGCAATAGCTTCTGACGTGGGGTAATTATTAACACCCAGCTCTCACTGAGTCTCAGTCACTGGCCCTTCTGAGTGAGACCGAAAGCACACTGTTTTTTGCGGGAGGGAGGATTTACAGCCACACCTCACAGTCCCAACAGCAGCAGCCATGTCTCCCTGTGCTCATTCCATTCTCCCCAACATTATTTCTCTCTTTTTGTTTTTTTAATCCGGAGCTGGTTTTCATCCTCCCCGACACCCCTTCTCTGATCTTGGTCAAAGCATTTAATCTCTGTGACCCACTTTCCCCATATGCAGAGTAAAGGCTGCTATGAGAACATTAATGCTGTGATTTGGAAGTACTTTTTTTTTTTTTTCCTTTTTTTCCCCCCCCATTTTCTTGTATTTCCTCAGATTTCAGAAGAAATATTTATCCCCTGGTGCTTCTCCAGCCCCTTCTGCTTTTCCCTACTTTCTTGGTGCACTCTCAGCCAGCAAAGGGGTGTTTGTTGGTGTGCTGGCACCAATTTAATTTTCTGCCATGTCCTTGATACTTGGTTTCACATCTTTTGGAATTAAGCCCTATTGTACAACACCCATCTAAACCCCGAATTAAAGCTACTGGAGTTCCTTCTCTTTTGTACTACCACAGCCAGGATCATAATCTGACTGACATTACAAATACCTAAAGTATAAAATTAACTTCAAACATTAACTTCAAACAGCACTGATTTTGCCCTCAGAGTATATCAGAAGTCCCGAGACAGCCCTGGAAGCTGTGTGCAAGCAAAAGGCGTGGTATATAGATAATTTTTTTTTTTGTATGCTTGTGCTGTAGCAAGGCTGGGTCTGGCTGCCACTGATGGGTGATAGCAAAGCACCAGTTATCTTCACCAGATAAGAACCAACTCACCCATCTCGTGAGGCCACCACTGAGCTGGGGGATGCCTCTGCACAGAGGATGGTATTCAATACAGAAGCACTGCTTGATAAGCCAAGTCTAAATAAAACCATCAAGTCACCCAAAGGTGAGTTTTCATCCCCCGCATATACGACTGACTCTACAACTTGTGCTCAATTTTTCTAGAAGTGAAAAATCTGGTTCTTGCAGCTTTTAAGGAGGTTTTAAAATAACTATTTTCCCATCTCTGTGGTTTAAATAGAATCATAACCATACTACTTATAGCCTGGAAGAGAGAGAGG
Source organism: Corvus cornix cornix (assembly GCF_000738735.6). Classification (NCBI taxonomy): domain Eukaryota; kingdom Metazoa; phylum Chordata; class Aves; order Passeriformes; family Corvidae; genus Corvus; species Corvus cornix. Next base: position 17,082,092 of record NC_046342.1, on the reverse strand, counting down.
ATGCCAAAATATCAGACATTTTTAATAGAGTAAAGAGAAAGAAAATATTGGCTTGGTTACCAGCAGGATTAGGAAAAAGATGGCAAAAGATCTGAGCTACAGATCACAGTTCTATGCCCTTACTACGTAGGCAGTTTCTGAGGGAAATATGAGATATGAGAAAAGTTTCAAAAGTTGGAACCCTGCAGAAAAGACCTAAAAGTAAATCAGGGGTGTAAAGCATACTTGGAACACAATTCCCAGCAATAGCATCCATGCCTTGCCACATAGTCTTTGTAACACAGCCCTACCCCATTACTCTCCAAGACTCACTAAGCTATCATCTGATATTCCAGCTTGAAAATGTAATTAGCACTGATAACCAGCTGCTGCTGTGATCTGAAGTATGTGACAGCTTTCCTTCTGTACCCAGGTGCATTTTCAAAGTGCTTTAGAAATGATCTTTATGTCTCTCTTTGTTTTAAAGATACCCCATCCATGGTCCTATTTCTTAGCCCAGTTCTGGCAGCATTGGTACTGCAACTGTACCAAAAAACTCAAATTGCAACCTTCTCCTTATGCCCTGCAGGAAATGCTGCCTCTCTGGTATCCAAATCCAAGTTGAGCGTGGAAAACAAGGGTTAAACCAAACCAGGAACCCCACATTTCATTCCCTGTCTCAGTCTGAAGCTGCCACCTTTGTCCTCTTCTGATCTGCCATGTCTCTTTTGTGCTCCCTTCATAGTCACAGGACAATTATTTCTCAGATGATGTCTACCAATTTTAGACTACTCTCTACAGAAATACTTGGCAGATGTAGATTTCTTCATGTAAACTGAGGCTATATCCCTGCCATTTTGCGTGAGACTTGCCCCAGCACGTGTTTGTTAAATGTTACATGATCCATCAGAAAGGGAAGCACCTCAGGGACAGCTTCCTCTGAGACAGCTAAGAAGTTGTGCCAGGATCCTGCCACCAGGTTACTGGTTAAAATACTTGCAGAGAAGTTTTTGTAGAACAACAGAGCAGGTTAAAATGCCATGCTTAATAAATGTAAGCTTCCCACTAAGAATATAGTTTATAAATGAGTATGGTATTGACCAAGCCACAGTGGTAAAAAACTGCTTTGCCAACTAAAATTAGCGATCCACAATTACACACTCTTTCCTATCATTAACAGAAGAGCAATTAGCTACAACAGAAATTTGGTTTCAGCAGACACAAAGAATTGTGCTCTTTAAACCTGTTGCCCATCATGAATTTAAGTCTTCTTAAAAATAGCTTTAGTCACTTTTATTGGTATAAACACCTAAATTGAGATCTAACAGCAAATAAGGATTGTGCTTGTCCATAATAACCTTAGCTGTGAAATCTACTCAGACACAAGACATACAACCTTCCACATACACAAGTTATTTGTCAGCAAAGCAGAATGCTGCCATTCTGAAACAATTACATACAGTAAAGGTTTTCAATATTTTATTAAAGAAAACAGTCAAAATGTACAAGTATTACCCAGGTTTGTAGATAACTTCCTATAAAGGCAGTAAAATATGAATTTCAATCTAGGTTTTAAAAACTGCTATAGTTGCTTATTTTTAAAGTTGGTATTTTAAAATCACATTTCACAAATAGTTCTGAAATATTACCAAATGAATAGTGCAACAAGAAAAATTGAAATTAGTTCTACACTGTTTGTATGTCAAGCAAAAGTTATAACTAACTGCTTCAAATACTCAAACCATTTGAGAATGAATGAACCCAACAGCTCCCACCAAAACTGACTTCTGACCACATTAGGAACGTCCTCTTCATGTTCTTCACTTACTTAAAATCAAATTATAATAAAACAACACCTCTTGAGGTCATCAAAAATAACTTTAGTATAAAATTGTCTTGGCCCTTATCAAATATTACATGAGTAAAATTGTTAAGCCTTTATCAAAACAGACAGGAATAGGGAAACAAAAAAAATGTCATGGCCTTAATCCATATCTGTTGGAATCATGTTTAGAAACGTTAGAAGCAAGACCAGAAACTCGGAGCCCTGTTTTGTTTTTAAAAACCACACAATCACAAAGAAAAAAACAGCTTCTTACTGCCTAAGGTTTGGGGGTGTTCTGCTCAAGTACCTGTTCCCATAGACAGCAACCTGTTATGTTCTGAAGAGAGCATACACAAAATATAGAAAAATAAATAAAATAGCTTCTTACAGCCTAAGGTTTGGGTGCTGGGTGGTGGTTTAGTATGTCCCCCACAGGTCACACTCTCTTGAGCTCATATGCAGAAATATGGAAATTTATATCCATCTTTCTTTTTTGAGAAAGAGAAAAGCCCCCCTACATCCCAAAGCTCTTGAGATCGCAAAGGATGGTGCCCTGGGTGCTCTGGATGCTTTGGCAGCATGGGAAGTGGGCTCGGAGACAGACCCTGAGCTCCTTGTTGAAGATGAAGCAGAGGATCGGGTTGACCCCTGCCTGAGCAAACGTCATCCAGACGGAGGTGGTCAGGTACACCTGGGGGATGGAGCTGGCCTTAATGAAGACCCGCAGGTAGCAGGCCACAATGTAGGGGGACCAGAGCAGCAGGAAGAGCAAGGTGATCATGTAGAACATCTTGCAGAGCCTTTTCTCCATCTTAAACTCCTCCAGCACCAGCAGCCTCTTGATCTGGCTGTGGGTAGCCTGCCTTATGCCCACAAGGGTGGGCGGCGTGGGCCCCCTGCCAAAGCCAGCCGTCCAGTTCGCAGCCGCTTGGCCGGTGGCTCCCGGCCCGTGGAAGGTCCAGTTCTGGCTGATGGCCGGTACCAGCTGGGCTGGCTTCATCTTGCGGTGGCCGTGGATGAAGAAGAGCAGCTTGATGTAGACCAGGTGGGTGGCGGCAATGACGGCCGCCAGCATGAGCATGAAGCCCAGCGTGTCATTGGCCTTGACGTAGCGGTGCTCGAAGATGCACTGTTCCTCCTCCCGGATGAATTTGTAGGTGCCCACGTCAAAGACGGGGGGAAAGGCCATGGCCATGGAGAGGGTCCACACCATGCACACCACAGCCAGGCAGGTCCAGCCTGTCATGCGCTTGGCGTAGAAGCGGTGGTGGGCGATGGCCATGTAGCGTGTGACCCCCACGCAGAAGAGCAGGAAGGCGGCGTGGAAGCAGAAGAGCACGGCCAGGAAGGCCAGCACCTTGCAACTGAGGGGCCCGTGGGGCCAGGCGGCCCCGCTGCGCACCGACAGCATGACGAAGGGGAAGCAGGCGAGCGAGCGGAGCCCGTCGGCCAGGCAGAGGTCCAGCAGCAGGTAGTAGGGCGCGCGGTGCAGGTGCCGGTCCTTGAGGATGAGCCAGGCGAAGAGCACGTTGCCGGCCAGGCTGACGCAGAGGATCAGCCCCAGCGTGGCGAGCTTCAGCCCGGAGGCGCTCAGCAGGCCGCCGGCGCTGGGCAGGTGCGGGCTGCTGCTGCTCCCCAGCTCGCTGCTGTTCGCCATCGGGTCCTTCCTCCTCCTCCTCCACTCCTCCTCCTCCGCGCGGGCAGGGCCGGGGGCTTAGGGCCGGGGGCTCAGCGCCGCGGCAGCGCGCCGGGGCCGAGGGCCGCGCCGCCCGGCGCCCCCATGCCCGCAGCCGCCGCCGCGCTGCCGCCGCCGCCGCCCCGGCCGCCCCGGCGAGGCGGGGCGCTGCCGCCGCGCTCCCCGCGGGCCATGCGGCTCCCGCGCCCGCGCTAGCTCCGCGCCCGCCGCCGCCGCCGCCCCGGGGGCATCGGGGATGCGCTGGGGGGGATAGGGGGGCGCGGAGCGCAGCGGAGCCTCCCCTTACCGCCGGCAGCTGCTCCTCCGCGCCGGGCGAGGGGCCGACCGAGCCTGCGCACAGCGGCGGCGGCGGCTCTGCCCAGCTCCCGCTGAGGACAATGGGGTAAATCCCCCTCCCTCTCTCCCTCCTTTTTCCCTTCCCTCCTCCTCCTGCTGCTCCTCCGTCCCTCCGCCCACGCCTCCGCCCCCCGCGCAGCCCGGCCCCTGCGGAGCGCGGGGCTGAGCCAGGCGCGCAGCGGCGCGGAGCGGCGCGGAGGTCCCGCTGCCGCAGCGGGGATGGGAGCGGGGCCGGGCTGGGTGGAGTGGAGCCGCCCGCAGCCGGACCCCCGGCCGCCGCCCTTCTCCCGCCGGGGGCGAGTGCTGGGAGGGGGCTCGGGGACAGCCTCGGGGTGTGGTGTGGTGCGGTGGGGTGAGGTGAGGTGTCCGGCCGCAGCGGCCGTCTCGGGGATCCCTTGCATCCCCTTCTGGCGGCGCAGAGGAGGGTGATGCTGTTCACAGCTGATGGAGACAGTGTATCTGGGCGTAAGACAGGTGTGTGTGTATGTGCCCCTATACACACGTCTTGGTACCTTTGGCATATGTATTGGTTCAGGACAGCCACACATTAGTGATACACCCGTGTTACAGTCACCAGTGTGCTTCTGCTAGATTTGGGCGTGCTAAATGGCCATTTAACTTCCTGCTCACAAGGGAGGCAAGTCCAGCAGCACCTGTTGCAGTGCAGCATCCGGGTGCGGTGTCCCTTGCTGGGCAGGGGGGTTTGCAGGGGAAGGAGGCTTACAGCAAGCTTGCAAGGCAAATGTTTCAGTGTGAACATCAAAGAAAAAGAGCCTCTGCAAGTCGGGAGCCTGACATCTGGGTTACTAGTGGAACCTGTCATTTGGGGTCTGACTAGGGTTCCTAAGAGAGTCAAAGAGGATGCTCTCCATGTTTCTGTGTTGTTCAGGGGCTTACCAGCTCCCAGGCTCAGTTACACAGGACCCACGGAGGGCTGGGCAGGTTTTGTGAGCTGGATAAACTACATTTGACCCGACCAGCACAGAGCACCTGCTGATGCACCTGTGCCGCTGGTGCAGTTTTATAATGGGCAGTTTAATGTAGGCCAGTGAGACACAGATCCTTGTCCTCTCTTTCCCTCTTTGCCATCCTTGTGTATGTAGGGCAAGGCCTCTCTGCGTGCCTTGTAAGGCACGCACCAACGCACGGCCCTGGGCTCACTGGAGATGCTAATGCAATTATCGTACTATTACTGAGTTTCCTTCATGGCCTCTTGTGAAGGACATGTCTGAAATCCTTTTTGAGCATTCTATTAAAAGCCATCAGTAAATTCATCATTATTCCAGAAACTGTAGCAATTAAATCATCTGCATCAGCCCCAAAAGCGAAGGTTGGTGGAGCATCTTTTGGGCAGATCTTTCTGGCTGGTTTCAGAAAGTCCCTCTGCATGTAGCAGGGACCAGGCTCTGACCCTGATCGTGCCACCAGACGTCCAGAGCAGCTCTCCTGAACTCCTGGCACTTTAACAGTGGTGAACCAAAGCTAGACTTTGGCCGAAAGATGTGTTGAGGGAAATCTGCATCATGCAGGACTTCATTTGCCCCTGGATCTTGTTTATGTCCGTTATTTGTTGCAGTGTTAGGAGACCAAAGAAATCCTGAGAGGGGGAAAAAAAATAGGTGGTAGATAATTGAGGCTGCTTTTTTCTTCCTACCAGTGCATCTGAGCTGTTTTCAGTTGTTAGGTTTCTCATTTGCACCGAAGTTTTACTGTGACAGAGAATTGCCCACGGGTTGTTCAGTTCTTTGTGCAATTTTCCAGGCGTTTCTCACATTCATGCAGTGACTCGAGTGCCGGGTTCGCGGTGTCCCCTCGGCAGCCCTGGCACCTCTGTCAGAAGCGGTGCCTTTGTGGAGGAGCCGGGACACCGCGTATGTCGCTGGCCCCCGGTGCAGCACAGGACCGCGTGAACAGGCTCCGCCACGGCAGGCTGCCAGGACCCAAAGTGCTTTGCCAAACAGGAGTAGGAGGATCGGTTGTCCTTGGGGGCATGTGGCTTTTCAGAGGAGACCTTATGGCCTGCGTTAGCTCTGTGATCTCTGCCATCAAGTGAACAAAAGGGAATAACGCACCTGCTTCCCTCCTCCGCTCCTGCGGGAAGGGTTTCTCCTCTCCCTGAACGCTCGCCAGCGCAGCTGAGCTGGCTCAGGAGCTGCCGTAATTCACTGCTATCTTGCCAGGCCAGCAGCAAATTGCTAGCTCATCTTTCTTCCACCTGTAGCGAGAAGAGAGCCGGCAGGGAATGGTGTTTCATCCATTTTCCCAGGGCTGCTTCCCTGATGAGGCTGTTATATAGTGCTATAGGAGGTGTGAGCCTAGAATTTGGCTGACTGAGAGATGTGACACTAAAGGGACAGCCAGAAGGAATGCAGAAAATACGGGGCAGGTGGGGGGTTAACAGTCTTTATATGAGCAGGCTCCTTGCCTCCCAAAGGGGCTGACCTGGCATTAGACCCGCCGGGATAACTCTGTGTGTTAGTTACATCCTGCCAGGAGAAGAGCCCTCTCTGCCCCACCTGGATGGCCCCATACAGGCAAGCCAGCACCTCAGGCTGCTTCATGTCGTGTTTGCATCCGACCCATCAACTTCAAACAAGTTCCTCATCCAGACTCAGTCTCAGGGTGGACATTAAGACAGTGCCAGATTTACAGCATTTGACTAAAAAACAGAAATAGGGTATTTTGTAACCCCTTTGCTGTTACAGAAGTGCTCAAGGAGCTCTTCCCACCTGCAGGGACTGTGGTGCCTAGGGAGGTGTCAACCACTGAGAGTCAAAAGGAGCAGCAGGGACTGCCCCCATATACACATGGCAAAGCCTTCACCTTCAGTGCTGCTTGGCTCTGCCAGGTGTCCAGCCCCCAGGTGAGCAGGGACACCTCTGTGCATGGGTGTACCCCTGGACACTGAAACACAGAGTCCCTGCCTCCAGTACCCTGGCAGGGGCTGGAAACACTGTGTGTCCATTGATTTGAGCACAGCCAGACAAAAGCCAGACCCATCACAGCAGTCGTGGGGAACAGGTAATTCCCAGAGATTGTAATGAGAGTGTTAAGCTATTTTCCTTTCTCCCTTCAATCACTTTCACAAAATGAGTTAAATGAAGAGCTATTCTCTGCTTACAAAATGGTGCTGCACAAGCTAGATGGATTCCTCTGACCTTCCAGTGTGCTTTACTTGAATTGGCTGCCTCTTCATGTTCTCCTCTCACTGCCTTGAACGGGAAAGACAGCTGAAATAGGGACTCTTACAGCAAATACTGTGGCATATTGCCTTCTTTCTATCAGTCACTGGTATACTTCCTGAATCCTTATCTATTTATTATTGGAGGTTTTATTTGTGTTCCTGTGGCTGGGAGCTCTCCATAATGTTTCTGTAAAGAGAAGTGTCCTGTACCCCTGTAATACTGTAGCAGAAATCAGTGTTGTCCCTGGTGTGATGTAAGGGAAGAAGTAGGAAATGTCTGGACATGCCTGAAGGACAATCCCAGAGCTCCACCATGGCTGACGTGCCACAGGGAAGCAGGACAGGTGAGAGCAGTTAGCCAAAGCCATTCTGCTGTCACAGATAATTCAGGCAAGGAAAAGTTTTTGGGCTTTGCAATCAAGGAGGTGGAAAGGTCAGTCTGGAGCAAAAAGGGAGAACAGAGACTTGAGCTGGAGCTGGCACAAGAGGATTAAAGGTCCTCCTTCCCAGCTTCCTGTAATTCCCAGAAAGCTCTCTGGATGACACTCATTATTTGTGTTATCTTTGCACCTAGTGGAGTGAGTCAGGGACCAGGGTGCTACACAAGAAAAACAAAAAGCTTTCCTTTTTGCCAAGGAAACTTAAAATCCAACAGTGCCATGGTAGAGAAAGCTGATACGAACCCTAGAGAAGGGAGAGAAGGAGCAAACCACGAGGTTGCAGCCTAGGGAATGGCATTGGCGTAACGGTGGCTATCAGTCATCCCTGGAAGGGGAGGAGGGAGTGCCAGGAGCTAATGAGGCAGTTTTGTGGGTGTTTACAAGGATCATGATAATACTTTGTGGCAATGACAGAACAGAAGATGACACATTAAGGTAATGTTTGGGCACTGGGTAATGTGAAAACAGCGTGAGAAGATTAAAATCTGCAAAATTTACAGTACTACCCAAAATAACTGCTCTGCACAGGAGCCATGTTTGCCCTCTGTAATCAGGGCACAGCCATGGTACTTGCCAGTGAAATGAAGACAGATTTGAAATGATGCTGGAAAACCTCCACCCTGCCTCTTGCTTGCAGAGGATCCAGATGTCAGGTTGGGGATGGGGCACTAGGCACTGCCATCAGGCTGGGAAGGGCTTGGGCCAGCAGAGCCCAGATCTGTGCTCAGCAAAACACTAATGGAGGATTTTAGATGTGGTTTTGTTCACATAATTATTAGCGCAGTAGTGCAAAATGTGCAAATGACACCAGAGTGGATGGGACTATTAATGTCACTGTTGAGTCCTGATTTCCTGGATGGCAGTGGAGAACTGCAGGCGAACAGTCACAGAGCTGCATCTCTGTGACAGAGGGGTATCTGACAGCTAGCGATCACATTTTTAAAGGGCTTATTCCTGGCTGTTTAATACTTCATATGCTCTCTTGGGGGGGAGGAGGGAAGAACGGAGGCGTATATTTGGCACAGCAGGGAAGTGGACTCGGGTCTTTTCCATCCCTTAGTGCTGTGCTGTTGCAGGAGGAGAGAAAGCCTCCTTCCACAGCAGTACTAATCCTCCTCCACAGCAAGATGAACGTTTTGAACTTGAACAACTCCTCTCATTTTTTCCCCATGTGATTGTGAGTCAGGCTGAGCTTCTCTATTCTTCTCCATAATTGAGTAGGAGATTATTTTGACTGGAAATAACCAGACACAGGTATCATGGCTGTGAAAGCCTCCATGCATGCCACTTGCTAAAAGTTCTGTAGCCTGCAAAGGGACCTGGTCTTTAAAGGCTTTGCTCAATGGAGAGGGAAGAAAAGCAGAGGGGAAGAATAGCTCCTTCCTGCTTACTTCTATCACTGTCTCTGCTAAACTTAACCTGCTGAATTGTTGGTGACACGCTGTTCTTCAGAAGCAGCTCCTTTGTGGAAGACCTCCCCTGTGACATGGGGAATAGCTGCTGTGAGACAGGAAATGTCCCTGACATTATGGCTTTCTACAGGAGCTCATAGCTGCTATCCAGTCCCATGGACATGCCGAGAAAGTTACGAAAAGCCATTCCTTTAAAATCTCCCCAGGCACAGATTTTTCTGTTTTGCTCTTCCTGTATCCATAGTTGTCTTTCATGGGATGCAGGCCAGCTGCTTGGGTTGCATTCCCACCCTTCTGTCCTAGACGCAGTGAGTGATGGCAGAGTGCAGGGCAAGGGAGAAGCAGATGCAATGTATGTCTGTGTCAGGGCACATGGCTTCTTCTGCTGCCATGGCAGGGGATGCTGCCAGATGCCGGTTCTGGCTCTTGGTGGGTTCCAGGGAGGCAGGGCTGACTTTTAGCTACACACACTCCTACCAGCAAAGCCAGACACTAAGGAGCATTTCACAAGATCAGGCTTTCTCCAGTTTATACATAAGTGGGATTGCTTCAGGCTATTGAACCAGCCTGCTGCAGACTAGCCAAGCCCAGAAGTTTTATCTGTGTTATACCAAACTCAAGCCACTGCTGTTCTGCTTGTGCATCTAATGTCTCAGCTGCTTGCTGAGGAGCTAATGAGCTTTTGGGGATACATGGGTGCTATAAACTCCTTAGGCCAGAGATAAGCAGCTTATTGCCTTTAGGAGCACTGCCAGCCCTTGGCTCTGCTGCTGCGGTGCTTCTCAGGCCCAAGTTCTTCATTAGCAGGAAGGGCTGTAAAGTCTTGAAATAAGTGTGTTCCTAATTGCATGTGTGCATGTGCATGCTGCAGCCATCTCCACAGGGTGAGGTAAAACCAGGCAGTGGGACAAGCAGGAAACAACAGGCTTTACATACTGTTGTCACATCTCCTCGCGTGTGACTTCAGCCCTCACAAAGCACATTCCCTGCACTGAGGCTGTGCTGTCTCATCAGTACAGGATGAATCCACCACCCTCATCACAGCAAAATGGCCTTTGGCACCCAACAGGAAATTCACCATGGACAGTGTGGGCAGCTTCAGAACAAAAGGGGGCTCTGTTGGTCATGAGCCAACTTATTTCCATTGCTATCCTCTCTTTGCTTTTGGATAGAGCTACTGTGAATGTCTGTCTAGAAAATTCACTGGGTAAAATAAAATTGAGGTAATGCACAACTGAAAGTTCACTTGCAAAGTCACTGTAAAGGCAATCTTTTACTTCCTTCTTATGAATTGAGCCCTTGCTGTTCTCCACTCGTTGTCTGCACTGTCTACCATCAAAAGCAATCCCATTGCAACAGGCCAACACGCTGAGGTTACTATTCCTACTAAATGCTAGAGAGAGCCTTCAAATCAAATCTGCTTGGCTAGTCAAACCATCTCCATCCTTATTGTCTATTTTACTTTTTTCCTCCCCTTTTACCCAGGTATAAATTGGCCAAACAGCTCTCTTACAAGGTAGAACTAGAGCAGAATTTGGTATGCAACTCTCAAGTTTTTATTCAGTTGCTCTTCTTGGAGCAGCTTTGGAATTAATCTAGTCATCAGGGAGAGTTATTTGAGGTGCTGGAAATACCTTCTGATACCATCTTTTGAGTAGATAAAATCTGAAATCTGATTTCTTTGCTGTTCCATTGTCCTTATATGTTACCTTTCCTGTTGGTTTACACTGTGCACAGTCTAGATGAAGCCAGAATTACTCCCTTATTTCGGCACTCTTTGCAAATAGATATCCCCTCCTTGCCTACAGCCCCTTCCCCCCACAGCTGGTGGAAACGAAAGGATGAGCAGTGTAAAACCTTCAGTGTGACTAAAACTGTGAGATTTAACTGTACCAGGGAGTCCACGAACACTGCTTGAATGCTAAATTCATAGTTAAACGGGTGTTGTCTGTTGAGATAACGCCCTTGCTGGGGTGTTGGAGTGGGATGATGATCTGGCAGCATGTTCCTGTGACCACGAGCAGCGGTTCTGAGGACAGCTCAAGGTTCTCCACCACCGCTGCTGGAGCAGAACAGAAAGTTCAGTGCCATGCCTGGAATTCAAATCCAGCCACCAGATTCATGCTCACGGGCTGAAAGTCACTAACTGGCCCTTCTGTATTTAAATCAGTTCTTCAACAAAGGCGTTCCCTTGTCATTTCATTTAACTTTGAACTATAGGAATAGCACATTAAAAGGTTTTGCAGTTTTAAAGTGTTGGTGGGTCTCAACCAACTCTGTGGGCTAAGTAAAGCGTGAGAAACATTTTTCACCAGACTATCCTATCAACTAAGCTTTTAAGGCAGAATGATGAAAAGGAAAACATTATTTTAATAGTGCTTTCTTTCTGGTAAAAGGTCTTGCTAACTTTTTGAAGCAGAGCTTGGAATAACAGATGAAAACTGTCAGAAAAGCTGTGATGTACTTTGGAGCTCAGTGAAAATTGTGACCAAAAATCTGAGTCTGCCCAAACCCTGAATTATATGCCAAAATGCCCCAGGATTCCTTGGCTCATCATGCAAGTTGTTAAGGGTAAGAGCTTACTTGTTTGGGGTTGGGTTTATTCTTAGGCATTCCTTTTGCGCAGAGTTTTTCTTTGGAAGGGCTGGGTCGTTTCATTTTTTATTTATTTGGCCTTTTGCCCTTGCATTTTATCTAACTTTATTTTACTTCAGTGATGCAGGACTGATGAGGAAAAACCTCCCAGAGCTGTGTTAAACCTGAAATCTTCATACCTGAGAGAAGGATTCCACATTTTTTGAGATCTTGAAAAAATTTTGGGGGATTAAATAAAAACAAAGCTTAGGGGAAAAAAAGGACACTGGTTACATGCATAGCACAAAAGCCTTGTAGAAAGCCTCTGGATGCCACTGGCATGCCAATTGATATACCTTTGCAATAAGGACATGGTGACTGGGAGGATCACGGAGAGCTGTATGAATTCTATCCGTGCGATGTGTGAGCTCAGCCTGGGGAACAAACCTCATCTGCCAAGTTCTGTAGGGCCATTTCCAGCTTTTCTCCTCGAAGGAGAGGCTCTGCTACCAATGAATAAAGTGGGAATTCTGACATTGATTTCAAAGGAAGCTAAATTGAGCTCCATGAAAAGGGAGCACTAGCACGCAGTGCTGCTCTTCATTTTTTCTTATTAATGTGACTAATTAAATGTTTGTATTTTTTAAGCACTAACTGTTTTTTTGATGGTCGTTTAGAGACTTTGAGAAAGTCAATAATTTTGATGAAATAGGACTGTAGACTCCAGAACAAAGTCCACATGGAATCCGTGATGTTGCTAGGATACAGCTATTAGTATTTTCAGTGGCTGGGTTATTTTTTGGTGTGGGTTTTTTTTTTTTTTTTAATAGAGTTGGCCTAACCTCTTACAAATAGTAGAAGAATTTGTGACTGCCTGATCCCTTACATGATGCTCCCTCAGTTTACCTTAATGGAGCCAAACTTGACCCTTTAATTTCAGCCGCTTTTATGTGTGAAGCAGAAACACAAAGAGCAATTTTGACCCAAATCTTGTTGGGGTTTTTTTTAATGGATGTACAGGATTTTCTCCCTGTGGGTGTTCCATTGCTGAAGTCAGTCTCCCTCTAGTGGTTTATTTCCGGAGGGGGCCTTTGCTTTGCTGCCTTGGACAGGTACTAAATGTGATGGCATGATGCAGAAAGTGGAATGACCCCTAGGAGCTGAACCATAGAGCAGCGAGCTCGTATAAAAATATTATGTCCTGTAATTTTTACATGTTAGAATGTACTTATTTTTTACAATATCAACAGTAGTGGGGGCTTTCTATCCCAGGCTCACTCTGCAGTCCAGGCTAACGTGGTTTGTGCAGTGTGTAGGATGTGACTCTTGCACATTGTTCCCTTCAGCTGTATACTGGAAGCCTGTAAAAAAAAAAGATCAGTATTTAAGCTCATGTTCCACATCAAAGCCGATGCCAGATGTGGTGCCAATAACATTATAACACAGAATGGCATTGAGGACGGTGCTATTTTGGGATCCTCATGTCTGGGGAAGCAATATCTAAGTGAAACACTGCAGATATTTTACTGGAAAATCAGGAAAAGCAAGATATTTGGAGTTTGTTTCCAACATATAACTTAACTTTGAGGTCTGTCAGGTTTCTTGCATTTATGTGCCTGACCTCACCTTTGCTGGGCATCTCTTTAGCACCTCAGAGAGTCCCAGTGCTTTCCAAGGGTGGGGAACAGGGAAGGATGAAAGCAGAAGCCCAAAGCTAGGTAAGAAGTTCCAGTCTCCTAATACCTGATGCATAGATTGGGCTAAGCCAGTTCAGCTCCCCAAGGATGACTAGGTAAAGAAATAAAGATCTAATCTAAAGCATGATGAAGTGAATCTATGCCCTTATTTAACTGTAAAGGGTTTTGGATGAGGCTCAGCCTTCCTTCACAAGTGGTGGTAACCAGAGAGAGCTGTGATTCTGGAATGCATCAAGGATCCTGGAAAGACTGATGTCTTTCCAACTTGGACACTAACTTGAGGTAGGTATTGCCTTCTTCTTGCTCATATCTGGCAGAATTCCATCCTGTGATTTGCTTTTAATATACCAAAAGAGTTATTGGACCCATTTTTTCCTTTATTAACTGTATTTATAAAGCCTGGAGAAATCTAGGATCACCTGCCCCAGAAGTTAGCAAGCTCCCATTCCATTTTCACAGGAGATCATGAGATGTCATCGCCTTCCCATGAAGCATTTTACAGAATGTTCAGTTATGTAACAACTTTAAGGGTATGGTTTTACTTTTGTTTGCCTTTTACTTAATGCTCAGCTTCTATTGGGCAATCAGGAATCTTGGTCCCTTGGGAGATGTTAAACCACCTTCCTTTGGATGCTGCTCCGTAAAATCTGCACAGTGGTTTCCATGAGAGTGATTTTGGAGCCAATTTTGTATTTTATTTTTGTTTTCACTCTTCAGGATCAAGTTTCTACACAGTGTCCTGGCCAAAGCTGACTTGGTTTTAGTTTATAACTTGAGCAAGAACTATTCCATTTATTTTTAGTTATATTAAAAAAAAAAAAAAAAAGGCATTTACTCTTAGGATGTAGACAAAGTTCCTGTACTTTTTAACAGCTCCACAGCTAAAAAAGCAGAGGTACAAATTTAGTATGCACATGTCCTTTCTGAGATTTGTTCTGCCATCAGTCACCAACAGTAAGTTAATAGGATTCCTGTGTTTACAAGGACACTTATGAGATGCCCACCACCACATGAACTGGCTTTACTTTTATGTAATTGTATTGATATTTTTTTAGACTTTCAAAATGCATCTATAGGAATTTTTTTTAGTAAGGGAGGAAAGGATCTGGTTGAACTTCACTTCTTTTTGGACTAGTGAATGGTTATATCAGTTATAGAAGCTGAGGAAAGGTTCCCCTGTTTGACTTGGGCAGGTTCATGTATTTGAAGGAAGGCTTCTCTGGGAGCTTGCAGGCACCAGCTGCTTGAGGAGCCTCTCCTGTGGAGCAGGTTCTGTGTGGAAAACCTGTCCCAGGCAGGACTGGACACAAGCCTGTCAGAAAAACAGGGGCAGTGAGCCAGGTTGTTTTTAACAAAACAAAATTATGCAATATCATTTAGTTCTGACATGTTCCCAATATGCAGCAAATGAAGAACTCACTAAATACAGTATATCTCTGGCCATATCATTTGAATAAAACTTGTTTCCATGACAACCTCTGCTTAACAGCTTGGCTGATATGAAATCATTCCTAGATGAGGGAGCTTTTGCCAAAAGCATTGGGATTCAACACTTTAATATCATGTTTTAGGGTTTAAAAAACATTTATTTAAGCCTCTGGAAGCAAATATCAACTAAAATCCCTTCATCCTCACCTCTGCTTCGGCTCCCAGTTGATCAGTTTATCTTCCTGGGAACCTCTCAGAAGCAGCTCCTGTGTTACTTAATATGCTTCTGAAGTCCCAGGCAGTGTTTCAAGAGCAAGTGATCGTGACACCAGCGTTTGGTAGAGAAATTACATTTCATGGCTGTTGGCTCAGGCTGTGAGGCAGCAGCGGCAGCAGCTGGGCACAGCAGCCGAGGCTTGTGCTCCAGCTATCCCTCAAGTTCAGGAAGGTTTATGTTCCAACCAGCTCTGCCTCAGAGTGAAAAAGAGGAGCTTCAGCTGGAGAGAGGTCTAGCTAAGGTTTCACACCATTCATTTTGTGTCAGGAGCACTGAACAAACCCAGGTTATCTCTTAGATGTTTTTTAAGGTGCGGTACCTGTCGCCTCAGACAGCTGTGGAACACTTCCAGGGTGGAAATGCACTGTGGCTGCTCGTATGGTGCTTGTTCCCTTCCTCCCTTCCAGGTGCTACACTGCATTAGAATATAGCTAAAATAAGCCTAATGCTTTCCTAATATTTCTCATGTACACAGGCATTGCAGTTGCCACAGTGATGGTGCACAACTGTCAGCTGGGGAAAGGAAGGTCCTGATGGTTTTAAGAGGCATTCTGCCCCCTCAAAATACCGTTGTATTGTAGCAGGGGGATTTCCTGCACCAGCTGGGAGCAGGAACTACAGCAAAATCTACTGGAACAGGCAAATAATGTTTCAAGCACACGTAATGTACCCATTGCTGTCAAGATTTTGGGATCAGCAAGGATTGTAAGGGTAGGGATTTAAATCTCAAATAAAACCACAGAAAGAGGTATGAAGTATTCATCGTTTCTTCTGGCTAAAATGTGCCTTTTCAGCTCTAATTTGCCCCAGCATGGGCCTTTGGGTGACAAAAAGGTTCAGGTGCCTGAAACTGGGTGCAGACAAGCAGTGCTAGGACCACATAATATGGGGCAGAGCAGTATTCCCCACTCCAGTTCATTGGGGTTTTTTTCTCCCCACTTGTTACCTGGGAAAATTTTGGCGGTTAGCTATTGGAAATGAGCTGAGCTAATCCACCAGCTGACTCCTGCTCTCCACCCCACAGTCCTGCTTAGTAAGGCCTTAGCAGAAAATCAGCAGTTTACCTGGGGAGCCCTGCAAGGGAAAGAAAGATGTGGCTGGGAGGAGGCGTGAGGAATGGAGCCAGAAGCCTTTTCTGTGCTGATGAGCTTTAAGCAACTCATCTCTGCACCATCTTGTAGCACAGGGCTGAACCATAACACAGTTTGTTTCTGGTAAAGCTGCTTGAGAAGGTATAAGAGCACAGGAGGCATCACCAGGGTTTCCTTAAAAAGAAACCTTCCAAGTATATAGCAAACATTGATAAAATACATTTTTAATTCAAGTGCTATAAATACCTCTCTGAAAGCAGTAATAACTTCCTGGGATTTTTAATCTCTGAAATGATTTCACTCAAGGTGTGCTGGCAGCATGAGGTAGCTGAGCAGGATCAGGATGCTGTGCTCGTGATCATTTTTCCTGGTGAGATTCATCTCAGGAGACTCTTCTTCCTCTGTGTCACGACTTCTTAGAAATCTCTGTAGGCAAAGATGCGTTAATTTGATGCATCCTGTGATTGCCCTTCCTCCACAACCAAATTAATTTACTGTTAGTTGAGATTCCCACAACGTTCCTTGTGCCACTGTGAAGCCTGGTATTTATCGATGTAAATAAGGAATAAACTGAGGCTTTACATATCTCATTTGGAATAATGATACAGGCTGTGCCTCCTGGCCCTCACTCCATGTCTCAGAGGTGTGGGGATTTTATTCCTATAGCGTTCCTTGCAGCGCAGGTTGTTTATAACAGAATGATTTGTTTTCAGCATGAGCTGTAATGTTTTAACTGATGAGCAGCTCCCTCATAATGGAATCTGGAGGTTTTCATTGAAGTGTGTGGTTCCATCAGAGGCAAGTGCTGGATTCAAAGTTACTGTAGTACAGTCTAGGGGGCTTGGCCTTATTTCCAGAGTGATGCTGCTGCACATCCAAAATTTAATATTGTGTTGGCAACCTCAGCAGAGGACACCAAAAATGGGTTAGGTGTGGAGAGTGTCATCGGCAGTCACAGAGGCTAAAAGTGATCCTTTAGGGTCATAAGAAATCAGCACTCTCCTCTCCTCCTCCTCTCTCCTCCAGCTCTTCTGAGAAAATCTGTGCCTAGATACAGCCATTTATTGTAGGGATTTTTCAGGATTAACATTTTTGGTGGGCTCATCATTAAAATAGAGAGAAAATGCTCGGAGTGGGCATACCAATGAATTTTTAGATTCCAAGCTCTCCCAAATGGTCATTATCTTCCTTTCTATTTAAAGAGGAATAAATTAAATTGCAAGAGATGGTGCAACTGGTTTGCAGATCTTATTTAATTTGGACTAGCAGTTTGCATTTTCCATCTGTACAACATAATCATTAATTTTTTGTGTTTCTTGATTGTCACTGTGCAGACTACTTTTTATGGGTGAACTCCGCCCTTTCTTACTGTTAGATTTTTATTTATTTAAAGGAGTGTGTCTTTATAGATTTTTCTTTTAGGATGAAGTATATATAAAATTATTCATCATACTAAATGGGCTTGCAATGAAATCTATGTGATTCATGGTCTTTGATCCTGCTATCACTTTATGTGGGTGTTTAACTTTACTACTGTGCACAGTCCCAATGGGGAGAATCTTAATTTAAAAAATACTATTCTAAAAATAATGTGAGGGGTTTTGCACATGTCCATGTTGGATTGTGAGGAACATCTCCCTGTAAAACCAGACATGTAAATTAAATGAGCTGCAGAGAAGATGGGAAGACAGAGAAATTATAATACCCCAAGTCTGGAAAGGTTCATTGTTGCACTGTCTCTATCCATGGTCAGTCTACACAGTAGCCACCCCTTCATTGTGTGAATGGAGAAAATGTTCTGTCTTAAAACTTGGGTTTTTAGAAAGATTTAGTGTGGTCAGCACTGCCAAGCCAAACTGAGCACAAAAGTTATTTTGCTCAGTAAGGCAGCCCCAAAGACGCGTTGTGTCTGCGGTGTGACCTGTGTATGTGCAGAGAAGGGCTGCCAGCAGTGTGCGTGAACATGCAAGGGTTTTGTGTCCTCAAAGTGGGAGTTCTAGAGAGATTTAGTGTTTTGGTCAGCACTGCCAAGCCAAACGGAGAACGAAGGTTATTTTGCTCAGTAAGGCATCCCCAGAGACACGCTGGGTCTGCGGTGCGACCTGTGTATGTGCAAAGAAGGGGCTGCCATTAGCGGGGCCGTGCAGGGTGGTGGCATCGGGTACGCTGTGTGCCCCAGCGCCTCGTGGCCCTGGGCTGTTGTAAAGGTCTAAGGAAGAAGATCAGCGATTCCCTTCAGCTATGCCCCGCAGGAAGGGCACTGACGGGATGGTGCGAACGCCTGTGCCCCTTTGGGGAGCCACCCATGCGCTCCAATGGTCCCTCGGCCATGTCTATCGCTGTCACCACCCTACCCTGCCCCTTGCCCGTCTGTCCGTCCTTCCCGTCGCACCTTGTCCCCGTCTCTCCGTCCCTCCCCTGTCCCTTGTCCAAGCCGGAGTTCCGCTCACCCCCTCCCGCGTCCCTCCTCGCAGCGTCCCTTGTCCCCTCCCCGCGCCCCGTCCCGCCCCTCGCCCCCCCGCCCGCCCGGGGAGATGGCGCTCAGCCCCCCCGAGCGGACCGCGCCGGGGCTGCCGCTGCACTCGCCATGGACCTTCTGGCTGGACAAGTGAGTGGGGCCGGGGGGCGGCGGGAGATGGGGAAACCCCCCACGTCCGTCTAGGAAGGGATGCGCATCTCTGGGATGATCGGTTCGCTCGTCCAACAGATTGGATGCGGGAAGTTAATCCTGGGCTGCATATGGGGAACGTGCTGGTGCGGGGGACTGTCCCGGTGCCTGTCCCCGTCGAAGGAATCGGGAGCGGTTCTCGGAGCCGCGTAGTGAAACTGGTTTGGAAACGCTTTCTGTTTTGTAGTTCAGCGGACACACATGGGTCCAGGCACCGTCGGTGCAGGTTTGAGCTCTAAATTTAGAGATGACGCTCGCCAGCCCCGGGAATAGACGGGTAGAGGTTGTGCTTCGCTGCTGTGGTTTGTGCATCCCTGCTGCCCCAGATGGATCCGGTCCCACTGACTGTGACATGCCCGATCTTACAACTCTTTAATATCAGGTTTGGCTCCCGTAGGTGATCAGTTCTTAAAATCCAAAGTGCTATGTTTTGAAGGATTAGCTAAAATTTTTTGATTATGTGCAGGTTAATATTACGTTTCATGTGCTTGGAGTTTGAGCCTCTAATGCCGTGGAAAGAGGCTGCCAAGGGACCTCACCCCTGTTGTGCACACAGTGAGGCATAGGGAAGAAGTGCCAAAGCCAAAACTGAAAAAGAAAGTTTCTAACCAGCATTTGATGGCGTTTTCCTAGCATGTATTTTCTAGCATCTTGTTTTTTAATCTACAGCTTCCTTTTCTCAATTTTTGGGTGTATTTCTCCTCTCTCCCCACTCCAGAGGGAAAGTTTCAGCCTTTCTGCCACTGAGCATACTGCCCCATGCTATTGGTAAAATTCTCCTCTTTAGTTATTTTTCTGGTAGCTTTTCAACTTGTGACAGAGAAATTACAAGCAGCTGTTGAAAACGCACAAATATTCTCATGTCCTGCAAATCAAATCTAATAAATAAACCCACCAATTATTTCTGATTAATCCTTTTCCAGTCATGATGCAGTTATGGTCAGGTTCAGGATCTGAGTTGTATTTTTGCTTAGTTTTTAAAAAGAATAATTTGAACTGGTGTTTAATCAAGTCACCAACCAGGTCTGTTTGTTTACACAAGCCATGTGGAGATAAGCATGTATATTTTTTATAATCAGCACTGGAAGCTAAAATCTATTTTGAGTTCCTGAGTCCTATCATTTTTTTTAAAGGCTTGATTCACAATGTTTTAGAGTCTTAAAATGCAGTTATTCTATAGATTATTTTTTGTCTTTTCAGATGACATGTAAATGCATTTAATTTGTATTGTTGTTTCTTAACTTATAAAGCCGAGACTGTATATATACAAAAACAAAAAAAGTGGGACCATATATACACACAAAACTGTGTATTTTGTTTACCAGCAACAGAGATAGAATAATGACAGGGAACAAGAATGACAGCAAACAAGACATGTTTTATACACTCAAGAATCATTTAAGGCATTAAAAAGCACACAAGAGATGGAACCATGATCTTAATTTACTGCTGTGTGTGGAGGTTCGCGTCTCTCTGCAGAGCCCCACAGAAGTGGCTGGGACATTTATTGGTACATCCACAGAGATTTGATGGAAGCTTAAGCTTGTATCAGATGGACTTTCCGTAGCAGATAACTGTGGGTGCTTTTTTAGCCTACTTCAGTAGCACCTAGTGTGGAGCAGTGCTGTTTCTTCAGGAGATGGTATTGATTTTTGACCGCTGCTACATTTTACCCCGTAGTTGCAGAGAAAAGCAGGAAGAAGTGATGCTTAAGGATAAATAGATGTTGAGATGGATATGTAGTTATCTTTTTCTATTAAATTACTGTGAGAGAGATCCATGACATACAATTTTAAGATCTCTAAAATGTATCTTTTCATTAAGTCACGCTGTTAAAATAAATATCCATCAGCTAAGTGGCACTTTCGGTAGCAACTAGTGATGTGCTACCCTTGGGGTTCATGACCTTGCTTTTATCATAGCAGCACTGGACACTGCTTTAGAAGTAAATGCCTTTTTTTATCTACATCAGCACTTGTTTCTGTGAATGCCTTGGCACAGGCTGAACATCTGGAGGCTGGCATCCTGTGGCCAGGTCCTGGTTCATTGCCATCATCCCACACGTGTCACGGGGCATCTGCGTTTCCCGTTAGTGCTAAGCCTTTCTTGGTATCCGTGTCTGAAATAGCAACCATCTGATAGTGCTCTCTGCTATCTTACCCTGTAAATGCCTTAGGAAAATGAGTGTGATGAAAGCTTTGGGAGAACATTATTCACCAGTTTGACAAATAAGATCCTATCTATGATCTTCAAATGCTCGCAGGTCAGCAGTTTCAAAGAAGGTGCAGAGAAGCTCGCAGGTGTTTTCCTCTTAAGACAAATGAGATTTCCTTTTTGACTGTTAAAATGTTCCAAGGCCATGTGCTAAAAGTTTGGAAAACAGGAGTTTAGATCATCTGCTGTTTATTTTGTCCATTCTACAGATTTCCAAGTTCATACCCACATGTCTCATTGGTAGGATTTTTGCCTGCAGTGATGTTAGGCAGAAGGGGGAATTTCAGCAAGGCTTGCAGGTGCATTTGGTGCCACCTTGGGAAGCTGATTCATGCTGGTGGCACTTTACACTTGTGTTTATCTTGGTAAGAGTCCTGTTCTGCTTGTAGTGGCTCCTGGCTCGGAAACGAAAGGTTGCCCTCTTAGGTTTTGCTACATTGCGTAGTCTTTCAGTTACTTTTTACAACAAAGTGTCAATATGCATCACTGAATATAAAAAATGAAACATGAGCATTACCACTCTGGTCACTATATTGTGTAGCACATTCAACACAGGGATTGCACAAAAGGAAAAGTCAAGTGACATCACCATCAAGGACTGGGATGTCGTGGAGAACAAGCCACATTATGCACTTGAAACCATCCCTTAACGGGATTTGGGGCTGTGGATCTGGGTGTGATATTTGTGTAAATACAAAGCTGTGAAGATGATTATACTTTTTGATGTACATGTACATGCTAATACATTACTTTGTAAACCTTGCAAATCCCAACTCTCACTTAGCCTGGGTGACACAATGCCATCTCATTGTGGTTTAAGCCCCGGCAAAACCCAAACACCACATGGGTGCTCGTTCACTCCCCCACCAGCGGGATCGGGGAGAGAATCGGAAGGGTAAAAGCTGGAAAAGTCATGGGCTGAGATAATGACAGTTTAGTAGGGAAAGCAAAAGCTGCACATGCAGGGAAAGCAAAACAAGGAATTAATTCACTGCTTCCCATGGGCAGGCAGGTGTTCAGCCACCTCCAGGAGAGCAGGGCCTCATCCTGCATGATGGTGACTTGGGAAGACAGCCACCATCACTCCAAACATCCCTTCTTCCTCCTTCTTCCCCCCACTTTATATACTGAGCACAGTGTCAGATGGTCTGGAATATCCCTTGGGTCAGTTGGGGTCAGCTGTCCTGGCTGTGTCTCCTCCGAGTTTCCCATCACTTTGCAGGATCACGGCCTGCTTGCCCTGTTTTCTTGCCTGATTTCGAACAATGCCCTTTAGATAATTCTCTTGCACGAATAGTTTAACTCTTCAGTATCTTTGTGAGGGGAAGTATGTGCTTATAAACGTTGTCAAATAAGCAGTGTTATTTGTCTACTCCAGCAAAGACAAAATATTCTTACATAAGGTATTATCCTTATGTGCTGATTTTTCTCTCTGTATGTTATAGATGAGTTCTATATAAAGCTTGGTAGATACATTTTGATAACTGAACCATTTTAAGAATGTGTTAATCTTCCTAACTGAACACATCAGATATTTGAAACTAAACTTAATAATTTCCCTTCTTCCCTATAGCAAAATTTATTTATCTAGGATCATCTATTTCATCTGTTACAGCTTATGAGTAGGTGGCTTACAATGAAAAATGATGGTTAATATTATAAGAATGTTCAATCCAGTAAGTGCATTTTGACAGGCTTTGATGGCTTGAAATCAGTCTTTGTATTCAGAATGGATTACCAGATTTATTTAGTTGCCACAGCATGTTTTTGACTTTATGCTTTGAAAGTAAATATTTTGCTTATTTATACCAAAAGCAGTTGTGCCTAAGCACTTACAGGGGTATTTTCAAAACTGCTTGGCAGCTTTTAAAGCTCCCGCTAAAGCTGTGATGAGATTCCCACTGGGAAACAAAGGCCAGTGTGAGCACATATGAAACAACTTCTATACTTAATTCTTTGCAGAAAAACAGAAAAGCTACAGTTCAGCATCAGAAATTAACATAAGCACAACCACCTGGAGGTTTATTCATGGATAAAACAATGGAATTTATCTTTGTATCCTTTGTTCTTTATTCATGCTGGAATAATGAAGGAGTAGTGAAGCAAGCTGGTATTAGGATTCATTTTGTGGAGATTATTCCTGTTTCCACGTTCCTGTGTGATTCACTATGAGATGCTGTACAGTGGGTCTGGCCTGATTAGGCAACTTAATTAGTCCTAAAACACGCTAAATTTTCTCCTATAAAGGTTCTGAAGATGCAGTGGCATCACAGGGCATGAAAACAGGCAGACCAGGAGAACCATTGAATATTTTATGTGCAGACTCTCCATGGGAAACCCAGACGCACAACTGTAGGTAAAGTTGTGACAGAACAACTATTCCCATCCCCCGAGGATCTGTCAGTGCCAGGCTGGTGCCATGATCCAGCTCTTTCCTGTTACTGTGCTCATGAGGATTGGCAGGGCCTGCTGAGTTCTTGGAAATGAATTGTTCACCATGACAATAACTGACAGGTCAGTAGGGCATATTGGGTTAATTTATTGTTGATGGCAGTAAAATTAACTGAATGGGAAGAATCCTGTAATGGCTTCATTTTGAGGGTCAATATTTGCAGGGTCTTGTTTTGTAGTACCACGTGTACTGAGGTTTTTATTAAAATGCACAACCGTCTAACTACTCCTTATAGTGCAAGTTTTTACCGGAGAGTTACAGAAATAGGAATTTCTACAGATTCCTTCACTTGAAAATCATCTGTCATTTCTGCTAACTTAATTTAAACTTCACTTAAACTGTGTACTCAACAAAAAACCCCAAAAATCTCAATTTCGTGAGTTTCAAGGCACGAAAGTCCTGAGTGGTCATCTGTGTGGAGCTGTTGAGTTTCTGGGTGACTATCACAGAAACACTACAGTTTAGATTTGTCAGGAGTCTGGAATTTTGCATGAAATTCAAGGCTTTTTTTTTCTGTCTGTCTGATTAAAATATTGTCTCTGCCTTATAATCATGCATGAAACCAAATTTGTGTAGGTGCAAATTCCAGAGCAAATTATCCTGAACTTTTAAATTGATGCATCATAATTTTCTCAATTACATTTTTTTAGTAGAGTTTCAGTTTTTTTGACTGTTTGTTTTTCAGACACAAACATTTTAGTGTTCATGCTCATATCCATAAATGACTGACACTTTCCAGAGCTGAGTGAAAGGCTGAAATAACACTGTAATCTGGTGGGCCTGGAGCACTTACCAGGCAGGTTACTAGGAATAAATGGTCACTCACCATAACTTTTAAAATAGGTAATTTGCTGGTTGGTTGGTGCTTCCTGCCAGCTATCACAGTTTCTCTGGAAAATGTTACTTGCAGCTATCAAAACGGGCCATTTTGTAACCTCTGAGTGGAATATTCTGTCTACCTGTCTTAGCTGCTCTTTCAAATGGCATTAAATTTGCTAAATGGCTGCCATGATGATCTAGGTAACCTGTGACGGCTATGGCTAGACAATACATTTTCATCTTTTATCTGAGTAGACCTTACTATCAAAGCAACACAGTGGCAGTATCAGCACAAGGATATTGAGTGATGATAATATATGTTGTACAACATATGTAATGCCAGATGCCTTGGTGACTGCTAAGCCACCAGTGGCAGAAACAGTGCAGAAGAGAAGTAATTTCTTGGGCAGTGGGGTGAGGCAACAAGAGGCAAAATTTACCTCGGGTTTTCCCTGTCTGTGTTCTTTTCTACGTGGAACAAAGTGTTAGTAGAGAGGTGCTAGTTTGGTCAGCAAGAAAAAAACTCTAACTAACTAAAAAACTCTCTACTAAGAAATAGTTAAATCACTTGATAAGTTTTAAAGTCTGTTTTAACTGATTACCTTTTTTTGTGCCTTCAAAAGCAATGTGACTGGCTCTGTTTCTGTTAAATTCTGTGACTTTCTCTTTTTGCTCTTTAATGCTGAATGTAAAGTGTAAGTAAAAAAGGCCCAAACACACACACACAAAACCCCAGACCCCCAAACCTTACTATGATAATTCCTTTTATCACATTGATGACAGATATTTTTTGTTTCAAGTTACCATTTTTTTATGGGACTTCTCATAGTTCATGAGCCACTGTATTACAAGCTCATGGCTCAATCAAGTGCCACGGTGATTTCTTGGGTTTTTTGTTTGTTTCCTGCCAGTTCCACCATTGTAATGTGCTCTCAGGTCTGGTAATTAACAGGCAAATAGTAAAGTAGATGTTAGTTTGCCTGTTTTATACTGAAAAAGTTGGGAGGTATTTTTCTGCTGGTTTTGTATGTAGTTTTAAGGCAGCTTATTTTAATAGGAGCCTTGAAAAAACCTTAGAGCTATTATTAGACTTTTGAACATGTGATGCTGTTTCAGCAGTTTTGCATATTAAATTTCTTCCTTTACATGATTATCTAGGGTTTGCCCAGAGCTTCAATTATATCTGTAACAACTGAGAGTAACTTCAGTGTTTCCCTGGATGTATTTCATGCTGATCAGATGTATCAGGGAGGGATGCTGAGATCTGGTTTGCTTTTATCCTTTCTTCAGCTGATACCCGAGCAACAGCTGCATTTTCTTCTGTTTCCTTAAACCTGCTCTCTTGCGTCTGTTTCCAGATTTAGTAATTTTACACATTTTTGTTTCCTCTTCTGAGACACAATGGGAGGTTGCTTTTGTCTTTGATCTTCGTTTTTCTTTAGAAATCCTACTTCAGCTTCTGAAGGCAAAAAAAAAATGTTTCCAGTTCTAAGAAATTGAATGTGCCTTAGCAATTTTGACCTCATTCCCCCAAAATTGTGCCTGTGGGATTGTGTGCTGGGAATTGTAAGGTGGGTGTTACGATGTACTGTTAGCGCAGTGACAGGAACACAGGGATGTCTGGGGATGTGGATGCACCGTCCCATGTCTCATGCACTGAAGAGTCATGAAAAAGATTATAAATAGAACCATTTAGGTTGGAAAAGACCTTTCAGATGATGGGATGCAGCTGGTGCTGTGTGTGCACCTAAAGAATCACAGAATATCCTGAATTGGAAGGGACCCACGAGGATCATCAAGTCCAACTCCTGGCCCTGCACAGGACCATCCCCAAGGGTCATGCCCTGTGCTTGAGGGCATTCTCCAAGTGCTTCTGGAGCTCTGGCAGCCATGGGACTGTGACCATTCCCTGGGGAGCCTGTTTAGTGCCTGACCATCCTCTGGGGAAAGAACCTTTTCCTGATACCCAACCCTAAACCTGACACAGCTCCAGCCATTCCCTTGGGACCTTGTCAGTGGTCACCACAGAGTTCAGTGCCTGCCCCTTCACTTCCCCTCATGAGGAACTTGTAGACTGCAATGATGTCTTCCCTCAGTCTCCTCCAGGCTGGACAGACAAGTGACCTCCACCACTCCTCTGATGGCTTCCCCTGGAGGCCCTTGAGCAGGGAAGCTGCCATGGGTGGGAGCTGGTGATGGCCAGTATGAGTGAGCTACAGAAGCTGAACCACACCTGGTGTACCAGAGTGTCTGGCAGTGAGACCAACCCAAGGATCTCTTGGCTTTATAGGGCGTGCTGGTGGTAGATGCATCAGTGAAGGCGTCAGTGCCGGTGGTGGAAGAACTGCCTGGAGCCATGGCGGTTCCCTGGGTATGTTGGGTGACATAGCACATGGCGGCAGAGCTGCCCTGTGGGACTTGTGTTTCTCCTCAGGCCATGTGCGTGTCCCATCCCTCGGGGGTAGCGAGGAGCTCGTGGCGGGTGTGGCCGGCCTGCTGAGGGCGGTGCGGGGCTGAGGGCAGCTGCCGCCGCGCGCGCCCCGCCATGCCCGCCTCACCGCCGGCTGTGCGCCTGCGCCACCTAGCGGCCCGCGCTGAGGGCCCGGCGAGGCTGGGCGGCACAAACTGCAGATGAGCTTCCTTTTCAAAGCGTGAAGCACCGGGAGCGCCTTAAAACGCTAAAAACGGGGGCTGCGGTGTATTAAATGCAATTTAAAATAATTCTGGCGTAGCATTATGCCGTCCGCTTGTTGTAGCACCTCACCTGTGAACAGCAGGGCTCTGAGGGTGTGTAGTAGCTCTGAGAGCAGCACTGTGCTGCTTGGCTAAAACTCCTAATCATTCTGTTTAATTTTACAAATTACCTGGCAAATGTTAATTTATTTGCAAGTATAACAGAGCTTGAACTCCTATCTTTAAATGATTCGTGATAATTTGGAGTTGGACTTCCCCTTCGACATGTGAACATTTCAACTTCACACTCGCGTTTCACATTCCCTCTTCATCTCCCTTCCCTTCCTCCTTGACAAAATAAATATTTTAACTGATCTGAGCTTTGTTTTCAAGGTCACTTCGTGGTACAACAGCAGCTGAATGTGCATTAAATTTGAAGAAGATTTATACAGTACAAACAGTGCAGGTAAGGCGTCTGGCTCTGCTACAGGAGCTGCCACATGTTACTAATGTAACTTCACACCTTAAGTTTCGTTTTTCTTCCTAGGATGAGTCACACCTGTGGCTTTGCTTACCTGAGGTGTGAAACGTGAGTACTACTGGGGTTGTGTGTTTGTATTACTGAGTCAGTGTTTGAATTTCATTTGGCTTTCCGGACAAGAAAAGGAGGAGGCATATTGGATTGGGCATGCTGAATTCTTAAGCCTTCCTGAGTTTCCACTAGTATATTGAATTATTATATTTGATGTATTTTAGGTATTTTTCCATCCTTTTCTCCTTTTTTTAATACAGAAATTAATTACGCAAAGACTAAAAATTGCAGCATGTGTTTGTTTTTTGGAGTTTTTTTGTGGGGTTTCTCTCCTTGAGTATGTATCTAAAAAAAGATTCTAGCAAACTGAATTAAAGTACTCTTAAACCGTGTGATACTTGCAGCAATGAGAAATTCTGCATGTATGTGTCATCTGCCATTGCCTAGTAGAGGGCATCTCTTGCAAGTAAAATTGTATTTCTTTTTTAACACCCCAGTTAGCATGAAGTGTAGCAAATTGGTATTTGTCTCACCTTAGAGTTAATCTGACTAGTTCACTAAATCTGGAATTCTCTTTGAGAAGCACAGCTGTAGCAATCTACTGAAATTTTAAATAAGGCTTTCTCATGAAGGTCTTCACAACTTGTTACTTTGCATGAGATTTCCAAACCCAAAACCTTCCAAACTAAGTCCCTAGCTCAGGACAAGAAGAGCTCTCAAATGTTTCCACAGCCATCTATCAGTGTACCTCTGCTCCTTCTTCTGCAAGTAGCTTTAGGGTTTGATCACACAACCAGTTAAGAGTAAGATCATAGTTGAAATGGGTGTTTCATGCCAAGTTTTTATATTTTTAGTAGTCTTCCATTTCTTCTTGTGGCTGGGTAAAGGTAATAGCTGTTAGGCAGAGTTGCCAAGGGCCACAACATTTTATCACATAATGTTGCAATCCTTGTTTCTAAAGTTGTGCTAGTGATGAAGTATTGGATAATACTTAATGTATTAGATAATACTTAAATATTTTGTCTAGATAATACTTCATGGGTTGCACTAATGATTAATATTGCATCACCACATGTTGATGCATCTTAAGTCTTTAAAAATCTTTTCTGTTCCCAACTGTTGCATAAAGAGAGAAGAGATTGGGATCTTTTCAGTCATCTCTCCCTGTTGCTCACTACTGCTTTTGGGTGCCTTTTTATCCACCCCAAACCTGCATGACAGCTTCTGCTTTTACCAGCAGAAACACTGGGAAGTCATCCAATGGTTCCTGGTAACTTGGATCTTTGAATTTCTCCCCAGCTCCTGTATTGACATGTGCATCTCAGGTTTTTTGCATCTGGTTGAACCCTTTCACTCAGATGAACTAGTTGGGTCGCTGGTTAGACATTTAGTTCACCAGAATTATTGTTTGTGGTGTTTTTGTAACTCAGGATAATCATAATGAAGCTTAGGCTAGTCTTAAGTGAAGCAAGGTGGATATTTGATATAAATACATTTTTTTAATATGCTAAGGAAGTTTTATGTACTGGTTTGTTCTGACATACTCAGTGTGACTCTAGTTTTGATGATTTTTTCCCTTTGTATTCAAAAGGATAATCTGCATTTCAACTGCTTCCCTTTTTTCCACCTTCACTTATGCATGATTGGCATGTAAAAAAAATAAAAGTAGAAATGAACTTGTAAGAAGTTCTTTTCAGAGCATTCTATTATAACGTAGAAGGTTCTCCAGGAGAAGGAAGCTTAATTGTTTCAGAGAAAATGAGCAAGGAAATAAATCTGCATGAAACACTCTCTTGTGTTAATGCAACTAATATTTTTCCTTTTCAAGGATTTCTGGAGTGTCTACAACAACATTGCTCCTGTGACAAATTTGCCTCTGAAATGTAGCTACCATTTAATGCGGGGAGAAAGGCGCCCGCTTTGGTACGTATGTTGTCATCAGTCATTTCTGGGAATGGGCAGTGAATAACCTGAAGGGGTGAAAGGTGTGGGACAGGAGTGTCTTGTTTCTGTTGGCTGCGAACACCTGGACTCAAAAGACCTATGAAAGAAATACCCTGAGGTTCTTGTTCAGTTTAAAAGTGACTTGTACCGAAGAGTCTTTATTAAAAACACAGACTGCAATTTCATTGTCCACCTCTGGATGTAAATGTATGAAAATAGATTATGAAATAGGAGCTAAGAAATTAGAATATGACTCTGAATTTCAGTTCAGGAGTACACAGAATAAGTTACTTCTATTTGAATTTTTTTAGCTTGCACATTATTTCCTTCCACTGAAGCTGGTGAAATAATGATGCAAACAACTGATGGTCCTTAACCCTTTTTCGCCCGTGCAAAAGTACAGGTGAAGTACATGCTTCACATGCCTACACATGCCCATGCACCTTGGATTAAAAGTAATTTAAGACATTATGAGGTGATTCATTGCAGCAAATTCCTACTTGATTGTAGAATAGTAATGGAATAAAGTATAAATAATTGATGTTTTCCTTTCAGAAATCAAACTTGGCATCTCTTCTTCCTGTTGCAGTTCTGTCACATCTCAGAGAACCCCAGCACTTTCTGAAGAGTTTTGATCTTTTTGGCATCATTTGCATAGATTGTGATTGCATTAGGGTTCTTTAACTGAATCGTAGTTGTCTAACTTCGTGGTGACTTACTACAGGAGATTTCTGCCCTAATCTACTGGAGATGTAAATTTCTAAAGTGAATGCATCTGAAGGTTATGTTACTTTTCTGAAAATACTGTGACTGGTCAGGATAGCTAAAGTGGGTATGAAAAAACATTGGTGTCTGTATAAATCAACTGGGCCATCATGTGCAGGTCTTAATATCTTTGTAGGTATGAATGAGAGCATTTGGGGTTTTGATTTTTTGGTTTTGTTTTTCCTATTTTTAGTTTTCATGTGTTAAGTGATTATTAGAGGTGTAAAATGCAAAGATTGTTTCTGAAAATTAAACACTTTTTTTAAGCCTATCAAAGTAATTTTGCATTTTAGGAAAGGGATTGCAAGAGATTGATCTCATCATCAGTAATTTGCTAACCTTTCAATAATTACTGCCAAGAAGCTTTTCTGAGATTACCATTACAGTATACTGGCCAATTTCAGCATTTTATATTTTTTTTTCTTTTAGAAAGAAAGACAAATCCTGAAGTAAGAGTTGAGGATGCAGATTTTGAAGATGTCCTCCCAAAGTTTCCCCCTCTTTTCCCCATCGTCTGTCAGGATTGGTGGGAGACCATTGATCCTGAGGAATCTCTATAGGTGTTATCCTGAGTTTAGATATTCCAAAGACGAATTTTTAGGTTATTTAATTTTGCCTTTACAGAGTTTTAACAGGAAACTAGAAGCCCTAATTTAAAGTCTTAGAAAAAGAATTGTGACAGAATAAACTTGAGAAGCTCGCAGGTTAGTGCATTGTGCCTTTGTCATTACAAGGCAGTTTAATGGTTATGTCTGCCCTGACCCTGGGCAGCTCAAGTCTCTTTTTAATAAGGGCAATTAATTTCTAGCTGTTGCAGAACTGACATGAAGTGTGCTCATGTTCTTTTACTAAATTGAATAAACGGAAGAGTAATAAGCTGCTTCTGTGAAAATATCCCAGAGGTTTTCCAAAATTAAAGGTTACCATAGTAAAATGTAAAATTGTTTTGTGGCTTGTTCCCATACAGTGTGCAGCCACTTCAAAGACTGTAGTCAGGGAGTAGTCAGGGTCTGTAGTCAGGGAAAATATAAGTATTTTCCAACACACAAAACTTAGGAAAGAGATTAGGTGTTGAGAGATACACTTCGTATGAACAATGAAAGAATTATCTCTGATGTCAGAAGTCAGAGTCATACTCCCTGGAGTTAGTAATTGCATTTCAGATGGGATTTTTCTGGGAAAATTAAACCACAAACATAAGGTTGTCTAAATGTGGATTTGAATGTTTATTTTCACTGATCTATTTCCCATAACAGGGAAGAAGAAAGCAATGCCAAAGGAGGTATATGGAAAATGAAGGTCCCTAAAGAAAGTACGGTATGTTATATTGACTCTTTACTCAGACCTTGTTTAGTAAAGGAGTTTCTTCAAACTCTATTTGATAAAGCTGTTGTAAAGCTTTTTACTTCTTGCATCACCCAACACAACAACCAAACACTACTTTGACTTCCATAACCTTTTAAAGACAACGAGAAGTTTCTTTTCCAATAATTCCGTATCTCTTGCTTTAGATAACATTTGGCAATGTCTTATAAAACAAATGAAAGCTGC
This sequence comes from Corvus cornix cornix, assembly GCF_000738735.6. Taxonomy (NCBI): domain Eukaryota; kingdom Metazoa; phylum Chordata; class Aves; order Passeriformes; family Corvidae; genus Corvus; species Corvus cornix. Next base: position 17,050,535 of record NC_046342.1, on the reverse strand, counting down.
AGTGTTTCCATTTGGAAACATGGTAATTTATAACCACCTTTGTTCTCGAGACTGTTTGCTTATAGGCATACAAAGAAAAATAGACCTTTTCCTGATAATCTATGCTAAATTATATATTTTTTCATTTAAAAGTGTGAAAGATGAAGTCTATTCAGGCATATCTTTGAGCTCTAATGAAATAAGTGTGTTTCTCTTTGCCTCCCTAATCAAATTCATGTGAGTAACTTCTGTGAACTGCCACAGAAAGGAGATTTGACCTCTTCACATATGGTGTTTATGTGTGTAAGTGTGCTCTGGATCAGGCCTTTAAACAGAAAAAGTGAAGTGTCAGAAAAATGTGACAGCCTTGCAGAAGGCATTAAATGCTGAAAGATGGTACTCAAAATTTCAGCCAAAAGTTAATTGAATTTTGCCTGTGGGCTTTTCCCTTGTATGTAAGTTGCAGCTTTCCTCCCCTGCAGTCCCAAGTGGTCACAAAAGACTGAAATTGGAATTGTCTTTTTCCTCTTATAATCCAAGGTGTGAAGATTGTCAGAAGTGACAAGTGGTTTGGAGAGCCTGAATTACTGGGCAGTGAATTTAGGGACCCCAGAGGCCTTGTTTTTCAGAGGCTGAATGACAGCCCCTTTTTGATATGAAGGTACTTTTGATCTCTCAAACTACGCACCACATGGCCTCAGTCACTTCTGAAAGGTTTGCTTGAAGGTGAACTTCAGTCAGCTTTCAGTGCCTTGTAAATAGCATAAATAACACCTTTATGCCTGTTTCTCGTTTTTTTGGCTTCATTCTTCATCACATGTGGGCACAGCTTCTCCTTGGCTAAGATGAACCATCTTGTACAGACCCAACAATTAATTATATAACACAGCATGCACTTACAATAAATACTCTTTTTTGTCTAGACAACCTCAGAAAGAGAAGACACTCAAAACTGACCTAGCAAACCTGACTTTTAAATTAAAAAATAATAATGCAAATGTAACTTTTTTTCTGCCTCCTTAGGCTGCAGTTTGGAAAGAGCTACTGCTAGCAGCTATTGGAGAGCAGTTTACAGATTGTTGTGCAGCAGGTAATGATTAAGACATTTCTTCATAATTTCTTTTCACCATATTTGCTTCATCTCTACGCATGAATATCTGATTAGAGTGGCTGTTACAGTGACAGTGAATATCCTGTTAGGAATTGTCTTTCACTGGGTATCGTTCCATAAAAAAGAATGGCATTTCGCAAGTTCACAGAGTAGTTCAGCAATTAACTTTTCAAATGGTGTCTCTCAGACCCTTTATACACTGATAGGGTTGTCTTGGGGTCATTTTAAGCAAATATGTGATATTCTGCTGTCCAAAGAGGCTCCTTGGCCATGTGCTTGTGACACCACCTTTGTGTACTGTTAGTGACCCTTTCCTTGGGATGCACAGAGCCACTGTGCCATGGAGCTCACAGCTGGAGGCAGCCACTGCCCCCAGCTGTGGCATAGCCTCTGAGCTCTCCACAAAGCTGAATCCTGAGAACTTCACACCAAAAAGGGCTTCTTCAGCCTAGCACCGAGTTACCAGCACTGGCAGCAGCAGCAGCCTGACTTGGGCTTTATTAATTTCATTAATTTTGTTTTCTTTTTTTTTTCTGTTGCTGCCTTGACAAAATGTAAAGGAAAAAGAGAGCAAAGTCTGGAAAATCTGGTGCCTGATCTCCACCAATTACTGTTCCTGGGGTTTTAGTTGTTTCACTTTCATCCTCCCATTTCTGCTTGTAGACATCACTGTAGGTGTAAATTATCTTTAGTAGTTCATATTGCTGACCTTACTGGAGGGAGTCTTGTGATTCCCTTCTAATCAAGTCTAAGAGTGCTAATAGCAAAGATGAATAATCCTATGGCACTTCATAAAAAGCACCATGAAGTAATATTTCCAATAGCTTCTAAAAACAGTTTCTTTCTGGTAACTACTTTGTTTGGTTTGAACATTGGTATTTTCCTCACTGGAGATTGCTCTTTTTTTCACATCTTCATTTTTTTTCCAGCTTTTGGGCACTGTTTCATAATACATAAGTAGCAAATTAGACATGTCTCACTTTCAAAGTATTCCTTAATGGTTCTTCCTCTTCTATGCAGATGATGAAGTAATAGGGGTTAGTGTCAGTGTTCGTGACCATGAAGATGTTGTGCAAGTCTGGAACATGAATTCCTCTTCAGCAAATGAAGCAAAAGTTTTAGAAAAGATTCATGAACTTCTCCCACACACATCTTTTAAAGCAGTCTTTTATAAATGTAAGTATTTTGTACTGTTAATTTCCACCTTCCTTAGAAAAACAAGATGCTGGTAGAGTATTTCTATGGGAATATCCTGCCTGATTTATCATTAATTACTTAGGAACGTAGCATCTGTCATTGCACTAAAATTATGTCCCTTCAATGTAGAAGTTAGCTATCATTCAAAAGATATTTTTAATTGCATTGTAGAATCTGTTTTGTTTCATGTTTAATAGGCCTGATTCACAAAACAAATGAAACAAATCTGTTGATAACTCTTAAAACTACATGCTGTCCAATTTAAGCATTCATTTAGAGGAACCATTTACAATCAGGATTTTAAGAGATCTCATATTTTAGGCTCCCTATAAATGTATTATCAGAATAGTGTATTCTGAAAGATCCCTTGTTGGCACGTTGTGTTCTCCCTTGACTGATTTATACATTTTTATCTTCTCTTTTTTTAATCTTTTCAACTCCTTAACAGAGTTTACATGTTCTGCTATTCCTTTTTTTTTCCTTCTCTTTTCCCTAGCCCACAGAGAGCATCATGCTTTTGAAGGCTGACATGGAAAGCATTGAGTGCATTGTATGCCAAGATCATTTGTTGTTATTTGATGTTTTGAGCTGGTCTGGACAAGAAGGAGGATGGTGGAAGCCCTGCAGAACTGCTACATGGGATTGGCCCTTTTGAGTTTCTGACATTTCAAACAGGCCTATTGCTACTGAAAATGAAAAAAAACCCAAACAGTTGCCTTGACCCCTAAATACATGATTCATTACTTCATGTTGAGTTGGTGTTTTTAATTCTTTGTTGTTTTTTTAAAAAATATTTTGGCCACTTGTTTTTTCAACCTGATTATATTTGTTCCCATTTCATTAAGACAGTAGACCTTCTTTTCTTCTCTGCTGTACTTGATGAAAAGCAAACATGCTCAGAGATGCTATGCTGCTTTTCCAAGATGTGCTGTACATAGAGGAATCCTGGCTTGGGGAAATGTGTTTTCAATTTCCACTTTGAAACGTTCCTATCATGTTAAAATATACTCACTGGTTTTGTCCCAAGAGAGAAAGAAATTGCACTGCATTTATTTTAATGTTTAGTGTAATCTGGTCTTGCACTGACAACAGCACATACTGTAAATGTAAACAGAAAAGGGTACCTTAAGTGAGCAATTAAAGAAAACACACTTACATTGGGACTAACCCTGTGTAGGATGATGTTAATGTCTTTTAATTGTATTGATTTCAGAAGAGCCCTTGTTCAGGTTAGAATCAGAAATTTCTCAGTAGAATACCCTGCAAACTCCCCCCCTCTTATTTAAGGGTGATGGGGTGTTTATGGTTTTATATTGTATGCTTTCTTGTGGTACCTTTCTGTACATTCATGAAAAAATGTCATGAATAACTTCTAATGAATTGTACAAACTGGATCCATCCCTTCCACTTCCTTAAGTACGTCAGACCCATATCTGCACCCACTAGGTCAGTGTCAGAATTGCTGCTGGCTTCAGTGCAAAGGAAGAGATCCCATCGTCTGTAGTTTCAAACCCTCAAAACTTCCTAAGTGTTCTTTCTAAAATAAACAAAAAATACAGAAAATAAATTTGTGTTGCAGCTTGAATAGAAATATAAACAGTGTTAACCTTTAAATGTTTGTCTATATTAACTATTTGAGGTGTTTTAATATACTACCAAAGATTGATGTAGTTCCTCTTACAAGAAGCTGCAAGGTGGAGATGAACATACCCTCTGCTGAGCACTCCTGCATCCTTTAGAGGTTTTTGTCTGGCAGCTCTTCAACTTGCACTGATTTCCACATCTTTAGTATATTCAGAAGCAGCCATAAAGATCAAATAAATTTAAAAATAAGTATCACACATTTGAGATTTTTTTTTTTTACAACTTTATCTTGTACTTACAACTTTAACTTGTATTTATGGATTAAAACTGTGTAGTTAATGAGCATTATTAATTAAACACATTTTCTAAAATCCAAGTGTCTTGCTTCTGTAATTGCTTTCTGGGATGAAATGTTACTGGTCCTACTTTTTCAAACCTGTGTATTTTACATTAAAACTTACTCTCTTAAAAGCTCTCTGTTTTGTTCTTAGACTAAATTTTTTTTCAGTGAAGAAGTGTGAAGTACCAGTGGATACTTGCAGGTGGGATGTACCTGGACAGCCTCCAGGCCTGTGTGATGGAGGGGAAAAGTGACTTCAGAGAAGTGAGGGTTAGAATACAGCGAAGAGAAATGTTTTCAACTGCTTGATGAGCAAGATTTCTCACTTGAAATATTTCCGTCTTTGGAGGAAATGTAAGTGGAATACTAATGGAGAATTAATCATGCGCCTCTCCCTCTGCTTCCTTTTACTTTTGGAAACAAGCCACAGCCTCTTATTTCTCCCCAGGTTTGTTTTCAGGATGGATGTTGATTCCGGTAGAGTTGGAGCTGCTGGCAGAAGGGGCTGATCTGGTTGATGTCACTGGAACTTGCTAGTTTAAGGTATTACTTTATTCATCCAACTGAAGGCAAATATTTTTATGTTGTTGTCTTGTGTGCCTCTTTAATGTTAAAGACCTCTCTGCTTCAATGTTGGGTAAAGACTTAAGAGACATTATTCTAGCTGTAGGGTAGGGTAGCTACATGCTGACTATCAAGGTCCATATTGCAAATTGTAAATTTTTCACTCTCCTAAGTTCCTAGTCTATAAAATCAGGGATTTCATTTTTTTCCATATGGCTTAATTCTGATGGTAGTTATTGTTACTTAGAATAAGGGTTGAAGGATATCTTCTCAACTAAAATTCAGTGTATCTTATGCCACAATCCAAGACTGGGCTTGAATCAAACCGGGTAGTGCAAGTTCACAGGAACATGACAAATTGTGTATTGGAATTTTGCAACCATTGATTTTAAGATTTAGTAGATTTTTTGAACTGTCCTTTCATCCCTACATCTTTAGGGATGTATTTATACCAAATGATGTTGAACAGTTAATTTTTAAACTCTTTTAAATATTCATTATTTTCACCTGGAGATTTGCTTTATTGAACTTGATTAAATGAGCCCCCTAGTACTTCAAAATCTTCCAAACTGTTTAAATGGATATCAGAGAAGTGCCTACAACTTCCTATCAAAATTAATTTCTGCTGGCATTTCAATGTCAAATTAAAACATTTAACTTCCATGGTGACAGACTGCAGAGAAACTCCACACTAGCTGAATGAAAGAAACCTGATTCCCTCTTGGGGTGGGAACCAGCCCTGGCTGATCCCTCCCACACTGGAATGGTGCCCTCGGGCACTCTCCAGAAAGGATGAAGCTTTTTCCATAGCTGGAGCGTTTGTCTCTTTTATCCAGGCTGTTTTGTGAATTTTGTGGAAACTTCATATCCTTGATGCACCTGGGAAGCCAGGTGAGATGAGAGCTAAGAGGAGAGTTCTGTTTGTGTTTAGAACTGTTTGTTGCACCTTGTAAAAGTGCTCACAGTATCCTCCTGGGGAAAGCTGGATACTTCGTGGTGATAGGTGGAGGGTGGTGTGGAGCCGGCTGAGAGGGCACTGCTGGCCTCTTGCGTGGGCACGGGAGTGGATTGTACAGAGGAAGGAAAGAGATGCAGCCCAGGGATGCGATGGGAGCACAGGGGAAGAGGAGATGCTGGCCAGGCTGTGGTTGAAGCCACCTGGGCAACTGGAGCCGGGAGGGAGAGCTGTGGATTGGTAAGAGGAATGAACAGGTTTTTTACTTCTAACACTTGTGCTGGTCTGCAGCTTCCCAGGGCTGAAGACAACCGCTGGCAGCAGGTGGGGGCCAAGATCTGATGCTCCCCCCACCTTTGTTGGCATCACTAATAGCTCTCTGGGGCTCTCCAGGCTGCAACACAATGGCTGCTAGAGGGATTAGTTGGGAATTTCACTTAACAGGGATGAAGGGCTGTCTTCTGGGGCTGGCTAATTAACAGGATTTTACTCTAGTAATTAAATAGCAGTTTGTTGAACACAACTTAGTTGATGAAATCTTTGGAAAACATAACAATTAGCAGGCAAGGAATGGCAGCTTTGCCTCAAAAGCCTGTCCCCAACCAGTTGCTGGCATGGTTTTAACCTTTCATTCCCCAGCAGAGACGGTGTTGACTATTAATTTATTTGGGTTTGCTGCTGTTGTTGGACAGCTTGTTCACCCTCTGCTGCCACAGCAGCTGGTTCCTCTAGGGCTTATCTCAACTGAAGGGGCTTGAGATGTGCCACATGTTGCTCTCTCTGGCACTGCCTTCTTAAAAGCCAGTGCTGGAGGACAGGAGTGTTTGCCACCAGACAAAAGAATATTTTTATATTCTTCCTATGGCAGATTAACCAGAGGGGATGAAATCTAAGAGTTGTCTTAAAACATAAACCTGAGAGAGGAAAATTATTGATCCCACACAGCTTATATAAACCCTCTCCTCTGCACACACACACGGAAGGGGGAGGTGCCTTCAGTTGGAAATTGTTCCTGTCTTCATCTCTCTACTTCTCCCTGTCTTGTAATGATTCTCTTAGGACAATGAGGATGAGGAAATTAGATTAGACAAACAGTGGGAGATTCCACAGTTTGCTATAAAAGCCACCTCCAATCTTTGCTACACTTTGACAGCTCTGAATTTCTTAATTTGACAAGGTAATGAACACTGGATTATTTCTGAAGCCGTATGTACCACACGACAGGGAAATGGGGGCTGCGCTTTGCACCGGGACTACCCACCCCAGCACCTTCCTCCCACCCAGGCTACAAAATCTCATCCCTGGGAGGGAAGTGGTGTGTGCAGGAGCCCGGGGCAGGAGCTGGGGTTGGGAGCTGTGGTGTTAGTGCAGGGCTCTGCAGGATGCTCCCGTGCCAGGAGATAAGTGGACCTGCCTCGGGTGTGTGTCATCTCCAAGAAGCCGTGCAGTAGCTTTTGACCTCCCCGTGTTTTGCTTGGCTGGGCAGTACATTGTTTTCCTCCACTCTCCCTGAGGCTCTGCAGACAGTGGAATGGGCTGGTTGAGCCAGCCAAGCTAAATACAGCAGGGAGACATCCCATGGGTACCTCCCAGGCACAGCATTCCTGGAGTGGGCGGGTGGGCATCCATGCACCTGCATGGCTCTTGAGTCCAGCTTGGTGCTCTGCTCCTAGTCAAGGGGCAGGAAAAGGGGCTTTAAATGTGGTGGGGAAACTCCCAGCTGTTGGGAACAGTGTCAGTGGGAAGTGCAGCACTTCTGGAGCAGTCCTGGCGTGTCCCTGCACAGTGGTGAGGCCAGGAGCAGTTTCAGGTTTTACCCTCCCTCTCCAAACTGCCCATTGCAAGCCCAGTGCCTGTGATGTGCTCTGTCTCGTGGAGGAACTAGGAGAGTATCCATCAGCGCACTGAGGCTCCATAAATAAATAAGCACATGGGAGCAGGCTGGAAGTGAAGAGCAAAGTAGGTATCATTCATCATGTGAGGGGGCCTGGAGTATGTTCAGCTCATAATGTGTAACAGAGCTATGAACAGGCATGGGATGGATCCCCTTCTTTTTGGATCCTGATTCTGTGTAATAAACACGCAAGACAATTTGTATAAAATAGTGAGGATTCTTTCCTAGCGAAGTCATTTAAAGCTATATTTGCACATCAGTGAACAGCTCAGAGGAATGTTTTGTAGTTACATTTCCATACAAGTGTGCAAAGAGAAAACAACACAGTCAGCAAGTGATGGATAGTGCATGTAATCCTGTGCCATGATGTGCCCTCCCTGGGTAATCGTATTCTGTGGCCCCCCACCAGGGAAGCACCCATCCTGGCAGCCCTGCCTCCCTGCTGGAGCTGTCACAGCCGTGGGGTGGATCACACTGTAAATCCCATCAAAGGTAGAAGGGATTTTTCCTGCATGTCTTTGGTCACAAAATAGGGGGTTTGGAGTAGGAAAATCCTGACCCAAATGCATTAGCACTGCTGGCTCTTAGCAACCTTTCAAAATAATATTTGCCTGTGAAAGGACAGGGTGGCCTGCCAGGTTAACTGGGAAATGATCCTACACTGTGTGACACAGGCATGGTCTGCACGGAAAGCTTGATGGCTTTTTTTTTTCACTTTGTAATAGTTTTGGGAAGACGTTTTTGTTTTGTTTGCATTCAGTATTTCCCAGCCAGCTTGTTTGTCACTCTACATTTACGCCCTGCAGCAGCAGCACCACTCCTCTGGCTTTGTGTCTCAGATTCCCCACACTCTTGCTGTGGCTGTGTGGTGGGGTCAGCTGGTGACTTTCCTGGAGTTTCTCCCAGCAGGACGCCTGATCAGGGGAGCCCAGGGTGACCCCTCTCCGTGTTTTCAGAAGCAATCAGGGTAATGTTTCTCCCTCTGGAGTCAAGCTAACTACAAAAAAAAAGTGATGTGAGCATCTTCATTGCCCTCATCTCCATCCTTCCTGCTTCTTAGAAAATAAGTTATCTCTGCTGATTTTTCTTCATCCTTGAGCTTCCTTGGAAGGCTCTTAAGTTTCTAAGGTTTTTAAGTAATTTCCAAAAACTCTGATTTAATCGTTGCCTTTTTTTTTTTTTTTGAGGGTTTATAAATTTAGAACCTCAACAGCTCAACAAGAAAACACTTGCAAAGAGCTGAAAGCAAGTGGATCTCCTGTGAAAGGCTGGCACTGGAGCTGCCATGAGATGGCACTGCGACATCAGGCATGGAACTGAGCCGCTCCATCCTGCCGGGGTGTGCGGGGAAGTACCTTGCTGGAGGGAGAAAAAATGCCAGGGAAGAGAAAGGACTTATGTAAGGATAATTCTGCTATTAGTCAGGAGGGGCTGTCATGGAGCCGTGTCTGGACTGGACTTTTCCTGCTTATACAAAGCACATAATGCTGTAGGAATTCATGTATAAACAGTGCAAGTAAGAGGGGAGAGTGGTTAAATTATGAACAGCAGTAAGGAAATAGATTTTAACTGTTGCTGGCAAATTCAGAAAGTCTTTGATTTCTGGGGGATTTCTGGACACAACTGCATGCTGAAAATAGTCATGGCATAACTTTTTTTTTGGACTTGTGTGTTTCTCCCTTTCTTTGAGCATATAAAAAGTTTTTTAAAAGCTGTAGGAACAGGGAGAAGCTGTCATGGCTGGGCAGGTTTGCAGCTGGAGAGGGGCTGGCTGTGCTGCCCTGGTGTTTCTCCTTAGGGATGGGATCTCTTCCCAGGGCTCTGAACTGCTGATAGGACATAGGAAAAGCAATTTATGTCCACAGTGGGGCAAAGCAGCATACTCCTTACAAAGGGCCAGGTAACACTGGTGGTGTCAGGTGACATCTCTGACACCATAAATGAAACACTCTTCAAAAAATGTTTTGCCAACCATTTTGCTCAAAGCCAGGCACAAAGCATGGGATGGAGCATTCTACGATTCCTAATTAATTGTAATTAGAAATACTACACCATGGAAGGAGGCTCTATATGCTGTGAGTGTCTTCTCCCCTCTCTTGTGCTAATTGGAATATCTGCCTTTCCCTCTCTTCTCCTCACCTAGGAATGAGCTCTTTTGGTGCTCAGACAGGCACTTGTCCAGGTCTGGGTCTTGGAAAGTGAACACAGCTCATCAAATGCATTTCTGCACTCAGAAAGTAAGAGTGGGCTGTATCTCCATGGCTTCCCTATGGTGCTGACCAGGTCAGAAGCAATTCTGAAGAAATGGGCGAAGCCCATCCAGGTGAGTGGGCTGGGAGTGGTGTTTCCTGCCCCACAGCACAAGGAGGAATTGGTAACTGGGACCAGCAGTGGGATTTTTCCTTGCTCATGTGTTAAACTACCACCCCGGGGACCTGCATTTTCCTGGGCTACCAGGAAGAAAAGACCTTTGGTAAGGAGTAGCCTATTATCGGGGCCAGCTTGTCAGCTGAGAAGCTCTTTCAGGCCTGTAAGAGGTTGCAGAAATCCACCTGAGCTCAGAGACTTCGCCACTGCCACTGCTGATTGAGATCTGCTTTTCCTAGGCACCATGATCTGTGTTATCCCTGCCCACTACATAAAAGAAAAAAAAAAGCAGCCTCTCATACTTGACCCACATTTCTCCGAGGTCCCTTTTTCTTCCCTATTTTTATCCTCAATATCTGTATTTCAGTCCAGACAAGGAGCAGAGACAGGACATGTCTCCTTCCCATGCCGCTCTGAGCCCAGCAGGCAGCCACTCCTCCCGGCACTGCTGTACTTGGGGTTGGACTTTATTTCTCCAAAGGCACAAGACTTAGTTTTTAAGGGTGTTTTTAAAATGGGACTTTGGGGAATAATTATCCTTTATGCTACTTCAAAGAAGTCCCCAGCACGCTTAGCTGTACCCTCAGAGGACTGTGCCTGTTAGGAAATACGCTGGCTTAAGCATCCTGTGAGTAATACAGACTTTGAGTGATGGTACTTAGTACAAATGGGCCAACGATCACATGCCTGAGTCTCCTAAAGCAATTCAGGAGATTTTTGCACCAATTGCAGCCTATTCATCAAAATAAGATGCCAATAAGTAAAGTATTACAACGCTTTCAGAGGGGAGTGTGCAGACTAAAGTAGGGGAATTCTGCCCCCAAATGGATATTCAATCTTATGACAAGGATTGTGTATTAAAAAAAAGGGGAATGCCTTGGCTCCTGGCCATACTGTGATCCTAGGGATAATGCTTTATCTCCGTTATCTTTCAGCTGCTTTCCTGCCTCTGCCACATGTGGACATTGAAACGACATTTACAGCCAACCCCAACAGTAAACTATTTTTAAGAGAGCATGTTTTTTGCTGGCTATACCCTGAGCTCTTGAGTTCAAGTTTCCCAGCTTTTTCTCCATGACTCCAAGGATGCAGCAGGTATCCGTCCTATTTTTACTACCTCCCTAAGTATTTTTAAGGGAAAGCCAAGGACCTTGGCTGTCTGACCCTAGGACATGGTGTTTTAAGGAGCCAGTTGCCTGCAGAGAAGACTGCAGGAGCTGGCAGTACCATGGTGACAAATCATGGGGTTGGGATTCACCTGTGGGGAGCAATTGGTGCAGGCAAGAGACCTCTGACGTCACAGTCGAGCTGTGTGCACGTAGCTGGTAGCACTGATCCAGAAGTTGGCATGGGGATTTTTGGCTGCTGTGGTCATCCCATGAAGGCGCTTACACTGTTGTGCAAAGGACAGGTGTTGAAGGGCCACCAAAAGGACAGGTCTGTAATGGTGAGCAGCCCAGGCTCCCTTAGATGCCAATGGCAGGGAGATGTCGTGCAGTCCATGATCACAGGGATGCCTGAGGGACACACCAAAATCAAAGCCCACTAGGCTTTTGAATGGCAGGGCAGGAGTGCAGGGAAGCTCTTCCCTGCTCCAAACCATTTCCATCCCAATCAGCCCTGTCCCTGCTGCCTCACCCACACCGGTGTGTATGGGTTTGTGTTTAAACCATTACAAATGCAAATTATCCTTCTCAATTACAAAAGCCTGTTAGAACTGGCATCTTTGAAGGAAACTCTGAAAGAGCTCCTGGCACAGCTCTTCTTCAAATATTTGGAAGCTTTGCTAAGTCTCCTGTAACAAAGACAGGCGCAACCTCCTGCTCCTCACCACCCGCCCTCCTGTGAAGCTGAGTGCTCTGCCAGAGTATACTGAGAGAATGTCACTGCTCAAATGGTGACCGTGTGGTACAAGGGGTGGCAATGAATGGAGATACCACCTGGGACAACAACAAGGTTGTGGTGGCTGCACTGCAGCCCATCTCCAGGTGCCCTGCTTACATATTGCTGACACAGAGCAGCACCTTGGGGAACACCTTCCTTGCTCCGGTACCCAAGTTTGCCTCCTTATTTTCCTGCTTTGTCCTGCTGCATTGGCCTGAACTTTGTTTCCTTATTCTCTATCACAGGGCCTCTCTGCACTGAAGATGCCCTGGGGCAGTGAGCTGTGGTCCTGCTGCTCCCCTAGCTGGCACCGGCCAGGCACTCCTGCCAAAAGGATAGGTGTGAGCCATTAGGAGAGCACGTCTGCTGGCTGATTGGTACAGGTGGAAGTGAAATGAATGATTAAATACAGTGGCCATGGCACACCCTCCCTCTGACATGTCCTATTTGAGATTTGATATCTGCTATCAATTGAGATTGAAGGTATTGATCCAGGCTGATTGCTGGGGACAATCAGTAAGTGGAGGGGTAATTGACTGTCATGTCTCTCATTGATTTGGCACCACAGTTCTCAGCAGCCAACATTATTTTCAAGCACTTTGCAGCTCCTCCTTTAATAAAGAAATACAGCTTTAAGTAAGTGCCATTTAGAGGGTGGGTGAGGACATTCTTAGCCAACATGTCCTTGCCTTAAACAAACTGAAAGGTGTCACCAGGAGAGTTCTGGAGCAGGAAAGCATGGATTTTGGTTTGCATGTTTGTCACTGTAAGCCAACACCCTGCTGTGGGACCATCCCGCTCCTTGCTGCTTGGCTGCAGCAGACATTAACAGAGGGCCTCTGAGACAAAAAAGGCACTGCACATGGGCCATGAGCCAGCAGAGTGTGACCTCCTCTCTAGGTTATTTGAAATGTTAAAGCAACAAATATTTTATACCATGGGTTCTACCAGGGCTCGTTAGCAGCTGATCCAGAAAAACTGTCCTGGGAGAAGAACAAATTGGGAAACATCCCAAGTTGCTGCAATCAAATCCACAAAAAGCTTGTATAAAATTTTTACATATAATCAGAAGGATGGGAAAATTACCTTATTCCCTGCTGTGCACTTCAGATTAATATAGATAAACATTATTCAATCTTAATATTTATGGTGACCATGAAACCTCTTTCTGTACTTACCAGGAACAGGGAGATAAAATGGCTTTTCTCCTGGAGGAGAGACTGGGTTAGCAGTCTGCAAACATGTCTACTGTTGTTTTTTAACTTGACATTGCTGCCCCTCATCTGCAAGCTCTTTTGGGTAGGGACTGCTTCCTGTGAACAGAGGTCCAGTGAAATGAATGGGATTGAGTTGTTCAGTGAATTCTTGTACCTAAATACCTACATGAACCTGGTTGTGGAGTGGGTTCAGGGATGAAGGTCCCAATTTTGACTTCACAAACCCCATAACTGGTTACATTACAGTCATGGCTAAAGCAAAGCAGGCTGTAGAGTTACTGTACGTGCTGGTTTCCCACCTGAACATTGTTTACAGGCAGATTTGGAGGCTTTTTTGTGTTTGTCTCAGAATTCCCAATGTCTGGCAGCCTGTTGGAAGCTGCCAGATGTCCAGAGACACTGACCTCGCCTGCTAAGCATGCAAAAGCTCTTTCACTGCAGGCTCAAAGCAAACCCAGTGCCTCCAGCACCACGGGGTTGGCCACTCACGTGGTGTCTGGCTCTTTCAAGAGTGTGGAGGAAGCCCAGGAGATGCCAGAGATTCTGTCTACAGCCCGTCCCAGCAGCACAGGCAGCTTCAGTCGGTGTGATGCATCCTGAAGTCCTTGTCCTAGTGGACAGCACTATTTGTTCAAGGCCTTTGAGCTTCAGAAGCAATATAGTGGTGGGAATACATATGCAGGAAGAAGCCAATGGATTTTGTGAATGTACGTAAAGCATGAAGGCAACTCTGGCAGATTTATGTCAGTGTGTAGCCGCTGTTCCTCGAGTGGTTGCTCTAAGCCCCAAAGTTGGCTTCTTCCTTACAAAAGGGACTAAATGAGCTGCCCTTGACTTTACCCAGATTTCTCATTAATTTCCTTCCCAGTCTTCAGGTGGTCAAACCCCATTTCAATGAATTTTGGGCACTTCTCACCCACCAAGTTGCTAAGCTGAGTCGAGTTGTTTGTCACCTTGGGTTTCGGTCTGTTAAACAGCTCAGCCCAACCTACCTTAGGTTTGCTTTGTCTTGACTTTTTGGTGCTGCTGGTGAACTGAAACATCCATCTCTTTTGTTGAGGGCAGGGCTGACTGGGGAAGTCACTGAAGCCACTGAAATTTCACAGTGACAGGCGGCAGCCCCGAGGGCATCGCTCATGAGTCAGCCATGCAGTGAGGGCGCCTGAAGAGGTTTCTCATCCCACCCAAGTTTCCTTTCCTGGGAAGCAGGGTGGCTGTGCTGGGGTGTGTGGGCTGTGTGAACTCCCAGAGAGTCAAACCCAAACTGAGCTGACGGAATAGCTGTAGTCTCAAGCACCCAGCAAAAACCTCCTGTGCTGGAGGCTTAAACTACTGATCACACAGAGTTGGCTGGCCCTGGGTCACAGTTGAGGTGCTGGCTCAGACCACGGTTAAATGTGCAAGAGAAACAGAAAAAATGCTGTGCTAGATGGGGTCAATGCATCAGTCACTTCACAGAGAGGTAAAGCCTACAAACAGCAGCTACAAATGTGTTGCTTACTCCCCCTCAATTTTTTCTGTTAATCCCAACAATCCTGTACTGGTGGGTTTATGGAAGTGTAAGACTGGGATCCCCTCCGACCCCTCTTAAAATAGGTTGTGTGAGGGCTCCACACATGCTTTTAGTGAGCAACTGCACTCTTTCCATTGCATCTGCTGAAAAGGGGATGATGAGAAGGAGGAAGGTTGTCTGAACAAGCAGTTAACACTGAAGGACAAAAAAATTAAGAAGTTCCAATGTCACAGCATTAATTTACACAAAATAAGAAGCATTTCTCCTTACTGGGTGGATATATTGCAGGAATATATGACAGGACAAGCAGGGCAAATGCACGCCACAGTGAAACAAGAGTTAAACAACATCAAATCATCCCTGTGATGGATCATTAAGGATGTGGAGTCTAAATGTGTGGTAAAATTATGGCATCCTGCAAATGCTCCTATACCAGCAGCTTATTTTACATATTGCAAAGTATAGAAAGAAATCCTAGTAGCAAATACACACAAAGACCAACCTATCCCACAGTGAATTCATATTTGGATTGTTGGACAAGGTGAATTTTGAGGGGTGAGGGAGACTGAGTTGAACTGCTGCTGCCTGGGATTACAGCTACCTTCAGCTAGAAATGGGACTTGTCTCCCTGCAACCTCCCCATCTCAGCCCAGGCGTGTGTACAGCATGGACAGATCAACAGGGAGTGAGAAGGGTTAAATAAATAACAGAGCCTGGACTAAAAAGGTAAATGCTGAGGAATTCTCTTTTTTAACATGTACATATATTGTAAAAAAATTTAAGGCAACATTCCTCCTGCTAATTAGTGTTTCCTCGGCACTGCAAAAACTACAGCTGGAGGAAGAATTCAGGAACAGTAATCAGCAGCACAATTAAGCAATCTGCTATAATGACAGAGCACAACATTAGGGATAGAATAATCAGAAACATATATATTTTTCCTTCTTGATTTTCATTTCCCACCCAATGATTTGCCTTTGCAGGGTGTATATAAAGCAATGCCTGATAGAAATGCCCATATTTGTCTGCTACAGCTTGTCGATCTTGCTCCAGTGAGGATGCCCATGTTAATTCCTGCCAATCACTTACAACTAATGTTATTTTTACTGTAATTTTTGAAAACCTAGTGTTTGATCTGCTTTAATCCTAATTTTGCCACCCTGTCTCATATAAACTCCTGTCGCTCCTTTAAGTTAGAGGGTCCAACTCCTTTAAGTGGAAGGTATCCAGACAAGAAATCCTAGAGCTGAGGTCCCTTTTATGCCTGCCAGCCATCCCACCCAAGGGAGCAGAGCAGGGAGATTCTTCATACTGTGTTTCTGCAACCTGCAGCTCCTGCTCAGGAGAGGAAAATGCCTACACCTGTGAGCAGACAGTGAGGGGAATGGGCCTGACCTGCTCCATCTGCACAAGCTGTTTTCCCACAGCTCCCTCAGGCTATAGGAGCCCACAAGGAAGGTAAGCTCCCCTCCAAGGAGGTGGTTGGAAGAGAGAAGGGAAATATGGCCCTTGAGAAGGGCTCCAATGCATTTCAGCTCTCTGCCAGTCATGGATCAAGGCTGGTTGGAATGAAGCCACAGAAAAGAGGGAAGCTCGTGTGTTGCTGTGGGGAGGTAGGTCCTCTTCTTGGGGTCTGCTCGGGGGGTTTACTGGCCGCTGGGAGGGGCCTCTCATGAAAAGCTGGCAGAGAAGCAGTTTTGGTGGAGTCAGGAGTGATCTGTGTGCCCTGGTAGGCCACAGTCATTAACAGTGGGACTTGGTGAGTTTTGTGGTGCTATTTCCCAGGAGCTGGTAATGTTGTTACTGGAGAAGGCCACCAGCCTTTACCTGGGAGGTGGGAGCACTGCAGTGGTGTTGCAGGATCCTTCCAGGGTGGTGGAGCCAATGGGATTGCTGCTGGAAGGTGTCTGGATGGAGCGTTCAACATGTGCTCTGTTCTGCTGGGGTGTGTTGGTGCTCTGTTACCCTCCCACAAACATGGATTTCCTCCTGCTCATTCCCAGATGGAGTTTTTCTTTATTATTCCCCCATATGGAAAGAGTTGGCTGGTCCTGGAGGTTCTTACAACTGGCTCAAGTTTGTAATCTCTGGTATGAGGGAAGGTCTCAGGTGTTTGAATTCACATGTGGCTGCTAAAAACTTAGCTTCTATCAGAAATAAGCTAGGAACTGTAAATATGTTACATTGAGGGATCTTTATAAATGCAGTTCTCTGGTTTGCATCCTACATAACCTAATGAAATGACAACTATGAAGTTACATACGTTGAGAATTGAATTTTCATAATGGGATAAGTGCAGCTGGAAGCCCAGCACTTTTATAATCTGAAAAACTTTTATTTTTGCCTTAAGGGATAAGCTTGAGATAAAAACTTAAGGACACACCTAACACTGAGGAGCCCAACAGCTCCTCATGTGCAGGAAGATGCGAGTTCCACCTGCTTCAGGCACTAATGAAAAATCTTAGTGCCACTTAAATCAGTTTCTGGTATTTGTCTTAGTATGGCAAAAGATCGGGTGTCTTAGTGGGCAGATTATTCTGTCACTAAAGCTGGTGAAAAGTCACATTACCATGACCCCTTCCAGAGCTCTTGGATCAGAGCTGATATTATTCTGCACGTTCCCTTTTCATCTGGGACACTGGCTTGCAAACAAACGTACATACACAGAGCTGTTCCTCCTTTTCCCGTGTGCCTGTGTTAGTGGAAATCATTGGGAACACCAGGTCTAGGGAGCAGAGATATGTCTCTGCTCAAAACTCGTTCAGGAAATCCCAAACCATGGAGGAATGCTGGGTTAATTTTTCATCTGAGTATCAGCTGAAAGTAATGTAAACCCCAAATTAATGCAGACAATGCCTAGTCTGGTCTGAAGGCCCTGTGTATTTTTGAATTCTTTTCTACTAAAACTCAATAAAAACATGGGGGTGGAAGGTGCTGCTGGGAATTTGCTTTTTGTTCTGCTTAAGTGCTGTATTTCTCAGCAGTCTTCAAGTTTCTCAGCATGAAGATATTGTTACATTAGAACTACTGTGGGTTTAACACAATTCGGAATTTGCAGGCAAATGGATGTATTGTGTTGAGGCTTATCCACAAAGGACTGTGAAACTACAAATTACAACCCAGCTGCATTCTCTTATCTGGATTTTTTTTCCCCCATGTGCCTGTGAGTCCTCCCCTGTTCACAAGGAGAAATTCAAGTGAGAAAAAGAGACATAGGCCTGAAGTCAGAAGGGACCCTGACCTTGGAGATCCTGCCTGTGTCCATGGATGTTTTCTGTTAGTGTCCATAGTGCTTTCCATTAGCAGAGGATGTGATGCCTCCGCATTTAGTGTTTTTGTGATTGCCTGAGAACTCTGTTTTTGTAATTCTCCCTAGAAAACTGTGGCAGATGCAGTAATAGTCAACACATCCACTGAATGCTTCTCAGATAAGGAGGAAGAAGGGGCCTACTGATTCTCTTGAATTGGTAAATATGGAAGTAAAGCAGAGGATCCCCCCATGTTATGTTCTTCACCCTCACTCTTCCTCTTTGAAGGGAATGAAAACCCCCAGTAGGTCCCTAGGGAGAGGTAGGAGGCACTTACACTCTAGAGTAGTTTGAGGCAAGGCTTTAGCAGCTCTTGCTAGTCCTGGGCAGGTTTTGCTGACCTTGTCCCAGTTACACAGCCAAGGCCACGTCATGTACCAGAGCCCTGTGCCACAAGCATGGACACCCGACTTGGGGACAACGCTGGAGCAACCATGGAGCAACCAAGTCTGTCTGGGCAGAGGTGCTGCACCACAGAGAGACAAGACAAGTTCTTGGCTTTCATTCTTCAAAGCAAAGGGACACATTAGCAGATTTGAGTGATACTCTGCACACCTGCTAGCCAGTAATAGGCTGAAAACACAATGACCTCACCATAATGTTGTTATGTTTATTTTCTTCCTTTCAAATGGCTGTTCCTATAAAGGATGCTGACAAATGGGACCTGAACTCATGCATTTAGTGGGCCAGGAAATAAAAATATCAGAGAGACAGTACTTCTTTGGACTCTTCTGAGACTTGGGAGTTGCAGCCCATTCTGTTTGCTGGCTCCGTTTAAGCAGCAGAAATGTCCATGTGTTCTGTCAAAGCACTTTACTTGTGACAGGCAAAGTGCTGCCCTGAACTGGAAAACCATTCAGAGCAAATAAATGCATTAATTCAACGCAGAGTATCTTATATTTAATACACGCCACTTCCTAATCACTTTACTGAACATCTGGATTGCCTTGAAATGAAACCAGTGATGGCGTCATCTTCAATTTGGACATGGGATCCATTTCGGAAGGCTTTTTCCAGGAGAGCACCTCTTGGATCTTGGTATGATTTAGGTTGGGTCCTCCAGGTCTAATCCAGAGTAAATACAATTAAGGGTTGCTTCACTGCTGAAGGAGGACGGAGAGTAGCACACAGGAGCCAGCTGGGCCCTTTGGTACTTGTAGTCCAAGTTGTAGAATCATATTAAAAAGCGTAGATGTTACCAAGGAACAGGGATTTTTCATATGTCTGAAACAGGGTCTGTGCCCCTTTCTCTTAGGGCAGCACAGGTATGTTCTTGCAGGAGAAATGAGAATAATTAATTCTGACTGTTAACATGGTACGAGAGGCTGAAGTTAACCCCATTGTGCTGGTAAAAGTTGCAAAGGAACACAGAGGGTGCAGAGACTCTGCACTGGCTGCCCTGTGTGAGCAAGAGCGATGACTTAATGAATGAGAGATGCACTTGCATTGCAGCAACTCAGGCTCAGCTGAGCAACAGCAAGAACTATTTGCAACATCTTTTTGTCAACATCTGTTTGTCTCTGAGTTCATGAAAGTGGAACAAATCTCAATGATTTTTTTTTTCCTTGCGTTGAAATTTTGCACAATTGTTTCTGTTATTTTGGCAGCCAAAATGATGCTGGAATGTTTCACCTTCTTTTTCCAAGTTTTTGAGCTGAGTTTTTCAGTTGAGGTTTGTCACATAAACCATGAGGTTTTACTTCTGCTGCTAGCCAAATTATAATCTTTATATCATAAGCCTTTTGTTGTTTATTTCTTTTTCTTTAAAACTCCAGCTTCTGGAATCATGAGAATGCATGAAAATCTCTACTCCTGTTTTCTGTCATGTGTTTGTTTTCCCTTGAGTTTTTAGCACTGAGAACTGTGGAGAAACTTCTGGGTGTCATCTGAGAGATGAAAAATGGAATTCATTAATTTTTTTTTTTTTTTTAAATACCACTGGGATAATTTTTGGAAACTATGACTCATGATTTTCAATGTTTAGATTTGGCAATGCTGTAGTTCTCCGTGCTGCTTCCCCATGACCAGGAGTGTCAGAAGAAGCCATGTGGGGCTTGTCTCCACAGACAAGTTCCAGCACAGAGAGCCAGGGTGTGAATTCACAGTGCCCTAGTTAGATTGCACAGATTCCCCATGAGGATGCAGAGTGTGCAGTACCTGCCCTTCGGAAGCACTCTCAGGGCATGTCTCTGTAACATCCAGCATGTGCTTCAGAAGCCCTAGAGCTCACACCAACCTGCTCCAGCTCATGGACTGAAGGCAGCAGGGCCATTCCATGCTTCAAACTGCACTTATTGGCATGGACACAGCTCCAAGGTGATGCTGCTGTGCGGGTTTGGAGCACCTCCCAGCTGTGCTGTGCTGTGTGGCTGTAGTGGGTGCAATACCATTGGGTGCTCCAAGTGACGCTGAGCCTCCTCAGGTGCTCAGGGCTGGCTTCTCCTCCTCCTCCTGGCACCCATCCGCTGTATCTGAAGGGGAAACCGAACTGGTCCATTTTCTGAGCCTGTTGGTGAGGACTTCGGCTCTGGAGCCGGCCTTTCCACTCAGCAGAAGCAAATGTGCTCAGCAGCAGCCAAGGGCCGTGTCGGGAAAGCAGTGACCCCTTTGTGACCGCTGAGGGGCTTTGTGAGGCTTGGTTTAACACTGGAACTTGCCTGTGCGTTCCCAACCCTCAGATTGCTATGAGCATGGCTTGGCTCCTTAGAGACACAGAACCACAAAAAATATTTAATTACAGAATCACAGAATCAACAAGGTTGGAAAAGATCTTGGGAAAACGCTTGGGCACCCAGTGAGGAACACACTGCATGAGGATAAGATGGCCTTGAGGGAGCAGTTTGAAGTTTCTTTTGGCTGTCCCCATCAACTATAGAGAAAAAATGGAAAATGAGCCAGTGGAGTATACCTGGTAAAGGGGGACAAGAGGGAGAATAAGCCACTTAGGAATTATTCAGCCCCTGGTGAAAGAAAAGCTGTGGTAGCTGCAGGTTACCTGCTGTACCCAAGGCCAAGTTTAAGCAGCTGCTGGGATAAAACCCAGGAGACAGAGATGTTGCTGCTAGAGCAGCTCCTCTGGCCAGGCCAGGTGTGAGGGAAGAAGCTGCTGTGGCTGGAGCCCCCGGGAAGGGCGCTCTGCCACTGGGAAACCAGGATGCTGCAGGGTGCACCAGGGCGGGGGAAGGCTGGGAGCAGGCTGAGGTCTCTGCCCCTCAGGAAGCCGTGAGGGATTTGTGTGTTTTCCAAGGCAGCAGAGACAGGATGCTGAGGGGTGGGAGAGAGACAGATTTCCTTCTGCAGTGAATAGACTGGGGTGGGGGATGGCAGCTCTGATTTAACCCTTGCCTGTTCCTTTCATCTCCAAAATGAACTGGTGGCTTAGGAAACCATTCCAAGAAACTGCAGAAATGAAAGGAACAAAGAGTACCAGGTTGTTGGCACTGGAGTGACGCTGTGAGTTTAATATCCCAGTTCTCTCGCCCCCAGGCGTGTCTCCCTGGCTCTGGCATTCCTTTTTGACTTTGAAGTTTGTTTGTTCAGTGGCACTGGCATTGCTATGACCCACATGAACACCAGTGATGCCAAGGGAGAGGCTTATGGGACATTACCTTGCATCAGGTAGAAGCAGCCTGTGGGAGACTGCTGCAGGTTTGGGTGCTGTAACAATTTTACAGCAGAAGCCTGAAAAAGATGGGATTTCATTTGTCTTTTACATTGCGGGTGGGGAAAAAATCTTAGGAGTAACTCCTGAAATGGTTTCTATTCTTGTTCAACAGTGAAGGCTTTTCTTTATCTCTTGTAAAGTCGTTAATAGGATGATCTAGAGGAGTGGAGAAGTGGAAGAAAACCCAACTACTATCACCTCCCACTCCCACCAAGCCCTTGGAAATGCTGTGGAAACAAGACCTGTGTGAAGACCTTTAGGGCATAAGTACATGAAGCATTTGGGAGAGGTACCTGGAACATGGGAATCCACAGAAAACTACTTTGTTTATTGCACCAGAGTCTCCCAGTGCTGTGGAGAGTCCACATGGCTGAAAGTTGGCAGCCGGGCTGCAGGTGTGGTGAAAGAGACGTGTTTTCTAAACACACCAAATACTTATTGCTCCGGCCTTTTGTAGATAAAGATCAGCTCTGACTTTAAAAGAAATTATAGCAGAAGTGCTTGTATCTGGGAGGATGAATACCTGCTCCCAAGTTGGGCTTTGTAGAATTGAACTTCATAAACAAATTACTTGATGTGATTAACCAAGTCAGAGGGTTGAAGGAAATGTGCCTCTGACAGCATCAGGGTGGAAGCTGTAATGTGTTGGCCAGAGAATTATCCTGGCTAGGAACAAACAGCCAGAAGGTTCTTGGGTGTGAGGTTTCCCATTAAAACAGTATCTTCTCTCTGAAAAAAACCCACAGCGAAAAAAATAACCCTGCTGAAAGCCTGAATTTTTTCTGAGATTCAAAACTGCCTTGACTCTGCGGGTGTTTGATGTGCAAGGATGGCAGAGAGCAGTTGCGAACCAAAAAGAGCTAAGAATTTGTAGGAAAACATCTGGTATCTAGACTGACCAGATAAAGAGTTTTCAGTGGCTCAGAAAACATTTCTGCCCTATGATTGCGCTAGTTTCACTAGGAAAAACAGTCCCTGCACTAACCTCATTCTGTTTTACGAGTTTGAAGGTTGGAATACACAGATATTGGCCTACTTGTTCCTCTGGTAAAGATGACTTTAAAAAAAAAAACAACCACACTTAAATATAAAGCAAGCCAAACAAAAAAAAGAATGTTTTTATGATGAAATAAGCAAAAAAATATTGCAAAAACAAAATGAAAAACAGTTAAAGCCTGAAATGGAGTGCCAGGCAAGACAAGCTGACCTTCTCAGAGTCTGCTTCAGGAAACAAAAACATTTCCTCATGCCAAGCATGCTCTGCATGAGCTGAGTTTGCTCGGTCTCAAGCTGATGACAGTAGCTTTTGCTGCTTTTGACAAAACAAATAATGCAATGGAGAGGATAGTTCTCTGTTAGGGCAGGTTTTTTTTCTTGCTTCCAACTGGGATATCAGGTCCCTGCCTGGTATCCAAGCTCATTCACAAGCTGGGCTAGGCTGGACAAGCCATTTCACCCAGGATGAAAATCCTACCACAGCTGGGATGTGCAAAGGTTGAAGTAAATGCTGCTTTGTGCTGTTTGGAAATTATTCACTTGGAATCAAAATATATGTTTAAGGGGAGATTTCAACCCTTTCTCGGGTGGGATTAGCTATGCTTTGGTGCTCACAGCAGTTGACAAGGAGGTGACAATGGGAGAACATGACATGTTGTCCTGTTGTCTAAAAGCAGGGTAGGTGGGAACCTTGCAGGCAGGTTTCTGCCTGCAGTGCTTCTGGTTTGCTACACCTTGCCTGTGGCAGGCAAGCCTGGACTGCCCTGTGTGTCCTCATGAAGCTGGGCAGCACAGGGCTGAGGTCTCAGCAGCCACCAGTGTCACTGTGTGTCCCCTGTGAGCTGACAGCATGGGCAGAGGCAGTGCTGTGTGCAGAAGTGCTCTGGAGGTGGGTGTGGGGAGAGGGAGGGTGGGGAGGTGTGCCGGGACGCGTGGGCTGTGCAGAGAGTGCAACGGGTGAGTGGGACCATGAGTGCAGGTGACATCCCTCCCTCCAATGAGCACTGTCCGTCCCATCCGGGCCAGCCTCCGCCCCTAGGCTCCAGCCAAAGTTCCCACCCCATCCAATTGCTCCAATTAGTGCTGTGGGGTTTTTTTCTTTATTAAGAAGGTGGCTCGAGACCTGCCTGTTTTTGAGTCCAGCTCCCTTTAATCTGTCCCTGCCATGATTGAGGTTAACAGAGTTTCCTGCCCAGCAGCCTCTTTGGCAAATTAGAGAGAACCAGTGAGACACTGTCAATAAACTTCCCACTGTATAGATTTCATCCAGCAGAGCCTGAATAAATTGGGTCATGCTGCCATATGTAATCCATGCACTTGAGGTTTGACCTAGCTCCTGTGCAAACCAGTGGGCAGGGATGTGTCTGGGAGCTGGACTGGAGCTCTGGCTGACACAGCTGAATTTTGAAAGAGCTGGGGTGGAGCCATGCCCTTCATTTTCGTGGACCAGTTTCATTTGTACGGGAAGATGATTGATGTCTTCCCGCGGGAGCTTTTGTCTGTGCTGGAGTGTGTCTTGAACAACATTGCCAAGATACCTTGGGGCTGGGTTAGGTAATTATTTTCTGATTAGATACTGAAATCAAATAAATAAGTTAATCATTTTACAAGTTCAGAAGAAAATACATTTATTTAATCTGAAACTTCTTCACAATGGCAATGCATAACTCTGTCATCTTCTTCATGGTGTTGGCCTCGGGTCAGATGATTTCCCACCAAACAATTTGCTAGCGTCTCATGGCCCTGGTAATGCAAAGTCACCTGTTCAGAAGGAGGCAGGATTCTAGTCCTTCTCTCCTTTGGGCAGTTGATGTGAACCTGCAAGTGGTGGTGATGGGCCAGTGTGGCTGCCATCAGTTGCCACAGTTCATATCGGCAGCACAGAAAAGATTCGTATACTAACAGGGGAGACTCCTCTTTTGAAAAGAGGCTTTAAATGATGTCAAGAACCACCACAACGATATGGTTTTTACATAAATAATAATTAATTACATGTAAATCAGCCTTTTCCCCACCCCTTCCATTAGTATCATCTTTGCTAAGCTCTCTGTCTTGTTTCTGTCTGCTCACTTGGAGTAGTTGAATGGTAACAGACATCATTTGCAATGCTAACGTCAGATACGGGTCAAAATGGACACGGAAAACACAACCCGGGGTTTTATCAATGCAATAACAACCAGTTCTGTCTAGAGATGGCAGTGTACTGGGGTTTAACCTCTTCACTGCCACAGAGCCAGAAACAGTAGGAATTTACTTTTTTGGTTTCCTGTTCTGCTATTTCCAACTTACTTTCAGCCCTTTCTTTCTCCTGGCCATTTTCTTTTTTTCCCCCTCTCTCCCCTTTCTGGTGTTTACTAGAGCATCTGGTAGTGTTTATCTCCCAAGACACAGGAGAGGGTTGTTTTCATAGATATGTAACTGGCCTAAAAGCTTTAATCTTTGTTGATGTTGGACTTTTGGATTAAAAAATAGTCATAATAGTGGAAAAAGTTAAAATGAAATAATACTTCAGCACAGAACACGTTGGAGACAGCATCAACAGAAAACCCTTCACAGGGAAAGCTGCAATTACTGCATCTCCTTCGCAGGCAATGCTGAACTTGTGGGGAGAGCAGGGCAGGGAGTGAGGAGACCAATTCCCTGAGATGAGACTGCTTGTCCCGCTGGAAGCTGAAAGTGTGGCATATCCTCGTGGAGATTTCTGCATGTGCTCCTGCAGCAGGAGTTTAAGCAGACCCAGAAATGCCAACAAGATGTTAGAAATCTGTTTCCATCTCTTCTGGCTTCCAATGCTGCCTTCCAGGAAGGCAGGGAAAGAGCTTGTCTGGCCTTCAGCGGAGTCAGACTACGCATGACCTGGGGTTTGTAGCCTCTATGGAGTACTGGAGGTCAGAGGAGGAGATGGTGTTTTGGATTTGGTCTCCTGCTCTAGAGAAGTACGTTGGTTTTCTCTGAAAGCTTCAGAGATGCTGCGATTGGGTTAATTAGAAGTTGTCAAGATACAGCAAGAAGCATTGCTGTCATCAGAGAGATGCAGAAAGTGTTACAGAAATTGGGTAGCAAAAGGCAGGTAGGTGTCTGCTATCTGCAGCAGATCTTATTTGCTGCCTTCCCAGGGGACTAGGCACTGTCCCAAACCTGCAGCAAAGTCAGCTAGGCTGGAAGCAGACCTGCAAAATCCGGGTGGCTGTTGCTTTCCTGGTAAGAATATATTCAGTTGCTAATATTGTAAATGCTTGGTGGTACATTTTTATAGCAATAGCATTTATGTAACTTAAGATTTTTATGTAATTTAAGATTTAAAACTAATGTCTTAATTCAGGTGCTACATACCCCACTTTCCACCCCTGCTCACCTGTCACATAAGGTGTAAACCTGACTGTAACCTCTCCTAACTTCTTGGGATAAAATATTTTTGGAAAACCCTCACTTTGGGAAGGCAGCGAGCTGATGAAAGGGAGCTTAGCAGTAATGAACCAGGCAAATAAATTACCTAATGTCACCTTAGGATAGGTCCATGGCCGCCTGTCACACAGCAGCACATCAAGCTGGAGATGCACAGTCGGTCTCTTCTAACCTTTGTACCTCCTCCCGCTTAGCAGGGAGCTGGTTCTGGAAAAGACCAGGCCTGTGGAGTCCTGCAAACTGAAGGGTAAAATATTAATAAGCCAAAGAGGAGCTGGAGGTGTCAGTGAGGCTCCTGCACAGTGCAGCCATGAGGGAGAGTGCTGCTGGTCTCCACACAAAGGGAAAGGCAAACGGCTTCTCCGCAGAAAATTTCACCGACCAATTTTTTTTGCATGCAAAAATGCAGATTCAGCAGCACCAAAACGGTCTGTGCACACATGCCAAACTTGTCATTTATAAAAACTCAAAAAAGCTCTGACAAATGCTGAAGCTGTTAGTTTTGACACTTCTGACATGAAACACTTTGATTTTTCATTTTGAAACTACTTTGTGTTCAAAATGTCCTTTAATTTTATTTTCAAGCAAGGGGGTGTGTGTCTTTTTTCTTATTCCCCCAAAAAAATCAAAATTGAAATGAAATCTTCGGATTGACTCAACACGAAATTGTTCTTGGATTTTTGATTTCACAAGGCTTTTTTTTCTTAGATGTGTTCGGCTTCAAGTCACTTCTTTTTCACCCCCAAAATTTGCCAGTTGCTTTATCAAGAACCACAGTGAACATCAGCCCCTTTGAAGGGGCGCAGCTGCCACAATAGAATATTTTTTTCGCGGCTGTCAGTTGCAGAAAGAAGGAAAAAAAAAGGAGCCTTGCTTTTGCTTTCCAGGAGATTGAGTTCATTTTCCATCTGACAGGGATAAATAATAAACAGTATTTTTTTTTTTCTGCTGTGAGGGATTGTGTTACGTTATCTGTTTAAACATTCCGTTACATTTTAGTAATGTGAATAATGATTATTCCTGTGCTTCTGAGCTCTCTCTCTTGGCTCGGGTGCCGGAGGTTCAGGAGACACCTGGCATTGTTGACAGAGCGCTGAACTTGAACGCCTCTCACTGTGACAGGGCAAGCCCAAATATTTTGGGAAGAGTCCTTGTTATGTTACGACAGGGCTTGGTAGCACTGATGCTGGGGACGGGTTTTGCTTTAATACGGAGCTGATTATGCTTTATTATTCGGGGAACAGCGTGAACTTTGGCAGGCAGGCTGCTGGGAGAAGGAGGATTGCACTTGGGCACTTCTTATTTGTATGATGTGCTGAAGGTCTTCCAAGAGATGCTGTCTCTCAAAAGAGGCCAGGATAGGAGGCCCTGAAAGACGTTTTTCTGTGGGTGAGAAAGTGGGAGAAATAAAGCTTTTTTCAAAATAATATAAATGTTTAATGTAGTCCCTACATGTAGACAAATACCTGGGGAAGAGCTTGTATTAAAATACCTTTTTAATCATATTTTCTATCTGTCAAGGTGGAGTTTGCTTCCCACAGTGTACATCTTCCCTCTTTTATTGGTTTCCTCTCCTGAAGCCGAGCTGCATCTTGGCAGTGCTTTGTGCATCTTCAGTACTGCACGAGTGTCCAGCTCGTGGTGTTAAATCGGTCATAGACTTTCAACAAGATTGGATGTCTTGTGGTGTTTGCCAATTCACGTATGGCACGTAATTATATTCAGGAAGCAATAGGAATTAAATGACATTAATTTCCATGAATAT
Organism: Corvus cornix cornix; assembly: GCF_000738735.6. Classification (NCBI taxonomy): domain Eukaryota; kingdom Metazoa; phylum Chordata; class Aves; order Passeriformes; family Corvidae; genus Corvus; species Corvus cornix. Next base: position 17,022,792 of record NC_046342.1, on the reverse strand, counting down.
TCATTTAAGAATCTTGACCAAATTCAGGCAGATTAATAGTCCAACACAAATACAATGGCTATTCATTGCCCCCACAGGAAAAGGAAATATGTATTGGCTGGCAGCTCAGGACAAATGGAAACGTGCTATAGAAAAGTTATCTCTGGGTGGCTTCTGGTACAGTGGCGGCTGGAAGGACACCTCCAGGAGTAAAGAGGATTAGTGTGGGTACGGATGTGGGGAGCCTTTCCCATCCACTGAGGAACCCAGAGGAGTCTGGGGTGAATCCAAAACTCATGTCTCTGCACTGCCCATGCAAATCCAAACCAACTCTGACTGCAGTGGAGCTCCTCTGGACTCACAACAGAGCAAAATGTCATTTATTCTGTGCCTGACTCCCGCTGCCCTGTGTGTGGAGCCAGGCTCCAGCCTGCTCTGCCTGGATCGTGATGCTGCAGGGCAGCACAGCCATTTCTTTCCCTCACAAGCAGCACTAAGCTGGCTGTGCTGCTTGCTGCCTGCTCTGCCACAGCACCAGCCCTCAGGGTGGCTCCAGGGCAGTCCTGTCCTGCCAGGCACCTCCTGGCACACGGAAGCTCGGTTCTGCTCTAGCTTGTCCTCCCAGCGCAGGCCAGGACACGGCTTCTACTGTGTCCAGGGAAACTGGGGAAGTATAATAGCAAAAGCAGATGAAGGATGCAAATGTGTTTGCAACTGAGGCATCAGAATTTGAGATGCTGGAATGCGCCCCTCCCCCCCCCCCAACAACAATTATTTGATTTAAAAAAAAATCTGGGTTTGGTTATAGCTCTCACTTGGGAGAACGTACAGTTTTCATTTTGTCAGACAAGCCAACTTGAGACTTTAGCTGTGTCACATTATCTCTTTGTGGGACTTCCCCAATTGGACAACAGATCCTGCTTCCACTAAAGCTGGTGCAAGTGTTGCCAAGAGCATTGGGTTCGGCTTGTAGGCTGATGTTCATAACTTTTAGAATTCCCCTTCATAGGCAAGTTGGCTCCTCCTGCCCTTGAAGTTCTCTGAGCAAAAGAAAGGTCCAGTTATTTTACCTTGCACATGTACCATGGGATGGGTAGAGCTGCATTTTCTACCTTTTTGAAGGTTATTTGTTGCCAGACTGATCTGACTTGCCCTGACTACACCCAAAACAAGGAAACGTGGAAAGCAGCAACCACCATTTTGCCAAGAAGGGGTTTTGTCTCAAGCGGCAATATGAGGGTACTCACAGGGCTGCTTCTGCTTGGGCTTATTTGGAACAAAGTCAGAGAATCATAAAACCAGGCTGTAAATCCAATGTACATTTCTCTTTATGTCCACCAACTTTTTGGGGCAGTACTTAGTGTGTATCTCATCTTTTCATGTCTGATGTAAAAGGTGGAATAACAGCTGAGTACCCACATGGGCTTTGCACCTATGCAGGAGTGCCAAGTGGGCCAGGAACCCGCCATGCAGCCTGGTGATGTGCTCTGCAAAGCCTCATAAACCAGTGACTAAAGCAGAAAATACTCCAAGGCCTGGCTCCTGGGACATTGGAGGAGTGGCATTACAGTAGCTTGGAAAACATTCTGACTTTATAACAAGTAACACCTATAATTACAGAGGCGTCATCACCTTCATAATTTTTTTTTTTTTTTAGCTAACAAGCTGTAGTTGTAGCCTGTGTACATCCCTGCCAAAATCTGCCAAGCATTTGCTCTTGGGATGGTTCTGCTGGTGGTGGGAATATCAAGCATCTTTCTCCAGGCACTTATAAAACAATACAGCAGTAAACAATTCAAGTACAATTAGCAGCTACATTGGCGGAGGGGGAGGGAGAAGTCCCACCGCTGGTATTGGCTGTGGAATTAATCATGTTTTACGGAGTTGATATACTGGTTTGGACGTGTGAAGTTAAAAACAGGAGAGGAAGAAGTAGCCAATAAGCATTTATTCGAGAACAAAATGTAAAACAAGTATTTTTTTTTTTAGCAGTACGGGGGTGAGTGTTTAAAAAATGCTCTTTTTACAGGTTTAGCTCTTTTTTCTTCCTTCTGAAGAAACAGATGAACTAAAAAATATAACAAGACACGCTGAAAATTATGTTTGCTTTTAAAGCTGGTGGTCCCGCCGGTCACACAAACGCCGGTGTCTCCTGCGGTATCTGGTGTGGAAGAGCGGGATCCTGAACGCTCCGCTCCCGGCTGTCGTCCGTTCCCGGCCCCGCAGCGCCCGGCGGCGGCCCCGAGCGCTCCCCGCCGGCCCGAGCGCACCGCTCCGGCGGCGGCGCGAGCATCACCTCCGCAAATATTTATTTGCAGCGATTTTCCGCTCTTAATTATTTAAAACATAATGAATTAGGCATAAGTACCTCGCTATTAGGGTAATTCCAGGTGTTAATTGCTGCCGGAGCGGCTCCCCCCGTTCCGCCGGGAGGTGGCGCCGCGGGCCCGGCGCTGCTGCCGGAGCCGGGCGGGGGACGGGGACTGGGGACCGGGACCGATACTAGGGGAGAGGTTGGGCCCGGCGCGGGGCTCCCGCGGGCGCGGTTCGCCCCGCAGTATCGCTCCTGGCAGTGTGTGTAACCATCAACCCCGGCCCCCGGTCCGTCCTGAGGGCAGCCTCACGCGACTGCCCAAAAAACAAAGGGAGGGAAGAAAGCCGGGCGGGTCAAGGAAAGAGTTTTTTCCCCGAACAAGTCGGTCGCTCGGTAACTTCGCGGCCGCCCGCTGGCTCCCGCCCGCAGCGCCGGGCAGGACGCGCTCCATCCCTGCGGGACGACCGACCCCCGTTCCCCTCCGGCGGCGCGGTGCTGCCGGCAGCGGGCCGCGGTCCCGGGCAGGGCAGGGCAAGGGGCTGCCCGGCGGGGCCCGCTCCCCTTCCCTGCTCCGGCCGCCGTCAGGGGAACCCGCGCACCGCCGGAGGCTCCAGCTCCGCGCTAAGGCCGTCGGTGCTGCTAAAATTCGCAGTGCTCGAGTGCCGGAGCCGCAGGGCTGGGGCAGCCGGGTGGTCCCGACTCTGCCCCCTCTCGCCCTCTCCCCGCGGGCGCTGCCACCCCTCTCCGCGGGAGCCCCGACGGCGCGACCGGGAGCGCTGCCGCTCCGCGCACCCACCGAGATGCGGACCCACCCCCGCGGAGCGGCTTCGCACTCAGCCCGGCCCTTGGGCCGGTCAGTCCCGCTCAGCGGCCGGTGCGCGCCGCTGCGCACCCGCGCAGTGTGTCTAAGCGGTGTTTGCGCCCACAGAGGCGAGCGCTGCGGGGGGGAACGCGGGCAGCGCCCGTCTCGCCGCTCCGCGCAGGTAAGGCGGCTCCGCGGGTATCCGCGGAAGGCACTCCGGGGTCCCCCGCGCCCCCCAAGCTCCGCTGGCCTGATACCCCTCCACCTCCCGCGCGGCTGTGAAAAAGTTGGTAGGGGTACGCAGCGCTGCACCCCCGCCGACAGGGCGGCCCCGGCCCGCGCGCTGAGCTGTCCTGCGGGGCGCGGAGGGGTGCGCAGGGATGCGCAGCGCTGCGCCCCGTGCTCCACCGCCACTTTCGCTTCCCCGCGGGGCCGCCCCGCCTCCCCCGGCCCGGCCCCCCCCCCGCCCCCCCCCGGCCGTCCTCCGCGGAGCTCCGCGCCGGCGGGGCTCTCGCCCTTCACCCCCTGCGCGCTTCATCCCCCGCTTCTATTATTTTTTTTCATTATTATTATTTTTCCCTTGCGCCGAGCCTTGTTTACCCAGCAGGTGGATGTGACGTCAGAGACTGACAACAGCAAAAAATAACAACATCTCCCTCCGCGGGGGTGTCGCGGGCCGCCCCCGGCCCGCCCGCGCGGGGTTGCGCGGGGCGGGGAGGGGGCGCGGGGCGGCGCGGGGCGGGGGCGCGGCGGGGCGGCGTGCGGGGCCCGCGGGCGCGGCGCCGGGCGGAGGGCTCTATTGTTATTTACCGAGCGGCGGAGCACGCCGCCGCGCCGCCCGGGCTCGGCGTGCCGGAGGGACGGGAGGGAGGGACGGGACGGAGGCAGCCCCGCGCCGCTCCGCGCCGCCGCCCGCCCGCGTCGCGGCCGCGCCGTGCTGGGCAGCGGCAGGGCCGAGTCCTGCGGGTGAGTCCGGCGCCCCCCGACACTTTCCCCGCTCCTCCGGGGCTGTTGCACTTTTCCCCCCGCCGGCCCCACGTGCCCGGCCGCCCCTCCCCGACCGCCGCGGCGGTACCGGGGGGTGGGGGGATGTGGGGCGGCGGTGCGCGGATGCGGAGCCCTCTCCCCGGACTGTGGGGCCGCCCGCACCCCCTCCCCGCCCACTTTGGAAACTTCCCCCCCGCCCCGCGCTGCGCGCACCCCCCGCCGTGGTGGGATGCGGCGCGTCCCGCCTCCCTCCCATCCCCGCTCGCGCTTTCCGCGTGTTTTCCGCCGGGTCCCTCCGCGCCGCCGCCCAAGGGGCGCGTACGCCCCAACTTCGGCACTCGGGGCAAGAAGTTGCGGTGGGGCCGCGCCCCCCCTCTGCCCCCAGCTCCGTGCCCGGCTGCTCGTTCCCCCTTCCTCGGGCACCTGTTGCGGCTTTACGCCCGCGTAGCCCTTTCCGCAGGCGCGGAGCTCCACGCCGCGCATCCGCCCCCACCGCGGGTCCCTGGGACGCGTTGCGCCCATCCCCCCCCCTTTTCTCTTTTTTTTTTTTTTTTTTTGAAACGAAGTGTTTGAATAAACACCCGTGCCTCCCCAGCTAAGCCCGGCGCAACTTCTCGCTGCGCGGGTGCGGACTGCGCATCCTTTACGCGCGTGTGTGTACGCACGTCCCCCTCCCGCGCAGCCCCGCGGTGCGGAGCCTCGGGACGGAGCCGTGGCTCGCTGCGCGCCGCGGAGCCGCCGCCGGTGCCCGGTAAGTAGGGCCGCCCCGCGCACCTGCCGGCCCGCGCAGCGCCGCGCGGCCGCATCCCCGGGCAGCGGAGGGGTGCGCGCTGCAGGCGGCCGAGCGGCTCGTCCGCGCCTCCCTCCTCCCCACCCCCGCCCCGCCGGTTTCTGGCTTTCTTTCTTTCCTGAGGAAAAAAAAAAAACAAAACCAAAAACAACCCAACCCAGGGAGCGGGGCGCCGGCAGCTGCGCGGGCAGGGCTCCGCGGGGCGCAGCGCAGCCCCCTCCCCACCGCCCGGCAACTATTAATGACCGGGCGGCCCCGGCGCGGAGAGCATCGCCGGGCGGGCTGCGGAGCGCCGCGCTTTTAGCGAGTCTTCTGCTGCCACTTCGCTGTAATGATTTTAATTGCGTGTTTTTGCTTTGAGCGAACCAAGCCGAGCGAGATTACTTTTTTTGTTTTTCTTCTTTTCCCGTCCTTTCCCCCCCGGCTCCCCCCAAGGCTGGTAGCGGCGGCAGCGCGCAGCCTTCCCGTCCCTACCCGAGGTATCTGCCGTCTGCGAGCGCTCTCAGAGCCGCTTCTGTAGAGAAGCTGGAGCCCAACTTCTGTGCTCAGAAGTTTAAGGTTTCATTTTTAGCAACTGTTCTCGGAGTGAGTAATGGATGTGTACTGCTCGTAGCGTGTCGTCTACACCATACAGTCTGCTGATTTCTAGGGTGCTGGATGGTTCTAAATATTAAAACAGTTCTCTAAACTGCGTTTCCTTTCTATACAGTTTTTCTAAACTTGGATTTTACCTGTTTTGACCAAATGTTGAGGTCACTAGTGACAGCTGCTTAATTAGACCAAGTTGCAAGCATGTCATCGAAGAAACTTTTTTACTTGTGCTGTTGATCCATGGCTTGCTTTAATATTTTGGAAAACAGGGATTTTGCTCGGCTTAATATTATTTTTACAGTTTCTGTTACTGCTGAGAAGCTCTTACTTTTTGTAAGTTTGAGAGAGCCTGAAATAACTCAAGTTCCCAGAGAAGTGAGTGTGGGCAAGGAGGTACCGTGCATCTCTGCAGCTAGAGCTAGATTTGGGGGAAGATAGGGAAATCGGGGCTACTCGTTTCAACTTCTCTCCTCTGAAGCTTTTCCCCTGCACATTTTATTTGAACTATCTCCCATCCATATTGAATGGACCAGGGCACTGGGGGAGGAAGCTCTTCACTAGTTACCATTCAAAAGGTGTCGGCTAAAATCTCATTGCAAAAAGGTATTGTAGCTTTAACATCTTGCATTGGCAGCATTCTTCCCCCTAAGTCTTTGGATTAGTCATTGTATGAGAGACAGGAAAAAAAAAAATCACTTTTTTTTTTTTTCTGGAAAAAGTAAAGTAAACAGCCTCCAACAAGTGAACCTTGACAACCCAGATTAAGGAAGGCAGGAGAGATCAAACAAAGCTGCTGCTGGGCTGTTGTCAGGAGCTGCCTCACTGAAAGCTCTGGACTATTCGATCAGGCAGCAAGGCTATATGTTCACTTATGCAGAAATGGACCATTACAAATGCTGATCTTTGTTGTGAAACCAAAGGATAACTCTGAGAAAAATAACGACTATTTCAAACAAGGCTTTCTGTCGCTTATGATTTTGATTGCAAAGTTAGTTTTTTGTGCACGGGCTGGTTTTTGGGTTTGATGTTTGTTTTTTTTTTTTTAAAGTGGTGATGGTTTGAAGTGCATTTATACACTTTGAGAGGGACTTAGGATTTGATTTTGTTTACACTCTCTAGAGATACAGAAAAGGCGGCATTACAGCAGTGTAATGCAGAAAAATGTAAAAGTTCTGTGGAATTCAACTTTTATTTCTGGATCGCTGAATTGTAAGGAAACGTGGGTTTCTTTTTCTGTGTGTGTAAGTTCTGTGTTGGTGTATAATAGAGGAGTTTGGTAGTGGTTAAGCACTGTATGTTGGATAACTGCATTCCTAGAGTTTGGAAAACTTGTAATATCTTTCCTTCAAACATGTTGCCAAGCGGTCAGGATGGACCTTGGTTTTGATACGCCGGGATTTTTACAAGACTGTGTAATGTGTCTTCATGGCTGTATCAGAGAGACTGTTACTGTGTAGTTTTTTTGTGGAAATACCAGTAAAGACTATTAATAGACACTTGATTTTTCTTCAGTAAACAGTTAGGATTTAAGTACTAATCAAGCTGAACCAGGAGAGTGAGGTTAGTCTTGTTGTGTGACAGTTTCATGTTTGTATTCAAACACTTGATTGCAAACTTTACAAATGTGTGGCTTTCATTTCTTTAGGGTATTCTAAAGCAATGGAAATATCTATTAAAAAAAGAAAAATCCAAGTAAGAGGTTGTTACCCTAATGTATAATAATCAGGAAGCAGACCAAGTGCACATCTGCTGAAGAATTAAGAAATCCCAAATCTTTTTGCATATGCATTTTTTTAATTAGCTGTGCAGATCACACAATAAGTACTTTATACTTTCTGTAAGGTTTCATAACTGTCCTGCATAACTTATTCTAAAGCTTGTAGATTTTTATGGTATATACTTTAATTAGACAATAAAAAGTATGTGCATTAAACATGCACATGTATGCTATTAAGCCATTTTGTGTAATGTGTAATTTTTTTTAACATCTATAAACATTTTCTGCTTAAATCAGTTCCACCAGTAACTGTGACACTGCTGGGTTTTGCCCCGGTAGGAGAAGGAGCAGGGAAGTTGAGCAGCGAATTATGCATCGGACATTAGTGTGCAGAATACGCTGCAATATGTGTTTCTCATGGAGTGGATCACCTTTTTTAAGGGCTAAAATTTGCATTATCATCCTCGATGTGATATACTGTAAACATTTGTAGCTCCTGAATTACTCCTGTTTCATAGCACTGTAAAAATTAGGAAAAATGCTGGTAGTAAAAAGGCAATTTTATGGAATGTATCTTAGTGTTTAGTATTGGTACCTCTTGTGGTCATTTATATTGAGTGATTGAACTGGATAATACAATTCCTTATGTGAAATTTCTCTTGAGCATGTATTTGTATATCAAATGAAATAACATATGCACACACATATGTAGGATATGTATGTAAAATACAGTTATTTCTGCAAGGCTTTCCAGTTATTTATGGGGCATAATGATACTTCTGTCATCTTAAATTTTCTCCGAGAAGCTTTAATAAATTTAAATAGATTATATGCTGTCAGAAAATAGTATAAATTTTGTTTACGATTCACTTGCTTTAAGGTACTTATACTAAAGAAGCTCATTTAACCCCAAGACTGAGGAGCATTAAGTGGTGAGAGGAGTCTGCTGAAGAGCTGCTGCTGCCCTTTGCTCTTGTGATAATCTTAAATTACTACAATTTAATTGCAACTTCAAGGCGCTGAGCTGAAATATTTTCACGCAGCTGAGCCAGGGCTGGAGAAGGCTCGGTGAGGTTTTTGCAGGTAGCCGGGTGTCTCTTGGAGGCACAGCATTTGTTCAGGCCTCTTCTGCCCTTCGCAGCACATCCAGCATTGTGTGTGCACGGACAGGGCGCCTGGGAGGGAGCTTTCCCGGGGGTTCCCACTGCGGGGGGAGCGGGATCAGGCCCTGCAGGGCTGGGGTGCACAAGGGTTTAGTTTGTTGTCCGTATTTAAGCTGAATTAAATAGCACACTTTAATTATTCCTCAGATGAGCCTTGCTGTCAGGTTGCTTCCCGGAGCTTTTCCCTGCGAGCCTCTGCTGAAGAAGCAGGTGGGAAGGGGCTGGCAGCTGGAGGGGAAGCCCAGGGGATGGTCAGCAGTGTGGGGACGCAGTGGCACCCTGCTCTGAATGGACGGCCCGTGGGTGTGGCGTGGTCCCTGTGTCCCCAGGGGTGAGCTCGGGCTGCAGTTGGCTGCCCTGGGCCTGATCCAGAGCGTGCTGGCATCAACTGGGGCTTCAGCTGATGTTGCTGCCTTTGGCTTTTGGTCTGTGCCACTAATTCGTATCACTGAAACTTTTTCTCCCCCTCCCTCCACGTATAGTAGCGTGTTTTCACACCCGGTGAGCGCTTCAGCAGAGATGTGATGTGCAGGAGAAGCCAGAAAGCATTTGCTAGGTGGAATTTAGAGACGTTGTGCACTAGAGATCAGCAGCGTCTTTGCGACCGTTCTTAGAGGTCCTGGCAAGCAAACTTTATTCCAGTACTTCAAAAGGTATGGCCAGGCTGGGAGCCCTTAACGTCGTGCCACCGAGGATGTGCGTCAGCGCCCGGCCGTGCTGAGGCACAGCGGTGTTTAAATCGTGAGTCTGATTGTTTTTCTGTTGGCCAGATCCTTGTGAAATGTCTCGTTGCAAGAAGAAACGAAGAAGATCTTGTGGTTGCTAGAAGTGGTTGGTTTTGCGCTGACAGAAGCGCTGCTCGCAGCCTGCTCACTGCGCCGTTCAATTCCCGCAGCTCGCTGTGCTGGGAATTGCAGCTCCTGCAGGTAACAAGGTGATGCCAGTGTAGAGAGAGGGGGGGAAAAAATAGCGTGGAATAAATCATGCAGTCGTTAGAGGAGAAACTTAATTGTGGGATCTTTGTAGTCTTTTACTTTAAAAAGATAAATTTTGTGCTGTAGAGGAATCAGTTGTAGTGTTTTAAGGAGATCAGATATTTGTTGGTTGGGATTTCTGGAGTGGTTTAACACGTGCTCTTTTTCCTTACTCCAGCATTGGAGCTCCCAAGTTAGAGAAGCTGCTGGCTCTGTTTGCGTGCAGCTTCTCTGCAAATGCGCTCTAGGGTTTTGTCTTTCTGTTCTCCTGGCACGGGTCTCTTCCATGCATGCAAGTGAGCAGGCTTATGTCTAATGGCTGTTTGCATGTGGCAAGTATCCAGAATAATCCTGATGACTTTTTGTTCCGTGTCATTCTGCAAACGAAGACAGGATTCTATGGAAAATGGGCAAAGAGAAGTGCATGGGCAAAATCAGTTTCTCCCCAAGAAGCATCTGGTACCTGAGGAGGACTAAATAATTTTTCTCTTCTCATTGACCCTCCTGGTGCTGTTTTTAAAACATCTCCATTTTAGTGCCTTGAAATTGCAATTAAGTTGTAGTAATTTAAGATTATTGCAAGAGTGCAAAGGGCAGTAGAAGCTCTTTAGAAGTCTCATCTCAACACTTAATGCTCCTCAGTCAGGGGGTTAAATGAGTTTCCTCAATGTGAGTACTTAAAGTAACTAAATCGTAAACAAAATTTATACTATATTCTGACAACTAATAATCTATTTAAATTACATTAAAGTATGTGTGTGAAAATTTAATTAAAGGCAGAAATACTGTCAAGCCCTGTAAATATCTTGACAGATCTACTGAAATGGAACCCATATCGTAAAATATTTACATAGATCTGATAGGCTACAGTGTTTCTGGGAGTGCTATTCTGAAACTAATTGTGGGCTTTTTTCCCTTCCAGTTTCCCGTTCAGTTGCAATGGTCTCGGAAAGCAACACAAATAAATGCCCAGAATGTTTTATTCGGATGATTCTCCAGTGTATTGTTTACTGCTAATGGCGCTGTCTGTACAATGCTTGTCACTGGTGTGTTTTTATTAGGAGAACCTGTTTCCTCACTAAGTTAGTTTAATTCAGATGCACACAGAAAACCGGGGCTCCGCAGTGTTTGCGGTGAGTCTGCGCTGGACGTGCGGTCTGTTAAGTCAGCTTTCTCCTGGGTCTGTGTCCCAGAGCATGGTGCTGCAGCATCTCCTGCACTGCGGTGATTCTCAGCTGAATTGATTTTTCAGGTAGAAAGGGCTTACAACCTTTTTTTGCAAGTGTTTGAACTCTGTATGGAAGTGTTTCCCAAAGTGCACTTGGGGCGCCGCACCCTCTTGCTGGTGCACCTGCAGGCATCTCTGTTGTGCTATGTGGTCCAGGCTGTTATTAAGATGAGGAATGTTTTGCCCCAGGTAAAACTGGGTTTGTGTAAAACTTCAGCCAAACTTTGGTCCTTCTTAAAACCCACTGGCTGGAATTCTGCAGGTGGTTTTGCTGGGAAGGTGCAGCATGAGCTGTGCTTTCTCCTCGCCCCATCATGGCTTGGAGCAAACTCCTAGTTTTTCTTGGCTGTCGTGTACACCCTGAAGCTGCAGGGCTACAGGAGGAGGATGAGGATTTGGGCATGGAGAGAGGGATGCGATGGGAGCGTGGTGCTGGGGAGCCCAGGCCAGGTGCTGGGCACTGAGCGCTGACAGCCCAACAGAAGGTGGCACAGTGCGGCAGGTTGGCTGCAGCCTCCAATGGCATCGTTAGCTTTCCCCTCTTCGCCAGACATTTCCTTTCATGTTGGATCCGAGTTTTAGCTGTACTTCCCGATCAGTCTTGTCATCTTGTTGCTAACAATTAGGGTCAAGTGTCTTTCCTTGGGCTCTCCGCAGTCTCCGTGTTGGTGTCCCTCCCCCAGCTCCCTGGCTAAGCTGTTTGTTCATTAATTAGTGGATGGGGCATATTAACACATCAGTAAACCGGAGTAGTCAGACTTCCCAAGGCATCTCGGGAAGCCCTCTCCGGTTTTATGTGACCGGACATGCACTATTGCTGATTTAGATAGCGGAGCCGATGATGCCAAAGTGTTGTTAAGAGAGAGATAAATAGAGAGAGCCCAGCAGTAAGCAGAATGTCATGTCTCTATTAAAAAGCTTGTGATAAAGGAAGATAAAATGGTGAGGGGGGATTGCTGGAGTGTTCAGAGCAGCCACTAAACATCTGATCACAAAAATCGATGCTGAATTCCCTTTCCTGCACAACACTTGCCTGCAGAATTCTGTCTGAGCCTGGGTCTGGTTGCAGCGAGCGGTAGAGCCCTGAAAGGACTTCTGTTCTTGCCAGAAGGACGGCCGGTGGTTCTCAGGGATTCAGGAGCTGTCTGAGCTGGGATTCAAACATCCCTCCCCGGTTCCTTTTGAAGTGGTGTTCCCAGGATGCTGATGAAGTTGTTCCAGGCTCATGCTGGGGCTTGTTGCTCTGTGCTGCCTTGTACCTTGATTTCCTGGGTGCTCTGGCCACCTGCCTTTCTGTCAGTCTGGAAGTCAGGCCTTGGCGGAATAACACTGAGGCAGATTTTTGTCTATTGGAGTTTTTCGCGGCTGGGTGCAGGGGCTGCTCTGCAGAAGTGAAAAATGGAACTGATTCTAAAGAAATGAGTGGTCGCAGCAGACAGGAGAGGAGTGGGGTTAATTCTCCCAGTGCAGTAAAATGTTAAATCATCACAGCCTTGTTTGCTGAAAGGATGTTGATCATTCCATTAAGGAGGATTAAGTAATTAACTGATATTTCTTTAGGAACCCATGTCAGTTTTAAAAAGCATCTTCCTAGTGTTGCACAGTGAATGTGAAGTATACGTTTTTCTTCTGCTGGAGAGCTGGGAGATGAGCGTGAGTGAGACACCTCTTCCTAAGAAACTTCTGGGTGTACCAAGGGAGCAGAAATAGGGGGGATTTTTTGGCAACTAAAATGTGCTGTTCTAATAGATTTTTGATTACAAGGTTTTCTTGCATGGATTTTGTCTGGTGGGCCTGCTGCAAGCCTCACTTCAAGGGTATTCTGTTTGGGATTAAGAAGTTAAAACCTTCTTGAAGTGTTCTTTCAGTGCTTGCATTTTTATTTTTAATAATAGTTTTTATGTTATATTAGTGAGCTCACTCACAGTGAGTCATGAACTCTGTCTTCCCTGAACTTCATGACGAATCTCTGTTAGCTGGTCAGGCAGCTCGTCCAGCTCAGTTCCCACGTTTTATACTTGCGCTGGAAAGAAAAATTCCATTAAAATCAGTCTTGTAAATCCTCCTTTTCCTTCTGTGGCAGAAAACCCCTTGAAAGCAGTGCAGTGCAGGGGACTGGCTGTGGGGCATCACAGAGTGGCTCCCAGCATTGGGTTTGGAGCACACTGAAGCTGGATTTGGTTGGGAAGGGCTGGCAGTCCAGGGTAGGATGTGTCTGGCCAGGGTTTTGACGTTGGCTGGTGCTCAGTCAGGTCAAAAGTCTGTTTTGGGGACAGTGCGTGTGCAGGTAGAGGAGCAGGTGGGCAGAGAACAATGACCATATTTTTCACTGTTTAATTTTTGAAGGATCAGATTGAAGCCCCCGGATGAGAGGAGCAGGGGGCTGTGTTAGCCCTTCTGCATCCCGTGCTCCTGAGCTCGCTGCCCTTCTTCCAGGGTTCGATCCATTTTTTGCCTCAGCAAATCACAGAATTTGGCATTAACCTCATCAAATCGCTGCTGGTTTTTGTATAATGGTCCCAACTTCTAATACCACAGTTAGTGATACTGAAACTACACCCAAACTGAAATTTTCCGTGTGAGAGATGAATTCTGCCCGGGAAATAGCATAACCCAGTGGCACCAATTGTGTTAGTATTGATACTTTCTGCTTTCATAACAGCTCTCCTTCTCAAGCAGGGCTCCTTCAGACAGTACCATGCAAACTCTGTTGATCAGTGTACTGTAAATTATTCCTCCCCCTCGGGTGAATTTCATAAATAGTTGTATTTCCATAAGACAGGCAGATTTAGCTTCAGTTATGTGGCCTAGGCCCTAAATACCCCTGCTGAAATCATGGGAGCTTCCTTGGATGGACTGAGTTAAAAAAAATTAAAAGAAAATCGGTTTGGCTAGATAATAAAGTCATGTGTGTGGCATGTAAGAATCTCTCTGGATGTCTGTGCAGAACATTACAGCTAGTGTCTGCCTTAGCAGATTTAGAAGAGAGATTTTTCTCAGTACGTTTTGCAATAGTAATAATGTCTTAACAGCTTTAGTAATTAATTTTAATCGGAGAGTTGTCAGGGGCCCTATCCTGCTCCCATTGAATTAAATGAGTACTGGGAGAAGGTGGCTCTGAAATAGCTTGTAATAAATTGGTTTTGTTAGTTTTAAATGATATGCCTGTCATGTGTGTTCAGATAATATATGTTAAGGTTTGTAAAGCTCCCGAGCTGTAGGTTTGGAAAAGAGAAAATGTATTTTTCAGTGCTAAATTACTTGATTCCTAAAAGGCTTTGAAAGAGGAATGTCAGAAGTATGCAGCAAAATTACTGTTTGTTCAAGTATTTTAAAGTTTTTCTCTGGCTTAACCCATTGGAGTTTTCTGAAGGCTAGTAGTGTGAGGAATGATGGTCTTACTCAGGAAACCTTTCTAATCTAAACCTTTTATTTACAGGATTTAACTGACAATGGGAGAAACCCATCTTGGTATATTTTAGCTGATGTTGTACCATGTGCATTTGTTCTGATTTTTTTTTCTTTGCTTCAATAAAAGCAGTATCTGCAGCATTCAAAAATACTATTTCATAAAAGTTAAAATGGAACACTGCCTGTGAATTAAACTAAAGTATCTTAAGCCTATCCAGTGTATTCCTGGCATTAAACAGTCAGAGAAGGCTAAATATTTCCTATTTATTTTTCAGATTGGATGGAGTATAGTCTTTCAGGAAAAGGGTCCTCAGCCAGCTGAAGGGGAAATCTGATTTTTCAGCAAGTGCTTTATATTTACTGAGGAATTCTGAGTGTGCAGAAGCGTGTTGCATGGAAATGGAAATTTACTGTCTAGGATTTTTAGGGATTATAATCGATGCCATTAGATAGAGGCATGCTCATAGAGAGGTAAACTAGTAAATCTGAACAAACTGAAAAATAGTAGCTATAGGTGTCTGGCTCTGTTATCAAACTTGCTGCCTAAGCCAGAGTTTATGCAATGTGATAATGCTAATGACCAGCAGAGCCAATGATGCATGACTGGAGGAAATCAGTGGTATAATCGGAGAAAGTTATCAGGTTTTTGTCATTAAATATTACTGATAAATAATACACTTCATTTTGAGTAGATAGGATGTATTTAATTCTGATGTGGAGAGTTTCAATTTAATAAGGGGCATTGCTGAGTAAAATGATAATCTTTTGTAATTTAAAGGGAAAAATAAAAATGCGTTTGTTTCAGCATAACCTCCTGGCAGCCACCATCCACTGCTGTTGTCTTCACTGGTGTCTGATAGTGAGGAATATCTTCGCTGCTCTTCGAGGTGGCTGCTTATAGCAGCCTAATATCTAAGTTACTAGTTTGTGCAGAACTAATTACATGAGGCCACAACCAAAGGGGTTCTGTTTAGTATAAACTAGGTATCATCTTTCATTTTCTGCTTAAAAATGTGAATATTGCAGCAAATATAAACTGTGCTCCATGCAGTGATTTCCTACAGAACAATCTGCCTGTCCAGGCGGTAACAGGAGGCAAGGGATGAGGACAAAAGATAGAGATAAATTAGATCTTGTTTTGCAACTTATCTTTGAAGTCAGTGGGAGAACAAGGAAGAGAAGTAGAGCTTAAACTGAAGGAAGAGGGATATTAATAGTCTCTATAAAGGACAGTTTGCACCAGGAAAAAAGAAAAAAAATCTGGTTGGCTTTTTTTAGCAAAACAGGCTAACACCCAGAGTAAATCTGTGTCATTAACTAAAGCAGTGCGTGATTTTTAGAGCATCTCTGTTCCTCCTGTGTGCCGGTGCCTGCGGAGGCTCGTCCCTGGGCTGGGGGCAGACGTGGTGCAGCCTCTGCCCTGGGGAGGCTTCTCTTGCCAGCTGCAGAACCTCTGTCTGGGTCAGCCCGTGGCCCTGTTTGAGCAGATACCACCAGTTTAGGCCAACGAGTGGCTTTGTAACAGGGCCAGGATCTTCCCACCACCCCTTGGAGTCGTGCTCGAACGCTGAATCTCAGCTCGAGTTTCCAGATTTAGATGGCACAGTGAGTAAACACAGCGTACTTGCCAGTTCTCACATCCTCTTTTGCAGCGAGTATTGCAGCAAATCCTGCAGGTTTGACTCATCTCTAAAGTTCTTCACTGATTTGAAGCAGATCTCGTCTGCCTTTCTCAAAAGAGCTGGGAATGTGGCCTCAGCTCCTTAGCTCACAGTCCTTCTGGACATGAACGCTGTTTGCGTGAGTTGGCCTCTGCAGAAACTTGGGCAGCTCTGAGTAACTTTAGCTGGAGTTATGTGCCTGTATCTACGGGTAAAATTTGGCCTGCAGTTATCCTTTATTGAAAGCTTTATAGAAATACTTTGTTCTTGCTATGCACAAATATTTCTGGTAGGAAGATTTTTTTCCCCTTCCATTTCTTTGTGGGTTTTTTTTAGGGTATTTTTTCCCGCTTGATGCCATGAGCACAAAGAAGGAGTGGAAGAAAGTATAATGCTTTGTCAGGTAAAAAGTAATATTCAAGTTTTCAATTGATGTTTCTCATAGGTCCGAAAGGGAAAAAAGTCTGCCTGTATTGGAAGTAGAGTCTATTGTCAGATTTTAGTGAGCCATCCAGGGTAGGGTGGGGATTCTGCGTAACACATGGGTAAATTGGCAGGGCAGAAAACTTCTCTGAGTAAATAAAACTAGTGTCAGGTACAGCCTCTGTTTGAAGAACAGCACGTCTTGGTGTTTCCGTTCATCGGCGTTGAATCACCTCCGCATGTTTCAACCTCTGCCTGGTGGATGCTCTCAGCAGATTGAGGAGGAGGACACATCGCTCTGCGAGTGCATCACAATGGTCCACACGTGTGCCGTGACTCAAGTGCGCTCGCAACTTCATGACATGCATCAAACGAGAGTTGTTTCCTTTGCCTCCTTTGTTTCTTCTCAGATGAAAGCTACTTTCTATTTGACAGTGTGCTTGGTGCTGTATAGAGTGAGGGCTTGGTTCACTTTGCAGTTAAGTAGATTCAGATCTCTCGGCTTGTCCCTGGGTGCTTCCCATTGCATCCCCTGTGCTTCAGCTGACCAGAGGGTGAGACTGCACAGGAAGCTGGACCAGCAGAAAACTAGCCTGAAGAGGAAAAAAGTGTTTTCTGCTAGTTGGAACATCCTCATTGGATTCTGGAGGTCAGAGGAGGGTCTGAAGGGGTCAGGGCCACCCCCTTGGTAAACCTGTGGCCACTTGATTGGGTTTGCTGTAATGTGAGACCTCTGCCAGAGGCTTTGTGTCTGGATGTGCTCTTCTCCATCTGGGCAGAGGATCCTTCCTTGCCCAGCTGCCCTGGGGCATGCTCCCAGCAGTGCCTGCTGGTGGGGCCGCCCTGCTAAAGCTGCCAAGTGTGGGATTTCCTTTAATTGTTAATTTGATGCTGCTCCCTTAGTGCCAGGTACTGAAGTTGTTACTGTGCGTGTCCTGGCATCCTGTCTTCTTTGGGTTTCCTTCTTCCGTGTGAGCCGTGGATGATGAGCTGGTCAAGAGGCTGGGAATTTGTGATGAGGGCACTGAGATACCCAGGTTACTGGCTGCTGTTGTTTCTTCTTGTTCTTCAGATAATAACTTACGTGTGTGATAAGCAAGGGCAGCTGCACATAAAACTCAGATAAAGCTGTGCCCAGCCTGCCGTCCACCTGTGGAGTCAGAGAGTGAAGCTGGTAAGGAGAGAGGTGGCCAGAGCTTAGCAACAAGTTCACCCCAAAAAGGGTCTGTCCCATACCCTGGGTGTGCTGTGGTGTGGGGGTGTCTGGGGAGCGCGGGTGGCTGTGGTAGCTCCGGTGCAGGGACAGCCACAACCAGCGTCACCAGCGGGGCTGCTGGTGAGTCCAGGTGTTGGCATGGACCAGCATCAACTCAGGCTTCTAGTGGGGGTTTGAGTAAAGCTTTGAATACAGTTTATGCATTTACTGCTTTTGATATGGGTGCAGGTGCATGTTAATAGGAAATGAAAGCGGATGAGCCCCGAGGGAGCCTTGCTCGAGCCATGCCAAGCAGGTACAGCCCATGAGTCTTACCACCTTGTGATAACCTGGCATGGTGTTGGCATTGCCATGTCATGGGGATTATGGGGCTGAAGGCGTGCTGCAGTTTGGCAGGGACCTGATCCCTCTACCTGGCTGTGTGCTCAGGGTTGGTCTCCCTCCCCACGTGGAGGCACCTTCTTGCCCCTGAGAGCTTCTCTTCCTTTGCTGTCCCTATGCACTGATGCAGGTGGATCAGCAGAGTGTTTTGGAAGGGGTTGGCACCACAGAGCAGCATTGCAGGGTGTCCCTGACTGCCCCCAAGCCTTGCTGTGTGACCAGTGTCTGGTGATAAGGTGAGGTGAGCATTGTCCATGCCCCATCTGCTTTACTTCAGAGCCAGGGGATAATTCTGGGGGAGGCTGGAGCGAGGAGAGTCCCTGGTGGTGTGAGGAGAGGCCGGGTGCCCACTGGCCAGGGCTGCACCCATGGGCTTGCACTGTCGGTGGGGTCCTTGGGCACTGGTGGAGACTGGCTGTGGTGTGCCCTGGGAAGTGAGACCCAGACCAGCACCCAGCTGCCTGCCCCAGGGCCTCCCTGGTGTTGCACAAAGTTATCTGCCTTGTGCAGCTGACTTCAGCCTGTTCACTACCCGTTTTTGCATTGCCTTATTGAGGAATTGGAATGTACAGTCTGTGAAGTGGGGCATTAAAGTGTTAACTATCATTTTTAATTATTACCATTATTTTTGGAAAGGAGTAGCAGCCACAATAAAATATTTAGTAGGAATAAAGTGCTTGTTTTCCACCTTTTCTTCCTGCTTGGTTTGTGCCCATCCTGAGGTGCAGATATCCCCGGGGGCCGCTGATGTGCAGGTGAGCAGAGCTGTGGTCCTGAACCCCTCCTGTCCTCACCCCCTCTCTTCACTGTGTGCTGAGGCTCCATATTCTGCATGTGCAATTATATAAACTCCTAAATAACGCTCACCTTGTGTTAGGGTTATGTACTGTTCGTTCTTACATGTCAACACCACATCTGATTGCAACCTTAATTGCTGTGTGTGCTCCTATGTTTTTCCCTTGCCTCCTGGACCAGAGGGCGGGTTTGTTGAAGGGACAGTCCAAGCCAGTGTTACCAGGGTATGGGCTCTCCCACTTCCCAGGCTGCACACACAGCGAGTGCCTGGAAAAGTGCCCCTCCAAGTCATTACAAATTAAGTGTTGCAGACAGATGCAGAGATGAAGCTCTGTGAGGAGATGTGTGACTTGATCCAAGAGTTGTGAGATGTGCAAAGATGGAAAGGAAAGCAAACTTCTCATCCAAGACATGAAAGCTGTGGTGCTTGTGCCCTGGGGTAGCTCCAGTGCAGCCATCCAAAGGCTGCTGAGATCTCCATCGTCCCATCCGTGTCCCAGACAGGGTCACCATAGTGCCATAGCCAGGAGCTGGATGTGCCATTTTTGTTACCATCAAGGTAAGTGAGGTAAACCCCATTTTTCTCTAGTATGACAGAACTCTGTTTCTCAGTGAGCTCAATTTAACTCCCATTTTTCAAAGCAATGAGAGTTATTTCATAGACCTAGGATTATTAAAGCTGGAGAAGACCTCTAAGATCATTGAGTCCAACTGTTCATGGTACCCCATCAATAAATGAAAGGCTTTTTGGAGACCCTGAGCATCCTGTCTGTGCCCCACTGTCCCTGTTAAGGCCTCCATGTGTGCTGCGTGCACTGAATCACATCTGCTACATGAGTGGGAACGTGCAGGAGGAGACTGAGACTTCTGAATGGCAGAGACTAGTCTGAGGAGGAGAAATTAATAGAAGACAAATGAAGAATTCTTGCATTCACACAGCTCGTTATTCAGACCCATCATCATGGCAAAGAAATGGGAGGGACCTCTGTCAACAGTTGGGGTGTCCGACGGCAGCAGTGTAGGAGATGTCTTCCAGCCTGAACTGAAAAAAAAAAAAAAATTTGGCAGTGGTTGATTACCTCTTGGTTTTAAGTAAGTGTAGTATTGAGTGCAAATTAAAAATAACCTTGAAACTGCCCAGATTCATAAAGCTGTACACTGGGATTTTAAAAATTACCTCCATTGGAATCCTGGAAGCATCTGTTACATAATTAATGCACTTAAAAGTATATTCTATTTATGATTAATCCAGCACTGTAGTGTGTGCTAGTTAAATGCCTGGATCCCAGGGTGCAGTGCGAGGAAAGAAATGCAGTTGTAATCTATTTGATGGTTATAGGAAAGGACATTTGCTACAAATAAATACATTTTCCTTAGTCTTTTTATTTGTCAGGGCCAAGCTTATGTCTGTTGTGCTGAGTTTGTTGACTGGTAAATGTTTTGAGATTTATGCTGATAATTTTGTAGATCTACTGGAAAAAATAACTCAAGAATAATTAGGGAGATTGACCATACAGTAATGTACCACATGGGTGACAGCATTACTGGGTTGATGATCTTGGGTATGGTTTATGCAATTAAAAGTGGTAAGGCTCAGTGCTGCAGAGCTTTTCAAATGCTCTCTGAAATACACAAATGCTTTAGGGGATGCATGTCTCCCCTTGCCAAAGTTACTGGATGCCTTGGGTGTTCTTTCCAGAGAAGTATTCCAAGCTGAGACATCTGGGTACAAGCGGTGGAACGGGCACAGCAATCACAAGTATGACTTGACAAACCTCAGCTTGCACAGGGTTTTTATCAGGAAGGTTTTAGGGGCTCCATAGCCTTATTTTTTTTTTGAGGCTTTGAATTGGCATCCAGCCATGGGGTCCTGGAACAGTTTCTGGCATCACACTTCCTCTGACAGATTTTTCTCTCTGCCCTCAGTTTCTGTTCCCTTTTTTATTCTCACCCTTGATTGGACACTGTCTTGTCAGGTTGGTGCTGACTGAAATCCTTCTCTTCCATCTTACTTTCGTTCCTGTTTGTAAAGCCTGCGGGCTGTTACAATGACTCTCTGTAGCTCTGTTGTATTCCAGAGTGGTGTTCCCATGTTAAGTGCTGTGGGTGGCCGTGGGTCCTGTATTTCCCTGCCTGCCTCGGGCTGGCTGAGCATCCCAGGTGGAGCAGCAAGAGCCACACAGTGCTGTGGAAGCCTGTTAAAAGCTCCTTTTCCAAATGGTTCTTTTTTAAAGTGAACAATTGTTGTGTGTGTTAGCTCAGGAACCAGATTTGAGATTGAGTGTTGAAGGTCCTATTGCACCTGGGCTGTGCTGTATGGCTGCTGGAATTGTGAAAGGGGTCACCTGTATTGAATCCACACGTGCTCTTGGATGTACCTGCCACCAGCAGCATGGCATGGTGTGGACATTGGCACCTCAACCTGTTGAGCTCTGCCCTAGTGCCCCAGACCTGCATGGAGACAAGGCAGGGATGGGGAGGGGAGAACAGTTGTCTCCCATCTGCCTTTGGTGTCTCCATGCCCAGCTGTGTGGTGTTTCTGTGCCATACCCGCTGTGGATGCTTGGAGGCATCGCTGCAGAGACGTGAGAGGCGTGTGGCAGCCTGGCTCTGCTCCGCCGTCCTTTCCTCCATCACTGACACTGGAAGCAAGTTCCTAATGAACTCAGCTTTCCACTTACTGTTGGTTGTCTTGTTTCTGCACTTCAGGGTCCCTGATGCCCCTTCAAAACGTAATGAGGGAGGAGCAAGCCCGGTTTTGTGGGAGGCAGAGATGCTGAGAACACTCTTACCTGTGGACTCTGCTCTGGGCTCGTCCTCGCCATTAATCCCAATGGAAATGTTTCTTCTGACTTTTCCCACTGTATAATGCAAAGCCTTGTTATCTCTGCAGTATAAAAGTGCACTCAGCATGGGCTTTTCTTTTAGTCCTGAGGAGAGATGGATGTTGAGATACGTGTGCACAGACTGTATTTCGAGCAAATTGGGACAAAAAAAAAATTGATTACTATTGGTAACTTAATTTTCTGCAAACTAAAGAGCCCCAAAGAGAAATCCGCTTCAAAAGCTCTTTGTTTCCTCCTTTTTTGTTTTTTTAACAAAGGCTACGTTCTAGCTGTATTTCAGTGGTCTCTGGTTTCAGCCCCTTTCTTTGATACCGATTTGTGTGAAAGCAGTTGTCAGACAGAAGGAAATGATAAAATCTGCGAATTAAGGCAAAGGATGAGAAGGGCAGTGGGTAGCATGAAATGGAGAAGTGTTGGGATCTAACGAGCATTCCTGCGAGCAGATCCCAGTTCCTGTGCTTGTAACGGGCCAGGTTGGTGATGTTTGGTGAATTTAATGGATTGGGGTGGGTGGCTGATAAAAACAAAGAAGATTTTAGGGAAAAGCAGAATCTGGTGACTACAGTAGTGCATGTTTATTTTTAGAGCTCGATTGCTTTTGAGTTGCTAGCATTAGAAAAACTTCTTAACTCGCATTATACTGCAAATTTCTTTAATTTATTTTTAAAGTGGAAATTTTGCAAGCTGACGTTTTGCAGCATGCGTAGTACGCTTTTGGCTGACAGCATTGTCTGGCAAAAGAAATAACCAAATTATTATTCAGTCATGGGTTTTTAACAGCCGCAAAGCAAGTGGATGTTAACTAAATGATGCAATTTATTCCCTTCCTGCTTATTGCCAGCTTGCCTATTACAGAGAGACTGCCAGCTTTAAATAAGTGGTACCCAGATGGTAGTCGCATGACGCCCACTTGGTTACGGAGCCTAAGCAGGGAATAACTCGGCAGCCACTACAAGCTGTGGGTCAATTGAGGGGGAATGCCTGTTGCTTCACAGTTTTGCATATGTAAATCTGTTAATGTTATGTCAGTATTGTGCGGTCTAAACACAAGCATTGCCTTTCTCTGGGGCCCAGATGAACTTGGATCGCCGCCCAGTTAATGAGGAGCGGGCGTGCGGAGCGGCGCTCGGAGGCAGCGCTGCCGCTCCCCGCTCGGCGTGAACCCGGCGCGGCCGGGATGCTCCGCTCCAGCGGCGCTGCCCGGGGCTGCCCGGGCCCGAGCGGCCGGGCAAACAAACACCTCCTCTATTTTTAGCCCCGGCACGGAAGAGGGCTGGCTTGGCTCGGCTTGGCTTGGCCCGGCCGCCGCTCCTCGCTCTGTCTGCCACACTCCTGCGCTCGCCTTCATGGGCTGCAGATGTGGCGCAGCCGCCTCCGAGGAGTCATGAACTGTGTCGTCTGCGCCCTTTAACAGCCAACATCTGCTGCGGCTGCCTGCTGCAAGCGGCATGGAAACAATTCTGGGGAGAGCGCTGGAGTTTGGCCGTGCAGACGATTACTTTGTATTAATTGCAGCGAGATAGTTACTGTACGAGTCAGGTTTGAAGCCAATCCTCCTCCCTTCCCTCCCCCCCCCCCCCCGCCTTTTTTATTATTGTTTTAAAAGCAGTAGTTAAAATTGTTTGACATGGGAATGCTTTTTATTGTTGATCATTTCTGGTTCTGAAAAGTTTATTACAATGGGTGAAAACAACAACCAAAAAAACCCATAAAAAGCTCGTGTTGTAATATGCTTTTAGGCTAAAAAAGTACCAATAGTGTTGATTTAACCAAAGAAAATGTTCCTGGAGGTATTGTAAATTTTATGTGCCAGATGAAAAGCATTAAGTGTGTTATTTTTCACGAAGGAAAAACATTCTGATTTTTAACCATTTTGTAAATTATATTAATGCTGTAATATGGGCCTGTTCCAGGAGTGCTCGCCCCATGAGCAGGTCCCGTGGGGCGTGGGTTGGGGGCCCTGCCTGGAGCAGGGCTGGGTACAGGGACTGGCCGGGCAGAAATCGTGTCTTTTTGGGTAAAACAGTCTGTCTTCATTTGCTTTTGGGTTTTTTTTTTCCCTTTTCTTTTTTTGGAAGTTGCAAGCGAGCATTTTAAATGCAGCAAGAGTAAAATTTAGGGAGAAAATAAGCCGCTTTGGAATGTAGCGGAAAGCTGAGATGCTTCAGTATTTTATCTTTATTTTGCTAATTATTTGTCATGGAGATCGGAGTTGATTCTCTGAGATTTCTTTTAAGCCTCTTAAGATTAATTTTTTTTGGCTAATGGTAATTTTCCTCTGCTTGATGCTCCTCAGCTAGAGCGTTACTGCTTAGCAGCACGGCTGGGGGAATAAGCTCAAGGTTCAGAACGTGGACCAGCAAGGGGAAAAAGTGATGAGGAAAACCAGAGGGCCTGGAAGCGCCGTGGGGATTGCGTGGAGGGTTTATAACTTGGGGGCGAGTCCATCATCCATTGGGCTGGAACGGGAATTTGTGCAGCAATTGTGCTTTTTTGATGGAAAATTAGTTAGCAGTTGTTGAAGAGCCCGTAGCAAATCCTTACACAATAAAGGTAAATCAAGCTCAGCATTGGTTTATATGTGATTTTTTTCAGTTCCCTATATTAATGTGAGGGCTATAGCTTCCCCTACTGAAAACTTAATTAGGCAAACAGAATGCCATGTTAGCAGACACTTACAAACCCAATGTGCTTGCAACTAGGCTCAAATAAGTTAATAAGAGTTATATTAGGTGTTTCTAATGGTACTCTCCATTTTTTAAAATAAATGCTGTCTTTGGTAATAAGCCACCCACACCTTTTTGGGTAATAGTTTAATTGAAAGGCTTGGTTGTGTCCATTTAGTCGCAGAGGATCCCTTCTGCTGTGTGGTGTGTTAATGCAGGTCTCTTTGAACCCTTTTTATTTGGGTGCCTGGTGTAAAGCCCCCTTAGGAAAAAACTGGGATGAGGGAAGGAAACAATCTGTTGTGGAGTACACGCAGAAGAGCCAGCAGACAGGAGCAGAACAAATCTGCAGAGTTAGTGTGGGTGTAGGGGTGCGTGCGTGTTTGTGTGTAATGTATTTAAAACGCCAATAGCTTATGCCTTTTGAAGGCTCCAAATCATAGCTGTCATATTAGCTATACCGTTTCCAAAATTAATGCCAGGAACAGACTGATACTGATGGTTCAAAAAAAGCATCATTACTCTGTGACACATTTTTGGGGGCTTTTGACATCCCCACTTAAAACAGGTGTGTTTCCATGCAGTGTTCCTCAAAAATTGTTTGCTGAAAGGATTTTGATTCCAAATTGAAGATATTTTCCTAAATTTTTTTTTTTTTCTCCAAGAAGACAGAATAACAAGGGGAGAGGGAAAGAGCCTTTTTACTTTTGTACTGATTTCAGCAAATAGATTTTTGGGCAAAGGGCATTAGTGTGAAGCCTGCAAATTTAAATTTTTAGTCAGAAATTTGAGACTTTGTTATTTCATAACTGTGCTACACCATGTCCTCCACATCTGTGTGCTTCTGTCTACAGAGTGGGAATGGGAAAAGGTTGCCATGTTAAGAGACTGCTGGAGGATTTAAATACAATGCTTGTGAAATACTGAGGTCATCTAATGTGGGGCGTTTTGCTAATAAAAAGGATCAATGTCTTCAGTCTGTGCTTCAACATGACCTCTCTGTTGGCATGATGCAGTGGGTCTGAGGTGTTTCTTAGCAGTGATTTTATACCATTGTAGCTGAACACACCTGGTTTTGAGCCACCAAGCACAATTGCCCATGGTTGCAGACTTTAAAACATTTCTTGAACATCAGTAAAGCAGCATTTTTTTGTTACAGTGTTCATACACATCGTGTCCACCTTAAAATTTATTTTATGCTAATACTAACGTGGCCAGTAAAAGTGTGTGTCTGTGTCGGATATGGCAACCTTTACTTGGTGAAGAGAGCAGTGCCTGGTTGCCTGGTAAGGATAATCTTGCCAGAACAAAAAAAAAAACCTACAAAAAAAGGCAACAGTGTACAAAAGTGCTGTTAGTTTGTCAGCATTTCACGCAAACCTTCAGTGCTAAGAAGTGCTCAGAGTACAGCTTGAGAGGTCCTTTCTGAAGCTGAGATGGTTTGGGGGATTCCCTCAGAGAAGATCAGATAAGATAGTAAGTGGAGGATTCAGGCAGAAAAGCGGTTTGGAATTGCAAATCAGTGGTTTGCCCATAAATGCTTTGGGTTGGCTGTGGTGTCTTCTGATATATATATATATATTTTTTTTTTTTTTTCCTCCGAAGATCTTGAGTATTTTTGCTCCCATCTTTAAGCTCTCTCAAAAGGGTCCTGGTTTTCAAAGGCTGGGGATGGCTGCTCACTCCAGAGCTCTGCGGGCTGATGTGAAATCACTGCTCGTTCTCCCGAGGCTCCTGATCTCTGTCTCTGATAGAGCTCCTTGCTTTCAACTGCTTTAGCATAATTCAGTGCTTTCTTGAACATTGTGGGAGGTTGAATAAATATGATTTCTACTGTATGTATGTATACATAGATCTATGTATGTATATATAAAGCAATGAAACTTGGACATGCTGGGTGTTAAGCAACACGCCAAAAGCAACAGGAGGAACCAATGTCAGAACAGGACTGAAATTTATCTGTTGCTCACTGGTGATCCCACAGCTGGGCAGGATCCAGCTGAGCAAACTGTGATGTGGTGACTGTTCTCTCTCATCCCACACAATGTACTTATATTGTAAAATATATATTAAAGTATTTAGGAAGTTGGACATTCTTCATGTAATGACTGAAAGTTGGTAGCACTTGGATCAAACCCTCTAGACCTTGGGCATTTATTTACTGATGTGGATGTAAAGCCTTCATCTAGGAGAAAAAAAAATAGATTTTATAAGTTTAGTAACTCTCCCAACACCTCTGGCTGCACAGAGAGGTAAGTGGGGTTTGGGGATTTTCTTATTTTTTTGGAGCTTCGAAGAAGCAGGAGCAGAGGGGCTGGGTGGCACAGGTCTGTGTCCATCCCCCCACTGGTGGCACACATGATGCCAGGCACGGACAGGTCCCAGCTGCCTGGCACCTGCCTGGGCTCTGGGGGACTGGCTGCCTTGGGGGCACAGCAGGTCCCCACAGCAAAGGTGGTGAACCTGCATACAATACCTTGTTTTGCTCAGGTCTGTGAGAGCCTCATCTGATCATTCTGGCACATTGTCATCTTCATCTTGTCTTGGACTTGTGGCCCCTGGTCTGCTGTGTCCTTGCACCTTCACTGCTCTGCTTTCAGGGAGGGCATAGTTTGAGCAGAGTTTGGACTATGCTTTCTGCCCCAGGTAGGAGTAGAGTGGTTTTACAGACAGCACCAGCATGCAGCTGCTCTGCTTGTCCTGCATCCCCAAAACACCTTCCACGCCTACTGTCCTTTTTCTAGTGGCTTAAAACCTATGGCTTTGTTTCATCCGTGAGGCAGGCGAGCTATCTCCAATCTGAAGACTGAAGATACTGTTGGCATAACACAAGTATAATTACTGTGGGTATAATCAACAAGGATTACTGGATTGATTTCTCTCCTTTTTTTCTTCAGGTGTTTAAAAAACCCCAAACTTGCATAAGAGTACATAACTTGGTAGAGTTCCCCATTGCTGGAGGCACTTTCTGAGCTGGAGCTCAGCTTCCCCTGGAAGACGTAGGATCTTGCATGCCATCAGTCTGGATTGTGGGCATGGTGTTGCCAAACCATGGGCACGATTATGAGGAGAAGTTGGCATCAATCAGGGTGTCTTGTCCACCAAGGTGCCCCACAGCTGTGTGTGGTGTGCTGGCTGGGAGCAGCTGCATCCCTTGGGATGGGTGAGAGGGGCAGGGAGCAGAGGGAGCATCAGCAGCAAGGAGGACGCTGTGGAACAGCGATAGCAATCTGGGGCTTGGGAGAGGGTTCTCTTGCATCCTCCCTCGGTTCTGACTTCAGTGCAGTTAAAAGCTGAAGAAGGTTTGGTCTCCTTGGTGATTTGGGTGAGGGTGGAAATGGCTTTAATCTTTTTGGCTGGAGTCTCAAATGAAGGTACAACCTTCCTACTGCATCTGGCAAAGAAACTTGTTTCTTACAGGTGTAGCTTTGGTTTTTGTCCTGCCTTCTCTTGCAAATGAGCATCCCTTTTTTCTTTTCTTTTACCATACATAAGCTTCCTTTTGGAAATCCTTGTTGCCATCCAGGCACCTGCATTTCAAGTCTCTATCATGCAGATTCATTTTTCTCTTTAGACATGTGCCATGCTGACAGGCCTCAGGCTGGAACATGCTTTTTATCTGTAAAGGCTTTCTCTTGTGCTTTCACTTGGAGTGGGTGATACTTTGAGGTGAAGGTGGGGGGCTGTGCTGTGCTGTTGGGAGCCAAGACCTGGGCTGCTGCCCCGCTTTGGAAGTCAGACTGTTCCAGATTTGTGACTTGGATTCAGGAGTACTAAAAGGTTCACATGTATGAATGAAAGGAATAGAGGTGTGGAGTCAGAAGGCCTGCTTGAAGAGAGACTTCTGAGTTTAATTTCTGTATTTGCTTTCATTTATTGAAATGCTCCAGATCTCAAGAGAAAGATTGAATTTTGGGGGTGATGTCCTCATAAATCTGATTTTTTTTAATGCTAGACTAATATGTGAATAGAGGTCCTGAACATCACAGAAGTCCAGATGAGGAGCCCAAAAATCACAGGTTATGCACACATGGAGGTTGTATCAGAAGTTTTTTTTGAGAGATGTAGGACTTATTGAATCCTTATGGCACAGGCAGTAAGTCTTGCCATCTCCTGGACTGCCCCAGGAGCATGTTCATTAACTCCCACCATCTTCTGCATTAGCATTGGCTTCTGTGCTCCGTTTAGATTTTCTTTAGAGCATTACATAAACAACTAGCATGTAAATACAGGCATTTGTAATGGTGGTTTTGAATTAAAAAGACTTTTGGATTCATGCAAGTAGACACATGCTTGCACAAAATAACTTTTGGCTTTCCCCTAACACTTTTCAGAATAATTTAAAGGAAGAAAAGATTTGCAAACAGTTGTAAAAGAGCCATAAAAAACTGTCAAATACCAGACCTTCAGCTAATTGTAAACTGTTTTGCTGTTGGAAGTCATACAACATTGATCTCATAGTTGCTTCTTTAAGAAGGTACTTCTCTGTAGCACAGGAGCTGCTTGCCTAGGTAGCCATGAGCAAAAATAGCAAGAGATGTTGGGCTTCTGCTATGAATGCCCAGTATAAACTAGAATAGCTCCAGGCAACTGAAGTATTCTGTACCAAAAAGGAAGGCAAGTGTTGCAGGGAGCTGAACAGGAAAAAGCTGCAGAGCTGAAAGCTGCTTTTCTCTGCTCCCAACTGCTTCACCCTAGAAAAGGCACAGCATCTGCAGCCCTTTGCGGGCAGGATGGCAGAGGTGGGGTGTGTTTTGGAAGGATCCACTGGCACAAGAGGATGCAGCTCTGGGTGATGAGTGTGGTAGCACTTGCAGGCTTCCTCTCTGACTGGCTGTCCTTATGGAGTATGGTTTAATCTTCAATTTTCAAAGGAAGATGTGAAAAAAAAAAAATCATTCCTGGACAGAGAATTGGCTGACATCCCCAGCCAGCTGGTTAGTTGTATATTTTTTTTTCAGTATACCAAGGAAGACATGCATTCATGGTCAGCTTTTTCTAGTTGGGACTAAAAAAAAAAAGTCAATAGTCCATTTGACTAGATTGGTGGAAAAACTTTCCTCTGAACTCAGCTCTAATTCTGCAGCTGGGCAATATTTTGCTTGAAGAATGTGCCTAGCTCTTGGAATTGTGTCCTTCCTATGCTGCAAACTGGAGTGTCTGCTTCAGGGAGATATTAATAGCAGCCCACTGGGTCTCATCCCTAGTGTGTTCACTCTCAGTCTCTCTCCTTTAACCAGTTCCTAAAGCTCTATCATTAAATCTCTTTAAGAAGGGAAATTCTTGCCTTTGTGTGTTGGCCGAGCTGATGAATGGTCGCCTGTTATCTGCTCGGCCCATGACTGAGTCAGGCTGTCAGAGACACAGAGCTGAAGTCAAAGGGACTTTATTTCAGGCTTCTCTACCTCCTCTGGCTTAGCCATGGGGTGGATTCTCTTCCCATCTGTTCCTGAAGCAAAAACCTCCTGTTTGACAAGAGGGAGGACTGGGGATTTTATCTGCCCCAGCCATTTCCTTCTTGATTTCCTTCCCCTGCAGCAATCCTGTGCTGATCCTTCACCTCCAGCCATAGGTTTGGGGCATGGCCTCCTTTGCAATGATTTTTCCAGCTGCTAAACAAGGAGAGGGAAGCCAATGTGTCATTGCTTGCCCCTGGTGAGTTTGGACATCACCCATATGTGCCCAGTTGCTTGAATTCCAAGTCTGCGCTGGCAGACGAATATCTTAGTTTCCAGGTGTTGATCTGCTACTCGGGAGGTTAAAATCATGTGGGTTCTTCTACAAAAGTGTCAGCTTTTCTCTGAAAAACTCACATGTGAGTTTATCTGACAGCAGGGCTGTGCTTACAGAGTCCAGCTTGGGTGCAGTCCTTAGTACAGGGTGCATGCACATGACTGTTCAGACCAGTTTCAGTACAGGATATTTATTGGGTAGTGCAGTTAAAGCATGCAGGCAGGGTGGTGTTCTCCCCTGCCCCAGAAGTAACTCCAGGTAGGGAGTGAGTTTCCTAACTTTAATCAGGGTTTTTCTGCTGATTGTTTCATTTTTACTAGGTGCTGAATTCCTGGCCAAGAGATGGTACAGGGGGGATGGGGTGGACAGGAGGCAGCCTACAGTGCAGCACACAGGAAAAGATCAGGGAACAGTCCAGCACTTGATAATTCAAGAAGAAATTCCAGGACATACAAATGCAACAATAGCAAATAGAAAAAAACCCAGAGCCCTGAAAACCATTTTTGTGCTCAGATTCATACCAGGTGCCATCCCCTGTGCAATGGTCTGGTGGTCTGATGCACTGCTGTCCTTGCTCGCTTAGGTGTGACTTCTCCGATTCATTCACCTTCCTCATCAGAAGCATGTCAGAGAGTCATTGAACCACCCCATGGATTCTGGCCTGGCTGACTGTAATAACTCTCAGCTTTGTGTTTTACGTATGGTATGCTTAAGTGGTTTGGAAAGCATTAGGAAATAGGAAGGGACTACGCACTGCACAGCTTGGTCAAGGAAGCCCTGGTGAGTGATTCCCCCATGACTCTGAGGTGGTGAGACCAGTTGGTATTCCCTGCTTAATGTCTCACAATCTTGCCCTTCACTGATTCAACTGCTGCTCACAGTGAGTTCTCTTATATCTTCTTGCCTCATTTTTTTTTTTTTCAATGTGTATCTTTATTTCCAAAGCTTTCCCCATCATGAGGACCACTGGGTTTGTGGCTGCAAAGCACCACTCTGACTTGAGACTGCTTTTGCATCCCTTCATGGCTTCGTTCTGCCTTGCAGAGACAAAGTTTTTCCCAGTTTTCCCAGATCTCCTCAGTTTTGCCGCATTTTAATCACCTTCCTGTATCCCAGTCATCAGTGCCACAAAGCTCAAATAGTCTGCTGGCAGCACTTTTGTTTCCCAATTACAACCCTTTTGGGTGTGAAGGGGCCTGTCTCAGAGAATACATCTTATTTTTGGACTCTCATCTGCAATGTGCTTTTATAGCAGCACTGTCTGCCAGTGGAACGGGGCACTGGGGTCTGTCACGTGTTGTCCCCTGTGCGGTAGGAGGGGAATATGAGATCCTTATCCTAGAGCTGGGCAGGCAGAGGTACAGGGGATGTGCAGCTGGGCAGACAGTCCATGAAAAATAGGAAAGCCAAGCATGGACCTCCTGATGGAATCTCCAGCTGGTGGCTGAACTCCAGGGCTGTTTTTCCCTGCAGTGACAGCCTTAGTTGGTCTCCAG
Source organism: Corvus cornix cornix (assembly GCF_000738735.6). NCBI lineage: Eukaryota > Metazoa > Chordata > Aves > Passeriformes > Corvidae > Corvus > Corvus cornix. The sequence continues at coordinate 16,991,619 of NC_046342.1, read as the reverse complement.
AAACTGCCACAATATGAATATTCAGTGCCAATGAAATATGCACAGTGTGGTAAGCCAGGGTGAGGATCTTGAGGGCTTGATGAACTTTGTGACAGCATTACTCTGTTGTAGGGCCACGAATGATGCAGGAATTGATTTCCCAGCTCAGGCTTCACCGTTTGAGCAGAGTTCATCCCTGTTTGCTTTTCATAATAGCATTATTACACCTCGCTGGCAGCAGGACAAGGGAGAAGCAACCACGCAGCTTTTCATTCCTCATGTGCTCCTGTGCAATAATGAACAGTGGTGAACACCAGCCTGTCAGGCTTGGATTTTGCATATCTGATACGTTATCAGCTGACTATCATGGTACTAATGCTAATGTAAAAGACTCCTGGTTTAACTCAGAATTTTCCAACAGCTACAGGACAAAAACCCAACGAGTTTCAATATTAAAGAAAAGGAGGGGAGAAAAGCAAAGCCATGCTGCAGTAGCAGGAATACAAAAAAATGCATCTTTAAACTTTTCTTTTTCTCCTGATCTACTTTCCGTATGACTCATGAGCCGGGCTCTAAAATGGCCTCCAAACATGCATGCATAATTTTGCACATCCAAGTGTCTGCATATGCAGTGCTCCTAAATATCCCAAGGCAGGCTGGCTTTGCTGCTGGGGCGGAGCAGGGAAGGGGTAAAGGAGCTCATCCCCAGCAGGGCCCAAATTTGTGTTAGCATTGCTTCCCTGATGGCCTTACCCAGCCTTCCATGTGCTCTGGTCAACCACCAGCATCTGTGCAACCTGCTCCTCTCCACAGGTTTATGCTGGGCTCGTTAGCTTGGAAAATGTGTCTATTTTTAGTGTTTTGTTTTGGGGTGTTTTTTTGTCTTTTGGGGTTTTTTGGTGTAACAGGAAGACAGGGGCATTCTGAGTATATTCCAAGAACTTGCTGCACGAGGGAGGTCTGAGGGAGAGCCAGGCTTTGGAAAAAGTCACACATGAAGCTTTAGAAATGAGGCTGTGAGCACCTTTGGGTCGATGGCGTTGCTTTTTTTGCTTTTTACCAATATGGCAGTGGGTCCTGCCACCTCTGCTCGTAGAATCCACAAATAAATAGGCTAAAAATTAAATCCCCTCGCCTTTTTTTTTTTTTCTTTCAATGATTTCTGATGGAAACCCTTTTAAAGCAGTCATCTTGTTTGTGCTGCTCATTTTTGTAAAATAATTAAGAGCTCTTAAATGGCTCGTAGGTGTCAGAACAGGGTTTTCACCCTCAGGAGGGGATGTACAAACTGTTTTCAGCTGAGGTAATAGAGGCCAGTTAACAGCGAGTCAAGGGTGGTTCTTTCAACAGTTTATGATAATAAACCCCAATTTTAGGGGCTGCGTGCAGGTGACATCCCCTTTTCTGAAGGTGGCCTGTGTGTGCAGTGACACTCGGCACACGTTTCGGGTGCTATTGTTGGCTGGGGTAGGGTGAGCATACCTGACATAGCAGAAAGGTGTTGATTTGATTAAAATCTGTCTCTATTGTCTGGCAGAAGCCCTGAAGCCCCCTTTTACCCTTTCTGCTTGCAGAAAGAAGTGCAATTTTCATTCAGCAGAGATGTTTCCCTTTCATCCCTGAAGCTAATTTTTTTTTTCCTGCAGCAGTTTTGGTGAAATTATGTATCACTTGTGATAATTCATTTTAAAAATTCCTGAGCTGTGTGGCGTACTTTCATGAAAATTCATTTAGATAAAATTAGATATTATTGTTTAATGAGGTGGCATTTCAATTTAGACCTTGCATCATGCATATACCAAGAGTTTTTTATGGAATAGTTAGGTTCATTTGAGTAATAAAGGCTGAATCATGGGGGCTTTAATTCTTAATCGCTGTGAGGATTGTTATCTGTGGGATGTGAGCTGTCTTAGTGGTATTCAATCAAGTGTCCACTTAGCCGTGACCAGAAGTAATTGCTCCCAAGTGGGTTGCACAATGACCTGTTAATACTTGCTTTGACCCTCTGACCTTGTCTGCCCATTGTTTAGGATTTTATAGTGAGCGAGTCTGCATTTCTGTGGGGTCAAGTAGATATCTGAGGTCAAACATTTTCTGATTACTCCATAGTGTACACTGTAAGTCTGTGGAGTTGTTGCATAGCAATAGTCACTGTTCCAGAGCAGGACGCGCAGGGTTGGGAAATTGTCTTCCTGAATGCATGTAAACAGTTTAATATTTTACTGAAAGAAGTTCATCTTGTAAATTAGGTATGAATAATGCATTTGTAATTACTACTCATGTCTTTAAACACTTGCGTCTTAATTGGCTTGGGTATTTTTTTAATGTATTTGCGTTTTGTCTGGGAAGTTAATTGTAACTTGCGGAGATGGCAGGCGAGTTGCGTGGACTGGGAATGGCTTCGTCCTGCATCCCTTTGGCACCTGGGCTTGTGTCAGTGCTTCTGGGTGAGTTGAAGTGGGGATTGCTTCATCCCTGCCTCGGACTGCTGCCACAGACTGTTTTATGTGCCTCTCACAGCCTTCCAGAATTAGTTTGACCTACTTGTTGATGACTGTGACCCATGGCCAGTTGGGATGTCCTGTATTAATTTATTGGCCCTATTTAAATGTTGCTGGAAGCATGGGCATATTGTGCAGTCATTTGCAGGGGGACTGGCCATGCTGTGTAGCTGAAATGTGGTATTTTCTTAGCAGTGTATCTGGCACAAACAAAGCCTTGGTATTGTTTGCAGCACTACTCCCTCTTCTCATGTCTTGTTTCCTGTGTTCAGTAGCCAAAACACTTCTGCACACCCTTCAGCCTTGTGGGTCAGCTTTGCTCTGAAATAACTTACATGCCCACCTCTCTGCATTGCATCCTTGTGAAAATATTTTGATTGTTGCTCCCTGAGCAGGGCTGGTGGGATGACACAAAGCAGTTGGATCAGGATACAGTTTGGGGACAAACACAGCTAGCGTTCCTCTGAGAGAGGCAGACTATAGGCAACTGAGTAAGCAAGTAGCGAGTGCTAGAGACAAAATTATATAGCATATGTGGGGGAGAAAAACAAAACAGTGACTCTGTTTCCACTGCCAGAATATTTCAAAACAAACAAACAAGAGCGTGCAGCAAAGCACGCCTTGCAGCGATGGGAACCTGTGGGTTTTCCTCACTACGCCTGAGGCTGTGTGTGGATCTGCTCTTGCCAGAGCGCTCTGGAGAGTTTGGACTGTCCCTGCTCCGATTCTCACTTAAGGTTGCTTCACTGGATGGAGCCATCTCTTGTCCTGGGGCCTGCAAAGATCCCTGGTAAGTGGGACTAGGAATGGGGAGCTTCAGCCTCCTTCCCTTGGAGCCAAAAGGGTGGTGGGGCTGCGGGGCACAGTGCTGGAAAGGCAGCAGTTCTTACCAGGTGCATGTCTTAGGGTTGATGGTTATGAAAAGAGTGTATCAGGACAAGAGCAGATGGCATCAGGTTGTGTTGAAGTGTAGTTCAGATATTATGAAAAGTTTCTTCCCTGAAGGGATGGTCAGGCACTGAACAGTCTGCCTGGAGAGGTGGTGGAGTCACCATCCCTGGCAGTGTCCAGAAAATGAGTGGATGTTGTGCTTAGGGACATGGTTTAGTTGTGAGCATGGCAAAGCTGGGTTAATGGTTGGACTCAGGGTCCCACATTGGAAGGAACTTGCTTTTGGGAGAAAGATGTTGTGCCCAATCCAGAATAAACAGAATATTTCTTAACTTTCAAAAGGAATGTGAGCAGATGCTGTGGAAATGAGAGATCCCATTTCACACAGATACTGCAAGCTTGATCTTGTTTCATTTTTTTGTTTTGTTTTGTTTTTTTTAAATGTGGGAAAACATCTGAGATGTTGCAGAGGGTTTTGGGGACGCCTGTGTTTCCCACACGCTTGGGTCTGTGCAGTGCCTTTGTAGGTGGTGTGTGGTTTGTGTCAATCGTCAGTCAGGTGCTAATGGTGATAGAGCTGTGTTCAGCCTCTGAACCCAATGCCGAGCACATTGATCTCTGCAAGCACATTTGTACAAGCTGGGGGAGCTGCAGGCTTGTAGCCACAGTTTTCAGCCATCTCTAGAGTTCCCTTCTGTAGCTCAGGCACAGGCAGAATTCCACTTCAGCCTCAGACATTGCTGTGATTAGCCCTTCCTTTGCCGTGATATCAATTTAGCTATTTCATCTTTTCCCCTGCAGACTAAGCAGCAGCACAGATTGGCTGTTGTAATTAATTTTGTGCAGGAAGCAAGAGCTGAATGTTCCAGCATCTCTGATTTTCATTTTGGTTGAAGAGGGCATTCCTCATACCTGCTACTCTTCCAGTTACAATCCTTTCAAGGAAAATATGATGCTTCTCATGGGAACGGGTCTGGGTTTGGAGATGAAGTTTTAGGGGATCAGTGTAGCATCCTCGTTGGATGCAGACTGGAGCAGCTGTTGATCCAAGTGAACAAAAGGATTAAAAAACCTTATGACAGTTTTTGGGGCATTTTGTAGTGCTTTGAGCTTTTCCTGTTATGACTGGTTGCATCTTGTTGCTTTTCTGAATCCACTGTCAAGACTGCATCACAAGAAAGTGAAACTCCTGTGTCAGCCCAGCCATGTCCCCACGTGGTAACAGTGCCATTTGCCTCCTCCCATTAGTCTGTATTTTGAAAAGGTTTTTTATTAATGCTATGTCCCTGTTAGCATGGTCTTAGGATGCCTTGCAGAGCCGCTCCTGCCAAGCACTGAGCAGCCCTAAGAGTTGTCAGAACTTTAAATGAGAAGCGAAGCAGCAGCACTCGGCACCTTCCAGGATAGAGCAATTTAGAAAAGAAAAAAAACAACCCCACACAACAAAAAACATGAGATGTAGTTATGCAAATTATGACCTTTAAATGCATTTTATATTTGGATTGAAGTTGCTAACGCATTCTTTCCAAGTTCTGTCTTTTCAGTGCAATTCTGCTTCAGGTGCTTCTCCTTTGTATTGGTGGAGCCGAGCGGTGCCGGTGCTGTGGAGGGAGTGCAGGACACGATGACTGGGAAAAGCAGCCACGGTGCTCTGGGATGGGTAGTGCTCAGTGAAAGAGGAGCCTGAATAGGTACATTTTAATTTCTCTGGAGGGTCTGAGCACGTTAACTAGATGGCAGATTCCTCATTAGCTAGATGGATTAAAATTGGTATCATGGCTGATGCCTATCCTGACTAATACGTGTAAGTAACAGCTCACTCTAGTAGAGCTATTGGATGTGGCTTGGGTGGAGGAGAGGAATTGGCTTCTGCGGAGGATATTTGCAAAAAGTCACATTTCCACCATATGTTAGCAGGAGTCTCTTTGGATGCAGGTTTTGGATGGAGTCCTCTGTTGCTGTAATCTGGTTTGTCCTTTTTCTACCACTAGTTCTGAATCATACCAACTACTTGGACTCTTTGCTGTGTTTCCTGAAGGACAGCGGGAACATTTCTGCTGGCTCAGCTGCCTTTCGCCTCTTACTTCATCTTGATGAAGAAGTAAGGTCTGGAGCACTGAAGGAGAAATTTTGTGTCAGTAAGGAGTGAGAAGGGCTAAAAAAAAAAAATCAGGAAATTCTGCCAAATTTAAAAAAAAAAGAAGGAAGGCACCATGAACCTCATCAATCCTGATTTAGGTCTGGCTTGTGACAAATCATTATTCAGGAAGGGAGATATCCCTTTAATTTTTAATAGCTTTGCCGTGAAGTTTTATTAGCCAATAATCTGGATCCTGAGTGGATAAAAGATAAGTGTAAAGGCCAAGTAATTCTTTCCCCTCCTGTGCAGCTGGGAGAGGGAGAGAGGGGTCATGGCGAGCCGGCTGCCTCCTGAAGCTCAGAGCAGCATCCTTCTATGTGCCACAGGCTCACCGAGTGCTTCCAAATGGATGTTTACAACATAAATATGTTCAGGATGTGGGTAGCGAGAGAAGTGTGGGAATAGACGCGAAGGTGCATGGGAGTGGGGATGCGAAGGGGGAGGTGTGAAGAGAGCCAGGAGAGTGTGATGCACATTTTGCAGATAACTTCTCTTCGGGTACCTCCTTCCAAAGCCTGGGTGTGGACTCGCTGCTCCTACCAGCGTGTCCTGGGGCTTTCTGTTCGCTGCAGAGAGGTTCTCTCCCCCGTCTCTGCTAACGTCACCGGCCCCTTCCTTCCAGAAGGGTTTATTTCCAGAGATCAGCAGCTGATAATGAGCACGGATTGGTCAAGTAGCTTAATTTGTAGTTTGGTGGTTGGTGGTTGGCGTTTCTCACCGTATTTCCCAGGCACTGAATGCAATAGACACTTCACTGGCACTTAATAAAGCAGTGCAGGGCACTCCTCGATAATACAATCCTTATGCCAGCCCAGCTGCTAAACCCAGGAGTCCCTCAGGCAGTAGTAGACAACTCCACTTGGCGTTGCTGCTTGTTTTACTCCTGTCTCAGATGACTAGGCAGCATTTCTGAGATTTTAAGGCAGTGTGTTATTGCAGTATCTGGGATGAAATTACCACTTACAGATGTAGAGGTGACAATCTGACTCCCTTTGGCTGTTGAGCTCTGGTGACCTGGGGAGGCTGGTTGTGTGGGGTACCTGCATTGCGCTGTGACAACCACCAGAAATGAGCATCTGGCCCTCTCTTGTCATTTTTTTCCCCCTTCTTTTTTTGAACATCTGCTCGCCTGATTGTTTTCTGGTTTTGTTTTTTTTTGTTCTTTTTTTTTTTTTCTTTTCTGTGGCTCTTTTAATTTGTGGCGAATGTGTATTTAATGTAAGTAAGATGTTAGCTTCTGTCTAGTTTTTCAGCAAGCATTCCAGTAATTACTGGAGTACCTTTGAATGCTACAGCTGCTATTTCTAAGTTAGGGAATCACATTTTCCGAGCATTTATAACTGAATTCACATGGGTAAAACTTGGCATTCAGATTGCCGTCCCACATATCTTATTTTGTCTTGATCCTTTAACTTAGCATATCAGCTTTGTATTTTATTAAAATGGTAAAATGGCTTCTTGCTGCTTTGGGTGGGCTTGTAATGGTGTTGTTTTATGAAATTATTTTAATTTTTCAAAAATTCCATTGTTTTGGGCTCTGAAATTACTTTTGTTTTTGGCCAGTGCTGTAGGCTGGTGTCTCTTTTTCTTTTTTCTTTTTTCCCCCCCTCCCTCTCTGTCCTCCTTAGCCCTTATTAGTGTGAATCATTTACTATTATTTTAATATTACTCGGGTTTTTTATATTGCGTCTCTAAGGAACTTCTCAGAGCATGGTTTGATCCTTTCTGCTGATGTCAGGCAATCTCTTCGTGCCAAAGGATGTTGGCTAAGGCCAGGCTTCCCCCTGTGCCCTCAGCTCTGTGAACTCAGTTTTTCCAAGTGCTGCTGGAGAGCCGTGCACTGAGTTCCTGTTGATTTTAGAAGATTTAAAAAACAACCACCACAGTTTTAAATTCAGCTTATCTATTAATCACAAATAGATGCATTCTGTCCATAGGGTTGGGATGCCCCTGGATCGGCTGCGCTGGCAGCAGTGCTTTGCTTTGCATTATTGGAATGCTGGGTGGATTTGAGGATGTCCCAGTGCTGTCGTCACAGCTCCAGCCCAGCGGCTGCTCTGCAGCATGAACTGGCTTGCTCTCTTTTTCTCTCCCTTTCTTCCTTTTCAAGCTGTGATGTCTGGTCCAGAGGAAATGTGATTTTTGCTTTTTTTTCTGCTCAGAAAGTGTTGGTTTTGTTGTTTCGTTTTTTTTTTTTTTTTTTTTTTCATTTTTGAAACAGTTTTCTGGTGCTTACAAGTTGAAATGCAACAAGGGGGAAAAAAAGCCCAAAGGAAGAGAGCTGAAATTTGACCCCCAAATATACTTGGTAGATGTGGTGGAAATTACAGAGCTTTTCTATGGAGGAAATAAGGTACAATGTGTGGTTTGTTTCTGTGGGCAGGTGTGCCAAATGTAGGGCAGATGAGTTAACAGTAAAACCTAAAGTGATTGATCTGGTAGAGCTAAGGACTTAAATAAATTATATTATTTAGTAACACAAATTTTGTGAAAAAGCCTCAGTCTTAGAATAAAAGCCTGAGAGTACAGCTGGACTTAATTAACTAGTAGTATTAATTTATGCCATTGATATCAGCAATAGTTTTATTCCCATTTTAATATTTGAGCTGCTTAACTCTTACTTGCGGTAAATGTCCCTTTAATAGGGCATGTAAAATGATGTTTCACGTGTAGTTATGCTTTGATTACATACATTCAGGAGAGAAACATATACAAACTTGGAGGATAGATGGTGGAGTTTGACTTGAACTCTGGTTTTATTTGCATATTACTGTAAGTTGGTATTTATAGGCCCTGCAGTACTTGGTGCTCCCTGCTTCTGCCATGGGAGGTAGATTCAGATGCATGAGCCTGGAGGAACACTCATTTCTTTCCCAGGATCAATGAGGAAAAGTTGTGCCCATGTATACAAAACTGTTTTTAAGTGCCTGTTCTGTATTAGAATGAATTAAGCTTTGAATGCAGAGCTGATATCACTCGCTATTTTAAACAAGCAGCATAATAAACACAAAAACTCAAATATTTTAGAGACAATACTTGGAGAGTTGAGACAATAATTTAAACATAAATTTTGCCTCATATAATCTTCACAGGGATTTAAAAAGCATCATGGCCACCCTGGGCACACTGGGAATAAAGATGAAACACATCAGGGAATGACTGTCCTGTGAGCTGTCTGCAGGATGCTCACGGGCAGAAAATGACCCAAAATGCCCTGTCCATGGCACCTGTGGGTGCGTGGTGGGGTGGGTTCCCCTGCCTCAGGACCTGCGGGGGGAGCATCCAGACAGGACGGTGGATTTTGGCTCATGGGCGTTTTCAGAATTGCTGAAACTCGGGGAATTCATAACTTTGGAATTCAGCAGATTTGCACAACTCTGTGCATCTGTGTCTCCGCCAGCACGCTCCAGCTTCCTGCCTTCCTCACCCTGAGCATCCCAGGCTAAAAACCTTGTGATTAACAGCCCCACTCGTGGGCCTGGGCTCTCGAGCATCTTATCAGCAGCCCTGGGAAGGTGAAGGCGGCCGCTGCCGGGAGCGTGCCGGGCGGGAATGGCACTGCTGGGTGAGCCCAGGCCAGGCTGGGGCGGCTGCTCTGTGGTTTGTTGTGTCTGGTTTGGTTCCTACTTTTCAAGTTGCAGTTGCATTTGGTCATTCAAAGCTTATTTTCGTAGTCTGGCCAAGCCAGCAGGATCCCCGTGCGCTGCAGGGGAACATAAAACATCAGCCTTTAAGCTGGAGTGCTCAGTAGATAAGGATTTTAAGTCTCTTGCATCATGCGCTGTGTCTTATGGGCTTACTTAGTATACTCCATTTGATTTAATTTAGATATTGAATAAGGAGAAACACTTTAAAAGCCAGAAAAAGTACTACACGTTTAGCGCCTCTTCTTTCCCCATTGCCTTAAAGACAGATGGCCAGGAGGGCCAGCTTAGGCTGTGATTACATTTATTTAATTGTAGGCAGTAACAGGGTGTTTTCAAACTGCTTAAAAATGATGTTGTGCCTTATCTGTGAAGTGTTTCAAAAAGCCAGCAAGAATTCCTTGGGCTTTTGTTTCCTTTCTTCATTTCCGTGACTCAATGTAAAGAGTAAGTGTTCAGCCTTTTCGAGGGCTAGGAAATGTGCAAAATTAGTGGCTTATTTCAGTCGTGTGCGTGGGGGAGGGCATTAAAGTCAGTGGGTGGCTCTGCCAGTGGTCTCCCCCTTCATTTCCCATCCCATAAATACAAATACAAACTGTAACCGAGTTGCTGTAAATGTTAGCTTGAGCACTGCTGGGTAGCCATTTATCCTGCTAAAAGGTCTGGTTTGCTGCGTGTTTGTGTTGGCAGGATTGGGGAAGGCTGGGGAGCAGGAGGTGCTGTTGGATGGCATTCCCAGGAAATGGGGTGACTCTCTGGATGGGGTTTGCTTGGCGTGGGGTGGCAGTGCTGCCTGAGGGGTCGGATGTGGTGGCCGTGCTGGGGTCCCCACCCTGCAGAAAGCTGTGACCAGGGGCTGCTGTCTGTGCACAATATAGATTAGCAGAATAGCAAACCTGCCACAGAACATTTTAGTGTAGCAGTGAGCGGGGAGCTGGCAGGAGAAGTGAAATATTTGTAAGTTGTAAAGGAAGCGGGTTCGGGAGTTCTGAGGTGGGATTGGGATTGTTTGCAAAGATCCCTCGGCTGGCCAAGATGCTTGTGCTGGATTTCATCACTGTAACAGGCTTGCGTGCCTTTCACTAAACACCACGAAAAGTGCCTTTGGATTATAACAGATTTGCATTTATTATTTTATATAGCATGTATTTATATAATATGTTCTTACATTCATTTTTATATATAGATAACTTTTGAGACTATTTGTTATTGCATTTGAGACTATTTGTTATTGCATTTGAGACTATTAGTTATTGCATGAATCTGCACCACCCTGCAGTAATCACGGCTGCACATTCTCTCTCAGTCAGTGAGAGCCTGGAGGATCTTCAGAGTGGGTGAAAATTATCCCAGACATAGGTTTAAAAAAAGAAAGGGGGGGAAAAAAAAAGGGCAAAAGAAAAGCAGGCCTCCCAAAAGCTGTGGTGGAACCCGGTATTAGCAAATGCTTCTAGGAAGTTTGACTGAGAGCCATATGGCAATGTGGGGAGTATTATCCATGGCTCCAAAAGTTGGTCTCTGAATCAGCCTATTGACTTCAACAGCACTTAATCATGTGTTTTAGTTCTTCTTTGAAAAGGCTTGCATTCCTGAATCATGTCCTCTGATTTTAACCACTAGACGGTACTTTGTTGTGTGGTAGCAGACAAGTTCAGTCATATTTCTGTGACTAAGTTTGCAAGTTGTGACTGCATCACTGGTGAAGTATGCTGATGAATATTCCCCTTCTTATCAGAATCCAAACGTTTGCTGCTGTTCCTGAATTTTAGGGTGAGACTCAGTCACTTCTGGGAAGGCGTTGGTGAGATGCTGTGGGATACTCTGGATGTTCTGTGTTCATCTGTTGCATTGTGGATGCTGTGATGGAAACAAAGAGGCAAAACCAGTGATCTCAAATTACTGCCTTGAGTTCTGTTTTCAAAATCCCTGAGTGTCAGTGGTGATCAAGCCCATAAAATAAACCAAGAACCAGTCGTGCGGGTCCAAACTTGGATTGTATTTGGATGCTGAAGGGACTGCAGAGCCTCAGATGTGGCTCTGCTGTGTCGGGGGTGATTTGGACTCTGGTGGAAGAAAAGGTGGGTTTGTGTGACTTCTTGGGATGTACGAGTTTGTGTCCATAGCATCCACAAGTGCCCCCTGCCCTGGTGTTGCTGCACAGGTGGGGTTGCCAGGTACCACTCGTGGGCTGCAAGGAGCCGGGTCTGGGTGCTGGGAGGTCCCGTGGGCTCCATTCACAACTGCCACAGAGCAGAAATGCAGGGGAGCTTTGTTCCCCTTTCTGCTCCAGGAGTTCCTGGGGATTCCTGCTCTACTCTGTCCATGATTAGAAGGAAGCTCTGGGCAAACCCCTGTGCCACCACCTGACTTGGCACACAGAGTGTAAAAATCCCTGTCCCAGCCCTCTCATAGTGAGGTGGTGCACAGGCTTCGCTTTCATCCCTAAGATTCATTATATTTCAGCAGAATTTTTTGTCTCACCTTTCTGTGTTTTTACAGCTAAAGCAGTTTTTCCTTCCCAACTTTCAACATCTGGAATTCGGTTTCAGTTTATTGAAAAAAAAAAAAATTTCATAATCCGCAGTCTGGATGAAACACCAATGCCTTTGTATTTGTCCGCAATTTTTAGTTTCAATTCTGTATCCTTGGTAAATGCCAGAAGTCCCAAGTCATTGCGTGTTCAGTAGCTGCCATTCCTTAGGCTTAAACCCTTTTTTTTTTCTTTTTTTTTTTTTTCCCCCCCTGTTAGACACTTTTCTAATTGGGGATAATACCAAAATGATTAATCAAATTAAGCATGAGAGCAAAGTGGCTGGTGCACAAAGCTGTGTATTGCTGCTGTGTTCAGCAGCAAGGTTCTCTCCCTGCAGCTGAAGTTCCTTACTGGGCCTCTTAGGCTCTGTTGGTTTGGTTTTTTTTTTAATAAGGTGCTGTGTAGATCCCATTGACTTCAGTTGTTGATTGGGATGCCTGACAGCCGGGAAATTAAGCCCCTTCTTTGTGACCGAGTTGAAGGCCAGATTTTCAAGGATTTTCGAATGCTTAGCACCCATAATTGATAGATTTTTTTTTTTTTGAAAAAGTTCACTTCTCGTTTGGACATATAAATAAGGGTGAGAGATTATGATACTTGTAGCGACTGGTGCTGCTGGGATATAATGAAGTTTCTTTAGCACAACCTGACTAATGAGCTGGTTACTTTACTGTCCTGATAGGTTTTGTTCTTCTGCATTTCTGCCTTGTTTGTGGATGCTGAGCATTCCTGTATATTCTGCTCCTGCTGGAGAAACTTCCTTGCTTCAGCTGCATTTTTCTGTGTTCTCTAGTGATTGTGAGGGACAAGGAGGGGGCAGAATGAGTTGAGTAAATTAGACAACTGTTGGAAAAAAAGGGGGACATGCAAAATCAAGTGTTCTACTTGCGTAATCTGTTTAACACCAGCGAGCCACGGAGCCTTGTGGGACACGGGAATAAAAGGAACATCTGTGCAGGCCACATGGCATGCTCTGGAGGAGCCCTCCATCCCAGGCAGCTCTGCTCTATTTGCAAATAAAAGCTCCGACCAACATCAAAAAGTTGAGGTGGATCCCAGCTGAAAGGGGAGAACAAATGTTACCACTTGGTGCAGTGAGGTTCCCCTTGCAAGCAGCCTTTGTGGTCTTTTTAGGGATGCTTTGGACATGTGTTTCTAATGCAGTTTATTTAAAGGGGAAAAAAAGAGGAAGAAAGGGGGAAAAGGGAAAAAGGTTATATATTTTGGAGAAAAAATGATCTGTATTGAAACATTTTAGCTGAGCATCTCAAGCTGCAATCAAAATATATTGGGTAGAAATAAGAATAAGGATGCTAGGAGTTTTTTGGAGGGGGTATATTTTGTTTGATTGGTTGGTGGTTGGTTTCTTTGTTTCTTTGTTTCCTTTTTTTTTTTCCCCCACCTGGATGTAGACATCCTGGGATCCCAAGGTTTTCCTTCCTGATCTTACTCCCTTTATTTTGCTGCTGGTTCTGGTGGCTGGTAAACATCTCCATGGTTAGGCAGAGCCCTGGGGAGCTGCTCCGGCCTCACTCCCCCAGGACACTCACCAGAGGGGAGGATAAACAAGCCAGCAGTACATTTTATTTCCATTTAGAACCTGTTAGAGTGCAAGGACATATCTAGTTTGGAGTTTTGGATTTTCTAGACAGGCTGTATTGTTTTTAACAGAGTCGTGTATCAGCAAGCCGGGTAATCTGTACCAAGAAGGCACGTATTTTTTAATATGTAAATAGGAAAGGATGGTGTTTCATCTTTATTCCAATGTACCCAGGGTGGCAATAAAGCTTTTTAAATCCCTGTGAAACAGATTGTATATGGCAAAATTAATGTCTCAACTCTCCAAGTATTTTCTCTAAAATATTTGAATTTTTGCGTTTATTATGCCACTTGTTTAAAATAGCGAGCGATATCAGCCGTGCATTCAAAGCTTAATTGGTGGAACACAGATTTATTCTAATTTAAAACAGTCACTTAAAAACAGTTTTGTATATATGTATACATGGGCACAACTTTTCGTACAGTTGTCTGTTTTGGAGCAGTCTCTTAGGCACTGATGTACAAGTTGAACCTGTTTTCTTTTGAGCAACATGGCTTTGAGAAATCATTAGTTAAAACAGGGTTCTGTAGTTCCAGTGCAGTCAGTAAACAGCCTGACATGAGTCGTGCGTGAGATGACTGAAGTTCTGCCTTTGATCAGGCCTGGATTGTGCCAGGTGCAGTCCCGAGCTGTGTGTCGATGCATGTGTGTATGTATTCATGTGCTGGTGAAAGCTGCTTTAATGAAAATTTGGCCAGGTAGCAAAATAACGTGTCCATCAGGGATTGCCACAGCAGGATGATGATGGAAGAGCAGCAAAAGGAGCTGCAGCCATGTGCTCATCCATGTCACCCTCCCCAGGCACAGCATGGGTATCTGGAGGTGCTTTGGATGGTTCTCCTCCTTTTTCAGTCACATTTGTCATTCCTCTTTATTTCCTCAGCCCCTTTCTGATTTGTCCCGCTCCTTGCCATCATTTTGTAAGGACTTCTCATCTGCCACCTGTTTTCTCCTTTAAACTGTTCTCATGCCCCCTGTGGTAGCAGTGGGATGTTTTGCAGCTTTGGGGGTTGGTGCAGGTAACCTGGTCAGATCTGTGTAGCAGTCCCTGACTCGCTCCGGTGGAGCATGGGAATTTCAGAATACTTTTTTGTTTTGCAGCCACTTGCTTTTTCTCCCACTGCACCTCTTCTCATTCCCCTGTGCACACAGGGATGCATCTGCTGCCTGTCAGGTGTGTCCTGCCCATTGCAGAGCCCCCTTGTACCCAGGCAGCCCTTGGTGTGGGTAGCACTTCCAACCTGTGCCACACAGGCACTGCTGGATGTGGTGCTGTTCCTTTAAAACGTAAACTCTTGACAGCTCTTCAGTGCATCAGGGACTGCAGCCAGTTTTGCAGTTTGATGTAGGAAATGATGCTCTGGGTTCCTTCAAAAGCCCCAGGAGCAGGTGGACCCCAGGGTGGAGATGCACAGAGAGGGAAAGGTGAGGGACCTCATGCTGATGAGATGAAGTCCATAGTGGTCTGCCAGATCGTCTGAGCTGTGTGCCTCTACCTTTGAGATTTAAATAGTGAAATATTAAAACTTGTCTTTCAAATCTGTTCAATATTACGAAGATTAATTTTTGTTGGGGGCAGATTAATAGGTTTCCTATTCTGATTAATACAGTGATAATAAAAACGTTGTGATTGCTGGAATTAATGAAGCCCAGATTCCTGTTTCAAGGTTTGATTGACTTTGTACTTCAGTTATGCTAAAGCTGCTGCATCTCATTGCCCCTTATTGAGCTGTAGCCTTCGAAGAATCCATATGGGATCAGGGCAGCGCAGAAGGTCTGTGTTAGAGGGGTGCATTGGAGGCCCTGTCAAAAAATCTTCTGGGGAAGAAGGTTTGCCAAACATTGATCAAGGGTTTTGCTCATGTTGCAGCAATGGTAGACTTTCTGTGTCTTTAACCCAGCATGCTATTTTTATGAAAGTTGTAGAAGAGGCGTGGCCAACTCAAATGTGTGGGCACATCATTAAAAGCTTCAATTTGTCAATGCCAGATCGAACTCGAGTGTGTGGGTAGATCATTAAAGGCTTGAGTTTATCAGAACCGATCTATAATCTGTTTCTCTCCCTCCTCCACCCTTCCCCTCAGCAGTACGGGTTGTTTCTCCAGGTTCTCCAGCACTGAGGTCCATGGAGGTGCCTGAGCTGCCTCTGTGCCCCTGGGCTGTGCTGGGCTCCCTCCTGGCAGGCAGCTGCTGTGCTGGGCTCAGCCTGGAGCTGCTGCTGCGCCCAGAGCCAGCTGGCTCTGGGACACAGCTGATCCAGTGGGTTTGGAGGTCACCAGTGGGGCAAGCCCCAGAGTTAATGCCGTGAGAACTCGTGTCTTTGGGAGCTCTCTGCTCCCATTAATCCAAGGGATTCAAAAGATGCAGGTGGGGCTGGGTGCAGAAAGTACATGGTGATCATGTAGGCTTTGTTCCCTTGGGAACTCTGGCTGAAGAAATGTTTTGTGGAGTATTATGGTGACGTCAGTTTTTGATGGCATAGGAAGCATCCATTTTTCCAGGTGCACTGTCAGAGTTCAGGCCAAGCTGGATGGAATATCTTTACCTCCTCCCAGTACTCCTTTTTATTCCTTGGGTAGAAGCTCTCTCAGCTTCCAAATCTGCTTGTTGGCACAATGGTGCCAAGATATTCCTTATGTTGAGGAAGGATGTGAGGAGTGATCTGCAGGTGAGGACAGTGCTTTGTACACTCTCGCCCTCATCCTTTGCAGACCATATATATTATTTAGACAATAATTTTGCTTCAAAAGTCTCTAACTTTTTTTGAGCAATCATTAGCTAAAATGAGCCTCGATCCTCATCTTCTAAAGAGGGCTAATGATACTTTCCTGCTCTACAGATGCATCATGGATAAAGATTAGCAGTTGAATACTGTGGTGCAGCAGGTCAGCTGGAGAAATCTTGTCCCAACATATGCAGATGCAGCTTTCTGCTCAGCTACAAACCCATCTGCATATCTGTCATCAAGCACAGCAATAAAGCAAGGCTCGGATGTGTGTTTCTGACACCGCTCCATTGCTTCTCTCAAGTGCTCTGCCCCTCATGAATAAAATACAACCGATGCAGGATGCAGGTCATTTTTGGTTTGCAGGTATTTCAGAGTGTCTGAGAAAGAAGTCAGTTTTAGCATATATGCTGTTTAAAAACCCCTTTTGAATCTATTTTTATTGTGTAGCACAGTTTTGTAATAGGGTCACATAATCCCTATATTTAGATTTCTGAACTCTTGTGATCTTTGAGCCATTGTGCATTCAGCAAAGAACAGGAGAAAGCCCCAGGGCCAGAGAAGTACCTGGATTTTGTCTTACAAAATTTCGTGCAGTTGTTGCTAAGACAGAAGCTTCCAGATGTTCCTCAGGAAGGCTGCAGTGGAGTGCCAAAATAATTAACTCCATGAGATTAATTCGGGGATGGCAGTACTTGCCCCTGTCAGGGCGCTGATGGATGTGGGAAGGCTGGGAACAGCCACTGCCTTGGGGATGCTGTTAAGGGTGAGGATTGGGGAATGAAGGGCTCAGAAGCACCACCACAGGTGATTTTTGCTTTCGTACTTCTAGTTTTTCAAGATCTTTTTTTCCATTGCAAAGTTTGTTTTGTTCCCTGGGGTTTATGCTGCAGGTCCCTGTCGTGCAGAGGTCCAGGGAGCAGAGGCACTTCCAGGTGTTGGTGCATCCATTGTGCCCTTCCCCAATCTGGGCAGGCACCAGAGCTGCTGTTTAAATCCCATTTGGTTTCATGGGTGTGATGCAGAACAGCCCTAGGAACACCTCTGGTTGTATTTCTGAGTATGAGTTGCTACTCAGTGCAGATATTTTATCAGTGAAGATATTATACATCTTATTTTAAAATACCCTTATTAGTAAAATGGATGTTTCATTTGTACAGGGAGCATCTTCCTCTGAGCTAAGCTTAAGCTCAATCTGTGTTACTGATAGCTGGGGAAAAAAACCATACTAATTGGTATTTCTTAACTGATGTTTGCAAATTTTGCCTTTCCACCCTGAACATCAAGAAGTTTTTATATGTGTTTTTCCTTATGTCAGAGGAAAGATTAATTCTAACAAGAGATTCTACATTTTATTAAGGTTTTATGCAGTGAGTGAAGACAGAGAGTAAATAGTTCAGAAATTCAGAGAGTGTTGTATTTTGATAATGCAAAGTAGGTTAAAGTATCTGGATTTTGTGCTCAATACAGTGTTTTCAGGCAGAATGTGGATTTGGATGGTGACACATTTTGGTATTTAGAAGGAACATAAGCTCTCCTGTCGGAGGAGCACGTTGCAAATGTGAAATAAGCATTTGTCTCTAAAAACCTTTCTTAATATTGTAAGTTTTGGTTTTATTTAAAGCCAAATAGAGTCTGCTGTGTGATAGTTTGATACATAGACATGCTTCCGTAATGCTCTCCCCAGCTCCAGCATTTATAACTACCTTTTGCTTTCAAGGGAAAATGATAGGCTTTGATATGATCCAAACTGAGTGAAGTTTTAAAACATGTTTTTGTCTTTCAGTCTCCTGAGAACATTTTTTCTGAGTGACTCCGGCTTCCAGACACATTTGCCATGAGAAGGGTTCCAATCCTTTCCTGTATTTGCCCTGAGTCATGAATGGATATGTGTGATGCCTACGAGTAAAACTGGTGAGTTGTCAAGCCTGAGTTTGCAATAACTCTCACTTATTCTTTCTTACAAATTCTCTTTCCCTCATTCTTTTCTCCCCTTTTCAGTATGGTGGTGGGGAGTTGTATTGTCTGTGTTTAAAAGCAAATCACCACTATTCTGAAAAAAACCCAAAGTAACCTTCATTGTAATGAAATAGCAGAAATACCAAATATTATAAATACAGAAAAAATACTCCTTTCCTTTTTTTCCTTCATCCCCTCAAATTCTATGAACTTTGAGGTCTTTGGTGGTGAAACTGGAGTTCAGTCACGCAGGCAAAGCTCCTGCCCAAAGCTGAAGCCTTGCAGGTAGACAGGATCTAAACAGAGCTTGTGTGGGCAATTTGTGTCATGATTAAATATGAATATGGAGAGGTCTCCTCGCCATCATGTGTCACATGCTGGACTCTCAAAGGAGCCATTGCCAACAGATAATTAGCTCCAGCGTTTGCTGCACTTGCATCCCAGTGACAAAATGGTGTCAGTGGTGCACAGGAGAGCTGTCCCGCGGCGTGCGCGTCACCTTGGCGCTGCTGCCCAGCCTGGGGGACACGGGGACAAAGCCTTGAACAGCCTGTTTTGATCAAGCTCGAGAGGCTGGTAGAGTGAGACCCCTCCTCTGTTAAGGGCCATTTGCCTTTCCTGGTGGGGTTACCCACTGAGAAGCCCCTGGTCCCTTGCAAGGGGCGGTTGTGCCTTTTCCAGCTGTCCCCATCCCCCGGGAACCTGGCATGGGGAGCTTTCCATGTCCACTCCTCTTACCTGCCTGCTCCTGATTGCCTCTCTTAATGACTGGGGTGAGAGGAGGGGCAATATTAGTTTGGGAAAACAAGAATCATCTCATTCTGCAGCAAAACTGGAAAGTCTGTGTAAGAAATCTTTCAAACACAGGAAATCTGCATTATTAAATTGTGTATGAATTGGGAGCAAAAATTGTTTTTTACAATAAATTCAGGTTTCTATTATATATCTAATATCCCTCTGCATGTTGGAAAGTGCATTTCAATTCAAAGATTATAAAACCCAAGAAATGCGCGTATCAGTGAATTGTGATTTTGATTTTATTTTTTTTTAAGTTTCCTTTTTTCTTTTTTTTTTTTTTTTCCAGAGGTAGCATAATTACCATGTCATTTAGCAAAGATTATAATAGCTGTTCAGTTTTTACCGACTGGTATAGTAAACAGTTGAATAAACCCATATGGCAGCTCAAAGTGTGCATAGAGGAGAGAGATTCTTACAATTTCCTTCATGTCTGAATTACCAACCTCACTGATACGACTGAGATCCCCAAACGGGGACCAATTCCAGACTTCTCCAGTCATGCAAAAATTTCTCACTGCTCTGTTGCATATGAATCAATTTGTTTTAATCACGGTGGTTAGGTAATTAATTATTTCTTTGTGCCTATGAAGTATGCATGGGAAATGTGGGGTTGTGTGCAAGGTACATGCCTCGATTTAAAGCACTCTGTGCATTTGCTTAATGCCTCTTTAGTAAATGTAAATAATGCCTGGGGTCGGAATCTTAATATCCATGTATTGTTAAAGATCGAGGCCCTTCTGAGTCTGGCATGGGCGAGGTGTGGCATTGCTGGCTACTGTGACAGCCCCGTGGTGCTGCTTGTAATGGCACTTTATGTCTGGTCTCAGTGTGGCAAACAGAAGGACCAGAATGCTTCAAAGCATCCTCTTGAAATACCAGGTTGAATTATGGAGGTGTGGAGCTGTGGCCACCAGCATCTGGAGTAAAGACAAAGTGTTTGAGTAATGTGCCCTCAGGATACCTTCACTATTAAAAAATAAAAGCAGTGAGAAGAAGGATTGTTAACTCTCTCCAAATGCTGGCTTGAACAAAGAAAAAGACTCGTGCTGTTCCTCCTAAAATTCACTTACTTCCAGTTATCTTAAAATTTTCATGTCACATAATAGCTTTAAAATACCTTCTGAATGCATTAGACTCTCTAGGTGCTTAGGAAATATTGCAGAATAATAATACGAAATGACCAAGCATTGAGCATTCCCACTGGAAAGGAGCAGTTGGCCCAAACTGGTGCTTGTGTTCATCTTAACCCTGATGTACGACCAGCCCTCCACCATAATTCTATCAAGAGATGGTAAGTTGCCTAGCAATGTGCTGACTGCAGAGGGTACGTGTCGAGCTAATTCAGTTTTTGTTCTCGTTTTCCTTGAGAGTTCAGCTTAAAGGAGTGATCCTTTCTCTGGCTGCAGCAAGAGCCACTTCTCAGCGGTCTCTCTTGTTCCCCACTCGAGTGTCCCTGGTGATGTCAGGAATTCATTCACTGCTGTACGTGTCTTAAAAGTTTCCAGCTTATTGAGTAACCAAATGTGGTTTCTGCTGATTGTGTTGACTGAATGTGTAGGGCCTTTCGAAGAGGCAAGGGTTTAATTTAAAGCGGAGCATTTAGTTGTATACCATTTTATGGCAGGCAAAGGTCATCTGGGGTAAACAGCCAAAACAGTGAATTGCCCCATTGCAGCACCTTGGAAAAAGAGACAGAAGGATAGAGTAAAAGGTTTTAACAAATTGCTCATAGTTATAAATTTTTAAAGTTGAGGAGCTGGTGCTGTGTACATTTTTAAATTGGAGATAACCATGCTTGTAGGATAAATTGAGTTAAGAACGGAACAAATAAAAATAATGGGGTGGTACTAAAAGCCTGGTGGTGCTGCCGGCAGGGTGAACACCGAGCAGACGGCACGTTAGGGACCTGCTGTGTCCCTGCCCTTCCCACCCGCATTTGTGGGGACCTTTCCTTGTAACAGTGCCCTCTCCTCCCTCAGTCCTGGTTACAAAAAGGGCTGGATTTGCCCCATGATGCTTCCTTTGATAACCAGGGAGCAGGAGCCAGAGGGGTCTGTCTGTGGAGCAGAAGTGGGTTCCCCAGTGGGTTGTGCTAACCCAGCTGTGTGTCAGTGGGGTGGGGGGAGCTCCAGGAGCCCAACCTGGCATCCCCTGGCAGAGCTGCTTGGAGGGAGAGGTGGCAGCAGCCTGGAGATGTCACTTGTGTCCTTGCAGGATCTCCCTTGTTCCTCATGGCATCAGTGGCTACAGAAAGACTTTTGTTTTTCTGAAACTTTTCTGTCCATGGAACTTTCTCTGTGGCAGGGGGAGGAGAGAAGAAGTAATTTTAACAATTTAATAAAGTACATAATGTAAGTTTTATAAGCTGGTGTGAATGCTCCTAAGTATTTTGGTCTTTTTTCATAACACAATGAACCTAATATTGGTAAAAATACAGATCTTAGCTGCCACCATAAAGAGAGGCTAGATTTAATAAACAGTTATGAATGTTGGCAGCTGCCTATCAGATTGTATAACATCGGCTATAGCACATGAAGACAGTGTCAACTTACATTTTATCTCCGAAGTATTTTCAAAGCATTTATTTTGCTTTCTCTTGAGTCCTTAACCTAATTCAAGTTATATAATTGGCGGAATATTTTTCCACACCGCTAATTGGCTGGGTGCCAGCGTGGAAACCATTGTATGACTTGATGATGATCAGGAATTAACATGACATTTGCGTGGTGGTAATGGAATACATTAGTAATGTAATTCATGACTGTAAGAAAGAGACCATCATCTCCCACCTCTGATCAGCAGGAGGGGCTGGGAGGATGATGAAATGCTCCCAGCAGGCACCTCACAGCAGTGGCTGGCCAATCTCGATGTCAAATTTAGTTTTAAATTCTTCAGACAAAGCTGTAATGCTTACCAATTAATTACTACAAATGTCAATTAAAAATCTACCAAATAATGCAGTAAGATTAAATTTCAATTAAAAAAATTACATTTAACAAGGAAGATACAACATTATTTTAATGAATTCTGCTGAAGGTGACAGTTTATCTAGATATATTTATACCGTGTAGGTGGATCTAAATTCATTGGATGATGTTAACCATGTTACTCAGTGTACATATTAGTTTTGAAAATTATTTCGACTTTGGCTATGTCCTGGAGGAGCTGGGGCATCAGGGGGCATTTCTCATCACCAGGAGAAGGGGGAATTTCACGCCTTCTCAGTAAAAAAATCTCACACCTAAACTGAAGGCTTTAGTGTAGAATTCTGTCCTAACCAAATTTGTGGTATTTTTCACTGCTTTATATTTAGAAAAACAAATAGAGAATTTTTGTTGTGGTACTAGACAAGCCCTGACTTTTCTATGTCTTTAATGATTTTTTGGGATGGTTTTTGAAGTAATCTGTTTTATCATACAAATAATACCTATTATTCCAATAAATCACATAACAGGAAAAGATTTTGCTGTGTGAAGGTGGTGAACTTTAAGTCCTGAGCAGACCTTTTATCTGCAAGGCTTCACCCTGGCTTGAGAGAGGTTGTGAATGCATGATTAAAATTGCCACGTTGATACTTGAGATACTTTAAGGGATATTTTGAACCAGGAGTGGCACAGCAGAGATGTCATGGGGTGTGTGAAGTTGTGAGTTCGCAGGTGTGTACCACAAACTCTTGTAAAGCACCTGTACCTCTTTGCATGCAGAGTGCTAACAGTGAAGAGTGGGGTTTGTAGCTGGAGTTTTGTGTGGCAGCAGCTGTGTTTTTATTGCTCATTAGCCTGTTGGAGATGGAGGTGCTGATGCTTTGGGAAGGCATTTGGGAACGTAGTCACTGGCATGGCACAGGGGCAGAGCTGGGCTGTGCAAGTGGCTATCTTGGTATTAAAGCATTTATGAGATCTGAAAAATACTTTATCAGCTTCCTTGAACTTTTTTCTGAGACCTTTTACTATGTTTTCACACCATTACATCTAGGTAAGAGGGAAGAGATAACTGAAGAAGCAGATTTTATGTGTCAAGCCAGCATGGAAAGAAGTCCCTCTCAGGGACCGGAGGCTCCTTTTCCTTGGCACTGCTTTGTCTGGAGCTATCAAATTTCAGCAGGTTTTAACTTAAAATAAAATATAAAAAAATACCGTGTGCATGCAGAAAATCAGAGAAGGCAAACAACTGCTCATGGCAGGCTAAAGTAGTGAAATTCTCTTTAGTAGACAGGTCCCTTGGACGCTGCTCAGGCTTTGCCCAGTGGTGGGTGAATGCAGCAGGCATGATGTGTCACCCTGCTGTAATTCAGATACCTCTGGGTATTGGTAACAGCTTTACAGGATCATTCCTGCTTTATGCTATTATCTGATAAAACTATCACCAGCAGGAGATGGGAGACAGCCTTTTTTTTTTTCCTATAAGGGCCTCAGAAATGGATGATGTAGGAGTGTGAGAGTAGTGGAAATATTTTCTCACCAGTCCTCACAGACAGAAAGGTGATGGAGAGGAAGTCAGAGCAAGGCAGAATCATTTCCTCACCAGGAGCCAGAAAGCTTTAAACAAGGAGGCAGAAAGGGAAGAGTGGGAGCATGTAGCATCTTTCTGCCAGGAGATAATGGTGTGAGGAGCTCGTGGGTTTGGGGCACCCACTGGTCAGACAATTAGGTGGCAGCTGGAGCTCCTGCTCTTAAAAACCCATCTTTCCAGAGGCTTTCCTCTCTGCCCAGGACGAGTCATTTTCCAATTTAAGTCCCAGGAGGAAGCTCTTGCTCTGGCTGTTGATTGAGAAGAGGTGTATGTGGTACATCAGGAAGCAAGCACCTTCTGTATCCCAGGTTCTGCTGCTCCCATGTGGAGCTTGTTCCCACCCCAAACACTCATGGTGTCTGGGCTCCACATTGGGGTGTCCCACATATGAACCCTGTGCCCAGCCTGAGCTCTTGGGGTGATGTCCGGTCTCCTCCTGATTTCCTACAGGTGAAGGTTTCTGCCTTTGGTAGGGAAATGCTTCTCTCTTTCTGTAAGAGTTGGCCAAACACCTTGAAGGAAGACTGTCTTTGACTTTGGAGGAAATATTTATATCTCTTTGGGTTTTTCCTTTTTTTTCCATAGTGTAGGGCTATGTCAGCTGTATTACACTGAGGGAACACTGAGCTGGGGGAGGAAACTTAAATAAGCTGCCCTCATATTGCCAGTTTATTCCCAGCTTTCATCCACTGATTTACATGCCATCTGAAATAAAAATACCCAGACTTCAGTAGTTTGTTTACCTTTGCTGATATCACTGTGGGGCGACCCGGGGAGATGTAAAAACTGTTCTTGCTCTGACATTTGCATGAGCCGTGAGGTTGGGTGAGAGGAGACAGACGCTGCAGAGTGAAAAGGCAACAGGGTTTATTAAGTCTTCATCTTACCCTGGTTTATAATATTTAGACAAAAGCAAATATCTCCAGGGAGGCCCTATGAAATGAGAGACCAGAGGAGGCTCTATGAGCTGATAGCAGATTCTGTCCTCATCAGGTGGGCTTGGGTGGTGGGATGCTGAGGAGGGGGCTGCGAGGGTCAGGCACACAGGGGGGTCCTGGATTGCTGCTTGGGTAGTATTTAAAGTACTTGTGTAGGACAAAGTCTTTATACTGTCATCGTGACAGTGCTCCAGGGGAGAACAGCCTGAAATGCTCTTTGTCTTCATTAATACTTCTTCCCAGCAGAGCCTTAAGAGATCGTTCTCACGTTCAGATATACAAGGAAACCGAATATAGAGTTGTTTGTCATGAAAATCCCATTTATATACAGCGGCTGTAAAATCCCAGATGCTGAGCGTACAGGGAGGCTGCTCTGTCATCAGCCAGTCGAGGGGAGAGTTGACTATAAAACCGAGCTGTAATTCCCTCTTGACAGGGGTGTGGTGGTTGTGTCTTCAAACAACTTCAAGAGCCTGCCCTGCCAAGCCTTTATGGATTTTGTTCTCACAAGCCAGTAATAGATAAGTCTGAGCAAGGAGATAGATACAGATATATATATGAAAGGAAGACCTTTGCTCTAGGAAAATATCCATCATTGCTTTTTAAAGTCTGGTTCAGGATTTCAGTGCAGAGCATCTGAAGTGTTTGGGGTCCTTCTGTTGCAAAGGAGGTGCCGTGGGCCTGAGGCTGCTCTCGACATCTCCCAAGCATTCAATATCCCCTTGATTCCAGGGCAGCAGGATGTGACCCTCACAGAAAGACAGATGGCATTGGGGAGCTTGATGCTTATTGTTTTCAGCAGAGCTCTACTGGAACCAATAAAGTTGCCGCCACCACTGCTCGGAGCAAAAGTGGCTACAGCTGAACACGAGACACAAAATTATCAATTAAAAAAGACATCGCCAAGCCCATTATTTTACTGTTGAAAAAACATCTTCCTTCCCAGTCTTGTTTTATCCCCACATGGAGTGAATCTTTGGGATATTAATGATCCACTGTCATGTTTGTTTAACATATTTTTTTGACAATGCCTTTTTAGGGTCGAAGCCTGAAGTTTTTCTGCATGTGTTTCGGCTAGGGAAAACTCCCAGTGTCTCAATGGGGCCTCTTCTGAAACAAATGAAGACTAATTTTTCTCAGCTTAATTGGGAATTTCATCTGAATAAACAGAGAAAGGCCCAGGCTTTGTTTATATAAAAATAATGAAACGCTGTTCTGCTGAGCAGCTGAATTGCTGCTGGCGGGCTGGTTCTCACCCGTGAATTTGGTGGCCAGAGCCCTCCACAGTGGCTCAGTTCTCACATGGACCACCACCACCCCATATGAGCCTTCCTGCCTCATACCTCGTTCACTGCAGGCGCTTGGGCACGGCTTGGGAGCTAAAGACAGTGTCATTTTTTGAGATTTGGCCTTAACCTGAAATTTCCATGTTTTTGTGGGTTTAAGTCAAACCTTAATACTACTTCAGCATAATGTTTTTGTGGTTTAATGTTCTTACAGTTTTTTACAGTGTTTCTTTTAAATTCTGTCACTGAAGTGTATGAGAGTTGACAAGTGTAAATATGTAGTTAGACAATTTCAAAAGTGTATTATTTACTGATCGACCATAATGGCTCCAAAGGAACCATTATACTCAATCATATCATGTCACTCTGTGGCACTTACTATGATGGTAATATGGATATGCATATTATTTTTTTGAAAGCATGAGAAGCATTATTGTGCATGTGTAAAAGCTGTTTTTAATTGTCAGTAGGGCTCTGAGCTTTTTTTAATACCAAGAATTTAAACCACCTATGGCTACCAGCCTGCAAATCGTGGAAGCAAAAATCCATGTCTTCAGGAGGATGGAAAAAGCTACGCTTCATATTTACAGCAATGCAACTGTGCCTCTCCTTGATATGGCTCTTTTATAGCTTTATTAGATCCGAGGGCAACCTAGAACCCTAACCTGAGAGCTTGGCAGGTAAAAGCTTTCCATTTTATCTCTGCAGCCTTCATCTGCTCCTGTAAGCTCTTTCCCTGACTTCCTAATTGTGTTTGCAACATTAGTAAATGGCCCGTCCAAAAATACCACGCGGTGCAAGTCGTGTTAATTCAGGGACCTTTTTTCTTTAAGGTGTCACAGAAAATGTCTTTTTGTAGCACTGGGGCAGAGAAAGAAGGAGAGAAGGCAGAATGAGAGCAGAATGTGAACACTGAACCATGTAAAATAAAAGAAAGAGACAAGCAGAGAGCTGGGAGGGCTAAATATGCTCCAGCCTTTCTGAAGAGCTGGTTTCAGGAGAGAGAGAGAGAGAGAGGCAAGAGAGCATAAGCAGGAGCTTGCTTGTTAGAAAATGTCTTTTGTGGAGAAGATGGGAGGAGAGTTTGAGTTTTACTGACTATAGGTGAGGAGCTAAGGTGTGAATTTGGCATGGCATACGGCAAATTGATCGTGGAGCAATAATTAGAGGAGGAGGAGGAATCAGAAGTGTTTCTTAACTTAGAAACAAGGATGTGACTGGCTGCTGGCTGTTGCTACTTGGAAGCAGGTAAAAAAGAAAGGAATCGGTTGGGCAAAGTCCTCACCACAGAAGACACAATGAAGGTGAAATCCAGCTCGTGGCTGTTGAAGAGAGATGCGGGAAGGGAAAACTCAGTGTTGTCCAAGAGCTCTCCACTGTCCAGCCGGGCAGCGATCCCTCTGCAGGAGCTGTTCTGGGGCTGAGTCTTCCCTGGGTGTGTCAGTGGGAAAACCTGCCACCGGAAATGCATTTTGCTGTTAATATGGAAGATTACCCATAAGATACTAGAATGAGCCAAATTTGAATAGTTCAGGAGAGGAAGGACACATATGGGTCTTGAACTGGTAACAGCCAGATTTCCTTGGAACAATTTTTAAATGAATGAAACGAACAAGTTTTTTGTGGTTGGGGTTTTTTTTGGGTGTTGTTTTTTGGGGATTTTTTGTTTGTTTGGGTTTTTGTTGTTGTTGGGTTTTTTGCTAATTCTGCAGTAATTCTAACTTGTCTCTCTTTCTGAAGTTGTATTAAAACCGGTTGTTCTCTTTTGAAATACTGAACAAGAAGCATAAAAACAAATAAATGTACTCTTACTATTTCTGTCCTTGACCTACATAAACAGCTGTATAGTCATGCTCAGTCTTGTATTTGTGAAAAGTCTGGGGCAAGTTGAATGTAATTTTTGAGATGGTTCCCGGTTAGAAAAGTTACTTGTTGAAGTCTCATCACCTAAAATACGAAATATTGGTGCTGTTTCTGCTGGGATCATTAGTTTAATACTCTGAATAAATTGTGTAACTGCCAGTTTGTATAAGAGGATGGAATTGATGAAGCTACAGTGCATTTGTACACACACATGCACTAGCACACAACACTTGTTGATGATTCAGAGAAGGAGTAGAGTAATTCAGCTCTTGGACTGCCTCACGTGTGATTGGCTTCCTTTCTGGGGGACTTATTTTAGGGAAAAATCAATGTCAACTGAAAAACATTCCATTCTGAAAAGACAAAAATTCCCCTACTTGTGAAAATGTGTCTTGGCAGCTGATTTAACTTATGATACAAGATTTAACACTTTTCACTAAACATGAATTTTTTACCATGGCAACAGCTACGTTACGGGCCACATGTTGGAGACTTGCATGTTGTTGCAGAAACTTGTAGCTCGCCGCATTTAGCCGAGTCCTTGTTTCCACCGGCAGAAGGAGCCCACTCCTGCAGCTGTTTTGGGCATGGATGTCCTGGTGGGGCCCGTGGGCATCCCCCTGCCCCCAGCAAGGTGATGTTCTGTCAGGCGTACTTGGGGTGATGTGTAGGCAAAGCACTCGATGAAAGAATAACCCAATAAAAATGAAAATTTAGCCTCCAAATTGCCTTTCCAGCAGGGTGGGAAGTGCTTTCTAAAAGTCTCACTTCTTCAGATTCTCTCTCTCTCTCTCTCTCTCTCCTGTACCTCTCCCCATCACCCCTCGGACACAGGCAGCTCAACCCCACTTTGCCACATGCAGTAACAGTTCTGCCGTGTCTCCTGGCCTGGCTGCTCCTCACCGTGTCTCCCTGCTCCTGTCTCAGCTCCTTGTCACCTCTCATTTGCGGTGGAGTGGCTTTTCAGGCGACGTTAATTGAATCGTGCTCATCAGGGACTTAATAAAAGCGTGACGGGCGGGACGGAGCCCTGGCAGATGGCAGCCCTTGACAAGAGGGATGTGTGGCTGGGCTGTGCTGATGCTCTGGAGGTGATGGGCTGGAGGTCCTGCAGGAGCAGAAAGTTCCTGTCTTTGGAGCTGAGAAAAGAGCAGGCCAACATGAGCAAAGGGAAAGATGGCTTCAGATGGTTGAGGCTGTTTTTTTTTCCTCAAGCCGAACCAGATAATCATTCAGTAAAACTGTAAATCCTGGCTACAAAGGACTAGGTGTGAAAGAGAATTTAAGTTTATAGGTAGTTGCAAACATCTGCAGGTACCTTGAGTAGGAGCAGTTTTATTTAATCATACAAGTTAGGAAGAGTATAAATTCTCCTGGTTTAGGACAAAGCTAACAAAGGGTTAGGCAGAAAGCCCTGTTTCCAGAGGTGGAAACTCTCAGTTCAGGTGTTTCTTGTACCTTTCTCAGAAGTGTCTGGTCTTGGCCATTGCTA
The DNA here is from genome assembly GCF_000738735.6 of Corvus cornix cornix. Classification (NCBI taxonomy): domain Eukaryota; kingdom Metazoa; phylum Chordata; class Aves; order Passeriformes; family Corvidae; genus Corvus; species Corvus cornix. Next base: position 16,962,758 of record NC_046342.1, on the reverse strand, counting down.
AGGAGTGACCAAGCACATTAACGTGCCCTTCTGGGCACTGCTGGGACCTTTGTTCCTTATATTTCATGCAAAACAGCCCAATTTAAATGAAACCAGCTATGCAAAGCAGAAGCTAGACGTGGTAGGGATACTCATCCCCATCAGTTCTGGGCCGTGGTGGCACAGTGAAGGGTGTCCTCTACCCGCCCAGTTCTGCTGGTCCAGTGTCCCCAGCACAGCTCTTTCTCTGGGCTGTAAGACTGGTTTAAATATTGGCCTTTACTTGGTGTGAATTCTCCAAGCTGTGCTGGTCCAGAACTTAAATAATTTGCTTCTCTTTTTAGCATCGTGTCTTTTAAAGGTGTTATATTTGTTTCCATTTAGCGTTAAATTAAAATTAAATGGTTCTGCTTTGTAGATGTAATAGTGTACAAATATATCTATTTTTAAATCCTTTTAGCCCATGTCTATGTGACTAAGAAAAAAGCAGCAAAGTAGGGGCCTCCAATTTTTGTTTCACTTGAATCAAACACCCTATTGGGATTTCAATTATAAGTGAATGTTACACTTGTTTGTTACTAAGGTGACTACAGTGTCAAGGTTATGTGGATGTTGTAGTATTATAAATGCAGAGATAATGCAAAAAAGAAAAATAGTTGTGTTGGCTAAAATCATCTTATTCCTATAGCATAAAGTTGCACACTGTCCTACATTTCAATTCTTGTTCTATTAAATTACCTGTTTAATAATTTGAATCCAGTGTTATTTTTATATTATATTGCAAATGTGTGACTGTGAGGTTATTTTTAAGGTATATTTATTAAGGGAATGAATACAATAAGACAAGTCATTGCAGCCCACATACAGTTCCTTGACTTCTCATTTTATGATGTTTCAATTGCATATGATTACTGAATATAAGTTTTAACTTTTATGGGGGTTCATTAGAGATGCAGCTGTGTAGAGAGAAATTCAATAGAAATTTATAATTTTTTTAAGCTCTAAAAGTGTGGTGAGATGGAGCAACTTGATGGAGCATAACTCAAACTTCTGACTTAGAGCTTGGATGCAAAATCGTGGGGTCTTCAAGGGCTTAGCAGGGCTGCAGTGGAAATATGCTGCTGGTGGGGAGAGGAAGGGCATTAATAGACCAGAGCATCTCAAATCAAAGGCAGTGGCTTTTTTTTTCTGGATAGGACACAGAGAAGAGGTGATGTCCTTGCTCAGGGCCAGGACTAGCACTAAATACTTTTTTCTCCTGTGTGAATCAACACTCTGGTGGAGAAATATGGTTTCAGTAAATCCATGGTGTTTTCTTCTTAATAGAGAATCTAAGTAAAATGAAATCCTCAAAAACCAATATTGAAAGCAATTTTAGTGAGCAAGTGCTGAGAAAACAACTTTTGGGGCACATTTAAAGGAATAGATGTAGTAAATGAGTAAATTTACCCTGTGCTTAAATTCTGCAGTGCTTTGTGTGAATACTGAACAGGAACATATCCCATCAAGTACAGTTTTCCCATAATTTATTAGCATAATATGTTTGTTTTTAATGCATAGGAATGTAAACATTTACAATGGAATGATCATGCCTTTTAGTAGGAGGAACCCCCTGTTCAAAACCATTAGTGCCATTAGCTGTTTGGGGAAAAGTTATTTCATGATACAGACGATTTCTTTCCAAACATCAGCTCCCATAAGGTTGCAAACCCAGATCCAGAGAAACGACATCCTTGTCTGGGTGTGGGAGAAAGTATCACGGGTGACTTGAATGCAGGACTTCAAAAATCTCTTCTCTGTGATTAAAGCTGCGGCTGGGCCTCGTGTCCTTGCTGACTTTTACATATTTGCTGCTCATGGCTTCTCCAAGTAGGGCCTTGTGGGGTGGAAAAGCTGGATTTGCCTTACCTCAGAGCAGGAACTGTCAACTTTATTGGGAGCCTGGTTTGTGCCTGTGGGGAGTGGAGAGGAGGGAAGGGCAGTGGCACTGGGGAGCATGGGTGTGTTGGTTTCATTTTGCCCAGAGAACATCATCCCCAGAAAAATGGTCTTCCTGGGCCATGCCACCTCCCACGGCAAGGGAAAACAGATGAAAAGCAATGAAGCACACAATTACATAATGAAAAACAATAAAATGCATTTTCTAATATGTACTACCAGTGACCATATGACTTTATTATAAAAACTAAATGCAATTACATTTCCAAGTATTGTGCTGTGTGATAAACTCCAGGGAAAAACTAAAGAACAACTTAGAAGGAGACGACTTCTTGTTTAATATAAACCTCAGACTTTGAAGTGACACATAGCAGGGAATAAATGTCCATCATCTATCAAATGAGGTTTGAATGGTTTGGGTCACACTAGACAAACACTTCTCACCCTAAAACCTTCTTTTCATCTTCATTCATCAACAACACCTTAAGCTTGTGCCCCTCTTTTTCTTTTCCACTCTCTCAAAAAACAATAATCTACTTGATGCCTACAAATCACTTCTGGCTGGCACTCGTTAGGCGAGTTATGAGCTGTGGCTGCTGCTGCTCCCATCGGAGCTGCCTCCTGTGCAGGGAGAAGAGGGGGTTGGAGCTTTGGGAAGAGGCGGAGGAGGGAGAAGTGCTGCAGAAATGCTGATTGTAGACAAGGGCAGCAGTGAGCAGAAAGAGCTGAGTGAGGTAAGAGACATAGTTGGCAAGGAGGATTCCTGTATGCCAGATCCCTTTTGTGAACTGGAGATGGGAACCAATAGCTCCACTGATGTTTTTGTTACTGTGTGTGTAACTCCAAACCAGCTAGGTTTGGAGCCTTAAAACGCAAAGGGAAACCTCCATGGGCAGGCTGGAGAGGTTTGTTCTCTTCTGCAGATTCCTCAAGCTGCCCTGGTGGGTGCTTAGACCCAGAAGCTCACCTTCAATTTGCTTTCTTAGTCGCAGGCTAACCTACATCACTGTGCCTTGTAGCTTCTTCCTGTTGCCTCCTCCAAAGTCCTTGGCTGGGCTGTGCATGAGACGTTCAAATCACATTTCCTAGTAGGAGACTACCTCTCTTACACTAATCCTTGTCCAATAACTCCTCATTTTGATTCTTAGCTGTGACTCCTCTTGGATTAGTTTCCCTATGGCACGGTTTTCCTGCTTGCATTGCTTGTTGTTCCTTCCTCACTGGTTCTTTTTTCTTTCAAAGATACTTTTCTGACTCCATCCCCAGCTGCCTGGAAGTGATTTGTTGAGAAGCTCAGTCCCCTGGTTTTCAGAGGCCACAAACTGTTTTCTCTTGTTTTCTGCCTTCCTCCTTTTTTTCTGTGGTTCTGGGAAGCAGTCTGGCAGACGTGGCTTCCTCACAACCACTGGCTGATGTTAATCTATGGGACTGCAGGGGACGTGGGTAGCAGCAAAGATCTGTTTGAAGGCAGAATTTTGTGTGGAAATTTCAGTAAATCTGGCACGGAGAACTTGTTGGGAGGGCACAGACAGGCTAGGGGGGAGAAGCATTTTGATTGCAATCTAAGTTGACTTTTTTCCCCCATCTCCATGTTAAACATTGCTTCACCTTGTTCTCATGTGGGATTTGATGATGCCACCGTGTGTGGTGTTGTGGCCCAGCACCAGGGACCATGGTGGGGAGGTCTGTCACCCACCCAGCCCATCTCTGGCATTTTGGAGTCGTTGTCCCATGCTCAGCACCCTCTGGATGTATTTTCACGGGAGTTTTGGGTATCATAACCCTTCGAAATTTGTCACGGTGATGTAAAATCCTCAGGATATGGTTGGTGGTGGGGTGGGGGAGCTACAGGTGGTTGGAGGGGGGTGACCAGGAAATCTGCAGCCTCCTTAATGAGGGAAGGAGGATTCACCCATTTGTGGGAACTGGTCACACATCGTGGAGTATCACGAGGTAAGGCAATTTCCTACCCCAATACCTTCTTTTCCACTTTTCTCCTTCACAGTTTGAAAACCATAAATCACCTATTTGAAATATGTTTAAGGGGAAGAATATTTTCCCCTGCATTCCCACTTAATGCTTTGTAGTGAGTACAGTTGGGATCATTCATGTGCTAAAGCAAGAGAAAAATTCTTCTTTGATAGTGTGTCTTCATTTTAGACAGTTTCCTCTTTTACTCAGTTCTTAGATGATAGTTCTGAGTCCTTAGATGCTGCTCATTCTGTCACAAAAAGAAAATGCAAAACAGGATATTTTAATATTAGTAATAATGAATGTTTACATGATTAGCTCAATTACTTTGTTCAGTTTGACATTTTGTCATTGTGGACCTGTCTTCCTCTCTCTTTTAAAGTGCGTTAGTAGTGATGGGAAGTGCAGGGGTGGGGCTGTGATCTGGGTCTTGCCGAGCATCTCCCTGGAAGGAACAGGTATTCTTACCCCTCACAGCACCTACCACCTCGGGCAGACTTGCCAACACATCTCCTTGCCCTGTGTGTCTTAGGGACACTTACTTGAACCTCAGTAAAATACAAGTCTTCAAGAAGTTCTATCCTAAAAATACATATTTTGCCTGTAAAATGAAAAAGCTGCATCTTCCATGTGGCCCTTCAAGGTCTGTACGAGACTGGGTCATTCTCTGGTCTAGAAATTCTTCTTTGTGAATCAACTCTGTGTTGTAAGGGTGAGTTATTCATCCAACCTGTAATTGCTGTTGCCTGACACATTTGTTTTAAAGATTTTGGGTGTACATAGTTAGGAAAAATGCTGTTCTGCAAAGATGGTTTCTGGCCAAAAAGAAAAACAGATTTGTCGAGGTTCTGGTGCTATTGGAAGAAAAACACCTCAGTGGGTTTTGTTCTTGGTGTTTTTACTCAAAAGAAGCAGCAAGGATAACTGTGTTAACAGCAGGGTGCCACTGAATGATCGAGAAGCTGAAGGAATGGCTCATTTTCCTGTTATGTCACTGCTTTGGCTTTCTCGTTCTTGTTCCTCTGTTTCTTCAGAAAGGCTCTGCAGCCTGCAGATAACAGAAATTAAATTAGTATTGATAAAACATTAGACACTCCTATTAATATTGACAGTCTGTCGATACTGTTGTGCTACTTTTGTAATACGGGATGTTAACGGGTAATACTTTAAATAAAAACACACTAATCTTATAATCACTGAACATGTAGCGGGGTCTCGACTCGGCTCACTCCTCCCCTGAGCTCCCCCAGCCCTGCCTGTCAGGCCTGCCTGCCTCCAGCTCCCCTTGGAGCCCCGGAGGGTCAGGAACGTTGTTCCCTCTGGGCTCGTCCTGTGACCGGGGAGGTGCGTGGGGCAGAGATGATGGTGTTCAGTTGTAAAGCAGGGATAGGGAGAGGGATGGGAATGGGAATGGGAATCTCCCCGTGGCTCTGAGGGTGGTAGGTTGGTTTGAAGACCTGTCTGTCCATTGCGCTGAGCTCTGGGGGGCTGTGGGTGGATGCAGCCCTGACTGTGGGGTTGGTCCCAAAACAATGGAGTTTTAGTCCCATGGTTGCTCGTGGTGTCTGATGGGGTGCTGCCCCCCCTTGCTGCATGTGTCCACAAAGTTTGGGGCAGGAGACAGCACAAGGATGACTTCAGGTTCTGATGCAAGGCAGCAAACCACAATTCCCTGTTGGACCGTGCTGGCTGAGCGTGCAGGGGGTGAGAATACGTGAGGTCGAAGCAGTGCCCTTAATCTGTGGTTCTTGTCCTAATACTTAGCACATGTTAGCAGCTCCACATTTCTTGTGAACTTTTTTTTTTCCTTTTAAGTCTATCATGAAAATCACCATGTTCATCAGAGCTAAAGTTATTTGTTAAATGGCCTAAAAAATACGCATTAAACAATAATGATTACTTTGGTAAACACAGATGTCCTTGTATTATGCAGTGGGTTTTGTACATGAATTTGTACGTGTCTGAGAAACTGAGTTTGCCATCTACCTTGAAAAATGGGAACCACAATCCCCGTTAATTGCTTCTCCCTTAGCCCCCCGCTCCACCTGCTGTGTCGCTGCAATCTCCTGGTGCAGTGCTGAAATCCGTGGTGCACGAGGACGGGCTCAGCCATGAGCAGGTTGGCACTTGCAGATGTGTGCCCGTTGTGGGAGGTAGCAGGCAACAGTCTTAACTTCTGCCTCTTTGTTTTCCAACTCCGAGGATATTTTTAAAAGGGGGAGGGAAAACCCTTTATCTTGCTGAAAACCATCTAGTGATGATCAGTTATTCACCGCATTATTAATGCTTATTTGGACGTTGCTTGGACTGCTGGGTTTAACAGCTCCCCCGTTATGTATTGAATAAAATGAAATACATGTCACAACAGCGGTGCTATGATGCTGACAACCGTCCTTGGCTGTGCATCTCATTAGAGAGATATACATTTTTCTTTGTTGTGCATCTGTGAATGACAGAAGTTGACAAACATCTTTTAAAAAGTTGCTGTTGGGAGAAAGTTACATTTATAGCGAAAAACCCAAGAAGAAACTGCTTGTTATGGAGGTAAATAATTATTTCCCACACTTGTGTTTCATAAATCACCCTCCTCTGTCATAGTCAGTACTTTTTACTTTGTTACTGCATATATGTTGAAGGAGATCCTCCCCTGGATCTCTTGCTCTTGGAAAGAAATCCTGGAGGGTTCAAAGCTCAGTTTGTATTGAAACTTGGGACTTAAAACAGGATGAAAATCTTTGTATTTCACGGTTTTAAAGAATGAATTGATTCTCTGAGTGTAACAATGTATATTAATTCCCAGGGTACAGTTGAATTTTTCCATAATGTGTTTTGGGGGCAAAGAGTATTAACTTCACAGAGGAAAGATACTCAAGAGGAGGGCTACCAGGTAGGGGCCTGGGTTGCTGTCAGTTGAACAGTGAAACTGTACTTTAAAACACCATTCTCCAGATGCATGATATATTTGCATAATGTATCTCAGCCTGCATTTCTGCAGGTTGCTGTCACTGTCCCCTTTCAATGCTTGCCTGACTTCAGGGCAGGAGCAATGACTGCATGCAGTGATGGTCTGCAGATGCTTAGGAATCTTTGGACCATCAGTGGGAGAGCTGAGGAGCAACAAGAAGTCAGGATGATTTTTTTTAAAAGAATTCTTTCCAAGGTGAAGAATGGAGATGTTCACCACCCTGGTTAAAATGGCTCCTGCCTATTCATAATGAATCAGAAAAGAAGATATGCATATTTGGGTGCATTTGCATGACTCCATGGATTTCACAGGCATTGCATGAGTGCCAAGGCAGTGCTGTGTTGACCCACAGAAATTTGAGAACACAGTTGAGAAACCAGTGGGAAGAGGCAAGTGTGGACTTGCAGGAGGGAGAAGAGACGGGGAGGAAGCAGGCTGGAATCCCTTTTTCCTGCTGTCCCTCCACTTGCAGCGTGTGATGGAGCAGTGGTCATACAGCCCTCTCCCAAAAGCGTCTGTGCTGCGGCAAGGAAGCTCTGCTGCTTCTGGGGTCAGTCGGTGATGCATGGTCTAGTTGGACTTTCTTATTTTCTTTTTTTTTCATCTAGACCCATTCACCTTTCAGCATCCTGAAGCTGAGAGCACATTCTCTGCAAGAAGTTGTCATTTAGGGAAAAGGCTGTATTGGAGGAGTTCTCAGCTTACACTCACCCTTGTGTCTGAAATTGTTTTACATCTGTTACCAGTAACACCTAAAATTGCCACTTAACCTTGCAGGCACTTTGTTAAGTCTGTATTTTTGATTGCAGCAGCTGGGGTGGAGTTTCCTTTGGGAATTAAGGAGTAGGAAGTGTTGTTTGTAGTTTTTTGTTGGGGTTTTTGCTGACTGGTGCTAATGTGTAGGTGTGGATGTGCTGCTGTTTTTGTAATACTTTTATTGTTTATGGAATTGTTAGTTAATTGATGGTAACAATGCCTGGAGCCTGGGAGAGGTATTCTTTTATGTTTGCTCAGATCAGAACAAGTAAATAATTTTATAACTTAAAAAGGGATTCAAGATTATTCTCCTCAGTTTATTTACCTTGCAGGTTTGCATCAAGTATTTCCACAGCTTGTTATGAAATTTCCCCAAATTAATTAGTATTATTTCTAACAAAGTAACTGATGAGAGGAATGATTTTTTTTTTTTTTTAGGATTCAGTAGTATATAGCTGGAGCCCCCCCAGATGGACCCAGGAGTTCAGGAGCAGGTGCTGCACCTGAATGTGCTCTAACCTAGTTGGTGTGGACGTGGTGAGGTTTCAAGTTGATTTGAAATAACTTCCATGTGAAAACTAGAAGGCAGTAGGGATTCTGATGGATGAAAATGCATCTTGGAACTCTGTTAATTGCTTCACGGTTTACTCAGACTAAAACCTACTTGGTGACTTTGTCTTCCACATTTATCCAATGAAATAAAATTCAAACCAGCCCACAAGCCAGAGAATGTTTTTTATTTATGTGCAGTGTAATTCCATCTGGTCCACGTTAAGGACCCCAAAAATATATGTGATTAGCTTTATAGTTCACTGCTAAAGGTAGCAAAGCTGGCTTTAAACATCTTTCCCATTTTCAGCTTGCATCTCAAAACATTTGCTGGCATTTCCTGACTATGATTACCAACCAGAGATTTTCCTGGTTGTCTTTTCACTTTTTTAAAGTATGTTGCATAGTTTCCCTGCTTAAAATACCACTGAAGCCTCTGCTGTTCCCTTTATAACTCTTATGCTAAGTATCCATCTCTGTCAAGACTGGTCAGTCTCAAACCCCGAAGCTCAGTGTTAGGAAATGTCAGATAACATATACTATTAAAGTAGTAAAATTTATGACTATCGCCAGCTCTGAGCTCATGCTCAATAAAATGAAATGCCATGCATTAGAAACAATACAAAAGGTGAGCTGTGCTGCTTCACAACAATTAAGGAGAGGATTTCATGTAACTGCCAAAAGCCACCTCAGAAATGCCCACGGAGTGCACAAAGAAGGCTTAACATCATCAGCTTACCCCATTTTAAATTTTAGGTGTTGGCTAATCAAAGCCCTGTATTTCCACTAACCACGTGGCTGAGACCTTGAAGAGAAGAAAATAAAATATCTTTTTCTACTGCACTTAAGCCAAGTTGTCTTCTGCATCGCTGCTGTAACAAATCCATGTTTGTATCTTGAGTTACTCCACACTGGAAAACACCACAGTTTTCCAGTGGTTTGGTGCAGCCCCAGCACTACCACGACCTCGCAAAAAGGTTAAGAGCCCCAAATTTGTGCACTTCCAAGGTTTTTCTGCCTGTGCCGTATTTACTTTTGGAGCACTTGGAGCTGAAGTGGAGAACTGCTGCTGGTTTGGCTGCAGCATGTCCCAAACGACACCATGGCACGAGGCTCCGTGGCTGCCCCTTTCTGAAATACAATTTGAACAACAATTTTAGCAAGTTTTTCTTTTGGTGCTCAGAGCTCATTCAGCAAACCTATGCTATCAGCTGGTTCTAAGGGCCCAGAAAACCCCCCAGTTTTCTGCAGAGACACAGCAGACCAGCAACCTTAACCAGGTTTGCTTCACCTTAATGCTGCTGATGGAGAGAAGACCTAAGCATGAGGTGTGGATGTCACTCTCCATCCCCTTAATTAGCAGACAATACTCCCAGTACCTACCACACAGCATCCAGCTTGTGTAACAGCCTGGAGAACATGTTCCATGTGTCGTTATCCCTGTGCATGGTGGTAATCTGGGGAATTTTCCCTAAAAGTTCAGTATTTAGACCTTGGGGAGACGGGCTCTTAACCTCAAGAATGTCCAGCAGTGCGTAGCAAGAAGTGCCAAGGATTTTCAGGAGTTGAGCTGGAGGTGTTGTTTGAAGTTAACCATATTTTATTTTCTCAAACCCTTTCTTGGGACTTAATTTATATAGCACTGTGATGGGCATGTATAAACATTGTGATCAGGTTACAGTATGAGTGAAATAAGTAGACTCGTTTTCTTTTTCTTTTCTCACTATAAAAATGTAAGATATTCAATTGCTTACCCCATAAAATGCACATTTCTGCTACAGATTAGTCATATTTTAATGAGGCTGTTACTTATACAGTAGTACATTAGCAAAGTGTCCTTTGATTTTTATGTAGCCAATGTTTACACATCGGTTCAGAGAGGCCTGACTCTTATTCCCCCCTAATTCCTAAGGTGGGATACTTGGGTTGAAAAGCTGTCAATACCAGATTGGGACATTTCTGGGTTACACACTAGTGCCGATAATTCGGGGAATGGGTCCGTGCTCAGCACCCTAAAAGCTGCATCTGAGCTGTTCCACAGCAGCAAGGTGGGGGCTATCCCCAAGCTGCTGGGTGCCAAATCCTGCACAGACCCGGGGTATAAAGAGATTTTCTAAGTTTCTGGCTCCCTTTTATTGCACCTTCTCTGGAAGAATCTGCGGTGAAGTGGAGCAGAAAGCCCGGCGGCGAGATGAAGACATCCTCTGTCCATCTCTGCCTGTGAAGCTGAACTGAAGCCTTCCTGCGCTGCTTAAAATTGTGATTTTGGATAAAAGGCTGTGTAATAACTTGAGAAATGTGTGAGAAGATCTCGTGTTAATACTGTATAAACCTTCTTTAACTTCAGGAAGCTTAAAATCAAATTTGGCAGAGCTTACAAGGGCAGTGAATATGGAGCCACTTGACTCCGGTAACCGAGAGAATTGGCTGACAAACCTGCAGTATTTTGATTTTTTTTTTTTTATAATGCTCTGTACATTTTTGAAAGTATTTACTTCCTTGCGTGTAAAAATACATATTTGACTTTACCTGTATGTTAAAAATTTAAGACTAATGTCTGTGCAAAGATTTTCCCATTTCTTTGGGGAAATGGAATGAGGAGAGTATTACAGTGCAATTTAGGTTCCCTGGATTTCAGGTTTTTTAAAAAAAAGAAGTAATAAGGGAGGTTAATTGTGGAACTAGGAGGCTCCACTGACTCATCTTCTGAATAAAGAAATTCAGATGTGTTGTGACCTCAAGAAAGTGAATTTTTAGAGCAGTTGAAGTTAGAAATCTGGGATAAATTCGGGTATTTGAAAGTCATGGTAACAACCATTTGTAAGAGCGTATCATGCTCTATAGTAAGATTGCATAAGGGCACAGGAGGAAGCATCTGATTTTTTACATTTTTTTTTCCCTTTTGGCATTCTGTTTGTGACAATTACATGACTCTCTATTAACTGTGTGTGGAAGAAAGCAGTGTTATGAAATGAGGAGAGATTTCCTTCATCTGTTACTCTCTAGGTAATTTTTGTGCTTTTTCCAGTATTTAAGTACCTCTTAACTGCTTGCTGTCCATCTGTATACCATTCATAGTACTGTAAACTAGTATATGTAGCATGACCTTGTAACTTGCTTTGTTTGTGCATCTGCCAGTACAATATGTTGTCTTTCCTTAAAATGCAAATATGCTCCACGCAGTACAGAGCTCCTCAGTCAATAAATAAATGGAGGTAAAAAACTGTACCTAATACCCATTTAATTTAAATTCATTTTATAAACATAAAGACGCCTTTTAAGAGAAGCTTTAATTCAGACTAGCACCTTGATTTGTGGTTGCCATGGAGAATCAAATCTGTCATTTGACAAGAAAAGTCACCCATTTATGACAGCACTTTATCTTGTCTCTCCAGGGGAAGAAAATGTCAAAAGTGAGAGCAGAAAAAAATAAAGCCTTGAAACACCAGAATTTCTTGATTTCATTTTTATTATTCAGCTATCATATCCTTTCTGATAATAGCAACTTGGTGAAAATAAATAATGTTCCTACAGTAAAATCAAATATTTCCTATTGGAATGGACAGGGCTCTTTGTGATTGTCAGTGCTGTGAAGTCTGGCAAGAAATAGTGTTATTAGATAAACCCACAGTGCCCAAATCCCATTTTCTTTTCATTACAGTGTCAAAATAATTATACCTGTGTAATTTGGGTAAGAAATTGTAGAATAAGTAAAATGGTCCATTGGAAAAGATTGCTTTAAGCTTGTGTTCACTACAGGGTGGGGTTTTTTGCATGCTGAAGGGAAAAAAAAAAAGATTAAAAAAAAATTAGTATAATTTCATTTGAATAAAAATGTCTGGTTACTCTTTCATGTTCTGTGCAACCAGAGGAGACGGCAAGTGCTGTGTTCTGTTGGGGTTTTTACATCCATGCAGCTTTTGTAAAAGAGAGTTAAAAGAGCCAGGAGTTTTAACACTTTTTGATTCTCAGGTGAAAAATCTCTGTAGAGTTTCAAAGACAGTAGATAAAATTGATGATTATCTGAAAAAATTTTTTTGAAGTGTTTTTATTTTGTGGGATTAAGAGATGGCAAGAATCAGGTACTTTCAGGAATATAATTAGCTATCGCAAGTGTTTACGCGTGTACATTTAATCCATATAGACACTCAGTTGCCCCCAGGGGAGAAACACTTACTGTAGCATTGCATTACTTTTTACATAAATCTAAAAAGTGCCGTTGAAATAACGAGACTAAAATAATCCACTCTGCGCCTCTTTCTTGAGACGGCGTTTGTGCCTTTCACAGTGTTACGGGGTTTGATGTGGTTCAGGAGTAATCTTGTATCAATGAGATAGCATTATAATAGAAAGTCCTTTAGTGGTTTAGTGTAAATATTGGGCTGGTAGGGGAGCTGCTTGCTGGAGCTGCTGTGCCTGCAGGAGATTACAAAAAGGGAGAGAAAGGAAAGGGTCGGAGGCTCTTTTTTTTTATCCTTGAAATTGGCTGGCGGTGCTGGATCCATAGCCAAAGCTAGTTGGGATCTGCTGTGAGAAAACAGGCAGCACAATAGTTCCCTATTCCTGCCTTCATGCGGAGTCTGAAGCCAAATCCTGCTCTTAAATACTTATGTGTAACTCAGCGTGCCTTCACCAGGCACTGCCATGCCTGCCCGCTGGAAGTAAGTGATGTGTTGTATCCTGGGGGTCTTTAAAAAATGTACGTGGTTGCAAATGCCACCTTAGTGGGGAAATAGTTGCAATTTGGACTTTTTTTTTTTTTTTTAAATGTTGGTTTTTAACACGTATTAGCATCATGTCATAGGAAGTGTGTTAGCATGGGCTACCAGAATGTGATAACTTAGGGGTTTTTTTATGAGACCATCTGGAATAAAAGAGGGTGAATTAAAGATGCTCTCTGGGGTTATGGAATCTTAAAGATATTAAAAGGTCTGATTTCCATAATGTCTGCCTCTCCTTTTGCCCAACTGTTGATATAATCTGCTTTAAAATCGATTTTCTGTCATCGTGTAATCAAAGCCTTAATTGCATCATCATTGACTTCAGCATTTTTTGCTGATAAATTTGTGCGACTGATGGTGAAAATGTTGTGGAAAAAGAAACAACAAGTGTTTGAAATAATTTTGCTGGATGTTCTGTCTCTTGCATATGGACACTAAATTTCACAGGTAGTCCAAGAGTCCTTGAATTTCAGTGAGAGATGGGAAAATGTTTTCTTGTGTTGCAAACCTTGAGGGTTGATACCACAAACTGTTTAACTTGTTGAAGTCAAAGTGGGAATAAAAAATCAGTATTTAGCATGGCCTTGTGAAAACTGTCTTTTAAAATATATAGTCCATTTCAAATTGTAACTTTATACAAGTTGATCTTAAAAAATAGTAAATTTAGAAAGGGATGGCGGGGGTAAAGCTGCGTATTCGCTGCGAGGTTGTTCCCCAAAGCACTGAATTAATCTCCCATAAGCTCTGTCCGAGGGAAGACCAAACTGAGTTTAAATGTTTTTATAAAACAAAAAATTGTGAGTAACGTGTCTCTCTGGCTTCCGACGGATGCCATCTGAAATGGCTGATATCCTGTCCTGAAAATCACAGATGGAAACTTCATCTCAGCACAGTGCTACGGCAAGAATGAAATGAAAGTAGCAGAGTCTCATTTACATTTCAGAAATAGTTCTCAGTAGTTTCCTGTTCAATCCACCAGATTTTCTTGTGTACCTGATGTTGGTTGTTCCCCACATTTAAAAGGCAGTGCTTTAGCTGTGACCCTTGGAGGACTGTGAGTGTGTAGGTGATGCTCTTGCCTTACCAAGGGATGCAGTTTGCTGCGGCGAGTCCCGGTGCAGCGATAACTGAAGCAGCAGCGACTGTTTGATGCTGTTCCCACAGAGGTTAACTCCTTCCTTTTGGCTTTCGCTGTTCTCTTTAGTCGGAGCAACTGAAGTGCAAGCTTTTCTCAATTGATTTTTTGCTGATTTATTTAAATTTCATTTTTGTTTCATTAACCTGTGTTCAGAAGAGCCCTGGACTCTCAGAGTCTGTGGTACAAAATGGCAACACTCGCCTGTTCTTTCCGTGAGGGGGAAGTCAAAGTAAACATGTACTTTGAGATGAGAACATACACCGGGTGCTAATAAGACTGTATTGACTGTAAATGGCTTTTATGGGAGTCTTTGAAAGAGAAGAAAGTGCAAATTACTGGGGAGGATGGAGAACACCATAGATCAGGGGAAAAATGTGATACTTGGCAGTTTCTGTGTATTAGTGCAGCCCCTTCCCCAGCATATAATACCACGTAAGTATTGAACAAAACTGAGATATGCCACTTCTGAGCAACACCTGTGACTTCCTCGAACATATACAGGGCCAGAAATCAAGCTGCTGGGAGTGCGGCAAGTCCTCTAGAACACCCACTGACCTCGCCAAGTCTTTTCAGCTGCCCAAGCAAACCCAAACGGGTGCATAATGAACAGGAATGACAGCACAGCTCATTGCCATATAAAGAATTGTTCTTTTTTAATGTACGGGTGCATGTGTGTGTGTGTGTGTGTGTGTGTGTATTTTTAACAGAGCTGCAGTGTCTCTGTGCAGGAACTGTCACTGGTGAGGGGAACCCAGGGCAGCCACACAGCACTTTGCTGAGCCCGGAGGGTCCTGCCCAGGTGCCGTGGGGGAGGACGAGTCCCACAGTGCCTCAGCATCCTCCTTGTGTGGTGCCGTGTAGGGTTCCATGGCCTTAAGGTGTCGGGGAAGTAGGTACCCTGAGAAGCAGTGGGAGCTCCTGGTTTCTCACACTGCCTTGGAGTCACTGGAGTTGTCAAGGCAATTCAAGTTGCTTGAGGATATTAGAGTGCTCCTTGTGGTCCCACCATAGGGGGGATCTCAGAGTTACGGCTGTTGGACTGATCCTCAGGATGTGGGGTTGATGCCTGCCCTGCCACCAGCAGTGTCTGGTTGTGCTGCTAGCTGTGGTGGTGGTGGCTGCTGGTGTGCCTCTCTTGCTGGCCATGGTTTTGTCATTTGTCTCCTCACTCCACTCCTTGGTTGTTTCTGCTTCTTGCTTCTCTTTGAATTCTCACTTCTTAAAGACAGCGTAAAAAATGCCACAGAAATTATCTGCATTAAAAACAGGTGTAGGTGAAAACAACCTTCAAGGTGGCATAGTCTGGCACATGAGATTTGGGAAATGACAGAGCTAAGGTGGCACAGGCCTTAACAAAGCCTCTGGGCTGTTCGACATTGTGAAACTCTTGACATGTTCATGCAGTTTTGGGGGTTTATTTTGTTTTTTGTTTTTTTTTTTTTCTTTCCAAGAAGAAAAGCCTTGTTTAGTCTTTGGTACATCATCCAAACCCAATTGCTCCAAACTTGCCACATGGTTCCCTGTTCCTCATTTCTGCATGCCCACCAAGAGGCACCTGGGGCCAATTTACAGAAGTGATCTGGGCGTGCCAACACAGCTGAGGCCAGTTGGGGTTGTCTGCAGCACATGGGGCTGTTAGAATCCATGAAGACCATGAGTCAGGGTGGGCTTAGATTGGTGCTCTGAGTTACTGGGTAACTCAAACCAGCAGCCACCGAGAGCCTCTCTTTTGCTTTGTCTTGCTTTCCCAGCCTCGAGGTAGTTGTGATGCCATCAAACATCTTTGCAAGTGGAGGTGAGAAGGTTTATCTTAGCATCCTGGTTCTCTAATGGGAGAACTGGAGACACGATCAAGAGCACTTTGGTAATTCTGTATTCATTCTGGGTTTGGATAGTGTGTGCTAAATAAGTAGTGTGTGCCACTGGGAGTGGAGGCTTTATAAGGAAAAAAGCAATGCTTAATAACTGTGCATTAGATGGGAGTCCCACAGAAAAAAATAAGATTGTGTAAGTGAAGACTTGATTGTAATACTCCTTCCAAAGGTGTAAATCAGGATTGAATGTTGATGTTGCCAACTTTGTTGCTTAGTTTTTGCAACCTTAACATTATTTTAATATAGCTTTGGAGGCAATTCTATAAAGGATGTACAGCAATATGTTAACATGCTGTGCCATCCTACATTTAGGGCTTGTAATAAGCCTTTTCTGTTTTCTTGGTATTGTCTTTGCCAAAAAAAAATAGTGACTGTTGAGCGCTGAACTATGTGTTCATATTGCTGCGTTTTTATTTGATTCTGGGTGCTGTATCTTATCCCAAGATCTCGAGACTGTTACTCTGTTCTCTTTGTGTTTGGGAGCAGCAGTCAGGGCAGTCCATGTGCTGCACCGAGATCCCTGCTCAGGGCAGCGTGGTGGTGGAAAGGCTGGAGGCAGAAGAGCAAGCACAAAAGAAGTTATAACCACTTAAATCAGACTCTTGCAGAAATAGCTAAAATATTTATATTTGCTGGGGGTGGGGAAGACATACCAGGATTAGTTATTTTTGCCTAGATGTTATAGGTCTGTTTTTTGAGGGGGAGCCTTGTGAAACTTAATTTTTGTTGCCTAAGGGAAACAGCAATTCGCATGCTATGAGAGAAGTTTCCGATGATGGGGTTTTTTTAGTAATTGGAATGATTATATACATGGACTAGGATTTTTCCCCCCCCCCCACCCCGTTGTCCTTTCCCCCACTTATAACCATAGCTACACCAGTCTCATCCAGACTGCAGTGAAGATGGAAAGAAATGTAGAATTCATCCCTCCTATTTTGATGTCCAAATACAGTGGTTCAAGTGGACCCACAGATGACAAAATTGATCGTATTAGCAGTTTGTGTGCCTGGCTTTCAGGATGACGGGAGATTGGTGTTCTTATTACTGACATTCTCACCGGTGCTCTGCACATCTCGGAACAACGTGTTTCAACTCTCTCTGCCTAAATTTCACCATATATAAAATTAGATAACCTTTACTGACTTTACAGGTTTTGCGACTATTATGTATGCATTCAGGTATTCCCAGAGTACCAGCACATGGCCCTGCTCTCCTCCTTCCCCCTGTTCCAGCTCTGCCAGCTGGAAGTGAGCTGTTAGTGAGGATTGGGCAATCCTGGTCTTGGTTTTCTTACTGAATTGATTAGTGATCCTGATTGAACAAGCAGGAGCCCCCAGTGTCTGGGAGGGCGTTTCCAAGGGAGTTTCAGAGGAATGTTTGTTTTGGGAGAAGCTCACTGACCCCCTGGAATGGGGCAGTTTCCCAAGGCAGGAGCTGGTGTTTCCCTCCCACCCAGGAACATGCCCACGCTCCTGCTCTCACAGCCTCAGGGCTCCTCTGGGTTTCTTATGCTCCTCTGCATGTGAGGCTGAATTTAATTACGGGGGATAAGGTCCTCCAGAGCAGACCTTTAAAAGTCCTATATAAAGATGCTGCTCTTAAGTAATTCAATATTTCAACTGCTCTGTGCTGGATTGATTGATTGATTAATGGAGGAGTTCATTTAATTAATCTGGGGCTTCACTAAGTCACATGTGTTGCAGTAAATACGGTGATGGTGGTGATAAAGGAGGCGGTTGGGAGCCGCAGCTCTTGGCTTGCCTCTCTCATCCCCTTGGATTCAGGCAAAGCCACAGGTGCAGAGTCACCCGGGGCGCCTGCGCCGGGGCTCGCGCTGGATCTGTCTCGTTGGGTTGCTATCTATAGGCTGCTAAATATGTTTTGGGTGGCAGGCAGACGTGATGCTTTGTCACTTCCTACAAGTGTGCATGTGGAGCGAGACGGTTTTTCCCCTCCTTAGCCCCAGCGCACGCCCAAGTGGTTTGCCTCCAATTTTGGATTCTGTAATGTTGATATGTCATTGCATATTGACAGGGACCATATCCACTGTTTCTGAGCAGGGCTCTTCTGCTGATGTTTGATAGCGCTTTGCTGGCTGAGTTTGGTCCTTGGGAGGGCCCAGGTATCCCCCTGTCCTGGGAGTGGTGGAGATATGCATGTGTGTGCTGTCACAGTACATGTGCAGCACCCAGGGGAGCTGTGACTCAGGCTACAGAATACCCCAAAACTGAAAGCTTCAGCCATGTGTGGAGCTGCAAAACCTGGGCTGCAGGCTGATGGAGGGTTTATTACTCCTTCCCTCACACTCGTTGCCCTCAGTAGCCTTAACAAAGGGAAGTTGTATTTCCTCTGAGGGTTTTCTGTGTTGGCCCTGAGTATGTGGGGACAAGGCTGTTGTGGGGAGCTGTGCAGGAACTCCCCCAGGACTTTGGTGCTCCATAACCCAGTCCACCTCTAGTGGAGAAGCTTTAGTCTCCTGCAGACTAGCAGAAGAAGCAGAAGCTTTAGCCTTGTGCAGAAAGATGCCTTTGATGTTTTCAGATAGGAAGGAGATGACTGAAATGGCTGTGATCCTGGCGCTCTGAGATTTGGTACAAGTGTTCCCAAATCTGTCATTGTACCATAACTAGACATGAAGGAGATGTGACTGACTGGCCACAAAGCCTTGTCAGGGGTGGGATCTTGAAGCTGTATTGCGTGGGCTGTATCCCAGCGCCTGAGCTGGGGGCCGTGCCTCTGTCCTGGAGTGTCACAGTTGGTGGCTCCAGGATCGGTCACTGCTGTCACATTTCCAGATTTCCCTGTCCAGGCTTTCTACAAATAGATGTAGAATCAGATTAACAGGCACATGTATGATGCACACACAGTCATCCACACTACTCCTGAATGAAGGCAATGAAAAGCCCAAAAGCTGGCCAGCCTCATAACTGGGTTTGCTTCTGCATAACCAACATATGAGCAGTTGCACAGCAGCTGAGCGGGCTTTTTTTCCTCCTCTCTCTATTTTTTTTGAAAAAGAAATGAAGCCTTGATTTGTGGATGAACAGTTTAGTGCTGCTGTCATAGGTCAGTGGTTTGTTGTGTGGTTAGCTTGGTTCTCAGACCTGTGTGCTGGAAGGTAATGGGGTTCATCTTGGAGAGAGCTTTTTCTTGGCAGGATATCTAACGATGTGTTGCCTCTGTTTTCTCACTTGCTACTCTTACAGAATTTAGTCATGGTACAATATTTGATGAAGAGCCTTTGATAAAAGCCTTTTTTTTCTTTTTTTTTTTTTCATTTTGGTCACTGTTGTAATACTGTGAAATGCTGATGGAAAGCAGAGTGAAAATGATCACTAAACAGTAATGTGATGGGCCAAAAGTTAACCTGTAGCAGTGTCAGTGGAATTCCGTGTGTGCCGAGAGGATGCTGCTGCTGGCCGTGGGGGAATTGTGCTGGTACCTGGCTGGGCAGCCTGTGGATGAACCCCTTTTCCAGCAGCTCATGGCTGTTGCTGCTTCCCATCCCTGGTCATAGCGCAGGGGGCAGTCTCTTGACACTCTTTACCTCCAGCCCTTAGTGAGTGTGGGGTGGAAATCCTGCCCAGTTTTGATGCTCTGTCTCCCCTCCAGCCAGGCTGTACAGGAGCTGGTGCTGCAGGAGTTTTTAAGCTATCAGATCTGGAGTTGCTGCATTGTTCATCTGACTAAATTGTATTTAATTAGCTTTGTTTCGTCCTTTTGCTTCACTGTGAAGATGGGGGGGGGAGGAAAAGATAAAAATTGCCTAAATGAAGATTCGTCATTTAAAACACACATAAAAACTCAGTGAGATGCCTTTTATTCCCCAGTCCTTTATCTTCCCTCACAAGCTTTCCGTGAATGAGTAGTGCATGTTGAGGTTTATCTTTCCTTTTATGTGCAGTAGCCACATGCTTAACATTGAGCACGTTTGAGTTGCATTTCATAGGGCTTTCTCAATTCCTTTATAAAGGGACTGATCTGCTAACATCACCCTCTTTAGATCTAGCAGGCAGGATGTTCCTCCACACAGTGAAGTGCTCACAGTCTCTCTTGCCAGACCAGTAAGTGAATGATTTCAAGCCTGGTGGGCAATACTTGTGTCCATGCGTAGCACAGACAGACCACAGTAGTAGGCAGCTGCATGTAATTTTGAACTCCACTCATTGAACTGTAATAAAACAATATAAGCACTGCTTGGGGGAAAGATTGGATGCAGTTATCCTTACACAGGGCTCGGGCATATGAAAGCAGCGCTGGCTGACAAGAGGATTTTGAGATTTGATTTTGATTGAATTGCAGAATTGAACAGGCCAGGAATGTCAGTGGAAGGCTAAATGCCTGTAGTGCCATAAAGTTTTATTCATGTGAGGCTTTCCAATATAAAGTAGATGGATTATTGGAGAAGGTGTCAAGGGACATGAAATAGAAGTGCCCAAAACATAAAATGTGGGTATAAGGATAAAATTACTTCTTGCTTAGTACATAATTAGCTCACAAAAATGTTTTTGGGTAGTTGTTTGTTTATTGTTCAACCTTTTTTAAAGCTAATTCATTACACAATATAAAATAACAGTCCTTGTTTTTTACTTCATCTCTCTCTGGCTGGAATTCATATTGTTTTAAGAACCGGTTTAAAAAATGAATTCTGTCTTAATTTAATTTTTTATTAGAAAAGAAGGTGTCTCATTTAAAAAAAAGTGTGGGGGAGGAGAGGTCCACAGGATAGAAAGGAAAAGGGAAAAAAAAAAAGACAAGTCTACAGGATATGAACACTCTGCAGACACTGAAAACTATTATGCTCAAAAACAAGAGCGGGATGTGTATTCACATACCACAACACACTGACTTATTTCATAGCTCAGCAATGCATATGTAATTAGAGTCAAATTTGCATAGGACAGCTGATAGCCAAATTTGTATGGCATTAGAGACAGCTTCACTCCTTTGCAGGGAACTCTGAACAGTAAATAAAGTCGCACATGGGGCTGGATGTGGGTTTGCACAAGGGGGTGCATTTCTGTGCCCAAATTCTGGGTCTGTTTACAGCCCTCCGTCTCAGTTAACGTTTTCCCTGAACATACTCTAAGTCACATATATTATGACCACAGGAAAATAATCATAGCTTTATGCTCCATCCAGTCACTTAGAATTATAACAGAAACAGTAAAATGGCCTTTTTATTACAAGACCTTTTTTCTGTTTTAAATTGCTTTTTTTTTTTTTTTTTTTTTTTTTTTTTTTTTTTTTTTTTTGGAAGAGGGCTTGTTGTGTTAATCTTGCCTTAACCAAGAACACGAATACCTTTCTATATGTGTTTTTTATAGGAAGGTGGTGTGTGGTGCATGCAAGACTGTCAAAATGGGCTCTCAAATTGCCATAAAATCTAAACTTATGAAATTGTTTTTAAAGGTGTATTTAAAGAACAGCATACACTTACATTTTCAGAACTAGTTGCCTGTAAGCTGCGTGTTCTTCCACTTCAGGCTCTCCTGATTGAGGTGGCGTGTATGTTTAGGTAGTATTAATATGTAATTGTTTTTATTTTAAGTCCAAAAGAAACACCCAAATAGTTGTTACTGTGCAGATTTTAATTATTATTTTTGAAATCTGCTATTGTAAGCTTGGATTTGTAAATTCTTTAGGAGAGAAATGCCACATTCAGTGCTGGTGGTAACTCTCCAGGGATTTGTTAAACTTTTATTTACCACATATTATGTATGTCGTTCCTTCATGGCATTTTTGGGTTATTTTTTATTATTATTTAGGTTTGCTGAAAGTAAATGTGATGAGGATTTACCTAATTGAATAGCAGTTTATTTCTGATGAGTTTCTTTGAAGGAAAAGGATAAAAAAAGCTCCCTTCTCCCCCTAGCCCCCAACTCATACTGGCTATAGTCCTTGAATTATGTGTGGTAGAGATGCTGTACTCAATAGAGCGACTTTTCTTTTCTTCCTCCCCCTCACGTCCCCCCTCTGGCTGCCTTTTTTTTTTTTTTTTAAACAGGGTTTTGCAGCAGACTGTAATGCAAGGAGTTGGTTTTGGGGGGGCATCACCAGGTAGCAGAGAACCAAGAACTTTGAACCCAAGATAATAAACCAGCTTTTTTTTTTTTTTTTTGGTTTTTTTTTTTTTGTTTTTTTTTTGTTTTTGTTTTTTTTTTTTGTTCTTCCTGAATTTCAATATCTCAAGTTAAAGGAAAGTGGGCTTTGTTTTTTTGTTTTCTGTTTTGGTGGGGGATTTTTTATTTTATTGACTGTACTAATTATGACTTGCTTAATATTTAGACATTTTAAAGTTGTTTAGAACTGCAGCTTAAATAGGCAGGACAAAATGAATTGGCTTTAGACAGTTTTAAAATATTACTTTTATTTAAATTCTGTGATGTTTAATTTTTTAAGTATTTTCAAATACTATTTTTAGATGATAATATCGAAATTTGAAACAAATTTATTGTGCTTAAATGATTAAATACAAAATAAACTTTCCTGATTACGTTTAAAAAAAAATAGCCCAAAGACCTAACTGAAGTTAGCTCTTTCAGTTGCGTTAGAGCATGTGAATATTGATAAGCTTTAGATGACCTTCTGTGGATGAAGTTTGGTTTCAGTGTTCACTGAGATAGGGCTGAATTATTAGTTTCAGTAATTCCTTTGATGATTCAGTAAAAACTGAGAAAAGGAGACCTTGTTCTCCTTTTCCAATCTAGGAATAAAATAAAGATGTGGAAGGTTGAGATCTAATACTGCTGTGGTTGTAATATATTCCGTTTTCTTACAACAGATCATGTTCAGTAAGTGTTTTATATGCATAAATGTATAAACTCATTATGTATCCAGCATATTTAAACAACCTTAATTTAATAAATAAAAAGTGTTTTCATTTTCTTGCAGTTTTATTTTTCAACCAAAGATCGATACAAATCCTAAAATTACCAACTAATAAAAATTGTCATAATTTCTGACATAGTCATAGCCCAAAACTTAGGGATGCAAATGAATGTGAAAATAACCACCATCTTTAGCAGACAGAAAAATTAAGTTAATGAAAAGGTCATATTTTATTAAGTTGCTAACCAATTAGAATTTGTTTCTTTAATAAATATAAAAATACAAATGCAAAACAAGTTTGAAATTGATGATTTAAACCATGTTTCCTGCTTTTTGATATAAACCCTGATTAGAATCAGTGATTCAAATCACTTAGATTTAAATCAGGCTCATGCTTGGGGTGGATTAGTTTGTGGTTACCAACAAGAACCCTCTGAAGATAAAGGCAGGGAGTCCAAAGTGGAAGGTGAGCTGCCTGTGACAGGGTGGTTGGACCTGATAGTGTTTAAGGTCACTTCCAACCAGACCATTCAGCGTTTCAAAGTGCCTCCTCATTCACTTGGCCTCAAATGCTGAAATCACACGGGCAGGATTCCTGCAATCCCCCCTTGCAGCCCTCAGCTCCTTTCTGAGAGGATCCATTGGAGTTTGAGGGCTCGTGGCAGGAAAGGTGGGGCTGAGTCCCCTTCTGGGGTGGCCTGAGCCCATCAGTTATGGAAACAGAGGAGCTTAGGCTCCTTCCCCTGTGCATTGTGTCCCCCCCTGCTCCCTGCAGGCAGCATCCCCACTGCTTTCTGCCCTCCCTGCTTGCTCCTGCAGGGATTTACTTGCTCTGCCCAGCTGTGCTCAGCTCTCCCCAGGGGCTTGGCTTTTCCTGTGTCCCTTGCAGAGGACATGGCCCAGGCTCTGATTTGCATGAGCTCCCAGAAAATATTTGAGGCTAATCAGTTCTCCCAGGTGAAGAGCAAGTATTAAGGCTTCCTTTATCCTTTCCTCAAAACCTGCGCCCTTCCAGGAGGAGCAGGCCTGTGTTGCTTGCATTGACCTCTTTCTTCCATGGGCGCTGTGGCCATGCTCTGGTTCAGACCATGGTGAAGCCCTCCCCTTTCCACCAGCTCTTTCTGGTTCCTTTCTGGGCATTCGGCAGGAGAGGTAGGAAAAGAGAGAGCTTGCCTACAGGAAACCCTAGGGAAAAGCAAAATAAGCATTTTTTTGGCCAGAACATTTTGGCAGGGGGCAGCAGTGGGGATTGGCAGAGCCCTGCTTCAGTGGCTGGTGGAGAGGAGCTCCTGTTGTAACAGCATAGATCACATCTTCCCTTGACAGGGTCTCAGTGTTAAAGAAACCCAACATAAACCTCGATATGCTCTGGGTCAGAGATGTCAAGTAGAGCAGATTGCATTCAAGTTGCACATAAATTATTTAAAATGCCCATAAAGATGGGTCAAGGGTCCTTGCATTGGTAGAAGTCAGTTTAAGCTTGTGTGCTGTAATTGTTTCCATATGATGGCCTTTTTGAACACACAGAATAGAAATCCTTCGCAAGGTGCACGATTTAAGAGAAGCACGTGGATTTTATTGTATTAATGTTTCTAGTTGGAAGGTCTCAAAATAATTAGCTTGATTTAGCCCTCTCATTTCTGCCTGTGTTGCAGACTATGTCCAAGCCTTTTATGGAGCATAAATATTTCCTTCATGTAGTGCTGGCAGCCAAGTACTCAATGCTGTAAGAATAATGCAGACAGAGACCTTCCACCAGTGCTGGATGAAGTCAGCTCTCCTGAAGGAGGCAGATGTTTTGGCAGAGGAAGGTGCCATGTGTTTCTTGAGTCAACCATCGTAAATTTGTGAGCAGTTGGCCTTTAATAGAAAGGTTGGGGTTTTTTTTTCTTTTATATTTAGGGACAACTAGTAGTGGACTGATCCTATTAGTTAATGGCATTTAGGTCACATGACTTAAGCTGCACAATTATGAGTGAACTCCAGTTGTGTGTATTTGAACACAGTCAAGTTTCCTTAGCAGGTTTTCCTAGGTTTAATCCATGCTAATTTATTCTTACATTCTGACTGTAGTGACTATCTCGAGGCAAATCAGATGAATGGGGTCAGATTTTTAGCTGGCATAAACTGACACAGTTCCTTAATTCTTCTGCACTTGCTGTAGCTGTGCTGATTTATGCCAGCCAGGAGTCAAGGCCACTTAGATTAACCTGGTACTGTCTGGTGACTAAGTTCAAAAAAAACCCAAATACTTTGTACTTCTTGTATGCTGCAACAGGAAAATATCCAGCAAAATAGTTAAAAATGGGATAGGAGGACTTGTTGTGTGTAGAACAGGAGCTATATGAGTAGTAGGATGCAGAGGTGTAGAACTGAGTCCCAGGGAAATGTGATTTATAGAGATGATTTGTAGCTGGAAATCTTGCACTGCTGGAACTACTGGTGTATCCATAAAGGCAACAGCCAGTATTTCAGATTTGCTTTGAAAAGTTTAATATTTCTTCGCGTTAGGAAGGAATGCTGCTTGAGGTTTTCCTCTGTGTGTGAATAGACATGTGAAATACATACACAGAACACAAATTACAGACAAATGGAGTGGGTCATAAAAGACAGTGTGAGAGTGCAGTTTCACCTAGTCAGGGGCTGAAGCCACGTGTTCTGTGTTTTGGGATCTGGCCCCTGGGGAGGATGATGCCTGATTGCATTGTGCTGTGGGGTACCCACTTAAAGAAGCAAGTGCTTTAGTAAATGCTTGTGTGTGTCTGAAAACCACCCTCCTGGTGCCTGGTTGGGCTTCTGGAGCCTGGAGACACTCCTGGCTTTCTGGCTTGGCTGATCCCTGTTGATTCATTCTCGCATGTGTGGGTTCTTCCCTTGCAAATTGCTTTGTGTGGTTTGTTCTTAGCAGGGAGTTACTGCTAAATATTGGGATGGGATTTTGGTGACACCCTTGAATTTTTTTTGGTTTTCATCTGTTTTCTGGTTGGTTGGTGTAGTTTGAACTGAAGCTGGGCAGTGTTGTGGAGACTGTTCTGCGTTTCCAACTGCAGTGAGAGGTGTAGTACATCAGCCTTATCAGAGCAGTAGCTTCAGTGTGGTTGCTCTGGGAGGAGGCTACTGGCTAACTCACGTGCACGGAGAAGGATGGGGTGGGTGCCTGTGGGTAGTAAGTGATTTTGGTGTTTGCTTTTGAAGTACACTGAGCCCACTGGTCCCCAAATTCAGAACTAATATACCTGAAAATAAATAACCACACTAAAGCCAGAGATCATTTGAAGAAGTCTAAGGTGGCAAACCACACCAAGAAATCTTTGCAAAAGGCAGTGCAGAAGTTTTAGTGCTGCTCTTTAATATTCAAGATTTTATCTCGAAGAGTTATCTTTAGAAAAATAAACGTTCCCTTGGAATCAGGTGTACAAATCCTGTGATACTGACTATGGAATGCTTATTTCTCTGGAGAGGCTGTAGGGAAGAAGGTGATGTTCATTTGAGTAGCTTGAGACCCCCACAGCCTATGTTGGTCTGATGTCAGTTCATTTGCTGAAATAAGCTGAAAACTCCACGGCAGAGGAAAGCCCTATCTGGAATAAGATTTCTCTAAAAAAATTAAAAAAAAAAAAAAATCAAACTTCCCCTTTGTGATTTATGATCCCTTTAACAATGCCACTTTCTCAAAGCCATGCATCATACACAAACAATGGGCCACATAGAAAAGCGTGCTCCCTGGAGTATTACCAAGCATGTAATTTTGTCTTTAAATTCTTCGGAGTGAATTGTAAGAACATGACTTCATAGGAACCTTTGAGACATTATGTCTTTTAATAATGCTTTGCTTCTACATGTAGTACTTCAGTTTTACTTTTATTAATTAAATTGCTCCTTGCATATGTGTGCAGCGGGGAGGGGATCCCGTCCATCCTGGCACACCCAGGAGGGATGCGGCTGCCAAAAGGGCTTTGCTCCCCTCCTGAAGGTGAGGGGGCTGTGTTCTGCTTTGGTCTGATGGAGGTTCAGGAGGGTTTTGCTCCAGTTTTCATCCTCTGGACAAGCACATCTGTGCGGTCTCCCCATCCCTCCAGCCTTGGTGCCCGTTGCTGTGCCCACGAGGGGGTGCGCATGAGAGGCTGCTCCTCCTCTTCTTCTTCCTCATCATGAGCTCCTCCAAAACCCCGTGGGGTGCGCAGCGGTCCCACCCCTCACCCAGCTCACGTGCGTGGAGTGAGGTAGCTCCTGCCTTTGCTCTCCTGCCTGGCACTGCTATCCCCTCACATCTGTGATCTTCCCAAATTTATAGATATGTTTTTGTAAGTTCTCAAGAAAATTGAGGTCAAACTTATTTCCTCCTGTAATCCCTTTGCACCCCCCTGTCAGCTTTATTTTTTTTTAGCAGGCACATCTTGCATTATGTAAAACATAGGTGAAGAAACATCTTCAGTAAATCTGCGTTGCCTCTCTGTCTGCAGCAGCTGGGTTTGGATCTGGCTGCTTATCTAATAAAGGGTGGAAGCTGCACTTTTTACAGCTTTTTGTAGCACGGTTTGTGGGCTTGCCCATAATAATACAATTATGAAGGTTAACAGGAAAAAACTGGGTCCAGGAGTGATTCCAGGCAGCTGGCAATGCCGACGAATTGGAAGCGCACCACCAATGAAAACTGCAGTGAAAAGCAAATTAAACCTCATATCTGCCATCTCACTCGCTTTTCTCTGCTTTCCTGTTTGGACTTGAAAGGTGATTGGAGCCAAGGCAGTGACAGTTGACGGAAGTGCTGCAAGGAGAGAGTATTTATTTACAGTGAATCGTGGTGATGCTTGTTCAGGATGCGGTTTCACGCAGGATGTTCTGTCCCCACCCCTGGTTTGATCATTTCTCCAAAAAAAAAAAAGGGGGGGGGGCTTAAAAAAAAAATAAAAAAAAAAAAGCTTCTTGATTGTTTGAGGCCACAGCTAATGCTTGGAGAAACAGCATGCCTGTACTTGGAGCATGCGGTAATGTGCCATCGGAGGAAGTTCCTGTATTAGGAACAGAGGCTGCTTGGGACTAACTCCTGCCCAGATGTGTTCAACACCCAGTGTTGGCCCTGTTTAAACTGGGAATGGGCTGGGTGGGTCCCTGTGCTGCCAGTGATGGCTAATGCAGGCCACCCACTTTGATGTCAGCAGTGCTGCCAGCTGATGTGGCTGTAAATTTATATTATTGGAGAGGGAGGAAATAGTAGAAGTCATCCCCCTCTGTACATTTTAATACATCAAACAAATGTTAATGTAGAATTCAGTGTGTAGAAGATTTGGAATAGTTTAACATTTGGATGAAGGGTTTCCCTCATTCTTTTTCTGCTTTAATCATGGATGGTTCGGGTTGGAAGGGACCTTAAAGACAATCTACTTTTAACCCCCCTGCTGGATCACCTTCTGCTAGACCAGGAAGCCCCATCCAGCTTGCACTTGAACACTTCCAGGGACAGCTTCTCTGGGCAACTTGTGCCAGGCCCTCACCACTCTCACAGTAGATCAAGACTGTAACCCTGCAGCAGATGAAATAACAGAATGTCCCCATTTTGGGAGGCGAATTCCTCATCAGTAAATAACAAGCACCATGCTGGTCTGAGGACTCCAAGGGCAGGGTTTATCCGAAGTCATCCTGCCATCCCAGCACAGGGGAAGGGGCCTGGCTCACTGGCTGCTCCCCAGGGATGTTGGTGTGAGTTGCATGCCCATCCCAAAGCTGCCGGACAGTTTTATAGCCCTCGCACCTCTTGCTCCCATATCAGCCCCAGCACCGATGGGTTTTGTGCAGCTCCTGACAGGCAGGCAGAGATAGTAACTTCTGTTAGTACCAGACAGGGCTGCTGATTAGATAGGGAGAGCTTCTCTATCTCGTTTCTTTCCGAGATAGAGCACAGGGCTTAGGGACGTGCTCTAGCATATACGGTTTCCTTCACGGGCACTGAGCGGGGAAGCTATTGGAAACTTGAGGGATTACAGGGAGGAGTGAATATGTTTTTTTTTTTATTTATTTACTTTGACATTTTCTTTTAAACTATTTCCAAGAAGTACATTTTTACCAGTTTTTCTGTCTGGAAGAAGGAATCTGATGGCTTTTTTTCCACTCACAGCTTTTAATTACACCATTGCCATCATTGGGCCCTTTCTACAACTCCCACATTGTTCAGCAGACACAGTGAAATGTTTTTAGGAACCTATAAAAGCCAGTAATTTGCATCCAGAGGCCATGGTTGTAGTCGGCATTCAGGCAAGGAAGCAACTGCCTGGATAACTTTATGGCCAGGACATGTGCTGCATTGTGGAGTGTGCTGGAGAGGAGTGGGGCTGCTGCCTGCCCGCACTCCCGCACGGATTGCTCTGTGAGTACCATTTAATTAAATAATGAAGTTGTTAGGGCTCGTAGCTGGGAATCCAGCTCCCCAAAGGTCCATTGTGCCAGGGAGCTGAGCTGGAGCCAGCAGCCTTCCACGTGCTGCCGACCCTGCCTCCTTCCTCCGGCTCCTTGCTGGCTCTTCTCAGCCTCTCCCCAGCTTTTGTCCCTCAGGGGTGTGATCTGTTCCTCCTTTTGGGGTTGGACTCCTCTTAGTTACCCTGTGGAGTAGAACCTGCAGACGAGTGGTGCTGTTCTTGGTGCGAGATGCAGCCTGGCAGTCCTGCGAAATGGTTCTTGCTGCGGGTGATGGCTGACTTGACATGGGGCATCAAGGACTCCCACGCATCCACAGCTTTCGGAAACTATCGGTTTCGGAGGCTAACGAGGGCCTCATGTTGCAGAAATATGTTAAGGTTTAGGATGAGATTTGCAAAATTGCCAAAGAGAATTTTTTTTTTTTAAGAGCTGTTTGAATTTGGGCAATCAAAACATCTTAAGTATCTCTGAAAATGTCACTGTGGAAGATCCTGCTCATAGCTAGTCTAGCTGAACAAAAAAGGCTAAGATGCTCCAGAAAGAAGAAATCATCTCTTTTTAAAGGTGATAGGATGGCTGTGGTTTGGTATTGTGTAAAAATTCTAAGTAATTTCTTAGCAAGAAAGAGCTGCCTGTTCTCAGCAGGCTGTGAAGCCATGAGATACAGGGCCTTGGAGCATTCAGTAGCCAGAGAAGAGTTGTTTAAAAAGTAGCTTAAAAAATCAGGAATATTCACCTCCAAAAAAAAGAAAAAAGAGCAAAAAGGCATTTTAATTGAATTGAATCTGATTTTTTGGGAGGGGTTGAGGCTACTAGTTGTAACTAACCTGAATTAAACTCGGATTTCCCATCCATACAGAACTTATGTGCATTTTTATTTTACTGTTGCATGTGTGTACCTTTCAGACTGCCAGTCTCTCCAGTCAGGAGCACAACATAGTTTTTTCATTATTGCTTTGTACACTTGTGCTTCCCCACCACCATATATTCTGTCCATTTGAAAGAGTAAAGTGCTGCTCTGCTCCTTGAGTGGGAAATAACAGTAAGGATGGCGTGGGGTGTGCGGGATGCCTCTGCCCCCTGTGCGGGCCTTCTATTCCCAAGATTTCCCAGTTTCAACTGTTTCAGCTTCTTAAGTTGTATCAACATCAACAAAGAAATACAGCCAGGTCCTTACTTTTAGCACAGACACCATGAACAAGCTATTCAGTGTGTGCTCAGCTCCCAGCAGGAACGTTTGTGCCAGACAGAGGACTTTTTGATTCCCTGTTTTCTTCCTCCATCTGAATAGACTGTGGCTGGGAGTGAGATGTCTGTTGTTGGACAAGGGGAACTGAATATCCAGAGGGCTAAGGCTCTTCAGTGCTCACTGATACTTCTGGGGAAGATAGTTTGGCAAGGACAGGAGGGGAAATGTTTGCCTCCATGAGGGTTGACCCAGCACCTTGAGTTTAAGGGGATGCAGTGCTATGGGCATATCTGCCCCATGGGGCCAACAGGGGAAGATGCTGCCTTGGGAGGAAGGGAGACAGTGTTCCCTGTGGCCTCAGAAAGTTGTCTGGAGTCAGAAACGTGCAGGGTTTGTACATAACCCAGCCACGTCGTGCCGAAACACGCTCCTTGAAACGGGGCCGGGGTGAGCCGGCAGTGACTGACAGAGCCTTCTCCTGCCCAGAGCCTGCATCCAACTGCTTTTCATGGCCTCGAGTGTTTGCCGAAGTGGTTCCCAGCCAAGACAGGAAACTATTTGACTTCGGGTGCTAGAAAGCTCCTCTCATGGTATTTGCAGATAAAAGGGGAGGAGTTGAAAACTGTAGTCCGTATTCAGCCCAATCTGATAACCTCCAGGGATTTTATTAGTTCAAAGAAATTTTGGATAGTGAACTTGTGTGTTTAAGTGGAGCTGAAGTCCCAACCCTTGGAGGCATCCAATCCTTACTAAAACCTTAGAATAACAAATGTTGCTTGTAACAATCTTTTTTCTTACTTTTTTTTTTCCTTAATGTTTTAAACCATTAGGCCATTCTAAAAGTTAATACACAGGTAAGAATGTGTTCCTGATCTTTAAAATTAATTGTCTCTCCTGAGCATTGATGGCACAGAAACTGGTTTTGTTCAACAGACTTCAGTCTGTGAGGGGCTAAAAATGAGAAAGGTGAATTATGTTCAGTAACTAGATGGGCAGAATGTGTTTTGTAGGAATAAGTTAGGAAAGCAATAGTAAAAGGACTGTTTTTCACAATGCTTTACTGGGTTACCAGATAGTTTAATGCTGTATCCTCATGTTGGATGGAGATCTATGACCTCTCTGCATGCAATGGTTGTATTGTAGGTGGAAATGTCTAAAGGATGGAGTCCCTTCACCCTGGAATTATATATGCCCTGGCACCTGCCTGGTGTTGGGTTGGAGTTTCTCCTTGGCTTTGTTCAGCAGACACAAGTTGTCCATCTCCCACCCTTCCAAATCAGATGGAAACTTGTCCTAGCTCTTAGCTTTCTCCTTTTCCCTTGGTGTTTATTTCACCACTGGCTGTTAGAGACCTTGGATAAGGTAAAAGCTCTGCTGGAGGCAGTAAAGAGGGTCTGGTAGG
This sequence comes from Corvus cornix cornix, assembly GCF_000738735.6. NCBI lineage: Eukaryota > Metazoa > Chordata > Aves > Passeriformes > Corvidae > Corvus > Corvus cornix. Next base: position 16,931,031 of record NC_046342.1, on the reverse strand, counting down.
ACCCTGAGTGCATTGCCAGGTTTCCAGCTTTTTTTTCTGGAGCCTCTGTTCCTTTCTTTGCAAGCCTAGAGCTACCTTCTGCTTCAAACAGGCAGATTCACTTGCTGATTAAAAAGCTTTGTTAATTTAGAAGGAAGGCCACATTCCTTCTCAACACCATCATTAATTAAAGACTAGGAAATTGCCAATTCACCCAACATTCACATCCTTACCAGACTATGCTCACATAATTTATTGCCCAAATATCTTAATGCCCAAGTACGTGCTGAGGCCCGTACACAAAACTTAAACTCCAGTCTCATATATTTTTCCTATGCATAATTAAGATGATTGCCTCTTAAAACCTTGTTTATTTTTGGTAAAACACCTTTGTTTTTATGAGGTTGGGTTTTTTAGATTGTGCCCAAACATGGGCACCGACTGTGGCCACAGCTTTATTAAACTGTATAATTTTGCGTGTACGGGTGTGAATCATAACCCCCAGATGAAAATAGCTCCTTCAGAGCTGTGTCTCTGGGAGGAGGGGAAAAAAAAAAAAAACCGTGATACCAAACACTCCCTTATGCCTTCTCACAGTTCTAAACTGTTGCAGGTTGGACATAATCAGAAAACAGAGTTTTTTGTCGGGTTTTGTGTCGGTGAGGGGAATGTAACTATGCAAAACCCACTTACAGCTTAGACACATCATTCATGAGTTACACCATGGCTCCGAGCTCATGGCAACGACGAGTGTCTGGCAATCCCCACCATCTGGTGAACTCTGATGTGTATTTGAACAGCACGCTGTGTTAGTGTGCCTATATACAAGACATATTCGCACACAACATATAGTGGCAGGGGAAAGAGAGAGAAATTATGTTTCAGCTGTGAATGACTTATATTTACTCAAGCAGCAAAGAAATAGCTGATAGCTCACGAGTGATCAAAGCTCGTGGTGAGTTATAGAGGTCTTTCCTCACCAGTGAGGAAGATATAGCACATTTCAACCTGCTGTATATCCTTTTAGTCCAACACACACATTTTAATGCTTATTTTTATTTTGGTTTAGAGGCCTTTCTACTTTGCACAGCAAGCGATTTTTTTTTATTATTATTATCTTTCTTTTTTTTTTTTTTTTTTTTCTTTTTTTTTTTTTTGCAATCTCTTCTGCCTCTTCTCTGTCTGCTGCTGATGCCAGAGACAGAGCAGATTGGGAAGCCTTTGAACACATTACTGGTTGAACTCGAATGAGATTTTTGTATTGCTTGGTTGCAAGCTCCTGTGATGAGCATAAGGAATTTAGTTTTGATTGACATGATGTTCTCTTAAAGCAAAAGTGATCTATCAGCATTCAGACACCCGCAACTTGTTTTTTCTTTCATGACAAAAAATAGTTTTGTTGCAGTCGTGCTACAGCCATGAAGGTTGAAGTGCAGTTTCCCTTTGAGTCCTCTGATGGAGGAGGTAGAGAGGAGTGAGTCAAAATGGGCCATTTTAGGTCACTCCTAACAAGCCAGGCTTGAGGATCTTCTCGGTTTCTGTTGCTCTGACTGTTTTGTGTTCAGCCAGCTCTTCCTCTGGTGCATCAGCACGCTCATTCCAGTACAGAGTATTTGTACAGATGACACAACCTTATTATCTTCAGCTTCGGTCGCTTTAAAAGGAGTTTTTACAGTTAACACACCCGTGATCTTATGCCACAAAGAGAACTGGTTTGGCAAAAAGATATGATATATCCTGAGACAGAGTCTGAATGTGAGACATCCTCCCTCTCTCCTCCTTGTGCTCATCACTAAATGTGAAACCTCTTCGAAATAAGCTGCTCTCCAAATGAGTTATTATTTGGCCTATGTCAGTATAGAAGACACGTGAGCATCCTCTGGGAGGAAATATAATCTTATAAATTAACCTTTGAACTTGGGAGAGTTGGATTGTGGTTTTTATTCAGCTGCTTTGTAGGGCACTGGGAGGTTATTTAACCTGCCTTTTTCAGGTCTGGGAAATGGGTGCGGAGCTCCTTACCCCCACCACTGCCTTGCAAGCATATTCCTTCTGTCTGGAGGCCTGAGGCATCAGTGTGCATAGAGCCATCAGAAAAACTGTGTTATGGGTGATTTTATTACTCTTTGCAAACAGTTAAATCTGCACATAACCTTTGTGGGAGCAAGGATTGATTCAAATAAGGGTTAAAGTGGTTCTAAGAAACTTTGCAAATGCTGAAGTTTAAGAGTCATACATTGCCAAGGCTTGGTGCTGAGCACCACTATAACTCGCCTGTGCTGCCCTTTTTCAACTGACAAACTCTTACAAATGGGTTATTTCTGGATGTGAAGTTTGTATGGTTTGTAATGCCTGTGTTTAAGGGAGATTCAGGAATCTGCTGTGAAATTGGAAAGGCTCCTTATCCCTGGGGCGGGCTTTCCTCATCTGTGGTCATCGTGGCAGGTCTGTTTGGGAGAGTCTGTCGCTCAGCTTCCCATGTCCTGCCTGTTGAGGAGGAAAACTAAGGGAATGCTCTGGCCTCAGTAACAGGTTTTATAGTTTGTCAAGTAGAGAAGTAGTACTTTGGAGGAATTCTAGATATTTTTTTTCCCTGGAAACGTAGATATGTGGGATACTGACCATACACACCAGACTTTAAAGCTCAAAATAAATGATTAAATAATTTGTGATTTATGTAGTGAGCGTGAAAATAAACATCTGAAGATGGTAATTTTAAGAAGTACTTCTAAGACCTTCAGCTATACATTTCCCTTCTATTTGGGCAGATTTTGCTAATTCTTATAGGAGAAAAGGTTGCATTTTCACAGACAGTGAATACAGCTCTGCTGGGCCTGTCCTTGGTTATCCAATTGTCCTTTGAATCATTCTGAGCATGCTAATTCAATATCTTCCTCTTTGTTGTCCTGTTCCTGCATTTTTTCTTCCCAGGTTCCCCTCCTGGCACTCTGCAGCTTCCCATTTCTATTTCAGTGTTTCAGGCACTGCTCAGAAACAGATGGATGGTGAGATTTCAACCCCACCTCCCAACTTCCACATACAGTCCACATCTTGTGCCGCATTCATGAGCACATACAAGCAGGAGGACGCTCGGTATTTGCTTCTCTAATAAGTTCATCCTCAAATCGGAGCTGCCCCATTTAGGCCAGGTGATCTACCACCAGCAATTCCCTCCTCTCCCCAGAAAAAATGGCAAAAAAGGGATATTCATGTGCTAGAAGAGGAGGAGGGTGGGGCACACGTGCCTTTCGGAAGCGCTGAGTTTCCCATTGCCTGTTTTGATGGCTTTGAGCAGGTTTTGTTTGCAGGTATGCCCGGCACTGTGTGATTGCCTGGGGAGCGATGCGATGCCGATACGAGGAACAAAACCTCAGCTCTACATTTGCTTTTCCTCCTTAGCTTTGTGGCGCCTGGGTTTTGATGTGTTGCTTCTCAGAAGGCTTGACGGTGGTAATAACGGAAACAGCAAAAAATGTCAGCTTGACTACTGTCTGCGTGTCGGCACTAGTCCAGGGAGTTTCAAAGGGATGTTTTATTGATTCTGTAATTGCACAGTAGAATGGACAAACTGAACTGTACCTCAGGGCAAGGAAAGCCCCTGTCTGAACGGCATCTGTTGGATGTATGCGCTGCTGTAATTTGGGCAGGGAGTGCTCGCTGGGCGGTTTGAACCAGGGGACTGAAATCTTGGCTTAACCCTTTCGTTGGAGGCAGTGGAAACTTTGGTTTTGACTTCTGGTGGTAGCCTGGGAAAAAGAGCTGCTTTGGGCATCCCTTTTAGCACTGAAGCAACAATTTGGGCCTTCACTGGGATTTACACCAGCATTGCTTTTAAAAGGAAGTTTGGCACAAGATCCTTTCCCTGACATTACTCTCCAAGTATTCCCCTCCCCTGGATCCTGAGCCCACAGAATTGTAACTTACAGTGTTGCCTCACTTGCAAAATCCACTTCTTAACTGAAAAACTGGTCTTAATCTCTGATGAAATATGTCTGCGTTATAGTGCTCCCGCCTGGGAGCTGGTAACTTCCTCTAGCACGAGCTGATTACTTTCCAAAACTGAAGGAGTGGACTGAGCTGTTTTGCTAAAACAATTGCAAATTAAATTTGTAAACTTTTGCTGTTGCCATATTTTTTCACTGGCATGCTGTCTGCGTGCTGTGTCTTTAATTTGGTGAGAACATGAATCAATTAGGCTAACCTACAGCAATGCAGAAACTGAGGGGAAGAAATTAAAATGCACTGTCTTGACTTGATACGTGGGTGCCCAAGGTTTCTGTTCCAATTATTCTCTATTACTGCTGTTAGCCAGCTAGAGCTGGGCATCCTGCAAAGAGCAGTGCTTCGTCCTCGGGGCAGAGCCCACAAAACCCAGGGGTAGAAGGGCAGCGCAGGAGGAAGCAGAGTCCTCCTGCAGGAGGACTGTAAGTTTGGCTTCTGGGTTTCACAGTTTCAGGATTAAAGGAAAAAAATCTGGGGATGGGGATGTGCTGGGGACAGGAGGGTGGCAGCACACCCAGAAGCACCAGCTGGAGCTGGTGCTGCACAGGCTACCAGCAGATGCCAGTGGTTTGTGAAATAAACCGTGATCTTGGGGTTGCCACTGCACTTATTCATGGCCATGATCAGAAATCTTGCTTTTTAAATTCAATGCTCTTCAAACGCAATTTTGTGAGAGAAATCTGCAGTGCAGTTCTGTCCTGTACTGGATTTTAGTAGATTTTAAAAGAAAGTACTCTTTGAAGAAGAGAAGGGTCTGATAAGACCTCATTTCAGTACTTAAAGGGTTCTTATGGAAAAGAGGGAGAACAACTATTTACACAGGCAGATAGGCTAGAACAAGGGCCAGTGGTTTTAAGCTAAACAAGGAGAGATTTAGATTTGATGTTAGGAAGAAATTGAACACTGTGAGGGTGGTGAGGCTCTGGTTGCCCAGACAAGCTGTGGCTGCCCCATCCCTGGCAGCATGCAGTACTGGGTTGGACAGGGCTTGGAGCAACCTGGTCTAGCAGAAGGTGTCCCTGCTCATAGCAGGGGGTGGAACTGGATGGGCTTTAAGGTCCCTTCCAACCTAAACTGCCCTGTGAGTCTATTAAAGTTTAGTGCACCTCTTCTTTCATTTATGATATTTTCTGTTGACTCTGATGAACTTCTTTATTTGGAGTCTTTCATGTCATAACAAAAATAGGCACTTAATTAATATTAAGGATGTGGAGCACTCTGCCAGTTCAACAGAAAGAAAAGCGAAGCCCATCTTCAGTAATTTGTATTGCAGAAGTCATCTGGGGGAGATCCTGCATCTGGGATTTGCTCCATTCCCTTCTGGTGGTTCAGAGGAGTGTAAATTGTATACTAGCGGCAACAGCTGTACTTTGGGGCTTTTGCCAGAGGAAGAGCAGCTTTATTCTGTATTGGGATGAGAATGCCAGAGATGTGTTGATTAGGAGGAGAGGGGAACACTGCCCAGTGCAGCTGATACCGTGATCTCAGTACGTAATTAGTCGCAAGTACACTTTGATCAAGTCCAAAACTCACAGTCCTGTTGAAAGGAGCAGTGAAATCTTGATTTGTCCTATCTGGTGAAAGGTAGCTTATCTTTATCTAGTTTTATATTAAATTCACAGGCAAGGTATCGAAAGTCTCTAAGACCAATAGTGCTGAGATTAGTCAGGACCCACAGCGTGGGGTGAGGAGCCAGTGAGCACAGGCAGCATCACTGCAAGGCTTGTTCTTCATCAACCGCCTAATTTGGAGGCAGGTTTAATAAAAGCTGAATAGAAATTAAAATATCAGACTGAACTAGTAGCTTAACATTTGGCTGAGTCTTTATCACCTTCCTCCCCCATCTCTGACTTTTGTCAGATTGCTCATAATTTCAGTCTCAGTGATCTGACTCTGTTGTCTATTTTTTTTTAATAAGAATGGTGAATTGAGTGTGACTGAAAATACAGAATGTGCACTAATATTTCCTGTGCCACATCAAATCACCAAAATGACTAAAGAACATCCTGAACTCTAAAATTCTCAGCACATATTTTCTGTCAACACTAACGCTGAAGTGGAATTGCCCCAGCCAATCAGACATGGGAAAAACACTGACTTACTGACCCAGAAAAAGCTGTATTTCCCAATTTTTGCAGGTCTCCGCTCTGGTTGTCAAGGAAAGGTGGCTGGAGTCAGGATCTGCAGTAGCACAGTGCTTGGAATCCCAAAGGCGCTCCAGGCACATTGATGTGCATGTTAGGAGAGGGGTTGCAGAGTCCTGAGGGTAGTAGCCATGGGAAGCAGGCTTTTTGCCAAAGCTCTGCTGAGTATCTCTCTGCCTCACTGATAAAAATCATTCATGCTTTTTGGCAGTAGTATCTGTAGCTGGTTTTGTGATGCCCTGAGTCCATTGATGACTACTTGAAAAAATAAGATATATAAAAGGCTTGTGGGGTTTTCCAAGTAAATGCTTGCTGGGTGCTTAAGAGCTGCTGGGGAATGTTTTCGGGAGCATCCTAATCCTGCCTCCAGAAAGATCTTTGATGGAGACAGAGTTCTCTGGAGTTGTTTTAATTAACTGTGGGCTCCCAAAAGCCTATGACATTTCTGGAAACTGTGGTTGTCTGTACAGCAGGATTGTGGCTGGGAGCAGCCCATGGTGTCTGGAGAGCTGGTGCTTTGCTGCTCAGGGCTGGAGCTGGCCAAGGTGAGGGAGCAGGGAAAGGTTGTGGATGTGCAGGGAGAGGGCATCGCATGCTGAGGTGAACTGAAGTGTGCAACACCCAGTGAGAAGACCCCATGCAGTTCCCCAGTTTTCAGATATCCTGTTTTCCTTCTTTTTTCCCTGTCCCCTCAGGCCCAGCACTGTGGGGTAGCGTGTGTCTTGGTGCAAGGGGGCCTTTGGTGTTCTGAGCCATCCTTAGCACCAGAGGTGACCTTAGGGCCCATCTCTGCGCAGTTGCTGCGGCATCCCTACTGCAGGACACGAGCACTGGGAGCTGTGTCACTCTGGTGGATTGCCAGGGCAATCCTTTAAGGGCAGCATCACCAAGAGCACCAGAAAGTCATTGGTTCTGGGCCAGGCTCTGAGGGTGGTGTTGGACCTGCCCCTGGGGCAGCCACAGGTGTTGGCATCTCTCCACGCTGGCATCTCCTCAGATAGCTGTTGGTGCCCCATGCTGCCTTTTTCGTTTGTTGTCATTTTTGTTGGTTTTTGGTTTTGTTTTGTTTTGTTTTTTCTAAACCCACATTAATTTAATTATTTCTGTTCCTGGAAATTTCTGTCCAGGATTTGATTGTAAGAGCTGGGTGTCTGGAAGATTAATTTGTCCTTTTGGACTGCATCTGGACTGTTACTATTTTATAATCATCGACAGTAGCTGTAAGAAGTGAGGAAGGATGCAGTAAAACACAGCAATGCTGACAGTGTAGAAATAGTGCATCTTCTTGCTGTTTAATATTTTGATAGAAACCTTTTGTCACTTTAAAAACTGGCTGTGTATCAATATATGTTAAAAACAGAAGTAGGAAACTGCAGGCTTTTAATTTGTGCCATTTGAACCCTCTTACCTTGGATGAATGCGGCGTGTAAATTATAGTTCCCATGAGGTAAAAATCAGTCAAATGCTACTTAACCTTTACTCTGCCATGTTTCGTGTTCCATTTGTGCTCAAGAGAATATGTGCATATGCTTTCATCTCGCTGCCATGCAAAATCATCCTTAGGGTGCCTGTAACAACACAAAATGTCTTCAAATTTGGATTTAAGGTGAGCGAAACTGCTGTCGCCTTAGAAATCATAGGCCTGAAGTGGTTTCAGAAATTTCGTTTACCCTTCAAAGGTGAGGAGCTGGAAGAGGTTGCTTTTTTGTTCAGCATGGCCACAGCAATTGCTGCTGGTTCTGTTCTAACTGGTTTATTTGCATGGTTATGTTTGTGCTGGGTATTCATGGCTTGGATTGGTATTTTCCAAACTTGGTCTGCTGCAAAATACCTTATGTTTTTTCTAGTTATTTTGGGCAAAAATATTCAGCTATTTCAGTTGTTTAATATAGAAAGCAACTTCTCTCCATGATAATTTCCTAGTAAAAGGGTCGGAAATTTGTCAGCTTTGATGCTTGACATGCAAAATGCCTGACCCAGAAACCGCTAAACTTCCTAGAAAAAGTTTTCTTTTGACTTAATGTGTTTGGATCATGCTTATGGTTCTCTATGAACCTTGTGCCTAAGATGGTACTTCCATAATTTATTAAATTATTTCAACGAGAGCCTAAAAAATGTATTTTGGAACTATTTAGAGACAACTACTCTAGTTTTGAAAGAGCAAGATTTTCATAATAAAAAGCAGAAAAGAAATTTAAGATATTTTCCCAGTGAACATTTTTGTTTGAAAAAAAAAAAAACCCAACCAAATGAGCGAAAGAAGAAAATTGGGGAAATGAGAAATATTGTTTTCAAATTAGCCAGCTTCAGAGCCTGTGCAACATTTGCATTCTGTTAATTCAAGGGTTCCTGCAAAATAATAAAAAAAGTCAGTGGTGTTCAGTGGTGAGCTGCAGTGCTTGCAGTGGGAACAGATGTGCTGCTGGGCTGGGAAGCCAAGGGGGGCTCCTTGCCCTGAGCCAAACGGGAGCTGCAGCAGGAGCTGAGTGTTACCCTCTCACCCCAACGTCCTTTGTGCTGGTCACCCCCCTACAGTGGAGACTCAAAGTCTAATTGAGGAGTTTAAAAATAATGTTTTTAACACATGCCTCCTTTTTTTTTTTTTTTTTTTTTTTTCCCTAAGAGAAAAAGGAAATTAAATTTTCACTAAAATGCCATGGCTGGAACAGTAACAGTGAAGGGAAGTGCACAAGTGATTTGTAATGCTTAAGCTGGCTGTACTGGATATCTTATATATTTAGTTATGTACACTTGTTACTGTATGGAAATATTAAATTTCACACTTAATGGGGACAAACAAATCTAAGAAGCTTATTACGTATGTTCAGTGTGGCAAAATAAGTGCTTGTGGAGGAAGTTTTTGCTTTAAACAAGCTTGGTTTTAATCATGGTGATTCATATATACAGAATCAAACCCTGTGTGTTTATTTTAATTCCTTTTTTTGCTCATTCATGAGGCAGAATTCCTGCTCATGTCCATGATCTGCAGGTGCTCACCTGAGTAGAAAATGAGTGAAAATAGAGGAAAAGTCATGATAATTGACTTTTTTTTTTTTTTTTAAAATAGGTGTGCTTTAAATAAATAAAATGTATTTTAAATTGCCTAGAAGCAGGGAGTGGGGACAGTGCACTGAGTTGTATTTCTCCTTCACTGCCTTTGTATGATTTGGAGAGTCTTTGCAAACACTCCTGCTGGTGTATTTATTAATGTGGAGCCCTGTACAGTCCTTCAGGCCAGAAACTTTTTGTTGTGGTCAAGGGAAAAAAAAAAAAAGAAAAGGAGGGGAAGAAGGAAGGGATTTTGAAAGCCTGGAGTATACCTCTATCACCCGCGGAGAGCAGTGCTGACATGAATATTCTTATTTGCAGAGCTGAGAAGAGTGAAAATTAAACATACGCAGTTCGCAACCACTTTGATTTAAAGAGTTTTAACTAAATGTGATATGCATTCAAAAAAACAAAATAAAAAATGCCTGTGTAGTGTGGTTTTTTAGGGGTTGTGTTAGAAGCCGAAGCCTCGCTGACTCCATGCGGTTGTCAGATGAGTAAATAATGAAACTACAAGGTATTACTTTCACTTGTGGACAGTCCCCAATATTCCCCCCAACCTCTCCAAAAGCCTAAAGAATAATAGAAGGAAGTTTCAAATATGAAAAAATGAAACTTGATATTTATTAATGCATCAGATATGAACAGAGATAGAAATACAGGCAGTAGCTGGCACAGTGTGGGACAGAGCCATCCCCTTCTAGCAGGAGGTACCCTCATAGCTCAGTCAAGTTCTGCCTGGACTGACACAGCATACGGAGCATGGGATGATGCTGTTTTCAGTGATCTTAACTATGAGCTCAGTAGCTACAGGAGATCCTGAATTGTGGGGGAGATGGCAGCGGCTGCCTGAGGGGTGGGCACCCAGAAGGTGCCATGAGCATCAGGACACCTGGAGATCCAGTCTGTGAGATTCAGTCTGTGTCTTTCTGCATTACTAAATGTTTGCAAATGGAAAAATCCTGCATAAAAAACTTTAAAGTGAAGTGGTGACAGCAGGGCTCTCTGGGGGGTACTGAACATCCAAGAGAAGGGTGGTGGTAAAAATAGAGTGGACCGGGAACCAAGTGCTCCAGGTTCCCCAGAAAAATTAGTTTACAAGTCTATTAAAGGTTTTCAAGAACCTTTCCTTAGTGTTGATGTCAGAACATAAAAGCATTTTTGGATGAAGAACTGACAATGGTTTTTTGTGGAAGAATCTATACAAGGAAAAATAGTCTTGATTGTTATTTGTCACCTGTCTGAAAACAACCCTGCAGCGGAACAGTGATGTTAAGCACAGATCAGTGATGAAGTGAACAACTTCACTGTATTATTTTTCTCCTGTAAATGGTTTGTTTCACTTTGTTTGTCGGAGCATGGTTTCGGCTGAGCTTGTTTGTATGCACAAGCTGGATAGTAGTGAAGTTGGGAAATCATTTGACCTTCTGATCTGTGTAATCACTTGACAGAGACACGTTGCAATATTGGTATGTCATGGCTTTAGGTGGTTTGGTAACATAAATGAGGCTGGTAACATGAGCTCCATGTGTTTTTCAAATATGCTTATTTACTGTAGCAGTTTTTAAAGTATTATACATCAGCCAACCCTGCAGCTGGACTGGAAATGCCTTTTGAAGCTTTGAAATTGACTGTGGATTTTGTATATTGGAAAGCTGAGAGGCTGCATTCTGAATAACACACCCCATGAAGGAACAAGTATGTTTTAACATTTAAAGAGTCTTTGGTGGCTTGAAGAGAAGGGTTGTGGTGACAAAATTCCAGATTCTGAGCCCCATGACAGAGGTACGTGGCCTTGTATCTACAGTAAAAGCAGTGATCTTTGAGCATCTTGGTTATTTTGGGAAAATGTTCAGACAATGCATCAGTCTAGTTTTGAAACAGCTTCAAACATTTCACCACTGAAACCTCTAAAGCAAATGTTACAGAACATGCAGCTTGTCTGTTTATCTTCTCTAAGACTATGTGAAGTCTTATGTGAAATGTGATAAGAATCGCAGTATCTCCTTTGGTTGCTCAACATGAGAAGCTGATGAAGAGACAGTCATCTACAAGACAGTCTTCAGAATAGCTGCAGAACAGATAGCTTTGCTAGGCCCTCTCTGTAGAGGGGTGAAGGTGAGATTGTAACCCAAGTACGTAGGCATGGTCTTTCTTTTAAACCTGGCCTAGCATAAGTGAGGGCTTTGTTTTGGCTTAGCCATAAAATCCATGTTTCCAGCATTTCTGGGGTTTGACCACTCCCCTGTGCTCTTGTCTGTGCTGCTGTTCCTTTTATCTGTCTTTTATCTGCCCTTGCTGTCCCAGGGCTCAGGTGGGTTGTTCCTTGCTGTGGGTCTGGCAGCAGTGCATGGGATGGATCACTGGTCCTGGGAGGGTGCACACCACTGCTCCTCCATTCCGGCACCTCACCAGGCATGTAGCTCAAACCTGCAAAAAGAAAATTTACCAAAAGGTAAAGAAGAGTTGATTTCTACCCCTTACGTGGTTCCCCAGGCAGGCTGAAGCCCCTGTACCAGTAAAGTGGTGTTTTGACGGATGAAATGAGTTTTGCACAAACCCCATGCCAGAGCCTGCCAACAGAGACCAGTACGTTCTCAGTCACTGCTGTTCCACTAGAGAAGAGCTCATCATCTTCTCTGGGGAGCTACAAGGTCCAGGGAATTCAGGGGGAAAGAGATAATTTCTTTTTTTTCTTACCCCTTACACAAAAGATGCACTATGACTGTATATCACTCCTCCAGTGAAGGTGTGGATACTAAGGATGTGAAAAAGAAGAGCATGTAAATCATTCCTCATAACAGAAATACAGAAACCAAATGTTTTTGAGTGCTTGAGTGTGAACTAAACTGAGGACAGAATTTAAATCATAGGGTAACATGAGGGATGGGACACACACAGGCAGTAGGGACAGCATTTAGCAAAGAGGGTGGAGTGATTTAGGTAATCCTTGCAGGTGACTTTCCCCTATGGAAAACCAAAATCCTTTAACCATCACGAAGGTTGCACTAAAGCCAATGGGGAGTGCTAGCGTAGAGCTTTTCCTTTATTATGTTTTTTTATTTCTGGAGCTGTTTCCCCAGTGTTTATGATCTGACAGCAGTAATGAGTCACTGTATCAAAGCTGTGGCCAGGAAAGGGGGGAAAAAAAAAAAATTGTCTGTACCGAATGTCGTGGACTGATGCTGTGTGTGGCAACACAAATAAAGGTGCTGTATGGTTAATGCTGTGAAATTTGGCTCACAGAATGTACCTGCTTTTAAAAAGCTTAGCAAGTAAGATGATCTGTTATTATTTCATTTGTAGGAGTAAAACAAGGGAAAAAATCCTCTCTTGGTCTTATCTACATGTGTTAAATTTTGCAGTAATCTCTGTAATGATGGGCTGGGGAAAGATGAATGCTTTTCAGTTTCTGAAGTTCTTACATAGAGGAGGTGTCTTTACCTCTTGTTGGCATGGCTGTGAATGTGGTCACTGGTTGGTTTTTTTCCCCCCACTTCCTTGCCTTGTTGACAACCAGCTGGCACAAGTGGATTCAAAATTGGGATAAATACTCCAGGTGTTACAAGCTTCTCTGATCCCTTTGTCCATATTTAATCTAATCTCAAATTAAATGAATGCTATTGATTAGATTCCTTTCAAACGTGTATGGGTTACTCTACGTGTGGCAAAATGTTATTCTTTTCTTGTGTGAGTGGAGCATAGAAGCTGAAAGTATACAATTAATTTGACTGCAGTTTCTTGAAAATTGTATGCTGGATTTCTGTGAACACGCTGTATGGAACAATATTTCAAGCAAATTATTGTTATTTACTGTGGATTTTGCCTGAATATTGAAAGTCAACAATTATGCTTCTTTTTGGTTCTTAATGGCTTTTTATTTTGAAAAACCTGGCCAATTCTTTCTCAGAGTTGCTGGCCCTAATGCTGATCTTCAGAGAAAGCATTAAGTAGCACAAGGCATAACTTCACAATGCTGTTATTTTGCTGCATCAATGACTATTATATTAAGTTTAAAGTGCTGATGAATTTGGTGGGCACATGGGTTGCTGAGTCCTCACCAGGGATGAGGGTCTGTTGTGGGGTGGTTGCTGAAGATGGATAGGTCAGTGATGGCTCACATGAGCGGTGTGAGTGGTGTTGGCTCCCTCCTCCCTGGCTGCATCCCATGGGATAGGTGCCACTCCTTGAGGACAGGGAGGTTTCCAGCTGTGGCACAGCCAGCCTTGCAAGCAATCTGCTATAAATCCCAGTGGAGGTAGTGATGTCCCCCCTGCCCTCTCCACAAATACACAAAGGAAATCCTGAGCTTTTTGCAGGTGTGCTGCTTTCTTGGGCCCCCTTTTCCTTCCCATTTTCATTGAGTAAGTGTGACCAGTTGGATGGTCCTTGAGAGATGGAGTGTTGTTTGTTGTGTGGAGAAAACGGGCTGATGCAGATGGGTCCTTGAGTTTTCTTCTGCCTTTCTACTTACCTGTGATTGGAAAATCACATATGTCTTTGGATCTGCATGGCACCTGCCTGCCCCGATCATTTATGAGCTGCAGTGGTGACTGCCTCTGGTTAAACATCACCATGATCTCCTTGGGAACAGCATTAGCCTTTTCTGTGTACTGAATTCCCTGAAAAAGCCTGGGGTGGCTGTATTTTGGTGTTGCTGTCAGGGTGAGAATCTGTCACCAGCTTTCAAGACAAAGGATGTGACAGAGAAGGTTTTTAAGTAGGTGTGTGCATTATAGTGGATGATTTATCTGCTTAGTATAGACCATCCCCATGGTCACTTAACTGCTGGTTCATTTAGGCTTTTGTTAAATGCATTAATTGGAGGAGGGACTGTCCTTGATTTATTATATTGGATTAGACAGGCAAACCTTGAGATAGTCTTGTCTTTATTTCTTGATTACAGTTACACAATTAAAATTGCAGTTTCCTTCCTGCGAAGGGTTCCTTTCAACACAAACTCTGTTCTCCCGATACGCAGAAAACTGTGTTTATGGAGAACTGCAAAACAAGGTTGGTAAGAGAAATCTTTTCTACCTGGAGACTTGATCCATGTGTCAGAAACTGGTTCTCAAGGCAAGGGGTGGAAAGTTGGATGGTCCAGGAGCTTTGAAAAAGGTGTGTTGCAAAACAAGTAAGAAATAAGTGCTGCCTTGAAAGTCCTTGGGTTTCAGTTCCGTTTTGAAGGTAAAGCAGTACATGCAAGGTTGAAAAATGTCAGAGCAGTCACCTATATCAGCAAGTAAATTGGAAACCAGTGGTGATAAGATATTCAAAGAAGCATGGAGGGTGCTGTCCTGGGCATAATGTAGTTTATCTGACCCATCAGTCTGGTTCACTGGCAGTTTCAGTTGCGAGGTGGGACTAGCTAAACAGAGAACAGATTTTTCTGTGAGAAAGAGACGTTCATTTGAATTCTTCAGCGAAGCCTGGCAAGTGTTACGGGTGTCAGTGTTTCTCCTGGTTGCTTCTGCAGAAAACAAGAGATGGTTCCCAGAGGTTCGAGTCTGGAGCTTGGACGGGCCCTTCTGGAGTTTGCTTCTGTAGAGATTTTTCTTATGAGATACCCAGAGTTTCTGTAGGGCCATGAAAATCTTCACTTCTTTATTTAGTTATGTTTGAGAAGCTCCAGGGTCTTGGAGGAGCAGACTGGGTCAGTGTGGTTCTCCGTCTCTTCCTGCAAGAGTGTGTAAGATAAAATGAAATATTTGAAGCTTGAGGTTCAATCCAAGCAACATCAGGGAGCTGACCATGCTCCTCACTCGACACCCTCTCCCAGTACGGCCCCTCTAGGCCTAGTCTGTATTTGGGTTCCTAAGGTAAAAGCAAGGGGAAAATGGTTCCTCAGAGGAATAGCGTTAAACTATTAGCACTGGGAAATGTAGAAATTATTTCTTAATTTTTGAGGGCTGTTGATAATTTTCATCAGGGTTTCCTTAGCTGCAGTGTGTGTTTTTAATCAATGGCTGTGGCATTTTTGGAAATCATCTACAGCTTTGCACTCCAGGTCAGCCAGGCTGTCGCGCCAGGTCAAATGAAAGTCTGTCTCTTCACTTTTTCAAACTGCCTAAATGTAAGCAAAAGGTCCCTGTGACCTTGTCAAGGATAAAAATCCAGCCTGTGTGTACCTGTGGAGGCACGATTCTAACTGCTTCAGTAGTAACCTGAAGCTGGTTGTCTTGAAATCTTCCTGTTTTGTCCAGTAGTGACTGATTGCTCACTTTGTATTTTTCCAGACCAGGTGCTTGTAGGTGGTTCAGAGCAGAACAGGCAGTCTGATTGATTCTCACCTGCTCTTGTACTCTCTAAATTTTATTTAGGTTTGCAAAAAAGGAAGGCATTTAAGGAACAGATGAAGGACAAAATGGCATTGAAGCATCCCCCCCTGCCTTTTTTTCTCCTTCATGGTTTAGGTGAAAGGCTTTCAAAGAGTAATTCCTGAGTCTTTCCCTATTGTTCTTGCAGACCTATGGAAGATGTGTTCTACCTTCATGCTCTACCATTAGTCCTGTGAGTTGCAGAAGTATAAGATGCTCCCCTGCAGCTAAGTGCTGCTCCTAGGTAGACAGCAACAAGCTCTGCTGATGTCAGACTAGTGAATTTCTCTACTACTCTTTTTTTATTTCTCTTTCCCTTTTCTCTCATCTTGCCTCAATCCTTTTATCTCAGGCTCGCGATTCCTCACTGCTGAGCGTCGGGACAGTGGGATCTCTAGGAGGCAAGGGTTAATGTTGTTTGTTTGCAGGAGGAGGGTGGGGAGTGCTGCAGCGAGGCTGAGATGAAAGGTACCACCGGGAAGTGGTTTTCTTGGCTGGGGAAGGTAGAAATGCTTTTAGCCTTGTGACCCAGTTGACTGGCATTGAGTTCCATGCTACTGCAAGGTAGCAAGCCCAAGGGCAAGGGCTTATTCTGTGGTTTTCGGTGTGGAAGAGTTTCCCAGGAGTTAGAGTATAATTTTCACTCGAAGGCTTGTCTCCATTGTTCACACAAAGGCTCCTCACAACAGCCCTTGTCTGACGTTTCCCCACAGTGCCTGGCCAGTGCCGCTCAGTTCTGCGGGCCCTTGGTTGGAAATACACAACTTGAAACATACAACTTGCATGATTTGAAGTTTCTCTCCAAGTAAGAGTAATTATTGTTGTCTAGGTAAGCACCGTGCAATGTCCCCTACGCCTCTTCCTTTGGGTCAAGGAATCCTTTTTCTTCCTGGGACTGTGCAAAATTCCAGTACTCGTGTTTGCAATGCACAGCATTTGGTGTGAACAAAAAAAATGGGTGATACATCACCTAAAGCACTGACTCAGGGCTTTTTGGAAGTACGGGAATTGAATTTGGGTAGACTTTTGATTTGACTGTTGTCAGGCCTGGCTGTAGCTCTCCCACCCTGTATCGGAACAGGCATTTAAATGTGGGATGCATCTGCAGTCATTCATAGCTTCTCTGCTGCCTAATGCCTTACTGTATGAGGGGTGGTTTTGGTGGAGGCTTTCCTTCCTCCAGGTTATGCTCTCAACAAGCTTTGACCTACTTGGTCCTTCTAGCGTGAATTTTGCCTTGCTTGGAGGTACCTTGGCCAGATAAAGAGGTGAGTGGTGCTCACCAGGCTGAAAGTAGGGGAAGGTTTGTAGTCATGGTTAACAGGAAACAGTGGAGACTGTAACAAACCAAGCATGAAAGCAGGAGTGGGTGTTTGGATAGAGAGATGGTTTTCCTTTGGCGGGATGAGGGGGTGGGGAATACACCAGGCAGAAGAAGGTTCAGAGATTGAGAGATAAACTTTCCAGAACAGCACCTGCAGTAATTTGGGGCACAGTAGCTCAGGCTGGTGTAGAGGAGCTGATGCGATGGTGCTGTGTGTTGGTTCCCTGCCGTTCTTTCAGGTCCCTTGTGCAATTGGTTTTCACAAATGTGGAAGGGAAATTGAGCCAGTCTTTTGGGTAAAACACTAATGCTTTCTGATGTGATGGATTTGTGTGTTACGGGTGCTTAAGGAGCCTCATGTTTATTTTACACCACAGGGATGCAGAGAGCTGGTGGCCAAAATACGTCAAGTGTTGGAATCCAGGTCTTTCTGCAAAATACCCAGACCTGTGTTAGGTTCTGTGGGGGACAAACTCTCTCAGTGATGGAGGGGGTAATAATCCTAAAGCATGTCTTCAAAAATGAGGAGTGATTACTTTGGAAACATAAATAAATATCCTTATTGGATTGTTACAGAAATGTAAAACAATCGGCAATAGAAACGAATCTTTTGGGTCGTTTGCAGCTTTCTGAAGCTATGTCTGCATTGTTTAGCAATGCAGGGCAAAAGCAGTGGCTCTGTGGAGGGAAGCAGCTGGTGCCATAGACCTGACATCCATCCCAGGAGCTTTCCAGAGGTTTTACACTGTCCCAGATTTGATCCAGTCCTGTGAGGTTGAGAGTTCAGCGCTGAGCATGGGCTCAAAGGGGTGCTCCGGGAGCTGATGTAGTTTCACTGGAGAGGAATCCAGTTGATGTTTGCTGAGCCTTGCTCTATGATGTCAATTAAAATGCACTAAGTGAAGCCTAATGCCCTTTGTCCCAAAAGTACTCTGGATTTGAACTGAAACGGTAAAGGCACCCTTGGAGTCTGTCACTGCAGTCAGACTCCAGGCGTTCTTTACGTGTGACTATTCCAGCATATGAGCTGGTTTAAATGACACCTTTGTTCTGAGTGAACTCTTAAACTTCCCTTGTTTATATTTTAATTGCTTTTAGAAAATTCCTAAACGGTAGAAGAGCTGTTTCTATTTGTGGCGTGCTGGTTTCCAAGCCATACAGGGTACAGAGATGAGTTTTCTGAATTCTTTCCAATACCAAAGTTTCTTCCTTGCTTTTTCTTTGCTAGTGTAATGGTTCTTCTCTGAGATCTTCGATGCCATAATATGTGCTTGCATTTCAGAAAGAATCACTTTCATGGAAAGTTAAATAAATAAATATTATAATCAGTGAAGCATCATAAATAACTTTTATGTCTAAATCAAGCTATTAAAAGCTTTTTTATTTTTAAGTAGATAGGGGAATAAAATAGCTGCATAGTTCATAAAGTGGTATACTATTACTGCCTGCTGTGCCCATGAATTATGCCAGCTTTTTACACTTGGGAAGTAAAAAGCGGATTAGAACTGTGATCAATGTATTATCCTATATTTCTTATTGTACATTATATTTCCTTTTTGAGAACCTTTGTAGACTAAATGGCTACTAATGACATAATTACAATTGTTTGTCACCACCATAATGTGTGATTTCCTATCTCATCATGAAGATGTAAGTTAGATAAAGGAGGAGTTTTGGCAGGAAGACAAAGTGCAGTGATTTATTAAAGACCAGATGTGGTTGTTAAAAGCTTTTCTACAGAAGGCTCAATTGAGTGATGTGAAATAGGAACGAAAGCTCCGAACACCACAGTCAGTGGTTCTTGGTGTGAGTGACACAGTTGCTCAGAGGAGCATGACAAATTAGCGGCGTGTTTTATTGTTGTGTACAAATTTGTGTTTGAATTTAAGCAGAATAAAGAGTTCAAAATCGCTCATGCTATTAAAGTGGATGTTTAAAGGAAATAATTACTCTGAAATGGAGTGGATGACTTGAAAACCTCGAATTCCATGTAAATAGCTTAAGATCATGTTAAGTCAAAGGATCTGAGGTCTTTGAAAGAAGAGGGTTTAGAGAGGCGATTGACAACAGCAAAAGCAAGTGTGCTGGCATATTAATTGTTTTGATGCAGGCAGAATATCAGTGTAAATCAGCATAAGTCCATCGAAGACAAGCTGGGGAGTGGGTTGCCTGTATCCCCCTGCAGAGGCTGGTCTTCACACATCCTTCCAGAACAGGTGGATGCTCCAGAGGCAAAGGAGACTGCACAGAGCAGCTGCTGAGTGTGGCCCTAACATTGTGTGCTGGCTGTGGGGAAGTGAGGGCCAAAGCCTAAGAAAGAGCAATTAAGGAGGAAATAATTTGTTCTGTAGCTCTGAACTTTTGCACTGAGCAGCTTGGCTGTGTTTGCCGAGGAGCTGTGGCCAGCCCCTATCCCATGGGAATGCTGTTTCAATGCTTTTCCCCGTCCTTACGCAGCGCCGTCTCTTGGTGTTTTTCATGTTCGTGTCTTGTTGTGCAGTTGTGTGGCTCTGGCTGTTTTCCCCCACCACCTCTCAGTGCAGACCTCCCACCACCACACATCCTCCTCAGGACCTCGTGCTTGCCAGAATGTTTTCCAACTGCTCGCACTGTTGTGCTGGGCCATGTGCTGCCTATGGTCAATTGTCTATGCCAGCTGCTGATGTGTTTTGAGGCATGGGTAGTTTTGGTGTAGCTTCAGCTGAAATTGTAATGTGCATCTATTTGTCTGTTGAATATAATACTGTTAATTATTGATAGCTATTGACATCAATATTTTTGAAGCGATCAGTAGCGATGGGTGAATTCTGAAGACAGCATAGAATAATGGAATGGTTTGGGTTGGAAGGGACCTTAAAGATCATCCACTTCCAAACCCCTGCTATGGGCAGTGAAACATTCCACTAGACCAGGTTACTCGGAGCCCCATCCACATCTTGCCGGGTCTTTTGTTGCTCTCAGCTATTACTCTGATCTAAAAGTCAAGATGTTCAGCTGGGGAGATGGAATGATAGCTTCAATACCTCTTTTGCCCTTATTTATTTTAGGGGTCTTAACACTTCACTTTGTCTTCTTGTGTCTTGCTTAGACATGTCTTGTGCCTTGCTTTGCCTTGCTTGACATGGTAGGTGGCTGATAGGTGGTGGGGAGGGAGCAAGAGAAATGTTCAGAGAAACAGCTTCTGATAAGCATCTGAAATTCTTACAGACAAGCCTTGTGGTCTGGGAATTCTGCTGAAATGTCATGAAACTGGTTTTATTTGAAGAGTCTGCTTCTGCTCTAGGTTAGGCACTTTCCTGGTTTTGCAGCTTACTGTGATACTGGTTTCCACTGAAGCACAGGAAGTTTGGAAAGAATATTAAAATAGAATAAAATATATTGCAGCCTTTTAATAAGTCTCTCATCAGATTTTGACTTAAGATTTTTCTTAATACTTTTTTAAATCATTACTTTATCTGAACTGGTAAGCCCATCCCCTTTTATGAATAGAGTTTAAGCTAACTTTGAATTTCCTGTCTTCCTGTTTAATCCAGACCTTTATCATTGCTAGCAGGCTAGGAAAAATACTATTGTCTCAGAGTCTGGGATAACCAAAAGTCCAGTTTGGACACATTCAATCTAATGACTTTATAGAAGCATTTTTCAAATGCATTTTTGTTTTCTGCTGTCCTTTGTGTTTGTTGGGTTATGTTTCCCTGTTCCCAACACAATTAGAATGTTGTGGCCTTTCATATGAAATGCCTTTCTTTTTTTCTTTTTTTCTTTTTCACTTCTGTCCTCTTTTAAGCCCTTCTTGCTGTTCTCTCCTATAGAAATAAATCTTATTGCTACAAGCATCACAGATTCATTGTCAAAACGTAATGAATGGCATTTTAGTGATAGAAATCAAGTTGAAATACCAGTTCTGGATTGCTTTGCACTGTTGAGCAATGGCAGGCAGACTGGTTAGTATGGAGAAGAGACTACAACTAGAATTTCTTCATTACCTGTGTGACTTCTGCCCCCTTGACTTTGGTTATGCTCAGGTTCATGGGCAGTCAACAACTGATTTAAAGACATGGAGGTCAAAACAGTGTTGTGTAAGATCTTTGGTGGCTTTTTGTGTTCCCATGGATGTCTCGGGTGTTGCAGAAGCACAGTCACCTGGAGGCTCCTCAGGCCTAGGATTCAAAGGGGCAGGGGGTCACAGGATGAGCAACATAGGAAGAGGTTCCAAGGCAGGACAAAGGGAGGCAGGACATTTTGGTCTCTGCAGCAGAACGTTCCTAATGGAACAGAAATACTTCCTCTTGTACAGTGTTGTGTGTTATCTCTGCAGTGGGTGGATGTGTGCAGGTAGGATATCCCAGATCTGCAGGACAAACCCCATATCTCAACAACTTCAGTAGTCTTTAAAAAAAAAAAAAGTGGCTGCTACCACTGTTACAGAATGTTTACCTTTCTTGATCTGAGATGGTAAGAAAATGCTGCAAGTGGGGCTGTCACAGCTGCAAACAGAGCAAGGCAGACACCACAGAAATGTTTAGCCCTGAGTAATAGCCATGTAGAATTAATAAGGGTGGGTGAGAGTTAGTTTTTTGGGCAAAATTTCCCTGGGAACGGTTGTCTGTAATATTCTCACAGCTTGTTTTTGCTTGTTTTGGTGTCCACTTCTTTGAATTTTGTAACATGCTTTGTGTGAGGAGCTTCTCAGCAGCATTGAAGTGATTCTGTATAATTTGTATTCACTGTTAATTTTAGTAACTGTGCTGAGATTTGAATTACGCTAATCAACTTTTCTTGTAATTTGTATAATTTACATACTGTACACACACTGCAAATGCAGGACTCTGGTGCAAAACAAAGTTTAATTAGTGTAACAGAGCCACATCAGCTTTCCAAGTGATTGATTTCTGAGCGTGGAAGATATCTGTACCAACAGATTAGAGCACTGAAATATCCAGTGTTAGTGTAGGGCCCCAGTGGATTTTAGATGAGTAGAACCAGCACAATTATTTGTAACCAGCCCTGTTCATCCATCACTTGACCCACCTTCCCCAAATATTTGGCTTGTGCATAGGGAGGCACTGAGAAGTTTATGGGTGTCTTGGTCTCTCTGGTTGCTTCTGCAGCTTCCCATTGATAGGAGGGATTGGAGGAAGTTCATCACCTGCCCTGGTTCTCCTGTCCCACCTCCATTTGTGTACCTCATCTTACTGATGCTTCTCTTGCTCTGTGGAAATGATTTCCCTTCTGAAGGACTGGTGACTGTTGATGTTCAGTGATCTGACTCTGAAAAGTGTACGGGTTTGCAGACAAAATTGCAAATTTGATCAGTTTTTAACATTGTGTTATTTGTGGCTCCTGCCTTTAAACTCCAAATCACTTGCTTAGTACTTCTGGTTTTGCTTAGTTTCAAGTGTTTTTTGGTTATTTTATGGTGATACCTCAGCAACAAAATGAAGAGGAGACCCTGGTTGCATAACAGCAACAAAACTATTCATTTCACAAAATTCTGACAGATCTAGAAAACAAAAAAACTTGGGGCAAGAACAAAACAATTTTGCCTTTCTTGGTTGAATGTGCTTCAGTTCTTGTGATCTTGGACAGCATCTGCAACAAATGAGAATCTGGTGAACTTTACACTGAGTTGTGAAATACTTTCTCTGTAAAAAAGAGAGTATTGATCCTTTAGAACAAACGTTTTTTCTTAAAAAGTCTGTAGGTAAATTAACAGGTGTAAAACTGGTGAGAGAATAATAAACCTGAGAAAGTGCTTGAGCTGGGGTGAGGATCACTGTCAATCCAAACGACATGTGGCTTTTAGACTCTCATTTCTACAGCTCGTTTGCTGCAACTAGAAAGTCCCATCTGTGCTTGTTTTAACTTTTGCTATTTGTCCAGTTGAGCTCCATGACATGATCTCCAGGTGGAAAGCCCAGCCTGCTCATAAACTGCTGCACACTCTAGGCTTTATTTCATGTCTGATCAGGCACTGTGGGTCGTCTCCTCTCACTGTGTTGGTTATGACTTGGGAACTGTATTCTCTCATCCTTTCAGGGCCGTTAATAGCAGGGAAAGGTTTTAATGTCGATTTTTGTAGCCATTATGTTAATACCATTGTTACCTAATTAGCATCCGTCATTCCTTTGTATAGGACATTGGATGGGCAAGTATAAATGCAATGGACTCTGAACATTTTATGAGGTGGTACTGTGAAACTACTTCACTCATCATTACTTAAAAGCCAGAGATTTGGCCTTAGGTATTACATCATGTGAAAACCAGTAGACAAAAATGGTGATCAATTTTTTATTATAATAAAGTTTTAATATGAGGCATTTTTAGATATGTGTCATGAATATATGAGTCATGTATTTCACACCAAACCAAACCTATTATGATTATATTTCTACTTCAAGGGGTTTTCAGTATTTAAATACTAAATTTAATTCTATGGTTAAAAATGATTCATATTCAAATCTATTTTTATGCTTTATAATTAAATAAGAAAATATTGCTTGTACCTACACTTTTACTATTCTGGGTTGTATTATAATTATTTCTTTAATTTGACCCATAAAAACAGTCCATTTCTTCATTAGTAAATTACAAGGATATCACAACAGAAAAATGAGTTTTGGAGGTGTCTTACCATATCTAATGGGAATTTCAGTTTGGGATTTTCTCATTTCGTTCATTTGTTCCTTTTGTAAAACATGGAGATACTTTCTAGGTGAATTAATCCCTTCAAAGGAGCAAAATAACTTCCTTTTCGGAAAGGGTTATTAGAGACTTATTCTTTATAATCTTAAATACCACTTGTGTTAGGCTGAACAATGCAGGAAAAAATTACACTAGTTTAAAAAAAAAAAAAAGAAAAAAATTATTACCAACGAAAGCCAAGTATATTACAATTATGTGATCATGGAAAAGTGAGCTTTCTACTGGGGAAAAACGTGATCTAGATTCCCATGAAATTTCTAAGTTTAAGTATTTTTGTAAATTAGGTTGTTCCTAGTTAAACAGGTGGCTTTAAAGGCTGGTTTCACTGTTGTTTTAATCATAGTTTAGTTACCATGGAGAAATATGCAAGTTAGCATTTATACACAGAAGTGAAATTTATGCTGCATAGATAATAGCCTAAATTTAGCATGACTTAAGTTTACCACTTCCTTAAGAAAAAAGATATACATGTTTTATTATTATACTATCACACTATCAAGAAGTTAATTTCTTTAAAATATTTTAAGATTTAAAAGTCAAATTTTGTTGTCCTGAAATGAACACTCTTTTCTCCTTTTTTTTTTTTTTTTCCCCCCCCCCCCTCTAGCTTGAATTTATTTTTCCCCCCTTTGATTTTTTGGTTGATTTCTCAAGTTTGAGTTTTAGACAAGTTCAGTGCATGGTGTGGAGCTGGTTTTTATCTGTGCGACTGGCGCATGGCAGTTCAACGAGGGACTTCGCTGGAGGGAAATCTGTGTTGTACAATTTATTGAGGCATTTCAGCTGTTTGACCCAGAGTTTATCAGAATGGAGATTTCTGTTACTGAACTAAAACAATTCTGGGAGAGGGAAGAAAGTGTATGAGAAATCATAACATTGTGTTTTAGAGAATAGAGCCTGTCCTGGCTCAGCCAAGCCTTGTGAGCAAGTGGAGATGCTGAGTGTCTTTGGCTGACCTGGAGAGCTTGTTTCTCTCACCCAGATGCCCTTTCCTAATTTAACATTTTTTTTTTTCCCCCTTGTTTTTAAGTTTAACAGTCCTGTCTGTAGGACCTCGCAGCGGAGATAAGTTTTCAAGGACAAATGTTGTAAGAGTAGCATGATCCAACAGGAGGTCCCCCAGCACACCGAGTGCAGCAGATCCCTTTCAACACCAGCTGTTCTCACAGATATAGATTGCTGCAGTGAAATTTTCTTAATATAATTCAGGAAGCTCTAGAGAATTCTCCAAAACAACTGTGCCAACAAGGAAAATGTTGAATTTTTCATCAGCTGCCCAACGCTGAGAGTTAGTGGGCAATCCGTTCATTCATGACCAGATGTTCAGTGTAGTAACGCTCTGCAGTTAACTTGAACCTTGTGGCCTGTTTTCCGGCGGTTGCAAGGACATTGGCAGCAGCCTGGCACGGGAGGATTGCGGCCTGAGAAGGTGCAAGATCTGCCTGTGTGTCTGTGGCTGCCTGGTTTTCCACCAGTGACCAGACAAGGTAGGGAGTGATGGAGGAGGGAGAGGCTGCAGCATCAATCATCACAGGGGCCTGCCGAGAAGCATCTTTATTTTGCAGCTCTGTTACCAGAGGAGGGCTGACCAATTTTTATCTTCCGTCTTCAAAAGGAAAGATTAGCTTTTTCTTTCTGTGTGTAGGGTGGGGTTAATGCTTAATGTTGTGTGTCATAACTTTGGTTTCTTACCCTTTTTCTTTGTGGCAAAATGATCAGAAGGCAGCTGACTGGGAACTTTGCACAGCTGTGTGGGTGCATTGAGGTGGGTAAGGTCAGGGTGGTGGTAACTCCACCTCAGCCCCATCTTGAACTCAGCTGAAGGAAGAGAGTTGACTCCTGAGTAGACTCGGCCGCTTGCTCAATCTCATGGTTTCTTTCATAAAGATGCATTTATGCCTTATGCCATTTCAGTGTGTTGTGTTAGGCACTAGTACACAGAAAAAAATAGTATTGAGTAGGAGTTCTGGAATAAACGGTGTGATTTTCTACTTTGAAAAGGATTCTTCCTTTAAATGATTAACTGTGTTTGATTCTGGGTATGCCAGCTGGCTAGAAGAGGAAAGGCAGGATTTGATAATGTTTAGTTTTTTCTTAGATGTTACAAGAATCTTAATTCCTTCCTTCATTGTATTTCAAAATAATATAACTATAGATTACAAAGTGGAACCGTCGATGAAACTGCTATTATCTTACACTGTCACAATAGCCGCACTTTCTCAGGTTCCTTTGATGAGCAAGGGGAAAAATCCCTTTTCTTTAAATGCAATAGTTTGGGCTTTGAACTTTCGGGCATACTCTCGAGGAGGGAAAAATCTCTCCTAGGCATGTTTTTGAAAATGATAGCCCTTCTAACACGGCGTGCAGCTGCCCGAGCAGATGGGAGGCAGTACCCACGCTTGCCCCAAGAAAGCAGTTGTTGCCCAGCTCCACGAGCACTGGGGTGAGGAACTGCGCGCCCGCCTTGCGCAACGGTAGCGTGACCATCGCCAGCCGGGGCAGGACACCCGTCCAACTGTCATCTGTGCTCGAGTAGAGCCCTCCCAGCAATGATGTTTGTTTTGGCACGGCTTTCTGGCTCTAATTTGTCAAGTTGCACTGAAACCCTCCCTCTGCATTTCCTGCTCAGGGAGAGGAACCTTGTTGCATATTGTGTTCAGCCCTGGAAATTCATCTTTATTGTGCTCATGAAGTTGAGCTTGTCCTGTCCTCCGAAAGGGCAGGGGAAAGTTTTGCAAACAAGTTTGTTCGCTTAGAAACAGCAGCAAGAAAATGCCCTAAACCATAAACTGGAGGAATAAAATGTGGGTAAATAAAAGTAAAAGTTCATTTCTCTCTTGGTTTTGTTTTTTGGGGGGTTTTTGTTGCTTTTTTTTTTTTTTTTTTTAAAGGCAGGATGGGGGAATAATAGCCTTGTTTTCATTGATGAGAACTTGCTGATAGAAAAATGAGAACAAGTTTACAGTAGCTTTGACATTAGTTACCTTTATTCAGCATGCTCCAGCTGCATTGAGCCCTCAGGAAGCCTTCACCATGCACACAGTTTGTTCTTGGGTGTGAAAGCAAACAGTATTTGAGTTGGCAGTAACTTCCCTTTTAGAGAAGTTTGCTGCCTCGGCAAGAAACCGCAGTGTGAGCTTTCTGCTGTTGAATGTTTCCACTGGCAGGATGGCCTTTTTCCACATTTCCTTGGTTTAAGGAAACAGATTTTGAACTTTTTTTTTTTTTTTTGTAAAGACAAAATGCCAACATTTAACAGCTGGAGTTAGCATATAATTTATGGGTTTCACTTTTATGCTCTTTCAGTATATAAAAATTAAAAATCTGCAATTATTCTGAAGTTATGCAAGTTATTGCAGAAAAGTGATTAAAAGGTTGAACCTCTGTTATGAGGATTTCAAGAAAGTCATTGTTATCTAAACAGTTATTTTTAATTACTCTCTTTAATGACTTGTAATTGTTATAATTCACTTCTGTTACTACACTTACCATATAGGTGATATTTTAAGGAAGTCTTTTGTTTCCCCCCCTTTGATTAACAAGGAGGAGTTTGTGCAGTTGAAGCACTTTATATATTTAGTTTTTTAATTATTCTTGCATGAGAGCTTGTTAATCTTCCCTCTCCTGTGAGAGTCTTCCCACTGTGGCAGCTTCTTTTGGAATACTGATGCAGGTAGAGCAGGCAGAGGCTTCCAAGCTGCACCTTGCCAAGTTGCTACTCGCTAGCAAGAAGGACTCTTAAATTTGGCAATAAAGATATCCAGATGCTGAATGGACCTGGATTCACCTTGGTTTGCTCCCTTTTGGGATGGCCTCTTCTTCCAAGCTGAAATTCGGTGCACACTGCTCAAACTTTGAAATGCCTCGTTTTGGCTACAAATTTCAGATCCCAAACTCAGCAGCTAGAATTAGAAACAGATTAAATGCAGGAAATTAATGCAGCCAGCCAATAAATTATGGAGCAACAGCCGCTGTAAGTGCGGTGGTATTTGTGTTCTGTCAGTTAAGGGATGCTCGTTGTGTTTTGCTGAGCATCACTCAGCTCACATCTGTATAAACACTGGGAACACAGTACAGATCTTTAAAAAGCAAATCAGCCCAAAGGCGGCTTTGCTGAAGGAGTTTCCCTGGTTTCGCAAGATGGAAAAGAAGGGAGGGGGAAGGAGAGGAGAGGCTGGAAAGTAAATATATTATGTACAATGCTGTTCATATTAAAATCACTTAATTTGTATTTTAGATTTAGGGGCAAAAACATGTTGTAATGATGAACAGCAGTGTTTGAGAAATGTATATTTTTTTATTTTCCCAGACAGTGGCTATTTGTCATTTTTATCTGTGCGACTTGTAGACTTGATTGGATTTATTATGTATGCTGCATGTTTATGGCGCTTTTATTGTACGCTGTTAATTTGTTGTAACTGCTGCCACTTTCTTGCCAAGGACCCCTTGAAAGCAAGTATGTGTCAACAGTTACCTTCCAGTTTAATAAACTTAACGCTATGTCTCAAGTTTGGTTGTTCCGTGTTCATGGGGAGCTTTTGACTCTGTTGTAGCTGAAGAAAGTTACTGGAACATAGGCTCAGTCCTGCAGCACATATGTTTGTAGGTAAAGCACTGTCTTTCATTATCTTTTTTGGGGGTTTATCTGTATTTTAAATTAATAATGCCACACTAGCCTAAGGATGCGGTTACTTTAGTTTATGGCAAAGAAAGTAAAAGGAAAAGAATCTCAAGCTTCTTTTAAGTAAGCAGGTCAATCGGCTTTTAAAATCAAATATAAAATGTCTTTTAAATATGATGCTAATAGTGAAAAAATGACATTATATCTATTTATGTTTTTGAAGCCTGGAAACATTGATAAATTATCCAAACAGGATTAGAGTATAGTTATTGGTAATAAAACTGAATGTATTTATATGATAAATACATTAAACAAGATGAGACTTCATTTTTTGGGGAAGAGACAAAGACAAAAATAATCCTAAGAAAAAATAGTGTGCTGTGGATATATATTTAAGGCACAACTAGAGGTAGAATTAAAAGGGTGGATTAAAGGTGCTTTGTGGTAAAATAATGGCTGAAGTTGATACATTTCATTTTCATTCTGTTTATTTGCGTTTATTGCCTGCCGATGAATTTCACTGATGGTGCCAATTCCATGAGGTCAGCTATGTTATTAACTGTCTCGATAACAAAGTGGAAGCGTACTCTGGAGAAGGAGCAAGGGTCCTTCAAATGGATGGAAACTGCTGGGTTTTTGTTTACGGTGAGGGTGTGGTTCTCCAGTCCAGGATAGAGAGTGATGGGCGATGTGTAACCCTTAAAAGGGTGCTCCTGGGGAGGCAGGAGACCCTTCTGGCTTTGAGAGTGCTTTCTGTGGAGCATTGCGATTTGGTGGGATCAGGTTTGCGAGACGGCTGAATTTTAACATCTGTGAAAGACCTTACAGACCAGAATAAGTCACACGGGAACACAGCACAGTCAGTGTGTGCAGCCACAGTGTCTCTTAAACCTGTAGATCGTATCTTGTCCTGCAAGAGCCCTGCATCAAAATGCTCCTACCTGGAAAGGTCATGCAAGTTTTGCTTTTGCATTGATAAAACTTGTCTGTTTTCACTCTTCGTGTCTAAAGGCTGGTTTGCTCAATGGTGCCTTACAAGGCAAGCCCAGAGTTTGTTCAACTCGTCTCGTTGGCATGAACTGGGTTCTGTGGGCTCTGCCCCTGTTTTGTCTCAGATTATTGCATTCCCCTCCCGTTCCACCTTGCCCATCACCATGTGCATATTTCATATTGTAATGGTTGCCCATATGCGTGGTTGGAAATAGCACCTGCTTTTTCCAGAGTCACAGTACTACCCAGGGAGATACCTGATTTGTAATCCTGGTTATATTAAAAGCCGATGTAATGCTGATGGGCCATAGAGTGCAGACCCAGAAAGAGAAAAACCCCTCACTGAGTGATTTGATATGCATTAAAACAATCCCATATTGCTAATATGTGCATTTGCACCGGTGTGCACGTGTGTGTTCACGCATGCCCTCTGTCTTACTTCCACTGAGTTCTCCGCACTCATATATGAAGGGTGGAATTCCACCCATGACAATGTAGAAGAAAGACTTTTTCCTTCTTTCTTGCCTTTTTTTTTTTGTCACATTTCCTTATGCAATAGTTGTGAGTTCAGTAATGACAGGCACTCTAGTTGGGCACTAGTCACTGTGTTCTGCATTTATCATATGGCAGAGATCCTTTGGTGTGCTCTGATGAATCAGCGTGCAGACAGAAACACAAAGCATTGACTAAACAGATTACCAGGAATAGTTTATTTAAAGAGGGGATGTTCCTGGTGGGATGAGAGGATCTGAATCTGCTCAGCTTTAACATGTAGGGCTGTAACGTCTCCCCCTCTGTCCTCTCTGCCAGAAAAGTTGGGGCTGACTTTGTACTTTGCTGGGGTGTGTTGCAGTAGAAAAAAGTACTTATAAAATACTGTGATTGCTTCCCCAATTCAGTTATATTTTATGTATAGGGGACTTGTTACATACCTGGCTTCTTCCACATTTAATTCCATGATTTATGTGGGCAGGAATGTACTTTTTGAGTCGTCAGGAATGTGACTTGTATAGGGTCTGACCTGGGGCCCGTTGGATGGAGGGAATTGAAGCACCACCTTGCACTTGGCGAGCTGGTGGTCAAACTTGCAGTCTAAAATGGCTTTTTGCTATTGGGTTCATGCTGTGAATCCATGAAGGGATGATTTGCCCTCCTGAGCTCTGTCTGGGCATCCAGGTCCCCATGCCTGGGTGGGTGGGTGCCTGCTCATGGCAAGCATTTCTCCATTCCCCTGGTGCCAGACCCTGCCAGGGACTAATTCTCAACTCCATGAGATGTTCCCCTGCCAAACCCAATCCAGGACAGATAAACTGAGAAAACAGGTCTCATGTGAAACATACAAGTAACAAACATTGTTTGTTTAGTGCTTCCCCACCCTCATGTTTAATTGTATAAATTAAATGTCGCGTCAGTCTGCCTGAGGTGTTGGCATCCTATTCAAATTTCAATTACCACCATTAAAGTATATTTACACAGTGCACGAATATAGGGAGCACATATTTATAGCAATCCTTTATTGCTAGTTACGTCCTAAAAAAATAACACTGAAATGCTGAATCGCTAAGTTTAAGCAAGTTTTAAGTTAAAGGAAAATTTCTTTTCTCCCACAGTACAAGTCCTAGATGAAACAAACAGCAATGAATTGTATCACTGCTCAGCTCATGTCTGTGTGACTGTACAGCAGTAATAATATATTGTTACTGGAACCACCTAAATAATTAATTGCAAGAAAACAACATAGTTAAGGCTCAGGAGGGGAGCAAAGGGGAGAGGTGCAAGACTGAATTTTCTCACTGCCTGAAAACAACATTTGCAAGGCTCTCTTTAGCTACTGCTAGGAAGAATATAATTGAACAGAGGCTGAAATTATACTTCTGAAAGAATAAGCTTTTCTGTATATCAAACATTTCATACAGTAAAACAATGCTATACCTGATGAATAATTAAAGTATGGAGGAAAAACATCTCTCCATGTGTAACTTAATTATGTGTGTGAAGTGTTTTTACCCTTACGAAAAAAATGTAAGGAATTACTTTTGTTTTCATCTCTGTTCATTATATGAGAGGTTCTTTCTGTAAAATATGAAGTGTTGTGGAGCTCTGTGAACTTCTCAGTGGCTTTCCAGGATTGTCCTACGTGACCCTTAAAGTGTTGGTGATAGATTCAAGTGTGGTGGCATTTTCAGGGTGGATTTTTTTTTTTTGTCTAAAGCAATGGGTAAAAATATGTAAGAAAAGGAGAGAGTGCAAATGGTAGCACGGCTTCCTTGTATATACGAAACAGTGTTTGTGAGAGAGAATTAAGAGTTCAGTATTTCAATAATGATAAAATAGTGTTAATTTATAGATTTATGTGAGTGCATATGAACTTTTAGATAAAATTGCAGCCACTCTAAAGTATTGTTTTCTTCCTTACTCTGTTAAGTGAACATGGTTTAATTAAGTTTTTCTAAATATTGCTAAGACAGACTCTTTTCCAACTTTAACCTTCAAGCCATTTTGCACCCACCACCCAACAAACTCACGATGTTCTTGAGGCTCTTGCACCACCAGTGCAAATACATCTGGACCAGAGATACTGACATTATCTCCAGCAACCTGGACTTCAGTTTACTCCAAGTGACCAGTATATTTGTGTTGGGCAGTTGTGGGGAGCTCAGGTTCCCCAGCATAGTGATTTTACAGGTGTTCTGCAGTTATTGGGTGTTTCTTTCTCTCACAAGAGAATTACCAGCTGAGAAGGGTCTTTTAACTCATCCAATCTCAGCCCTTAGTTGTGCTCCTGTCTCCAGTGCTGCTGCACCTGGATGGCTTTCCCTCTCCAAGTAAGAGGTTGGCAGCTGCTCTGTTCAAGACTTTGTAGCCTGTTGAATCATTCAAATGTGTCTCCCACAGAAGGCACTCTTTTTCTTTCCTTACTCTTTTTTTTTCTCAGTGCAGTCAAATGTCTGGTTTTGTTTCTCACCTCCACATAATAAAATCAAAACTATTAGTAATAGAAGAACCTGTAGAAAGGAGAGGTTTTTCTCCATCTGCTACTTCATGCTTGGGTGTGAAAAGAGCCAGGATCATGTTTCTCCTGGCAGGCATCTCACTGGCATCCTGGATGTGGGGAGGCTGGGGAAGGTGCATGAGGGTGAGGGGGGGGCACCCTGGAGGTGGCTTGGTCACATTAATGAAACCCATGGTGACATCCATTGTTTTGCTGGGCAAGGAGGTCTGTCTGTGTCACAAAGCTGCACCCAGGAGCTGGGTCACAAGCCATTCAAGTATGTCCTAAACAAGTATTCTCTTGTGAAACGGGTAAGGAAACTGCTGGAAAAACATCCTTGAGGATTATTTTTAACCCCGTCTCTCAGGAGTGTGTATGTCCCAATGTGAGCCTCGTTCCCTGTAGCAGGAACGAGATGAGGTGGGTTGCATCTTGTTAATGCTCTCCTAAGAGTTTCTTCAGGGACCTTCTTCCTCTGAAAGTACTTTTCTAAATTATTATGAATTAAGGGTGGGAGGAGATTTGATTAGCTTGGATACTCCTTGGTAGTCATCATGAAAGCCTTCATTTTTGTTTGGGGGGATTTAAGAGTTTTCCTGATGTATGTAGTGATTACTGCCATGGAAATACCTCTAGTGCAGAGGCAGAGCTACTTAAAAATACCTTCAGCCAGCAGGTCCTTGCTGTGTTTGCAAGGGTTTCTTTGGCAATGAAGATAATTTAGGAAAAGAGTTTATTTTTTCTTCTTAAAAGGTTACTAAGGATACTGTCCCTAAAATAAGGATAGGAAACTCTTAAATATGGCATCACAGATTGGATACCTTTGCTTCTAAATCACTTGTGTTTGATATGTGGGTGCTTGTGTTGTTTTCTCATTCTTTGTTAGTCTGTCTGTGCAAACAGATGTACATTGTCTTCAGGATTATTTCAAACCATAAACTATTTAAGACGTTCTAATGTGAAAACAACAGTGTTAGAAATCCAAGCTGGAAGCAGGTGCTAATCCTGCTGCTTGATAACTCAGGGGAGGTTTGGGTGTAACCACTGAAGGTTTTTTGTTTGGTTTTGGGCATTTCAGTAAAGAATGTATTTTGATTTTCTGTAGACCCAAGTATGTGATCTGAATATATTCTGTACTTAGGAGTATTTTTTGCTATTTAATGCTTATAATATTTACGATATTTATTTTGTTCCTGTTCGGTTGTCTTTAGCTTTGTAAATGTGTCTTTGACTTCTCCTGTACGTCATTGCATGCTCAGTTGGCTTCATGTAGAGACAAAGTCATCAGAGCATTGAAAATGATTGAAAATTTCTGAGCATCTTAGTGATGCTGTTGGTTTTCATTTTCCAAGAGCAATGCAACCGTTCATTGCAGGTTGATATACCTGACATGTTAGAGGGGAATTTTTGAAAAGAAAACAGTTTTCAAGGATATTTTATTATTGAGCTGTAAGCAAAGGTTGACATCAAAGTCTCAGGCATTTCTAGCTGAGGTGTTAAAGATATCTACATAGTTCTCTACTGCTCCAGGAAGATGCTGCCAGTTTTATTATTTTTTAGAGTTCTCTGGTCCTGCTATTAGAGCAGCAACATAGTTGAAGATGAAGGTCAGTCTCTATACTTTTCAGATAACAAAATGTGCACTGCTGAGAGGTTTTCATCCCTTTTTTCTTTTTATGATCAGAACAGCTTTGCTAAGCAGACACGTTTTAATGATAGCAAACTTCATTTACACATTGTACAGTGGTATTCTGCTACATTAATTACCTTGTCAAATGTAATAGGTAATTACCACATCAAATCACCTTCATATGTTACATGGAGGCATAACTTGCTGAATTATTTAAAAAAACAAACAAACAAAATCCCAGAAGCCCAAGGGCAACATCACCACAAACCTGTCTCTTTCTCTTCTGAAATAACCCACTGATGTATGTGAAGGCAGGAGCCTCACTAAGCTCCACAAGCCTTGGCTTTGGGGTATGGCAGTCGCTGCTCTGTGTCCCCTAGCACCATGCATGTCCCCTCTCTGATTTTAAATGAAATCCTCTGATTTTATTTTATCTGGTGTTTTATTCCTACCCTGAAGCTGGTCTTTTAAGTGAATCCATGAACAGATTTGTGCCCAGTCTAGGCTGTGCAGGAAGGATCACTTCTCTTGTCTGACCAACAGCAGTACACAGAGGAAGAAAAAGAATAACTTTGGGTTATTTTTTCCTATCTGATAGCTACCTAAATGGCATTTCTGGTGAAACTCTGCAACAAATCTGTGAAACTAGTTAGTGCTTTAATGTGCAGAGAGCACGTGCCAGAGTGGTAGCCACAGGGACCAGGAGCTGAGTGATGCAGGTCATGGTCTTGTCTTACCATAGCAGAAAAGAGATGTGGGGGAAAGGCTACCTTGAAGTGTAATTCTGAGTAGAGACCAACCCATAAAGCTCAGTTAGCAGGTTGCTTTGCAGATAAGTACTATTGCTTTAGATCTTCCTTACTTTGCCTTTTTTGGGATCTACTTAGTATCCTCGACGGCTATGGCAGAGGGTGCTTGGTGCACTACATAGCTCTGGGAAAAATAAAGAGCAAAGGGCTTCTCTCAGGGAGGGGGGGAGACCCTCTTGTATATTGATATTTTGTCTTTGTTGAAATATGCTTGGTGTCTTTTGTCCTGTGGTAAAAGAAGGATGAAAAGAGGTGGCAAATGCTGCTGTTTGTACTTTCATAAGCACTACATGCACCTAGAAAAGACTCCAATTAGCAGTTTTTGGAAGACAAATTCATTTATTTTGAAAATGTGTGAATATGCTACTATGTAACTATAACTATTTATCTATCTGTATATATACCTAACTATATCTAACTACTATTCAGCCTTGAGGAGACTGAGGCAAGACTACATTGTGATTTTCAACATCCTATGAGGAGAAGCAAAGGGGCCGGTACTGATCACTTCATTCTTGTGACCAGCAGCAGGACCCAAGGAAATGGCATGAAGCTGTTGGGGAGGTTTAGGTTGGCTATCAGGAAAAATGCTTTTCACCCAGTGGGTGTTTGATCACTGGAACAGGTCATAGCATTGAGCCTGTCTGAGTCCAAGAAGCATTTAACCAATGCTGTCAGGTACGTGGTGGGATTCTTGGGGTTTTCTCCAAAAGGCCAGGAGTTGGGCTCAATGACTGTGATACATCAGCATATTCTGTGATTCTGATAATGGCTCCTTGGCAGGAATTGAAACTGATTTATGGAGGCACCCTCCAGTCTCAGTAACGTGGCCTCCTGTGAGCTGGAGAGCCTTTGGGGCTGCTGGCCCTCCTTTTTTGTGGTCGCTGTGGTCCCTCGGGTGAAGAATCACTGCCCCTGATGGACTTTGGAGAGCCTGGGCACAGCCTTTCTGGTTCCTCTTGGGACCCTTGTTGTTCCACATGGATGGTAGTGGAAGCAGAGGGGTGTGTACTTGGACGCCCACCAATGGCACTAGATGAGGTGCTCGGCATCTCATCCACACTGGATCTTGCTGGACCAGGGGTAAGAGATGAGGAGCTGCCCTCCTCCTGCCCCGTGGCACCGTGGGTGTCCCGCTGGCGTGGCAGGTAACGCTCCCTCCTGCGCTGCTGCTGCTCGGGGCCACGTGCACGCTGGGCCCTGGGTGTCACTGTTTCAAACAGCATCTCCAAGCTCTGACAGAACCACGAGTGCAGGGTCTGTTGGATCGCTGAGATGGCGGAGAAACAGCTCATCCAGTTCGGGAGCTGGAAGCCTCCCACAAAATCCTGGACATCTCCCGCTGTCCCCCCCTGTTGATGGTCTCCAGGGCGAGGGGGGTTGGGAGCATCTGGCTCTCTCTGAGCTCTGCTTGCCGGGAGGATAACTGGTGGTGTCATGGGTGGAACAAGGACATGCTCCTCAAAATCATCATCTGCCCGCACTGAGTGCAGGATGGAGGTCATCTTCCTCTTGCACAAGGGGCACCAGGCTTTGTTTTCGGCCCACTGCAGGATGCAGGCATAGCAGAAGTGGTGCAGGCACGGCATCCCAAAGCTGGGGTCCCCGCAGCTGCCCAGACAGATGGGACAGCAGTCTTCCACCTCTGTGTCCGTGCTGCTCCTGTACTGCGGTGGGCTGTGGGGAACTTGGGATGACGAGCCACTCCCCCTTGCTGCTTCTGCAGCAGTGCCTTCCATGCTGGGGAAGGGCAAGAGACACAGCGGTCACTGATGGGCCCAGGGAGGGGAGGAAGAGATACCCAGGTCTCTCAGGAAGGAAACCCTCCCAGCTCCCCAGGGTGATGTGTCTCTGTCCAGCTCACCTCTGCTGCTGTGAGCGCGCCTTCGTCAAGCCGCGGCTGCCTGAACCTGGCATGGCCAGGGAATGTCCTTCAGTGGCTCTGGAGTGAATAACTGAGTGCTGTGACCAGCTCTCAGCTCGCTGCCAGCTCCAAGGCCTGGCACTCCGTACCTCGCGTCCTGCTCGGCTGGAGTCTGTTCGCAGGTATGAGCAGTCAGGGCAGGTGACAACACAAGCATCGCTCGGAGATGCCTCGTTCCATCCCTTGGTGACCGCGGAACCCATTGCTTCGGTTCTTAGCAACACCAGAACCCGCTGCTCGCGGCTGACATCGCCCTGGGCCGTCCCTGCCATGGCGCTTCCTGGCAGCTCTGTGGGCCCAGCACATGTGTCTGGGGTTGCCCCTGCCCACCCCCTCGCCATCCCCTTGTCTTGTGCTCTGTTGGGGTGACCCAGCCCACTGCAGGGCTGGGGCAGCGGTGCCAATCAATCCCAGCCCCTCCCCTGGATCGAGCTCCCGGAGAGTCAGACTCAGGGGGCGGCTCAGAAGCCTAAGCCGCACCCCCTGGGCGGTGCCCGGGTCCAAGCCGCCTCCCCCGGTTCGGGAAAATTCCCGGTTACTCGGTTGTTCACTGGTTCTCTGGTATAACTCCCGCCTCTCGGTTTCCCCCAGTGGTTCTTGTTGAATTGTATCCTCCCCCTGGCTTGTAACTCATTGGTTGTTTTCCCCTTTCACCGCGGTTTTCAAATTCCCTATAAAACTGAGGACAAGGCTCCGAGATCCCATCCCATCCCATCAGTCCGACCTCATCATCATCATCCCATCGCATTAAACCTGTTAGAAGCCAGACCCGAACAGCCTCTCTCTTCCTTTGTCTCCGAGCTAACGTGAGCCGATCCCGTCGTCTCCTGCCGTGTTCCCTCTGCCGAGAAGCCAGCGAGCTAGCCCAGCAAGCAGCTCTTTTCCTGATCCCGAAGTCGCTTCTGCGACGGGCAGAAGTAACGCAGCTGGACTGTCTCTGGCCTGGGGCCCGCCAGAGTCGGTGCCTCGAGCACCAAACGCTGCGTTAGTGCTCGGCATCGGTGTTTCCCACCAGCCCCCCAGGCCTCGGCCATGGCTGCCCGGGGTTGTCAGGTTGCTCTGTCTGTGTCAGATGTCTCCGGGCATGCACGGCCAGAGGATTCACTTGGTAACACCTCATGCTGCTCCTGGAGCTCTTTTGCTGCAGGCCCGCCCTCTGGGCTGGTGCTTTTGCAGGTAGTTCTTCCTCTTAACACTTCACATGCTTTAGTTCTTCTTCTCCATGGTATCTCTGCTGGATTTCACAGGACCGGTGATCTCCAGTTCCCTTCTCTCTGGCTTGCTTGTTCAGATAAAGCAAGCCTTCCTGCTCTTTCACCTACTGCCACCTTGCACTTGTACCTTGTGTCCTTCCTCAGGCTGTGAGCCTGCAGTCAGGGCCTGCAAAGATGAGCAGAGGGTTGGGAATCATTGCTGGTTGTTTGGATCAGTGCAGTGAAGCCATTCTTGATTTTAGTTTACCTGGTGGTTTATTCCTAGCTTGAAGCTGGTCTTTTGAGTGAATCCATGAGCAGATTTGTGCCCAGCATAGGCCATGCTGGAAGGAGCAGGTCTTCTATGTGACTAACCGCAGTACACAGAGGAAGAAAAAGAATAACTTTGGGTTATTTTTTCCTATCTGATAGCTACCTAAATGGCGTTTCTGATAAAGCTCTGCAATAGATTGTGAAACTAGTTAGTGCTTTAATGTGCAGAGAGCACGTGCCAGAGTGGTAGCCACAGGGACCAGGAGCTGAGTGATGCAGGTCCTTGTCTTGCTGCAGCAGCAGAGTGAGGTGAGGGGAAGACTGCTTCAAAGTGCAGTTGTGCGTGAGTAGAGACACACGAAGGACTAGTGGGAACTGAGTGAGAGTATTCCTGCCAAACCACAAATCTTCTTGCATCCTGATTAGCTATAGTCCTGACATTGCAAGCCACACAACTTCACCAGTTTTAAAGACCTGACTAAGTTCTAAGTCTGTTCCTATGTGTTTCCTAAGTCTCAGTTAGCAGACTGCTTTGTAGAAAACTTGTAAAACTTTATATCCTCCTCCCTTTGTCTTCTTTGGGACCTGTGGAGGGTCTTTAAGAAAGGTTGATGGGGCAAACTCGTGTGTGCCCATGGCCCAGGGAGCAAAACTGTAGTGATCCAGCCATCTCTTGTGGAAACCTTGGCAGATCATAAGGATCAGGAAGTTTGTGATCTGAATCTGTATCGAGAACTGCTCCTCATCCTGACAGAGGGTGAGCCTCTCCCCTGTTCGTGCTCTCGTGGAGAACGGCATCCTTTGAGCCTCACCTACCTCTGAGTCATTCTCAGAGGTAAAGATGGCAGGGAAAGGAGGGAACTGCCTTGCTGTTGCTCCTGGCTGCCCGCGTTGGCCTGCTACCCTCACCACAGCTTCTCTCTAGCCTTGGGTGAACCCCAGCTGTCTGCAACGGGACACCCTGAGATTGCAGGGCTGCCCCACCCTCCAGTGCAGAGCCAGGGGGGCAGTAAGAGAGCTCCTGCCTCCATCTCTGAAGTTGTGAGTGAGATTTTTTTCTATTTTTTTTTTTTTTAATTCTTTGGTGGTTATTACTTCCTCTTGCCCAAGATTTCTTAGCCAGCGCTCAGGGAGAATTTGCCTTAAACGGGAAGTGTAACCAAATCCATTGCAAATTAGCAGTTAAACTGACAGAAGGACGTTGGAGTTTTTAGTTGTTGCGTTTTAAAGTTGGCCAAGTCATGCTGTGGATATAAAAGGATTGTTCTTCACACTCTGGCATGCTGGGCGTGGAGGCTACTGTGGTGTGTCCACACAATGTGGCTGAATGTGGCATAATCTGGTTTGAAATAAACTTGATGACTTTCTTCTCCTTGGTCGGAATTAATATTGGGTGTTTATGAGAACTGAGAGCAAAATGCATCATGTCCTCATTTTTCCTACAGCTGACACATAGAGATGCTGTTGTTTAGGAGAAGGCCACTCACCAATCCATCCCAAGCCATGTGGAAAATGTTAGTGCTGCTGTATCTTGGATACAGTGCCTCTATTTTCCAAAGAGATGAACACTGTTAAGTGTATCTTTCTGCAGGAGCTGAGCCTCCGTTTAGGATTCTGGGTTCTCTTTTTCTGATCTTTTCTTTCCTGCTGAGTGCTGACTGAGGTATTTCTGGGGTAGGTGCCAGGGTTGTTCTCTCACTAATGATTCATGTGCCCTTCACATGTTGCGCTGCAAAATGACATGTAACAGCATGTACCCAGTATTTACGTTGCATCGGCTTGGCTCTCCAAACACGTACTTTTGCTTTCATCTCGGAAGTTGTGCCGCTCCAATAGATTCGTGGCGCTGCTGTTGGCAGAAGTTATTTGAACATTAATTTTTGGAGTATTTGAGGCCACCAGTGAAGCGCCCAGTGCTTTGCTGTGTCACGGTTTCTAAAGGTGGCATGTGATGCTGGTGGATCTGTGGTGTTCTGCAAAGGGATGCTGGTGCTTAGCACATGGGACTGTTGGGCACTTGGCTCTGAGCTCTGATGCTGCACAGTAACTCCTTTGCTATTCCTATCCTGTCAAAAAGGGGTGATGAACCATAATGTGAGAACTGTAGGTATCAGACTCCATGCAAATAAACCCCCTCCTAAATACAGATCTCGGTGCAAGTCAGCAGTGAGCAGCCAGCAGGGCACAGGTGGGGGTTGCAGAGCCCTGGCTGGGGTTCAGCTCTGAGCTGCTTAGCTCTGTGCCAGGGATGCCCCTGGACCACAGATTGCCCAATATGTTCCTAATAGAGTTGTGGCTTTTCCAAAGTAGATATGGCATGTGAAGGGAGACCACTGATTTAATTCCTGGAGACCACTAGAGAGCCATTAGCTGGTAATGGCTTTCAAACTGTCCTGGGGTGGTGGTGGTGGAGTGCGTCTCCCTCACCTTTGTGTGTAACACTTTCGAGTTTATAACGTTTTTCTAAATGAGACAGTAGTGTGTGCTAGGCTTTGGGTGGCCCACTTGAAACAATCTTAGAAGGGTTTGCTATTCAGAAAGAGCTAAGTGTTATCCTTAGAAATTCAGGCTCTTTTACAGGGTAGGAACGCATCTTCAGTCTGTGTTTAACATACAACATGCGCTGGTCGGTCCATTGGCCTCTTCCAGGATTGCAATTCTGCATTGCTGCAGAGGCATTAGAAAAGTATAGAACTGGAAATATGGTCTTTATATATGTAGTCAAAGTACACTCCATACCTGTGCTAGATCAGGACATAAAGCGAGGAATAAAGGTTGATTCTGGAAAGCACGGTTCAACTTTTCTTACTCTGTGTTTTTATATCCAGATAATTCAGAGATACATAAAATCCTTATGAAATTTCAGAGTTCATAGTGAGGAATTAGTTCTAACAACATAATCTTGGAAAAAGAGATACTTTTCTTCTTAACCTGTGATTTGTCTAGTACAAGTTTCTGTTCTAGAAAATTTCTTTATCCTAGGAGAAAGAAAATACCTTCAGAGCCTCCCTTTGTCCAGAAAATTTGTGTCCTGAGTGATCCAGACAGTAAAATTCCATGAAGATCTATATGTTATTGGAGAAGTACTATAAAAAATTAATCCAATTTTCTATTCTTCTGGTGTAAATAAATGACAAAAAAAACCAGCTTGAAACCAAAATGGCCACTTTCTGAGTTTTATGCAGAATAAAAGGCTGTTTATCCTTTCCACTTTACTTTAAGCCATGGTTTTACTATTCAAGAAACAAATTCTAATCAGCCACCGTATCAGACAAATGGGAGCTTTAGTGAGAGGTTCGTATGTTGGGAGGGAGCACTAAGATTCTCATTATAGTGCATGTCTGAATAATTAGTAGGCCCACTCTGCACTTTTTTTTGGCAGTAAGAAGAAACTCTCCTTTCAGTGCAGCGACAGACTGACAGGAGCATCGAGCAGTGCAGTCATTAGTGTGTGTCTGCCATCAATGTCATGTTACGGTGTCAAATTAGTTAGTGCCCCCTCCGGAGCC
Source organism: Corvus cornix cornix (assembly GCF_000738735.6). Taxonomy (NCBI): domain Eukaryota; kingdom Metazoa; phylum Chordata; class Aves; order Passeriformes; family Corvidae; genus Corvus; species Corvus cornix. Next base: position 16,889,571 of record NC_046342.1, on the reverse strand, counting down.
AAGCTGGACCTGCAAATTATCCTCCTACATCCCAGGAAACCGTGTTTGCTAAACCTCAGATCAAATGGGAACAAATGATTAACATGGCTCATAAATTAACTACTTTACAGGCTTATAACTTTTTACAAGTAGATAATAAAGACAGAATTTTTAGGACTGTGTTGTATTTACTTCAAAGCTGTGATGTATTCTGGTTTTAGTTTTTTTTTTTTTTTTCCTGTGCCTATTTGTTGTAGATAGGTTTGCTTTTCTCTTAGGGGATAAAAAAATTGTATACAGCCAAGGAAATAATGTTTAGAAAATCTAGTGTCCTAAAGGAAGCAAATGTAAATCCACTGAAAACAATATAATTAAGTTTGTTATCTCATTGCCCGATAAGTCGCTGACAATAGTCTTTCTTCTTGTAGTGGCAGTTGTTCGTTAATGAGTTCACCAATTAAGTTTGAAAGATTACAGCCTTTGCCAAGAGGATTTATCTGTTTAAAAGCATTATATTTTTTGTGATACATTCTTACCATATTGTAAGCCTCTTTGTTAAAGAGGTATAAGACTACCTCTTAAACACATTAAATCCTATTACAGGCCCAAAAATAATTTTACAATCTGTTTACACATTAGCATCTACAAAACTGTAACAAATCTGTCCAGAGATGTCTGTTTTGAGAATAGGATGCTAACAGATAGTGCACTCTCTTGAAGCTGGATTGCCCTTGTGAAACGAGTGCTTTTTTGCTGCAGAATAATTGTTTTATAATGATTTATGACTATGCAAATAATATTCTTTTTATATCTCCCCCTTTTTAAATCTCTCCTCAGCTGCGTTTTTTAACCAATGCAGAAATAGTACTGAATTTTTAGTGCTCTTTTACAGCTTTTGAATCTAAAATAAACTGAAAAGAGTAAGTTTTGTACTTTCTATATATTAAAGTCTCATTCCCCCACATGCAAGTACTCTTACCTTTCTTTTGTACCTTCGAGGGGGTGAGTAAGCCTTGATGTCAGAGATCAAATCAGCATTTTGGAAAGGGCCTAGCATGCAAAAACGTGCAAAATATATCTATTCATAAGAAAATGTCTGAAAATGCCAGAGGTTATGCTCAGTTTATCTGTCAGCAAGTTTAACTTAAAGTAGGTGGTAGTCAATTTAGTAAATACTTTACTAATATTGTAACTATAAAGAACCATGAGTGCAGTCTCAGCATCCTGACCTGTGCACATTTTAATGACTCTGCTAGGGAAACACGCTGTACTGCAGATTAGCAATAACATTTAAAACACAAGTAATTTCTGCAGGAGGGTTTGCTTGTGTACAGTCATAGTGAAAACAGGAGAGAAAATTGTGCTCTTTAGTTAATCCTGGGAAAGAAAAGTTGTTGTTGTTGTTGCTTTTATATATCCAGTGCACTTGGGCACATCCTTCTCTGAGTAATACTCGTGTAGATCAGTGGGCTTTATCAGGGATAATCTTGTGACATTATTTTTTCTGAAGTTTCAGTGCCTCTTTCCTGGGTCTTCGTCTTCTCCCTCCAGTGTGCTCACTGCAGTCCTTTACATGCAACTGAAGGAAGAGGCAAGAGTGATTTCACACATCAGAGCTGCCCTAAAGCTCGTTCCTCTGAATTCCTTGTTGCCACACGCCTGCAGACCTGCTCCTGGCACAGAGCCCTCTCCCTCCAGCCTGGCCCATTCCCCAGTGATGCCCCAGCCTCCAGAAGCAGCAGTGCTGTAGCAGAGCCCCACAGGCAGGGTGGCAACAGCTTGGGGTTTTTTTAAGCCTGATATTTCCCTGTCACTTTGCCTTTTTCTGTGAAGTCAGGCCCTGGGCAATGCATTTCCCCTGGATGGTTTCCCAACCCCTCTTAGGAAACAACAAGGATATTTGCTAATATGATAAACCAGCTGGGAACTGCATCCCCAGTTCAATCCTGCCTTAATGTTTCTCATCACTTTCTTACATATAAAGTGCCTGCCGTGAGCTGGTAGCTCATAGCTGAGCAGTTAATAAATGTGATATATCCCCAAAGCATTGCACCAGATGCCCAGCAGCAGCTCTAAATCAGCAGGGCTGCCCCAGATCTGCCACTGGTGGGGGGCTCTGGTTCACATCACCTTGAAAAGCTAAAACCTGTGAGGTTCTAGAAGCAGAGTTAGAGGTGAGACTCTGTGTTTGACTAGTCACCTTACTGTGGTTTAAATATTACTTCATTGGAAATAAGACCACCCACCACCTCACACATGCTGTGTATGCTGCTGTCCTACACATGGCATTTAGGGAAATAATTAAATTATACCTGTGGGATAGTGCTACTTGGTGCCTGCTTAGCAAGACAAAATTACACTCCTGGTTGTGAAAAAAAGAATTGTAAATTAAATATACTGTGAATTGCCTAATTGTTGAGAAAAACATGGGAGGTTTTTTCACATCTTTAGCCATTGTCAAAATCAAATCAAATTCTGAAAATACTGAGTGCTTTCCTTTCCCCCCCTCAGCTCAGTTGGTACCTGGTGAGAAACACTGCTGGATGCTTCTGTGGATCTGCAATAACTGGGTTGATCTGGAGCACGGTGGGGTTGCCTCCATCACATCGTGGCTGTTGAACTGTCCCAAGCAGCCCTCTTTAGTCTGCAATTTCTGAGGAAGCTACTGCAGTCCCAAATCAGACTTTTTCTTCAGTTCCAGCCCCACTTAACTTCTTGTGTCTTTGCTCCCTTCCTTACCTTCACCCAACCACATAATTGCTTTATATTGCTTTAACACGCCAATCTGTGAAACTGCTCCATTTTCTCGGTTATTGAGCTATTTTCCTTGTTCTTTTGCGATAGAAATCCTAAGAGATTGTGCCTTTTGCACAACAGCAGATTTATGTTTAAGGAGACTGGCAGTCCTTGGAAAATGGGAAGTCTCATGTCTTTATCCTCGGATGATGATACTGAAGAGAGGATTTCTAGTACCAGTAGGCTTGGATGTTGGCATGTGGAAATGATGCCAAAAGCCTATTTGATCTAAATACATGTATTCACAAGTGTGGGGGGGAAAATGCTGATTCTGATATTGAGCACTGCAGTCTGCTTTGTGTTCTAACCTAAGTGGAGCAAGCTGGCTTAAATCATCAAATATTTTTGAACTCTGCATGGAGGCGGCTGTTGTCTTACAGAGTGAAGGCAAAGCTGACATGTACTGGCATGCTCGGAGCAGACTTTATAGCACTGAATAAGGATCACATCGTATTTAAATCACAACAGGACAAACCACCCAACCTTGCCTACCCTTGGGAATGGGGAACACCCCTGGCACTTCCTTTTGGGGTGGGAAAGCTCCCTTCCAGATACATCCCAGGTACTGATAAGGAGCTTGGAAGCTTTAGTTAAACTGAGTTAATCACGGTTGTTTTCATTTTTATGGTACATGTTGATGTGTTTGCAGTGACACCCTCTACTATTTTTTCTTTCGTGCTGTTTAAAAAGAAAAACCAAGAAAACAATGTCCTGTTTGCATTGAACAAGTGCTTGAGGGTACAGCATGGAAAATGAGTTAGAATTTCTGTCTTGGGAAAAACATACAAATTTTGTGCTGGGTTTTTGATACTGAATGATCAGTTTCTGGTTTTATTAAAGCAAAACATATATATTGTACAAGGATAAGTGTTATATTTATAAACACTTCCCTGGCTCTATGGGTTCTTGTTCCCTTTACAAAAAAAGCTGTTCATGCTGCAATAAAAATACATACATTTAATTCTTAAGGAGACAGTTTATGCATTTTACTCCTGGTTCACAAAGAAAGTTTTGCTTAGCAGAAACCTGCAGTTCCTTTCAAGGCAGCTGCATGAATTTACATAGGAAATACAAACTGGCACAAAGAATAAACTCCTTAAACCTGGAAAGGTCTCTGGTGAGAATCTCTGTTCAGAGATGTTACAGTGTGAGCACTGGGCATTTCCTGTGCTGTCCTTTTGGTTTTCTTAGACAAGTTCTAACTCTGTTTTTGGGAAGTTAAGGTTGCAGCACGTTGGGACTGCAAAGCCTGCTAGTTATGTAGTGGTCAATTAGAATTACCAAGTCACAGAATGGTTTAAGTCGGAAGCTCAACTTGTTCCAACCCCCTGCTATGGGCAGGGACACCTTCCAGGTGATCAGGCTTCTCTAAGCCCCATCCAATGTGAGCTTGAACACTTCCAGGAATGGGGAATGATTCATCCACTTGTTTGAAAATAGTATTTCTATGTGAACATCCATGGGCAGGGTTAAGGGAAGCTCAGTGGTGTTTCAGGTTTGATGGCTCCTGTGCTGGTGCTGGGGTGGGGAGCCCTGTGTAGAGACTCTGTCTCTGCTGGAGTGGCATGGCTCATCCAGGTCAGGGTTGGGGCTGGCTGGGACCAGCTGCTGTTTCAAGGGTGAGGGAAGGGCATATTCTGGGCTGAACCCTTTTCTCCCCATGCTCCAGCTGTGTTTGGATGGGGCAGCAGCAAGGCTGCAGGTGGGCACAAGGGCAGTGCTTAGTGGTATCCCCAGGGATTGGGCTGGATCCGAGGTGCCGGAGCAGCCCCTGCCCAGCTCCCAGTGCTGACGGTTACGCTTTTTCCAGAAAGCTGGTGGCAAACCTTCAGCTGCTGGTGAGCTTGTGTGCTGCCTTCACCAGTGGCTTTGGTCTGACCACAGGTATGAAGAAAATGGGCGTCGGGCATGAGCCAACGGCTGGAGGAGCCTTGGGTAATCTTTCTGTAACCATGGGCAGGAGCGTGCTGCCCATGATTTGTGAGTTCCTCTGCTTTGAAAGCACCCTGAGTGTGACTGTACCTACATTAACACAGGGAGTGGGTTTCCCAAGCCAAAGAGTCAGTGTGACCTTTGATGGGCTCCATGAAACAAGTACAGAGATTATGAAGAAGCAAATCCTGTGCTGAACTGAATGATCCTTCAGTGGGCATAAGGGACCCAGACAGCCAGCAGGGAGGCAGCCTGCACAAAATGTTTCAGGCTAACTTACTTTGGGTTAACTGGTATGACAGAATGATGAATGCTGAGGTTTTGTGATGCAGCAATTGCACAAATGTTGAAATGTTAATTGTGTGGGCTCAGCTGCCTTGGGCTGCATGTGCCGTCCCTCAGACAGTGGCTGCCCCGGCAGCTGCTGACCCAGGGACTGGAGCTTGGCAAAGGCAGTGTGGCTGCTGGGGAGGAGCTGAAGTGTGAGCTCAAGGCTGTCTTGACCTTTGGTAAAAATGGTTTCTAGCTTTGCTTTTCTTTTCTTATGGTGCAAACGTAGCCCAGAGCAAACTGTCCTACTTGTTTGTGGGCACCATGTCTGCCTTTGTGCATTGTGTGAATGTGAAGAAACAGGGTTAGGTAGTCCCATGTTTTGACCTAAATACCTTGACTCTGCAGACAACTACACTGGGCTGTGCAGTGGTGCTGGGAACAGAGCTCACTTTCTGCAGCTCTGCAGTGGGAATCGTGTTCTGAACAGAGGTTAGAGGCAATCTGTGCAGGAGGCAAGTGCCATTTAATGTCAGCTGCGTGGGATAGCAGGACTTTTCTGCAGGCTCTTGACTATTCCCAGCTTTAAAAATCAAGTCCTGCGTAATTTGCCCAAAGAGATGGAAGGGTGGAAGCAGACCTCAGGCCTCCTGTTTCTCTGCTTTACTTCAACCACAAGATTGTGTTTCCCACCAATTTCACACATATGAATGCATGAGTTTGAACACACAAAATCAGAGACACAAACTCAGATGCTGTCTTGAGGCACCTTTGGCCCTTTCTTCTGTTGTTTTCTCCATTTGGGGCCTTAGGGAAGGCATGATGAGATCTGATTAGCAGTAAGTCTGTTAATTATAACTCCTAAATTAGAGCATCAGTGCAGAAGCATCACTTTCTGATTTGGATTAAAAAGCCCTTCATCTCAACAAAGCACAGCCAGTTGCAGATGATAGCAGAGTGCCCTGAGATGCATCAGATCAAAGTGATGCACTTCATGTGTGATGCCAAAATGGCTAATGAATTACTTAGACTAAGATTTATTACCCACTGTTTACTGATGCTCTTGAAAGGTACTCTCCAAAGCTATGAGTTTATGTTTACACTCACCTGCTGGTTTATCTTTCTGTTCCACCAAGAAGCTCCTCTGTGAGGTGTCTGACTTTAAATTTAGTGAAGCCTGGTGTGGTCCTTCCTTAAGTTCTGGACTTGGTAGAAGTTTATTCTTGGGGTGGGACTGAACATGGGGGCATTGATCCAGAGGGCCTGTAGTTCCTGGCTGTGTCCAGAGCTGCTGGCCCCATGTATGTTTGCACAGAAGGGTAACAGATGATGTCTCACTCTCACCTTTACACTCTCCTCCCCCCGCTCTGCCCTTCTACAACCACCCTCCTTCTCAGCTTTCCATGTCAAGGACCTCTCCCAAAATACCTCTGATTCATTTTTGTTTGTCTGAAGGTCTCCATGTGTCCTCAGGATAATGAGAAGGCACTGAGGATCATTACACAGAGCTTGCTGAACAGCTTCTGACTCTCTTCCTCTGCTTTAGACAAGAGGTTTTGGGTACTGCAGGCCATGATATGAACTAAGCTGTGGGTAGGGTGATTTTTTGCTGCTTTTGTTGCTCCTGTGCCAGGGTTATATTAGGCATGAACAAATCCAGGCTTCTGGAAAACGTTTAGGCTGTAGATTTAAGGACAGGAGATGTTAAGAGAATCCACCTGGCTTGACATGGAGCCATAAAAAATAGGAGTGCCATGTGAGAACTGAGTTACCAGAACTTCCCGTTTCCAACTTTCTTTATACCAGGATTCAATAGCCAGTGGTGTGGCCATGTACATAACACAGACTTCCACAGTTGTCTTCAGTTGCAATTTGTCTAAAAATAGGGTAAGACAAAGCACCTATGTCTGTTGGGGTGGAAGTTTGACACAAGTAGATGAAATGGCCTGGCTGTGTACAAAGATACAGGAACAACTATTTTTGCCTTCAGGACTTGTTGGGCAGAAAATAACTCGGTCCTACCAAAGCTGGGACATCTGGTACATGAAAGTGTTTTGTAATGAATTGGAAATGGCATTACTGCAATATATATAATAACATGGAGATGGTGCAGTATGGTGTGGGGAACTTGTGTAGAAGATAGAAAATGTCATGGTTTTCACATACATTGTGGAAAAGAGAAAATAACTTCAAGTGTAAAGGATATGGAAATTCAGTGAATAAACATCAGTGCATTCGAGGATTTTTCATGCAACAAGCTAGATTTATCTTTCACAGAAAAAAATCTATAAACATCAGTGACTGCAGTTAGATGAGAAATTCTGGGTGTGCAAGAAAACCTGCTTTTCAATAGATCTCAATTTCCTTAAATTTAAACAATCAAACATTAGAAGTTCTAAGGTCTGAGTAATTTCTCATTTGTATCAGTTTCATCCAGGACACCTCCTCAGATTTGAAAAAAGCTGTGCTGTTTAACACCTGAGTAAGCGAAAACCAGCTTCATTTTTCTGTTTGAGCTCAACAACATTTCAACAGCTTGTTTCTTAACAGGCAAAATGGGCTAGAACTGTGAAAACACTCGGTTCACTTTGGGCAATAATTCACCAGGGCTGGGCAACTTGTAAACACGTTGAGAAACCGTTCCTTCCAGATTTAACCAGGGGCTGGCTGGGAGTAGGAAAGAAATCCAACTTTTCTTGAAAAGCTGGGATTTCTGTTCTTTCATTGTTTTGAACCAGTAAAGGTCTCATGAAATGCAGGTGCAGCTCTGACTTCCACCTAGGGCAATGAATAACTTGACAAAGAACATTATCTCCTTGTTCAGAAGCAGATGTGGTGCCCTTACCTATTCCATTGCATGGGAGAAGACATAGGAACCTGGAAGTGCAAGACCACCTTCATGGAGTATCACATATTCCAGTATTTTTGTTAGCTCATGTGTTCACAAACTACATCCACATGGTATAATACCCCAGAGACATATAGTATAACATGATGCAGTTTACTTCTAAGTCAGGCCTCTGTTGTATGGCCTAAAAGCTTTGTAAGAGTTTAGCAGCAATATCAAGAAAAACCAATGTAAGTGGTCCATTAATGAATAGGGCCTTGAGTGTCAGGAAGCAGACGTTGTTGGAAACTTGTGTAATATTACTGTTGGGTTTTATTAATTAAATATAGCTATTAATATGACCTTGGATTTAAACACAATGACCTCTTTTGTGAGTATGATTAGCAGATGTTTACCATAATTCTTCACTCTGTGAAAAATGCTTGTTGCACCCAATAAAAACAACCATATTTACTTTGCTAAATCAAATATTTGAAACTTGGGTCTTACTTTATATATCATGGCTCCAGTGTCTTAGACTTTCCAAGTTTAAGGTTGAGAGCCCTTGGAGTAACATATGTGGTAGATCTGGGAGTACAATGACCTATTGTATCAGGGAGCGCTTTCCCCCTTCTCTTTGGCATTGTATCTACTACAGTGGAACCAGTGTGCTTCACCAGCCTCTGGATTTTATTTTTACAGAAGGGTGAGGAGAGCATTTTTGAATCCACAAGGTTTTCTGTATTTTGTCCATTACTTGCGGGCAACTTCCTTTCTAGAAGAACTGCAGCAATGGAAGCAGGAAGCCCAATTCCAGTTCTTAAAATAAAGCTGGAAGTTATTTTCCTTTTCAGTAGCATCTCACCTAATTTTAGACTTTGAAAAGTCTAAAGTTTACCAATAATTTTCCTTTTCTCTTACCAAATCCAGAATTTAGAGGTGACAAATCCCATTAACATCCCCCCAAATGCCACCTGCTGCCCTCAAACTATTTTCTGTGTATATTGAGCGTTGGTTCATAACTGCTGGGGTCGGTTTTAGTAGCGGGTCTGCTGCCTGCTTGTCTGCAGTGCTGAAAGGAAATAGCAAGGGAACAAAACTATGCTTTTCTTGGGAAACCACTCCCTTTGGAATGGAGAGATATGGCTTGCCACTTTTATTTTGTTTCCCCCTCCAAAGTAAGCAACAACACTGCAAGGATCAGGGCCAGCAAGAAAAGAATATTATTTAAAAGGCGTCATCTATCTAGCCCAGTGTATTTCAGGAAAAGGAGTCTCCCGCTTCATATTTTAAGGAGTGTAATAAAAATAGCAATTGGTTTAAGAAAGGGGCTGACAGACCGGAGAAAGTGACAGCGCCAGCGCAGGGAAATAGTGCTCCATTTATCTGAGCACGCGAGCACATTGATAACGCTGCTCTCTGCAGTAGGTGCTATCAAATCCCAGACAATTTGTATCCCCGGCGTGGCAGGTTACTTACATGGGAACAAGTCTCCCTGACGTTATTGCAGATCATCATTAACTAGCTACTGCTGTTTGTTTGCTGTTACCTGCTGCACGGTGTTCCCGAGTCGTGTCGGATCATTTGTACACCTCACCCACTTTAGGGACCTGCCGCTTCCGAAAACACACCCGGCCTGGCATCTCTTCCCTTGCTTCCTTTTCCATGGGGGAAAAAATTACTGGGTGCAGCTTCCGTCTTGCTTTAACCTAAGCAAAGGTTGTGTAACGAACATCTGACAGGCTGTGAGAAGCAGCTACACTGGGCACAGACAAAAGGAGGGGCAGAAGTAATAAGGAAGAAGGATGGGCTCCTCTTCTCCATCCTCAGATCTGCTGTTGACAGGGGTGTGGGTGTGTAAGGATCCAGATAAGACTTAACGGCTCTAGGTGGGATATCCTGCTTTCTGAAGATCTTTAATCAGTTGGACTGGCATCCTATAAGCGCATTTCTTGATTATCTTTCTTGGCATGTTTCAGTTTCCTTTTCCTTTGTTCAGTAATATTTGTGATTATTGTCTTTATTAAAATGCTAGCTCCTTTGCAGCTTGCAACCTGAAGGCTTTTTTTTTCCTTTTTTTTTCTCTTTTTTTTTTTTTTTTCATTTTTGCCAGTTTTTAACGTTTTATTTGGTGATTTTTCCAGCCTGATTAGTTTTCTTTCAGTAGTACTTACTCCTTTACTGAAAATACGGGGCTAGAGCATCGCTTTACAAGTCTTTGGAAGCCAATTGCAAAATCTCCATTGAAGCCAGTGCATCTCTTGATTTGTAGTTGACAGTTTGCCCCATTATATCTACCCTAAATACTTACAGGTTAGGTCACTTGGGAGGGAAGGCTATAATTTTGTCTGAAAGCACAGTTTGGTGAAACTATGATATCAGCCCAACTATTATAAAACATGAAGTGCTTTGTCTTCTCCCTTATAAAAATGTGTAATTTCTACCCATTATCAGTATTATCACAAGAGTCCTTGCAGTAAACTTGTCTTTTGATAGGCAGAAACTTGTCTTTGCTAGGAATGAGTACAGTGAAGTGTTGCTTCTTTTTTAAAGGCGAATAAATAACACAAGTGAAGTTTACTAGAACACAATAAAGCTGTTTCCAGGAAAGCTGCTGCAGAGTCAGGTAGGACATGCTGAAGATTTATACTTGGGGTGAACATGTGCAAGTACCATAATGATGCTGTAGAGAACATTGGAGTAAACTATTTGATCAACAGATGTGTCTAAAGAAAATACATGGTTTGGATTTCTGACTGGCTTTCAGATTACAGGACAGTTAAATGAAAGTTTCTTTAAATATGTGCATGAAAACTTCATTGTGGCTGAGGGGGAGATCAGGTCTAGCATGGTTACCTCTTTCTGAGACAGACCAACCCTTGACTGACCACCAATCCCCTGGATTGTGAAATCGAGGATGAGCTTCAGGAGAAGGAGAAGCTGCACAATGAAAGGCTGGTCTTGACATCAGGCAACTCACTGTGCAGCTGCTACCATGAGAAGGGTTATAAAACCAAATTGTTGCTTATCCTGGCTAAGTGTGCAATTGTTTTGAACAAATTCAATCAAGAATCAGGAGATTTATAGTGAAATAAAGAAAAAAAAAAAAGGAAAAAGATCAATAAAAAGGGTGGAGTAGCAGCTGTGATTAAGGAAAAAGATTACTGTTGATTTATTGATTTGGTCGTCAGCTTGCCATCTCAATCAGGGCTTTTTTTTGGTTAATGTTATTTATACTTTAGTGTCATATGCTAATTAGAGTAGATTGTAATTAAGTCTCCAGGTCTGAAAATATTAGGCCCCACGTAGCACAAAGTGTTAGCATTGCATGTTACTGGAAAGAGAAACTTAAGGCTGGAAAGCTGGTGCTGAGCACAGAAAAAGGCCCGTTCTCTCTGCAGTGCAAGAAGCAGTTTTTGTGGTCACCCTTTCTGGGAATGCCAGAGAAAGATGATTGCAGAAAGCTGTTGTGCCAGGCTTCTGAGTTTTGAGGGAAGTCACTCTGGCCAAGCCCATCTTCCCCTGCATGGAGTGAGAAACATTCCTCAGGCTCATGTTGAAGGTCTCCTTTTCTCTGCAGAGAACTCAGTTTTGGGGCACTTCTGTCTTCAGACGATGTTTTCTGTTTGCTGGGTGTGGGTTAGCACAGCCCCTTGGCCTAGGGTCTTACTGCAGTGGGCAGCACAAATTATAGGAGCTCCCAAGGCCTGCGCTTTGGTTTGAGCTGAGAACAGGATAGTTGAAGACTTATTTTCTTTTTTCCTGTGTAGAGGGAAACATGAGAACTCCTTGTTGTGAAGCGGTAGAACTGAGTCACCAAGGGTTTAGTCAAAGAAGAAACACATCAGTGCAAACCAGAATAAAAAAACGTGCTTTCTTCATTACTCATTATACCACAATGGGAATCAAAATCACTCAAAAATTGTTGTAACAGCTATATGTTGCTTAGATAAAATAGTCTGGAAAGGAGAGATTTTGTGGGAATCACTTCTGATTTATGCAATACAATATGTGAAGCCAACTTGCTGTGATTTTTTTCCAGTTATGTGCAATTATGTGAGATTTAATCAAAGAACTTCGAATTACTTGCATTGCTCCATAGCGCTTGTACGGTACCTCTGGGTGTCACTGAATGAGTTGTGGCCATTTATGTGTATTGCTCTTGCAAACAACACAGTGGGAAAATTAATTTAAAATTTCCTTTTATATCTGGATGCTTAATTTTTAGAGCTGCGCTATGTTCTGTGTTGGTTTTCTGTATTTGAAGCATAAATCCCATTTGTAAGACAAACTGTAAGCAATTCTATTTTGCCCTTACAGAATAAAGAGATTTACTGTATAATTTACTGGGAATGGAGGCTGAGTTTAACCTATTGTGTCAAACCCAGTCCTTAACCTCCCTTTCCTGCTTCCATATGGATAGCCATTGTGTGGAGATTGTGTCTTGGGTGGAATAACAGACCCCAGCAGATATTGCCCTCTAAAAAATGTGCTGTGCCGCTCAGCCCAGGAGTCAGAGCCACGTCACCCTTATGGTCCACAAGTGATGGAGTCACCAACCCTTGGCTGGTTGGGATGATGGGGTTGTCAGCTCTAGAGCGCAGATGAACCTTTGAGGTTAGTTGGGAGCACATGGGACTTTCTGGGTAACCAGTTCTTCCCTGCCACACCCTGCCAGCCTCTGAAGGGGCCTTTCACGCCTGTGGAAATGCAGCAAGTGTGTTTGCTCTGTGCAGTCACTCACAAGTGCACTTCAGTATCATTAGAAGGAAGGATTTATTAGTTTCTCCCATTTAAGAAGGTTTAATTAGTTCCTGTAATATTTCATATTTTACATACAGGAAAGATACAAAATGGCTCCTGAGGAAAATGGAGCCAGCTCCAAGGGAAAAGCCCTTCTCCAAGCCCTGACCTTGGGAAGCCTTTGTAAAAGCAAAAATGTGACAGAAGAGTCTTGTCAGTTCTCAGCACCTACTTGATTTATTATTTTTTATAGAGCAACTACCTCGCAGCAGCTGGAGTGGTATATGAATTTTCTTGGTGCGAACCCACATGTAGGGCAACAAATATCACATGAAAAGATGTTGGCCAGTTCTTTCTGCAAAAAAAGATTTTGGCCAGTTCTTTCTGTGTTGTTGTGCTGGCGCCAGCACTGGCAACCTCTCCACTGCTGGTTGGTGCCATGGTCAAAGCTCTCTTGGCAGGCAGAGCATTGGGGACTTAGAAGATTCACAGCCCCCAAGTATTTAAATAATAGAAATACATAGTGTATTATTTTTCAGAAAGATCTAACTTTGTGTATCAGCAATTCAACACTTTGGACTTTGGTTAATCTTGCAATGGTTGTGAAAGAAATGCACTCTTTTTATAAATCTATGTCTTAGAAAATACAATAATTGCTATTTAGCCATACAAAATAAATAGCTACATAAAAATGAGCTTCTCCCGTAGGAAAAGAAATAGAGCCTATAAAATTTATTATTTTTGTTGATCTTTGCCTGCTCTCTTGTAGCTGCCGGAAAGGTGGCTTTGCATTTGCAGAGCTTGGTGCACAAATAAAGGAGTAAATAAAAGGGTTTGCTGACGCAAGTGTTGCAAGGAACGCGCAGCACGTGAGTGGAAAACCACTCCAATGGGCAAACAAAGCGATGTGCTGCCTTGAGTATCCCGAGCAAACCTGGGAGGAGTGGAAAGCAGTAGTGATTTTTTGTCTTTTTTAGTGTGAATGTTTTTAAAACACTGCTGACTGTCAGTGTCAACAGAGAAGTACAGAGGAAGAAAAGCAGAAATAAAAGCATGACTAGAAAGGTGCATCAGAATACAGTAATTACAGAAGCTTTATTTTTGCTGCCTTTGATGCCAGCATAAGTATGTGAAAACTCATGCACTGCAGAGGACAGGTTTGTGGTTGAAATACACTTGATAGATTTTGACAAATTAAACAGTTGTAAAGATGTTTGGAAGTTTTCCAGATCTTTACTGTTATTTATGTCACTGAACTAAAAAATCAGTGGTTAATTTGCAGTTCTTATAATTTTTATGATACTTATGTTGTTGTAAATTTAGCAGTGTGCGGCATCAACTCAGCGGGATGCATTTTATGTTGTCAGCTACCTTTTGATATCATAATAGATTTCAGTTACCAAAGCTTCGGGGAGAGAGAGAAGAAAATGTGTAAGTGTGCTGTGTGAGCGCCTGGATCAGACCCAGGTAGGAGAGGAGTCGGTGCGGGGTGGTCCCTGAAGCCAGGCCTGGTCCTTGGGGCACAGGGGAGATGCTCCAGAGTCCTCTGCCAGTAGTGACAAATGTGTTTTAAGTGGTAAGGATGGATAAGATGCTGATAGGATTGGGCCCTGCAGTATCATTGGTGGGTCTTTGAAGTCTGCGTGGCTGTGTACAGCTGGTAATGGCAGCAGTGCAGAGCTCCTCAGGCCTTGTCCTGCCACATGGACCTTCTCCTGATGCTGCATCCTAGCAGTGCACGGTGTGGGCTGTGCCTAACAGGTGGCAGGTTGAGATCTGGTCTTCCAGCAGTCGTCAAACTCATGTGTGTCTGTGTGTAACCTGGTTTTGGGGAATTCTCCACCCCCAATTTACTTCTGCTAGTGACCTTCTCCATACACAGTGGTCCAGAGTGTGTTTCCTGGGTAAATACAAGCTAAAGAGAGAGGAAGTGAATCTCCAACATGATGTGGTTGGACATGAGAGTAGCTTCTGTCCTGTGGGATGGTGTTGATCAAAAAGGGAAAGTCCTAACTTGCATTTTACAGAGTGCCTCTGATACCTGAATTCACACATTTTTAAAATAGATACTTCTTGCACTATTTTTCTTTTTATGAAGATTCCCTATTCTCTGTATTTATAGAGTTTTCTTCTGTTGTCTGCTATCCTGGAAGATGGAGAGAGATCTTAAATTTAGGTGACCTAAAGGAGAAATGTAGTTGTTTCCCTCTTGGGAGGCTTTTTTTAGTGGTTAAAAATACTGCTTTTAATCTGAGGAGTGAGACCTGGCTCAGGAATATGTCACACATGAAATGGACTTCTTATAAAGCCTAGCCATGCCCTTCCCATCTTCTGCTTCTTTCAACATTTGCCCTTTGCCTTCTAAGCCTGAAAATGGAAGAATTTATTAACGATTGTTTCCTCAGTGTTTGTGGCATTAGCCACGTTTCTCAAGGGCGTTTCATGTGCTCTTTCCACTCTAACGGGATTGTCCATTGAGTTCAGCTTTGGCACGTTGGGGATCCATTTGCACAGATAGCTGATTAAGCTGAACCTTCCTCATCCGTAGGTAATCCCAAAATACGCAAATTGTTAGCGTGACATTGGTTTTCGAACATTTTTAGGTTTATAATTAAGCGCTTTGTAGTTGTCCTCCACCTCCACTTCCCTCCTCATCAGTCTTTAGCTGTGCTGACTCCAGCTCTCCCATTCCCTTTTTCTTTCTTGATTATCTCTTTATTTCTTTTCTTTTCCCCTGGAGGTAGTTTTATGTCTGGCTCTTTCTCTAGGTACCGCTTCAAAGCTGCATGGCTTGGAGCAGATTTTTGGGCACAAAGAAATTTTGCAAAAAGAGCATTCTGTCACTGCTTGGGATTTTGCTGGGTATTGCTTCCCAAGATGACAACGGCCAGTGCTGGAGTGAGCACAGCCACTACTCTGAGGGGAGGATACTCATTCACTCTTGATTTGAGGAGAGACTGGAGATGGGACAGCTGAGAGGGGTTTGTTTGGAAATTGCCAGCCAAGAAGGAGGTGAGGTGTTGGTGTGAGCAGTGGGGAGCTCATGTTACCTTGGGCTCCTGCACTGGTACTCTTCAGGTGGAAGATGCTGCTCTTCTGTGTTGGAAGAACAAGATCCAATTTCCCTTTTGCCTTGCAGCAGCAGACTCGTATGTTAGTCTGCATTCGCTGGCTAGACTTATTCTGGCTAATGTTTGCCAGATTCTTCTATTACATATTAAAATAAGATCGTATGAGTGGGTTTTCTTTTTGTGCATGTTTCAAAAAACTAGGCCAGCCCTAACAAGCACATTTTCGTGTTTTTGTTGTTTTTTTGCATTTTGTCATTTTACATATTGAAAAATGGAATGCAAAGGAAAAAAAAAGGAAAAGCCTGCTAACATCAAAAAGAAATAAAGCTTTGCATTATTCTGCTTAAGTGTTAAAATCTGACTGATATTGTGTATATACAGATTTCATTCTTTATGGTGTTTCCTTTCCCCACCCAAAGATCACAGATGCTATGATAAAAATTAATGCTCTTTTAGTAAATGCTTTTCTTTTCTGAATTTGGCCTAAAGAGGGTCATGCAGTGCTTTTGTTACTAATAAATGTGGTAGGATCTAGGTAAAAATAATAGGCAGGCATTAATTTGTTGGGGCAGGATCTTCTAAAACAAAATGCAGAGCATTTCTACCTCCTTAAATCCAGCTATTTTAGTATCATAAAGTTTTTATTTTAGCCATCAGGAGAGTAGCCCTGTTTGAAGAATTCAGCTTTAAAAAATGTCTTTGTAAATTGAGATTTTAGGACTACCTATTTGGAGGATGTTCCGTATGATAAATGACCCTTATAAGACAAAAAAAAAAAAGTAATTTTGTATGTCTGCTCCCTCGGATGTGTGATAATAATAAATGAACATTTTATATATCATTATATATATGTCATGGCAGAACAAAAATCAGAAGATATATTATTCATTATTCCTGTTACTTTATATTTAAAAGGCAAAGGTTTTTGCTTCTTTGCCAAAACAACGGCTACAGAATGTATTTGTAATAATCCCCGCAAATATGAAGGGGAGAAAGATCTTCCAGGTCGTTAGCACTGAAGAAAACAGAGATGCCTTTAATTGTATTCATTTGAACATTAATACATTAATGCTGAGATTTAAGTACTGTTACTATTAAAAATTAAACTGGAAGGGCAGTGTGCAGATCATATGCTTTAGTGTAAGTTGTCAGGTGCAGTGTTTGCATATTTAGCCATTCCAACACTAAAATGGATGTTTGAGGCCTGATCTGGCTTTCCAAGGGGCACTTTTTACACCACCCCGCCCGGGTTTAATTTCTGGCAGTAGCATTTCTTTTCATGGATGCAATTGCACCACCTGAGCAAAAGTTGCAGCGTTTAAAATCAGAGGAGGGTAAGGAGTCACTTGTTTGCTGTCCTGAAGTCCTCTTGTTCTTCTGCCTGTCCTCCCCCCGCCATGTCCGCAGCTATTTTGCAATATGCAACCCCCTCCGAGCACTGCCTGCGGAACTGGAGTAGCTCTGGCATGTAGATTTCCCAGTGGGAGAACTTGTGTGGATGGTAATTTTAATGAGACCTGATTTAAGCAGTAGAATAGATCCATAAAACTAATACAAGCAGACTTTCAAGAGCTCTACTATTTGTCAGGGCAGTGAATTTTAGAGGTGCATCCATTGGCTTGGTAAAGAATATTATAATCTCGAAAACTTAGCCTGTATTAATTCAGATTGTTTCTATGCAAAGTACTATTGAGAGTGTCTCGAATCCAGGGCAGGCCAAATATAGACTTATTTATTTTTGAGTCTCAACTTTCGTCCAAAAATCATGCTGGAACCACAGGACCTGAAAGCTGTGCTCTATATGAATGAATGCAAAGTCTGTATGAGTGCACACAGCTGTGCCTCCAAGCTGTGACAAACCCTTAGCTTTGCTTTTTTCCCCCTTCATTTAAGGCCACCGCTTGGTCCATATGTATTTCAACCTCTCCCAAGTTGTCACACCTAGTTATATATGGCAGTAACACAGGTTTCTTTGGATACACAGGGTTTTTCTGCAAATACAGGCATTACACCCATCCCAGAACCTGAATCCTGCTTCATGTAATATACTTGGTCCATGGCTTTTATTTTTCATCCTAGTGCTCTGGAGCATCTCTTGCTGTTGCTGGAAATTGTGTAGTTCTGCTTGACCTTACTAAACTGTTTTCTTTCCCTGCTCTCCTCCCCAGCCTCTTCCCTCTGTCCTGTTTGTTGTGGGTTTTTTCCCAGCTAGCTTTTTTCACCTCAGCTATCTCAGATGGTAGTGAGAAAGAGAGCAGGTGTAGGAAACTCAGGGCAGGAGCTTGAGATGGGAATGGGGAGAGGGAGCTGGAACACCAATAAACAGCAGAGAACAAGGGGCAGAAGAGCAACACAGGATGAAATAGAGTGAAAAGCAAGGAGGAAAGAATGGAGGCAGAGGGCAAGGAGAGAGGGAGGCCAGGGAGTCCATGTGAAGGTGGAGCAGAGGGGATGCTCTGTGCCATGGTGGGGGACACCAGTTCTGCTACCCCTTCCTGGGCTTGGGCATCCCACTGACTGCAGGGACAAGGGCAGAAAGGAGGTGGCTTCTGCCAGAGCTGGTGATCGTGGGGACGTGCGTTTAAATAAGTAAAAAGTTTATTTGCTTTTTCTCGCAGGAGATGCTAAGTGATTTTTGCAGTTTGAGTGGAGTGGCATTATTGTACTTAGCTCTGCATTTATTAAATAAATTTGTTCTCCAACTCAAGTGTTAAGTGTGTATTATGAAACCTCAGAGCCAATCTTAGTGGTTGCAGTGTGCAAATATTTTTAAAATTATGTAATTAAACAGGGCTTGGGCTGCAATGTCCACTGAAGTGATTTATTAATTGAATGGTTTGATTAAATTTAATGTTAGTTTATACAGAAAGGGTTGGTATCTGTTTCACAGACAGGGACATCTTGTGGGGCTGTCAGTGATGGTTCAGAGGTCCTTAGGAGGAATCTTTAGCACCCAATTAAATATTAACCAAGAAGATGTGACTCGTTCTCTCTCTGTCCCTGAAACTGTGTTTTGACATCTAAGACTGGTGATAAAAATTTGCTCGGCAGAATCACTTGCATTGCACTCTATTTATCACTAGATTATTTCCAAATTAATCATGCTAAAAATCTTGCCATTGTAATTGTGCTGGGGCTCAGCGCTGCACGATGTGTGTAAATAAAAAATGCCCTTTTAATTTCACGTTAACTGTGTCTTGCTGCTGTTGCAGCCAAACCATATCTGTTTTGGTGGAATGTCATTTTAAAGGTATTGTGGTTACTGAGCGGCAGCTGTGATTGAAAAGTATGTAAACTAATCTTTAGTTGCTCGTGTCATTTTTATATTCTTATGTCAGAACACAAGAAAGCTGCTTTAAATTTGTCTTCCACTGTGTATTAATTTTCAAGTCTAATTTTTCTTGGGTTAGAGCATATACTGCGTTCTCTTCTACACATTAGCATTTGGTGCCAAAGTAAATGGCTACTTGTGAAAAAGTACAAAATTAGTTCCTGCTTGATTACTCTAAAATACATATTTATTTTCATAGGGAGAGTTTTATTGCCAGAGCATAAAGGACAATTGTCCTGTATGGTATCGGTGACTTAAAAGACAAAGTAATCAAGCACCATATATTTATTACTATGAAGAGCAGAGCTGTGCATTGCTTTCCCAAAACCAAGAAGGAAGGTACAAGGGGTTTTGGTTTTTTGTAGGGATTTTCTTTTTCCTTTTTCTTCTAGACTTGCACTATGTGTTGTTCTGCACT
Source organism: Corvus cornix cornix (assembly GCF_000738735.6). Taxonomy (NCBI): domain Eukaryota; kingdom Metazoa; phylum Chordata; class Aves; order Passeriformes; family Corvidae; genus Corvus; species Corvus cornix. The sequence continues at coordinate 16,870,204 of NC_046342.1, read as the reverse complement.
TTTAAATGCAGACCATTCGAAATGAAATCCTCAGCTAATATGTCTGCATAAGAACTTCTTTGTCTCTTGATGCCCAACCATTGAAAATTAAATGTGTTTGCGGATAAGTATTTATTCATACCATACCTCACACCTGATCTTGTGTCAGTATGACATCATCTTTGCCACAAAGACTTCTGGTGGTTTAAAAATGTTCCGTTGTGAAATAAGTGGGAGAGGTAGGAAAGGGGCAAGGAAGGCAACAAAAATAAACTGCTAGTGGGATTTGATGTTTTGCCAATTAAAAACAAAATATAAAAAATAATGTTCTGAGGTCCACATGCTGCCTTTGATCCATACACAGGACTTCCCTTTGTGCCGGTGGCTGTTCAGCCTGTGGAGGGAAGGCTGTACATGACTTAATTTGTATGTTGTGGGAAGTACATTTTCCTAGCATGTGGTCTAGCTTACTTGAAGAATCTGAAATGCGTTATAAATGTAAATGCTGTGTTTAAGTAAAACTTCATTATGTTTTGGTGGTTTCCAAAAATGCACAGGATTTGACCTTAAAGTGTTATTTCAAGGTGTTATGATGTATGAGCTAGACTTTGTAGTCTTCTAAATTAAATCTTTGAACATGTTATTATTGTATTTTGGCATCGGCAAGATGTAGTTCTCAGCTATTTTTTGTCACAGCCTTCATTTTTCTAACAAGAGTAACAAGACAGGGCCAGATTCTTCTGTAAGAGGCGTGTGCAGGATGGGGATTACCCTGCGTTCTCCGTGGTGTAACCAAGGACGGCTCTGCCCTTTGCATCCAAGTCCAAGGGCATGGCGGCTCCTCATCCGTGGCTGCCATCAGCGCAGCCAGCACCCACCACCACTCCCTGTGACCATTGCAGAGCCCCACGTAGGATGTGGTGAAGGGTTTAGCATTTGGATCCAAATCTGGTTCATATATAAAAGGGGTTGTGTTTCTGTTTGGAAAATATGAGCCCCTTTTACGTAGCCCAGGTGTGGATTAGCTCTCTAAACCATTTGCCCATTCGTGTGTTTGTGGGAGACTGTTTTCAATTCTTACAAAGAGGCTGTACAAGTCAAGCCATAGAAACAGCAGAAGCAATCCAAAAGTGGATTTAAAAAAAAAAATTAACAAAGTGTTTGTGATCTCAGGTTGGTAGTCTGGATGAGGGAGCAGACATAACCGCTATACGTATGCTTATTTCCAAAGAAAATAACTGCAAAACATTTCCACCTATGCCATGAGTGCTCAGGGCTTGTATTTCTCCTGCTCTGTGTAACAGCCATCTGTTCGTGTTGCAGCAGGGCTGTGGGGCACCGTCCCCATGGTGCCGTGTACCCCGAGCAGCACCAGGCACGGGGAGCGTGCCAGCCAGCCACAGGGAGAGGCAGGGCTTGGGCCAGGGTATGTTGTTGCAGAAAAGTTGATTAAGAAGAGGAGCTCTGAGTCAGCCCCTGGGGCCATGGCCATCGGTCGGTGAAGCACCAGAGAGAGACTGTCTTTGTAGTGTTGTTTTTGGTACCGATTTCATGTTGTGCGCTCGTGGTATGAATCATGATGGTTATGAGGGTGATTTTCCCTCAAGAAAACAATCCCTCCCCCAAGCAATCGTGGAGCTACCCTTTTGGACACTTTGCATGGATGGCTTTCTGTCCTGAGGTGGTCTTCTACTGCAGGCTTGGGGTGGGAAGGGAGAGCGGTGCTCAGGCAAAGCACAGCGGAGGCTTGTCCTCCGTCTGTAGCCAGGAGTTTCCCATTTTCCTCCTTCATGAGCAGGCTGGCTCCTGGATGGGGGAGGCCTGAAAAATTCGTGCAAATCTTCAAAATAAAAGACACATAGGATACCCCGCTTTCCCTCTGTCACTCCTTCCCTGCATCCCAAATAGGGTAATGCTTAGAAATGCATCCAACCTCGAGTTCAAAACGGATCGGCTTACCCGTGTTTCTTGAACAGCTAATTTTGCTGGCACGTTATTATTCACCCTCTGCTATTTTCACACTGTGACACAAAACTAGAGAGAAGAAGAGATTGAAATTTTGACCGGTACATTATCCTGATACCTGAGATGCTGTGTTGATATGAGAGTATCGTTACCACAAGGACTTTCTTGGTGGTTTTAGAGATCCCGGTGTGAATAAGTAGAAAAAAGCAGAACTAATAGCTAAAGAAGCAAAAATATTTTTTTCTTAAAGAAATTGATTAACATGCAAATATGTACTGTATGCATATTAAATATCATTTCAAAATGTGATGGGCAGGAAGCATAAGTGATGCCATTTGGTTTTGTGGCATCAGTGTGGGTTGATTAAGGGGGTGGGGATAAATTTTGGGGATTATTGATATAGCATGAGTAGAGCCAGATGGTTGTATTACACATCTTTTGTGTTCTTGTTTGCTTCTTAAAGCAGTTGCAGAATTTTGCCCTGGGCAAAATTTACTCTTTGCTCGTATGTTCCCCTGTGAATTTACTTTTGACAAAGTAGTTCACAAAGTGGGGAAACGCTGTGCCCACAAACTCATCTCTTCCCTTCACGTTTGTGAAGCCAACAGCCCCCTACTTCAGAAATATTTTGTAACTTGTGAAATAAATTAGCAGTAGGTGCAAGTTCAGAGTGTGTGTGTTGTGTATCGGTCCCCCTCGGTGTGCGGTATCGATTTACAGAGCGTGCCGTTTTTTAGATTTTCCTTGCGGTGTTTTGAAGAAGAAACTGTGGAAATGGCAACCAGTTCAGTTTAATGTGCTACTTATGTAGTATTCTTCCATTAAAGAAATGTTGTCTTAAAGATTAATGAGCTAATTTTTCCACTACTCATTTTTTATTTTAAGTTTTGAGATTGTGGCTTACCTGATTCATGTGATCAAAAACACATACTTTGTGGTATTCAGGTTGAGTGGGAGAAGGTTGTGCTAGGTAGGTGTTTGTGACATTTGTTGGAACTGCTTATCACCGGAACCACCAAAATTTACATGTGTTTGTTATTTCCCTTTGAAAGCAATTTTTTATTTCCCATAAAAAGATGGGTTTTTGTAAAGGCTTTGTAAGAAAGAATTTATGTCTTTCTTGTGCCTCGCACCAGTTTTTGTGGGTGTGTAACTCCATTGACTTGGATGAGCTTACTCCCAGCTTACATTGCTGTAGGCTCCTAGGTGATGAGTTCCCTCTACATCTGGCAATTATAGTGGAAACTGTCCTGCTTGTAAACATGTTTTGTCCTCTGCTTGTGTCCCTGTGTGAAATGTGTGTTTGCAGAAGGTGAGGGGGCTCACCTTGCTCGTGGTAGTGGGACTTTTACTGGGGACCAGTTCCTGCTGACACTGTTTCTGTGGCCCCATGTCTGCATCCCCTCTCCACACAAAGCCGAGCCCCATGTTTTGCCCAGACTGGGAGCAGCAGCTTTGGGGCCATTTTTTAGAGCCAGTACTTGATGTGGAAATGGGGATAGGCAGCTCTTACCCCATCGAAATCTCTGAGTAGTCCAGTCACAAGTCTGAGACTGGAGCAACTTACTCCTCATAATGCTGCCATTGTGCTCATCTGATCTGATCAGTTCTGGAAATGTTTTAGTAAGTCTATCTTACAACATTATAAGAAGATAATCAGCTGCCTTAGAAGGTCCCCATCTGGAGTATAGAGTTCTTTTACTGAAAGATGTTTTGCCTTTCCGAGATAGCTCTCGCATTTCATCATCTGTTGTGCAGAGATGAAGTGCATATGAAAAGTCAGTGACTCTGAATCCATCTGTTGTTATTATTTTCCACTGATAATTGGCTTGAACAATGAAATGTCTGTGTCTGTAGCCTTTGAAACTGTACACCCTGTTTATTTTCTGGAGGTCTTGCTCCACTCTCCCCCCCTACTTTTTTTTTTTTTTTTTTTTTTTTTTTTTTTTTTTTATTTTGGATTTTTTTTTTTTTGTTTCATTTTTCTCTCAAGCTCATAACTAGTGGAGCTTGTATGAAGATGACATCTTTGACTCTGTGCATCAGTATGTGTCATTCAGCATCTAAAGCTTGCCTGCCAGTTTTTGTCAGGGTCCTGTGTCTGTGCTGTGTGAGTGTAGAGCAGGCTTACAGCAGGAAGACCGGCAGATCCAGAGTTCATAGATATCTTACCTGAAATGTAGCATTTGTATCACTTTCTCTATTAAAATATTAATTTAGAGACCAGTATCTAATACCTATGGAATTAGATACTACCTGTAATTGTGTAATATATTCAGTTGCATCCAGTTTTGCATGATGCAGGGTATTAATATTGGATTCCACTAACAGCAGTTCCATTAGCTTGCTCAACCAGTATGAGATATATATGAGCAGGGAGGCATAACTACCAGCCAGAACTGCCAAAACAGTCATTAGAAGCTCCATTGGGATGGACAAAGGCTTTTACACAGTGATATACTGATTAAATTTTGTTCTATGGTTTATTTGCATCAAGGTTAGATCGGTATCGTCTATGTGAACCGTATTATCTGACACCTTATTTGGAAGGTCATTTCAATGTAAAAATGGTGAACAACACAGGGGCTCTAAAATTTCTCGCAGGATTCTTTCTTAGAGGATTTTTATCCTGTTAGGCTTGACTAGCTCACGTTATCAGTGTTTTTGTGCTTTAACCTGGTGAGTTTATCCAAGGAAAAGTAAAAACTCCCTCCATACTGTACAAGTGCTCAGTGGAACTGAACACGCTCAATCCCCATTAAAACTGTGAGTTATATCCAGTATCCTTTGAAATAATCTATGACACATGCTTGAGAATCCAGTAAATGCGTGTTGCATCTCTTAAAGGCTGAATTTTCCTGTGTCTGCCTGTGTGTAAGTGCTCTTTCAGAATGAAATTTCGGGGCCGGACGCAGTCGTGTCATCCATGTTACGCTGTAGTCTGGAGCACCAGAGAGTAAGGCAGAGGAGTATAATCTTATTTGTGTTTCAATGGCAATCATTTAATACTGCAAGTTATTAAAAAATAATTAAATTACCAAAACCAACATGTAGCTAGGACTTACAATAAAAGGTCAATGTGATTTGACTCCTTAAGTTAGGAAGGGACACTGGTGAATTCCAATTGCTTTAAAATCGTGCTGCTTCGTTCTATTTCTGGAAGGATAAATGAGACTAAAAAAATAATTTATTTCTCTAGAAGGAAGAGTAAATCACAGTATATAATTATGTATATTCAATTATAATAATAAATGTTTAGATGTGTTTGGTGGTTATCACAGTCTCTAATTTAGTTGTTTTTTGAAGTAAATATAGTTTGGAAGCAATGTTTTTTGAGAGCAATATTTTGAAAATAATGTTTTTAAGGAACACTTCAGAAATTTCTTCCTTTTCCCCAAATAAACTAGTAAATAGGTGTGTATTTTGTAGTGATTCATAACAGCCAAAATAGGTCTATGTCTGGAATGTCTTTTATATAGTAAGCAAAACAGGGACAGTGAAACCAAATGCAGGCTTAGTCTGTCAACTCAACCAAAAGTCTGTATTAATTTTAAATCCTTGTGAAGAAGAGGCCGGGCTGGGAATGTATTGGATTTCAGTACAGTTAGTGAAAATTAATTTTACAGGTGGTGTTTGGTTGTGTTTCTTCTGCTCTGGTGAGATGGGTGGCTGAGCCAAAGTGGGCACAGCACACGAGTCAGCTCTGTGCCAGAGCAATGCTTAGATTAGAAATGAATGTTTGGCGTGGAGTTGTTGGTGCTGTTGTTATTTACTATCAGAGGAGCAGAGCATTTAGCGCTATGATTTGATTTTGCAGCTCCTATCCCCTTAAACAAGCTGTGTAGCTTGTCAGAGATCAGGACAGGTAGAATGCACAGCAGGCGTCTGATTTGAGCCAGTTACTCATTTGCTGAGTGTTTGTGTTTATGCAAAGGGGCCTCTTCCTGCATATTTAATCTAGAGTAAGGCAGTGGCTTTTGTTGTGTTTAGACCACATACCTTCAGTCCTTCCTTACACTGCAGCCAGTGTTGAAGCACAGAAAGGCTGGATAGTCAAAAGTGCTTTAGTGTTTTCAAACTCTCAACTTTTTGCAGTTGGTTGGGAATTACTGTACAGCTCTAAGCCTTTTTCTTCCTCATTAATGGGTAAGTTTGCACTCGGTAGAATAAGATACTTTTGTTTCTGTTCCATTTTATAAATGCACAAAATATTTGTTTGTTTGTAGTTGTCCAAACCTCCTTGAGCAAAACTAGTCCGCTGAAGGAGTTTGTTGCAGGGAATTAGATCAAGAATACAGGTGTTTTCTGGAATATACTTCTGAATCAAGTACTAAATGCCATATTGCAATAGGCAGGTATTTGCGGGGCGGGGAAGTGGCAGGGTGGGGGGGGGGATGAGTTCGGTGTTATTATTCTTTGTACTAACAAATCCTGTTTTGTAACTGTCCTGAAGATAATGCTTCCATTGTTAGCTAAAAGCTTTCAAACAGTGAGCAACGCAGAACTGCAAAAGAAGCAGCAAAAAAAAAAAAAAAAAAAAAAAAAAAAAAAAGGAGGAGGAGGGGGGGAGGAAAAAAAAGCAACCCTCTGGTCTTTATTGTTTCCTTTGCAAGGGTCCTCACTCGAATGTCTGCGCTGTAATAGGGAGGTTTTTCTTATGTGGAAATTGAATCGTCTCTTCATTGATATTAATAGCACACTAGAGATGTTAGCCATGATGCAGAGTACCAGAGCTGTGGAGTAGGAAACCTGATATTGCAGGGGGAAAAAATGACAGTCCTGTTGCTCCTCAGTGTGGGAGACATCCCTCCCCGAGAGTGGAGTTTGCATAATGGCATCCTGCCTCAACTATTTACTTATAGGTATTTTAATCTCGGGCTCTTTCTTTTAGTACAGGCGTAATTACTGTCGCTCGCTCCTGCACTTATTAACTGCGCAGCTCGGTTTCTGATTCCGTCTGGACAAATTAGTTTTAAAAATGACTTTGGAGAGAATCCGTGTGGTGTGCCTGCACAATGTACACAGTGTATACGTAATGTGTGCTGGGTTGGGAGAGCGTCGGGGTCCGACGGCAGGGAATTGGCATCAGAAATTAAAGAAAAGACGACAAAGGGCACGTCTTGGAGGCTGAGGGTTGAAGCACAGACAGCGCTTGGAGAAATGTGGAAAATGTGCGGCGAGGCCAGGAGTAGTAGTTTTGGTTCCCAATTAACTATTTCCTTCGTTTGAGTAACTCCTCTCAAACAGAAGAGTGTGCTGTTCCACCACATGTTGGAAAGTGTGAGAATCTGAATAAAATTTCATCAACCTTATTAAAATATGTAGGGACTTTGGTCTTCTTGGGTACGAATCAGCCTACAGACTCAGAGGCATTTATTAACAATAAGACTGCTGAGGTTTTTAAATAACAAAATTACAAATACCGTGTCTAATTGTAAGTGTATTACTTTTATGCACCAGTTAAAAAAAAAAACAACTTTTTATGAGGAAAAGTACCTCAGTCAAAGCACCTCGTGTGATTAGTGCTATTGTATTCTTAAATTTTGATTGATAGAGATAATAGTTTTCACTTAAAAATACAGACAGGTACTTTAACTTTCCATGACAATAGCTATTTGCATTTCTTTTATCTTTTTGTTTAACATTTGTGGGGGTTGGGACGGATTTGATTATTAACTCTTATTGCACACCGAGGTAAATGCTAAAACAAAGCTTTTGTTAAAGCTTCAAAAGGTAAAACAGCAAATATTGTTTTTAGGCTTCAATATTTAAAGGCTGTTAAAGGATACCTCGAAAATATTTTCACATGACCACGACCAGGAGTGTCACTCGCCTGCCAGGTAAGGGACGGGACAGGGGTGGCGGGGGGGGGGCTGTGGCTGGGAAGTGCCCCCGAGCAGCGCCGGGGTCACGGCACAGGGGCGGAAATGTGTCCCCTTGCTCTGTGTGCGTGTGTGGAAAGTGGCGTTCTGGGGAAGCGCCAGCCTTGCCCGAGGCCCCGGGGTGGGTCCCGGCCGGGCAGCGGCGGGGCCAGCGCTGCGGGACTGGCCCCGCTGCCCGCAGCCACGGCAGTCCCGCGGCCGCCGCTCGGAGCGGGCATCCCTCCGCTGCTGCCACCGGGAGAGGTCGAGTTTCAGGAGGAGAGTTGTAGCACAGGCATAAAATGGTTAAGGCTGGCACTGAGGCACGGGGAGTTATTTTAAGAAACGGGGAAGATCTGGCGATACGAGCCAGGCGGCGGCGTTTGATGGCTGGCTCTGGCTCCGGGAGATGGTGGCCCCTGGCTCGGGGAGGTGGGATCTGGCTGAGGGAGATGGGATCTGGCTCGGGGATGGCCTCTCCTCACCTGACAGGCTGGGTGGCTCCTGGGAGTGCGTTCCCTTCACCTGGGATGGATTCGGTGAGGGCCAGCGCTGTCACACATGAGAGGCAAACAAGCAATCCATCAGTCAGAGATGCAGGACTGAGCGATCGCGGTGCAGATCCCGTGTTGGAAGCGAGCTGTTCCCAACTTGCCTGCAAACTGCACCCTTGTGTTCCCTGTAAGAGCTGTTAAAAAGCGGGGGAGGAATGGATCGTGATTAGTTTTGTAGATTTGGCTTACACCGAGTTATTCTTTTCCAAGGTTACGGTGGACTTGAAAGGTAATGTTATTTTAAAAGAGCAAATGTGCTGTGCATAGCTTTGTCCTCGTGCTGCTATTTATTTTTATTTTATTTTATTTCTGTTTGGAATAAATAATAAGCACCAGCCAGAGATTCTGAACAGCCTGCTAATGACTGAAAATGAAAATACAGTATGATTTGCTCCCTCCTTCCACTGAGAAGCAGCAAGGTAGCGAATTGAGATCCCTGTGTTTTGGCCTGTACCAAATCCACTTCCCCCTCTTCAAAGCGAAGTGGAAGAAGTGCACTTAGTCTCTCACAGTTTTACTGTTCACCTGCATTTCACTTTCTGGAGAGGTGGTAATGACTCCTGGTATAGAAAATCTCCTGTGCCATGCCTCTTGAGATTTAATATATGCTGCACAATAAAAGGTGGCCACCTTGATGGTGGTCAGAAAACAAATTTCTCTCTCAGATTATTTGAAGTATTTAGTCTAATATATTTTTTTTCAGGTATCTAGATAGCTCTTTAAAAATAAAATAGGTACAACAAAACTGAAGAGACTACTACTGACCGTCCTCAAAGCCGTTCTACACGTGATTTGTGTGTTAGTGCAAGTAACCCAGCTGAGTGCACTGGGTGAGGAAAGTAACCTGAGTGCAGGACTGGCCCACGAGTCTCCCTGGTATCAGATGTTGTTCTCCACAATCAGTGTGCATCCTGTATTTTCAGAATTAGTGAAATACTAAATAAAAAAACATTTATTTTTTTCTCTTAGAAATGTACAGTTGATAAAATCACAGACTGTGTCTTTTCCTGCATAGGACAAGAAAATAATGATTATGAGAATAGTAAGACATATTTCATATTTCAGCCTGTGTGCAGTTGAATGTGACTCGGAGTTTTGAGGGGAAAGAACAGCTGTATTAGGTGGTTACAGTTCACTGTATTTAGAAGAAATTACTGCACAGGAGTGCTTATTTTGGTGATCAGGTTTTGGTATTTTAAAACTTTCAGGAAGCTTTTTAGTAAATATTTTAATCAGACACATTAAATACATTTCAGCTGGTCTTATATAAGAAAAATAAATCAAAATCTAATTTCAAAACCAATTTTTTCTTGTGCTATCAGGCACATGTGTTTGTTTTATCTTTTTTTTTTTCTTTCTTTCTTTTTTTTTTTTTTTTAATAAAAGTGTGCTTTCTAGGTAGTGAAGGGGAGATTCCTTTCCTGCTTTAGGTTTCTTATAATAAATTGTAGGCTTCTCAGGGCTGGGACACTGACAAAAAAAATGTACATGTATAATTCTGAGCAGAGGAGCAGCTCAACTGGTGTTCTACTTTCCTGTGTAAAATTACTCAGAGCCAGTTTGTGTGGGATCAAGGTCCTTGTTAATCTATTTTTGGCTATACCCAAGGCTGTTCTCATTTAGATATTAGTAAAAATGTTAAGAGTTTTAAGTAGACTTTCGTTCTGTAGTGGTCTCTGTTTCTGAGTATTCTCTGTGTTATTGGTTAAATTTGGCTTTGCTGTGATCTCTGAGTTGGGGCTCCATCCTACAGCCTCCCTGGAATGACCTCGCTGCCCTGAAGGAGGAGCTCACTAAATCAAATAAATGTGGGATCAGAAAAGTGACAAGGTCCAGCCCAACAGCAGGTGTAATGGCAAAGCCTCTGATCTTTGGCTGGTCCCTTGGTACCTGGTAAATAGGTAGGAGCTGATCCAGCACAGTAGTGGATCTTTCTGTTGGAAGAGCTTATGGCACTGGTTCAGGTCATGTTCTTGTTAAGATTATTGTTGTCTTTCCAAAATCCTGCCAAAAACGCTGTTTTAAAAAGTATCTTTATATCCAATATATGTTACAATTAGCTATCTCACTGGTGGGTAAACTGAGGCACGTGGTGAACAAACCTGACATTTTCAGGAATATCAGGTAAAATCTGTGCAGGGCACAGAGGTTTGCATGGACTGTTCCTCGTGTGCGGGATCAGTTGAACCGTGGAGGTAGCGTTGAGGGTACTTGGAGACTTTCTCTCTGCTCGTGAGGCAGAGGACCACTGCTGCTTGCTTGCAAAGTGGATTTTTGTTTGTGGTTTGGTTTTCTATTTTAATCATCTCCTTGGGGGGAAAATATGAGTGTAGCGAAATGTCTTGCTTTGGTAGGATGGGATTTTTTCTTTGTTTGCTCCACACACACACTTACAGTGTTGATGGTACTTTGTGTTTATCTTAAAGACAGCATGATGGAAGGAATGTATGTTGCCTACATCAATTCGCTCACCCGTATAAACATTTTCAGGAGGAAAGGCTGTATTTGTGTTTCTACGTTTTGAGATACTCAACTTTTGGACTATTAATGAGAAATTTTCACAGGTGGGAACAGCTGTTTCTGCTGCTCATTTTAACTTTAATGGTAGATTATCCATATTTTTGAAAGCCAGGTAACATATAGTAGGCGTTTGATAACCACAAATTAAAGCAGTCTGGATTTCAATCAGGGAGTAATTTGTGAGGAGAGCTGAGTCCTCCTCAGCCCTCTGTAGACCCTATTGGTCTGCCAGCAGCTGGTTGTTGGGCCGGGTTTCCTTGGAGTGTGTTTGGGTCACGCATGACAAATGTGTTTAGAAAATGATACCTGCCTTTTCCAGCACTGCCCAAAGAGATCCTGAATGCACATTTTATGCAAACGTGTAATTTTCAGCAGCTTCCTTAAAAAGTACATTTTAAGATGGTTCATTTGCTATCGTGAAGACTCAGGGTAGAAATGAAGTCTGCTTGCCAAAATACTGCCAAAATAAGGATCTGACTGCCAAATACCCAGAAAATTTATAAAACAGATAAATATGAAAAGAGGTTTAAAGTGTCAAACCCAAGATAACCCCTGCAGCAAAGCAGGATAAAAGCCTTTATTGTTGCTAATCTAAGAGCACATCACATGTCAGAGGTCATGTATTTTACATAAAAGATGTATTGTTTTACATACTCTCAGGAAGGTGAGCCCTGACCTATTATGATGGAGTAGTGTTATGTCCTTTACAGTGCAGAATCAGGAATGTCTTATATGTGTACCTCAGCAAGGCACAGAGGGCTTCCTATACAGCAAACATGTACAAATTTTGGCCCGTGATGTTCTGGTACTGCATTGCAAGAACTGTGAAGAGCTTCTCACTGAAAACATAAAAAATAAAAATGAAATAAAGTGCCAGTGAGCAACAGATAAAACCAATATTCATTTCATCTCAAGGTAACCTTTTTTTCTCCCAGCTAACAATAATCAGGTTTCAATGGTAAAGAAGTAATGCCACATTCTCATTGTGAAAACATTTTTCCTTCCAAAATAAATGGCAAATGAGTTCATATTCTTTTGAAAGAACTTAGTGAAGATTCTGATTTTTCCCAGAGGTTGGTATTTTACTGCTTCAGTAAAAAGCTTCACCTAGTGATGTAAATAGCACAACTTACCATTTGGTGAGTTTCACAAACACCCCCAAAACTCCACATCACTGTGTGAATTTTATGAAATGGAGTTTCACGTAGCTCTGTCTTACACATCCACATGTCACTGACTTTCCGTTTCGTATGAAGTCATCTGTGTCACCAAATTATCGCATGTTTCTTTCTGTCTATATTACATATTACTCTGTACCCCTGTGGCAGAAGACCAACATTTTAGTGAAATTATGTTATAATTTTACTCTGTTAAGGTATTTGGTCAATTGATGTGGAATTAATTCTGAATGCTGTTAGTGGTTTGAGTTAGTAACTCGATCTAAATTAATAAACAAATGTTTTTCTTTTCTCTTGTACCATATGTTGATCCCAATTACATGAACAGAAAGTGGCAGATTGTCATGTTTCTTAAAAGATTACATACTCTTTTGCATAAGAGAGAGTACACAAGATGCAGTAATATACAGGGTAAAAAAAACCTACACGTGCTGTTTTCTCCCTCCTACTTTTTATAAAGATACACTTTAATTATTCCTCCTTTTAATACCCACTGCTCTCACCACCTTGGCATTCTTGGCGTGCTCTTGGTAATGCTTAATGAGAAGATATCCCAAGACAGTAAACAACTTCTTGAATTAGGAAGATGCAGCTAGTTCTAAAATCTCATCTAGGACCGTGTCTCTATGGAAAAGGATGAGAAAAAAGAAAGGATCCAGAAGATAAAATAGCAGCAAGTACAAATGGTCTTAAAATGCCTTAAGTAAGGAGAACCCATGCAGACAATAGTCAGATTTCTGAAACAAAGAACTGAACTCATTTATTATTCAAACTGAAAATAGATTGATAGACATCAAGATTAAGAAAGTTTATGTTAGAGAACAAAGATGTCTCATCTCCGTGGGGTTTTTTGCTTCTCTTTTTCTCCTCCCAAAGACCAAGTTGTTTGTGCTGAACTGAAGAACCTCACACTAGCTGGTACTGATAAGCAGCAGTCCTGTGACTTGATTGTTTTTATTAACTCTCTCTGAAAGTCATTCACCATTAAACATGATTAGATTCATTTGTTGCTTTATTTATGTTTGTACTTGCAAATGTGGTGCCAATGAAAATGCTTTGGGTGCTGCTGCTGACACTGACCCAGAGTCACGTGTGTTACCTCCTTTCTCTGCAGGGTAAGAAGAGTGACCTTTTTGGGTGGCTGTAACTGAAGATTGCTTTACAGGAGCAACTGAAGAAGGTAAATACAAATATACTGTTTTTCACACAATTTTTGAAGTATGTCTGAACAAAGGATCTGATCCTGCAAACCCCAGGACCGTACCTTAGTTGCACAAGTAAAGGCTTTTCTGGCAACATGGATAAAGTTTGCAGCATTGGGCTTGGAGCTTTTCAAGTAAATGCTGTGCCTTAAAACCCCTATTTTGCCTGGGAAGCTAATGGTTTAGGTGTCCAGTTGCATTTGAGGAGCAAGGCCAAAAAGATGCACATTTTGGCTTTCAGCCATGTTCTGAGAAGGCTGTTTGGTGACTGGGCAAAGCTTCTGTGGGAATGGGAAGACCCTGCTCCAGCTGGTCTTTGAGGCAGCTCCATGGTCCGTGGGTGCTGGGCTGGGAGAAGCAGCAGCACAGGCCGTGGCAAGGTCCCTTACTGAGGCAAATCCCTGGGGAGTGGTCAAGTCAGCTTCAGTGCTACTTCATCCTCGGCTGAGACACTCCTGGATTTACAGCAGCACGTCGAGCAGAGCAGGAGAGCAAAATTTAGCTGTTAATTTGATTGCTTATTATCACTGCAAAAGTTAAAACACATGCTTTTTAGTCTTTTGGAGCACAGCAAAAAGGAAAGAAATATCACTCTCTGCAAAATGATTTTTATTTAAAGCAGCGTGAAAGTCCCTTGCTTCTAAATTAACTCCTTGCCTCTCTTCTGGTCCAAAGTTTCAAGTTGGGAAGAAATATTAACATCACAAAAGTGGTGATTCACAAAATTAACTTGCAGAAGAGAAGAGTAACGCAGATCAGTGTTTGGTACTGAAGGGTGTCATCTGACTGAGGTTCATATGGCTGCTTTATAATCACCTTCTTTCAGAAATTAATAGTCGGTTAAGCACCATAGCAACAAGCAACACTGATGTAAGCGCTGAGCAGTGGCTGCTGTTCGCTGTGATGTCAGTGCTCGTTAGTGCTGTTCTCTTGACCTTGTTTGAATATAAAATGGTGATTTCATTTTAAACTTAGAATTTTACAGAATGACTAAATGCATTGGAGTGAATTAGAGCTATTTTTATTTTTAATTTTATTAAAATGTACTTGAAGGGGGAAAAAATGTCCCTGTTCTCTTCTGTTTTAAATTAAAATAGATCTGAGGACGAAGTGGGATTTTTTTTTTTTTTTTCAGTTCTTTGTTGCCAAAAATATCTATTTAGTTAGGATGAAATTCATAAAGTTCAAGTGAATATTGCAATCCTTGGCCATGCCAATGGTGTATGTCAGCTATATGATATATGCATCTCTCCAAGACTTGAATCTTACTGGTTTGTTTTTCATTTATGGTGGAGCCCATGAAGTATTAGATGTATTTCAGCTATTGGAGAAGAAGCAGATCCTGCAGTTTAAGGAGATAGTGGTTCCTTGCTCTGCAGTGTTGTTCCTCCTTTGAGTTTTTGTGAAGAAGGGAAGAATTTGAAATCCCAGGTACATCAAAGGGCCTCAGCATTAATGGGACTCTTGTTCTTAGTTCATGTGTGGCTGTGTCCTATGTGACCCAGGAAAACAAGGAATTTTGGTGGTGTTAAATGCAGAACACTGCCTTTAGACTCACCTGAAGCTTGTAGGCCGTGTCTCCAAAAGCAGATTTGTTTTGTACTACTACCATCAGTGCACCACTCAGGCACACATCCCCTCTATCACTCATCCTTCAGCAGAAAGCAGTTTGGGTGATTCACAGAATATGTCACTGGAAAAGACCATTAGATTTTTCAGTCTGACCTCCTGTGCATCATAGGTTATTGATTCTCCCCCCTGAGTAGAGCTGGTAAGCAGAGTTCAGCCAAACTGTGCTTCCTAGAAGCTGATCCAGGCTCAAGGGGAAGACAGTAAGGACTGGAGAGCCATGGGGCAGCTGTGGTGTGTGCAGGTGGATCTGTGTTCAAGCATATGTTTTCAAACTGCTCAACAAAATTTAAAACTTAATAGAAAACAAGCTGTTCAACGTGTCCTTTAATGTTGGGACTTGTTTCTCAGAGAAGGTTTGGCTCTGTCCTGCTTGTACCACAGTGAGGGGTGCAGTTTTCAACAAAAACCTATTTATTGCAGGATCGGTCTGTAATCTTGCAACATATTTCATAAAATAAAGCCATAATGAATGATATGTGGTCCAAGAAACTGGATGTCAAATTTAAACTGGGCGAGAATTGAAACCGCTGAGATAATAAACCATGAGAATAGGAGATAGTAATGGAAATAGTGATAGAGTCCTAATTAGAGCAGTGCCACTGAAACAGGGAAGGTTAAGGGTTTGGTTGATTGAGTTTGAGCTCAATTGCTTGATAGCTTAATTTCAGGTGAAATCCCATCTCCTGAGTTAGCGGTTAAGCCGCTCAGAGCAGTTGCAGAGCAGGACTCTACTCCTTGAGGAGCAGCTGCGTGGCCCCAGGCGTCCCAGCCCTGCGTGTGAGCCTGGCCTCGGGCATGCGGGGTGGGAGGCAGCTCAGAGCTGGCAAAATAGATTTTTATTCTACATGCTTTGTTTGCTTTCTTTTTTTCCTGTGAGCTCCAAGGAGCTCCGAACAGAAACACAAGTAACAGAACAGATACAGCAAGGGGCTTTGATGGTTAAACCTCCAGAATTAAGATGTTTACATTCTCCCTCTATTTAGCACTGTTAGGCATAATGCCTAATTATATGCCAGTTTTTCCTCAAAGTAAGAGTTCGAAATGTTTGATTTGGGGAGAAGGGAGGGGAAACGTATTTTTACAGAATTATGGACAATAATTAGTTAGTTTTCCAGGAGCAGTCATTTGTTTAAATGTAGTAAAAGCATTTTCAATAATCAAACAGCATTCAGTGAGCGTTGTAAATCAGGGATAGCTTGCATGCTGAAAAATTAAAAACTACAAAACATGCTACTAAAATTGTACATTATTGATAACAAAAGGCACATGTAGACTTTTAAGATAGCAAAGATAGAATCCTTTAGAAAACCTTTAATGGCAAAAAAATCAACACAAAGGATTTAGCAAAGTTGCACTTAGTTTAAAATTTCAAATCTTAATGCTTGTCAGAGTTAAATGCTGATTAAATATTGATAATAAACCAGAAGCTGCCTGCTGTAACTCAGAGCTGAATGAGATGATCAACAGATAAATCTGTGGGTTTGAGCTTTAACTTTCTTATATAGGTGTATTTTCTCCTCCCTTCCCTTCAAGCTAGGAGAAAAGTTACAAGGATTTTTTCTCCTAAACCCAATACAAAAAATGGACTGTGTAGTTGGTCTATATGAAAAACAAAGTGGACCAAAAAAAAAAAAAAAATTACTTTTTTCCAACTTTGTTCCATTAGGAAGAGAAATGCTTCTCAAACCAGGTTATCAAGTCACTGTCCCACGTCTTTGCTGGCCATTGCAGGCAAAAGTCAAAACCCTGAAACAAACTTTTTCAGACACATTTCTGCTTATGAAGGGCTCACCAGCATGTGCAGTTTCTCCCCAGCACTCTTCCTTGCTGGTCACTTCCAGAAGATGTGCTGGTGATGTCCTTAGTCCTGTTTTTTTGTACTGGCTTGGGTCGCAGGAATGTTTGCACATCAGGCAGTGGGAAGTTGGTAGGATGATATTTTTCTTAGTGAATTTGGCACCTTGACTCTTCCTGCTTTTGACCTAAAGGTCTTACAGCATATTAGAGAGCAGAAACAGCTCCTGTCCCTAGAACATGTGGTGGGCAGCTACTTCTGAAAATGGGTCCTGAATATGGACTGGAATGTACTCACAAGGAAGTCTGGAACAGAACAGACAATCTGGTTCTTGGACATTTTCTCCAGTGTTTGCTCTTCAGTGGGCCCAAATTACATAGAGCTGTACTGGAAGCATTTTGCATGAGTTCTTGTGTCACCCTCAGCAGGAAATAGGGACTGGGGAGACAGATCCCACTGATTCCTACTGCTGCCTTGCTGGTGGAGTGATCAGTGTCTGTCAGGCCTCATCTAAGACTGGGTTTATTTACTTTTGGATTGTTGAGAGAAGTTGTAATATCCTAATTGTTAAGAACTGAGTTACTAGAAGGTCTTAAGGTCAGACCTTTTCTTAAGGTTCAAAGGTACAGTGTGGTGTAAAGTGTTTCTGTAATCATTAGTAACAGAAATTACATTACCTGCATGTTTGGGGGTAAACCCTAAGAAGTTTTTGGGTGGGTCATTGGAAACACAAAGTGTTTGAAGACCTTACCTATTTGAATGAAAAGTTCAGTCCAGAGGTGTGTGAAGCTGTGACTTTTCTGAAGCAATTGGGTCAAGAAGATGTAGAAAATAGATTAAGACATTTTGGGATAATTTAAGAAGTATCTGAGCAAATCTCATTAACATGGCCCACTAGCTTGCTGTATTGAAGACTTCAAAGATCTGTCAGAGGAGTTCTTTCTGTGCTATTGTCTGCCAGCATTAGCAGTCTCGAGAGAACACGTTTCTTTTGTTTTCTTTTGGCCCATTTAGCTTTTCTTCTTTTTCTTCTTAATATTCCTTAATATCTTATAAATCTTCAAGTGGGTTGATAGTAAAATATGTTTCTCTGTTTTAAGATAGTCAGTAGGAGGTTTTGATCCTCTTATCTGATGCTTTTGGACCAAATCTTTCTGGTCTTCATGAAGACTGTTAAAGTGAGCAAGATTTGGCCAGTATTTTGCATAATCTCACAGTGTTTCTCCTATTAGTTTATGTGGATGTTCAGTATGATCCTCAGTGAAATGCAAGTGCTGAGTTGTATGACCTAAATTGCATTCAAAGTACCATCACCCATTCTGAATCCCTGAAGAACATGAAGCACGAGGCTGACACACCTCTAGATTAGCCTCATCTGCACCCCCAGATCAAACAGCTGCAGACATTGAAACAAATGCATGTATTGAAAATGGCCCAACATGTAAAAGCTGTGACTGCAGATTGAGCACCCAAAAAAGGGTGCACTGATGTTTGCCAGTACAGGTACACCAAGGAAACAGCTCATAATACACCACGTGATGCAGGCCATGCAATTTCTGGCCTGGTTCTTCAAAGCCAAGCTGGATAATATGTCAGAATGTGCTGCATTTTATCACAGCTTGACTGAGGAAAGAATTGGGAATGGCATAGGCAGGAACAGCATTGGTCTGTTACTGCAGAACCAAGGTATGACCTACAGATAGCCTGAACTCATGCTTGGTCTCAAACACAGAATGTGATGGAAATACCCAGTTTCAAGGTTTCCTGTGGGAGCAGGCAGTGAACTCTGAATTCAGAGCTGTAGTAACACTTTGTGCAAGTTATGCTGCTGGGCCAGTGGATCCAGTGATGTTTTTCACTTGCTGAATAGGCTTAGTGGGCTTCCAAACACACCAGTGCTGTCTGCTGGGGTCTCATGGCCATGCCTGTCTCTCAGCACAAGGGTAAGAGCCACTTGTAGACTTGGAACCTGCCTTTGGAAAACTCACATCGCAGACGGTGCACGTTCCTGTGTTACAAAATCTAGAGATGTGAGAAAATTACTCCAGAAATAGATTCTTATTGCATATTTTATTTGGTCATCTGTAAGGTCACTGCCTGTTGCCTTCTCCCACACCAGAAGTATATCTTCCATGATATTTAAGTTATTGTTGTACTGTGATGGCAGCCATGTTTTACAAGTGTTACAAGACCAGTGATGTCAGTGGGCATTATGGGAGGCCACCCTCTTCATCTTGTAGCTCATCTTAGAGCAAGGGTGCTAAAAAGAAAAGAAATAAAGTTATTTTTTGCTCCTGATTGCCTGCCCATATTTCTCATTGCAACATATGAAAGCATTTTTCACTCAGATAATGGCAGGAACTTCAGACACCTCTGAGATGTTTAATTGTTCAGTCTTTCTTCTGGTGCAATCTGTGAATTTTAATTTGTGGCTCTCCCACCTCTGCTGGCCCTATACTTTTCAGTGTGTTTTGCGTAATATTGCTTAATTGCTCAAATGGGTCATTTCTTACTCTGAGCTCACTGTTTATTTTTTTAGTAGGGTAGCACAAACATTTGGACATTTGTAACTAAGACTCTGATGTCATTTCCATTGCAAACCCTTAATATCCACAGTTTATAATATGACTTTTCAGAATAGATTTTTGTTGAAATATGATAATCTCTTTCTTTTTTTAAAGGGTAGAATTGTTAACCCCCCCAAAAAACCCATAAATTGGCATCTTTTGAGTAATAGGTCTATTTCCTTCTCCCGTCATACCCTTTTTGTTAGTTTTGCTAGCCCCTGTGTTTATCTTTATTAGTTGTAATACAAGTGTTTCATCTAATCCTCTGACTTATTAAGGGTTATTGGATCCCAGCATTGGAAGGAAATGTCTGTGGAAGGGCACAGCATTTCCTGCTCCTGGGGCACTTCCACCAATGGAACAGGGCCACAGAGTTGTGACATTAGTAATTGTCTGTAAAGATCTTAGAAATAGAAAGTGCTACATTTAAAAGCCAACGACAGCATAAATCAATAATATGGGCAATGAGACCATTTCCGGTTTTGGGGGGCTGGGGGACTTTTTAACCCCTTTTTAGTTGGTTTGTGTTTGTTTTATTGCTGTCATCCTCCATTTAAATTTTATTCCAGTAATTGGGAAAGGGAATTTTATTGGGAAAATTTTGCTTCTAAAGAGTTATTGAATGTGAACTGAACGTTATGAAAAACAGCGTTATTGAAAAGGAACAGAAAAATTATCTCTGAAAAAGTGCAAATTCATTTGCATCTTTGTTCCTCTTTAAGATCCAATAGCCAGCAAGAAAAATGTGGTTTTATTGTTTGTTTCCTTTTTTTTTAAGGAGGGAAGGGTGATGGCTTTTGGTGTTACTTGCTTAGAGAGTCCAAGGCTTTGAGCTTAGTTTTGGAGAACGTTAAAATAAGCCCATAGGAGGTCTTGTAAAAGTTGTAAGAAATTGTAAGCATGTCTGCTGAGTCAATTATATGAGACAAATTGCCAGGGTAAGGCTGCAAGGTTCCAAACTTGTTATTTACTCTCTGCTATCTTTAAACCAATTCATTTCTGCCTTTGATTTCACAGCAGATAAATACATGTTTTGGGAGAAAAAAAATACTAATTAGACAAAATATTAGTTAAAACTGAAAGAATTACCTGGATTTTCCTTAATGTAATTAAAAGGAGAGTCTGGCCTGTTCTTCTTTGGAATGGCGAATATCTGAGAGAATATAGTTTAAAAATGCAGACTGGCTTTTTTGTTTCTCCTCAATGAGACTCAAGTGCACAAGGCAATTTTTTTTTTTAAGATAACTTGAATTTTACTAATAAAGTTACTAGTGTTTAAAAAAATTACACATATTGAATCTCTAAGACTATTCACGATTCTTTCCCATTTCTTAACTCTGCAATAAGTTTCAGAAAACTGCATGAAGAACAGTGCAGATCGAACATGTGCGTGGTGTAAATCCCATGTGTATAGTGTGTGCGTGCTGAATCTTGCCAAAATTTGTGTCCTGTGTTCATGATCTGCAGGCCAACTGGAGCAATGCTGCTCCGTAAGGTGCCATGGTTAACTCACCTTGAAACACATCCAGGTCAGCTGCCAGATTTTCTAGATACTTGATAAGGTGAAAAAGCCCAGTAAAGTCCTTTTCCTCCTTTGCCAGCATAGTTAGGGTGGAAAGCTCAGAGGAGCTATCCAAAATAGTTTGGTTTACTAGATCTGGCTGTGTTTGAAGCTGATACGGAAGTCCTGCAGTGATTCCCGGGTGGGCAGGGCTGTGCTGTAATGCTGTGCTACATCCCCCTGCATCCCAGTGTCACTTGTACTCTGTCACTGGAGGAACCAGAAGCTCTGCCAGAAGCTACCAGTTGCCCTCTTAGGAAGAGAGTAGGGCTGTACCAGCTGTATGATGAGATACCACGTATCTGCAGGGGGTAGGTCCTGTGGAGTATCTCCACAGGTGGCTGGGGCTGTAGCTGTCCCAAATCTCCTGCTCCCCTGCTGCTGCCATTGCAGGACAGCACATAGTTGGCCAGGTGTGAAGTCCCCCAAGAGCAAGTGTGACCATGCCCACCTGCAGAGAGGATTGGCTCCCAAAAGAAGGAGCACAGAGTTAGAGGTGTTCACTGTGAAGCACAACAGTGGGTGGGCTGCTGATGCTGTGGGAGGAGGTTGTGCGGGAGCCTGTGATGTGTAAGAGAAAACATCAGTGGGACAGTAAGTTCTTCCCCCAGGAGGAGGGAAGGGAAAAGGTCCCAACAAGCTTTGTGGACATTTGAGGAGACCTCTTTAAAAACAACTGTAAAGAGACTCGTCCTCTGACATTGACATCCTGTCTGGTCACCGCCCATGAAGAGTGATCTGTGGCATCATCTGGGCAAGACCTTAGAGTATCTCTGCAGGAGAACTAGAGTTTGTCATAGTTTTGTATTGGGTTTCCCTCAGCGTGTAACTGGATGCATTAACAGTGACATGATCCCGGTGTGACCTGGACTTTAATGGGTTTGAACTTGGAACTGTTCAAACATTAAGAAAAAGCTCTTGCTCCCTGCATGTATTCAGCAGCTGCTTTTTATATGCAGAACCCAGAGCTGCAAAGGTTCACTGGTGGTGCATTTTCAACTTTCAGATGAAAAGGACTAAATAACTGCCAAAAAAACCAGGCTATTTCTCTCCCGATGCAGATGTGTGACTGCTAGGACATGCATACATCAAAAAGACAATGTGCCTCTGAGCAGTTAAAAACCTACTGCTTTGTTTTGTTTTGCTTGGGGCAAACAAAACGTCAACCCCCTCAATCTTGGGAGAGGGTTTTCGCTGTTAATGTGTCCTTTGCACAGAGCTTGAGCCCACGAGACAGGATTTGGGGTTTGTTTCCTACCCTTGCAGCTGACTCACTCCATGGCATGGGGACTGTTTGTTCTGGACAAAGCTTTCTTGGGATTTTTTTTTGACTTTCCACACTGCCAGCTGTGCATGATGTACCATCCAGAATATGCTCTTTATCCTATGTCAGACCTTAACTGTGGCAACAAGGTGGTGATTTGATTTTCCTGTCTGCAACAAGAGCCAGATTTGCCCCTTGCCCTCCAGAGGGACATTGCAGGTTATGTTATCTGGCTGCTGTGTGCTCAGGCAGCTCAGAAAGGTACAAATTGTTCCTTTCAAAAAAAAAACCACCAAACCCGAAGCAAAATCTCCCCCCAAAACCCAGCAACAAACCCTGCAAGGCCTATTTTTTTTCAGTTTTGAAAGGTGTCCCATTCCTTTCCTGCTTAGCCACACACCTAAAGCAGTTTCTTTACCAAGTTTCTGCTTGAAAGGAATTCCATTTACAAAGTTATCAGCTACCTGCAAACAGATGGGCATAAGGGAAGGCCTCATCCCAGCTTGGGCTCGTGTTTCACATGGAGCTCTGCAGTAATGATGGAGAAGTTAGTCACCTGCCAGCAGAGTCATTCCCATGGAATGATGATAGAGCGACCCGGAGTAAAGATGTCTGTTTGGAGAGCTGTTGACAGATTTACTGACCACCAGGTCAGACCACATTGCCCTTTCTTTTTGGTATTATGAATTACTATGCATCGAGTTTACTTATTAAATTGTTAGCAAGTTGTGTTGTACCGTGTCACCAAAGTCACCCTGCCTCACCCCTTCTCCCTCCTCCCCAGCTCTGCTCCAGGAAATGCATCTCCTGCTCTTCCACAGAGTCACAACAGTGCTACCTTCCCTACATAATACTTTTCTTTAACTAGGGATGTAAATCCTTGGTCTACAGACCTTTGGTTCAGTTTTTTCCTTAAAACATTAATGAGCTTTTTAGGTTTTTTGGAAAAAAGAAAAGCCATTAATGATGACATGGTATAAAAATGTAGCAGCTAAAGCATATGTTCTGTTGGTTTGCCTTGTCTTATAGGAACATCATTTTTGCACATCACTATTAACAATGCAAACACCCTGAAATGCTAATAGCACTAGTAAGCTTTTAATTCCATGGAATTTATTGCTTGCTGTATTTCCATGAATTTATAACGCTTTGATTCTTAAGAGCCCCATTTAATCAGTTTTGCCTGGCACAGAACATAATAAACAACTTGCTGGTGCTAAAGTGCCACATGGGGGAGGCTGCTAACAAGAAAGTTAAATGCTTCTGCCACTAGCAGTTTCTTCGCTGTATTTTTCATGAGCTGTTACTACCAGTAATGTACTTTGCTGGCTTTAGAGCAGTGGTTAAACACAGTGACAAACCAAACAGTGCTCCAGCGCTGTAAACACCCAAAGCAATGCCATTTTTGTTCAGAGCTACATTTTAAGCCAGACTTGAGACTCAGTGGCATTTTATAGTGATCAGGGATTTTTTTCTTTTTTCCGAAGGTCTCCCTTTTCTTGATAATATGGTGCTTTTAGGAATAACTAGTGAGTGGTATTGATCAAGAAAAACAGTGTGGGGAGAGAGGGAGAGAAAAAAGAATTGAAACACCTTAAAAACAGTTCTTGTTTGTTTATGCTGTTTGACCATCAAAGTACAAAAAGACTGTCCTAGTAAAAAAATAGCAGATTATCGAGTGCTTTAAAGCAGAAAATGTCATTTGAGTCTCAAAACTGCACCAACTTTGTATAATTACCCTTTTAATTATCCCCAGTGGCCCATGAAATTTGTAAAATAGAGCATTGAGAGTTTGATTTACTTACATGTTGCACTTTAGTGTTATGCTCTTAATGAATATTGTTTCACACTAATGTCAAGCAGAGATTGCTGAGTGCTATAGAGAGGTGCACGCTGCAGAGCTGGGTATTCAGCGGGAATTGTGGAAACTCTACCTTAAATGAAGAGTATCTATGTATCTAAAGCAATGTGCTATAATTTTTATTGCCTGAATGGAAACTATATTGATTTTATCCTCTGCATGCAAAGTAGTTTACTATATTTTCTTTATTTAATCATGCCAGAGAATGAACCATTTTTAGGGCAATTATTTGCTTTTGTGTCAGCATCTTCCTTGTTATGGAGAATAGTTACATCCTTCCTCTGAAGGACCAGAACTTGGAAGCAAGCTCTTTAATTTGCCCTTAGGACCTAACTGGTTTAGCCTCTGGTAATGGAAATAACAGCAATCAATATTTGATGTGGGGTTTCTGTGGGGTATCCAAATATTGTTTATTGCCAAGAAATTGCTGGAATAAACTTGTGGGAAATGTAATCCAAAGTGTGGCTGGAAAA
Source organism: Corvus cornix cornix (assembly GCF_000738735.6). Lineage (NCBI taxonomy): Eukaryota > Metazoa > Chordata > Aves > Passeriformes > Corvidae > Corvus > Corvus cornix. Next base: position 16,845,792 of record NC_046342.1, on the reverse strand, counting down.
CCCAGCTAAATTAAACTGGCATCTTCAAAGGTGAGTGGAAACATCAGTGAACAGTAAGAGTAAAAAGAAAGCAAGCAGAGTCCGAAGGGTTAGATAATAAGATGTAATAGCTGGTGACCTCTAAATTACTGGTACAAATCTGAGCAAGGTGGGGACTCAGCAGAAAGTATTTGCATTTGAAAATGGTCATAAGATGCTTTCAAGAAATGCCTGATCCTCAGGATCTATCTGCTGACAAGTTGGGGCGGTTGGATACTGTGGGTGAATGGCTCTTGGAAGGATGGGCTGCCTTCCTCTTGCCTCCCTTTCTTCTCTCACCTTTTGAATTTAACAAGTGTTACGATCACTGTCAAGTGCTGGTACGGGAGACTGGACCAGGGGTACAGCTACTTTGGCATCTCTAGGAAAGTACATGACCAGATACCTCCAGAGAAAGTGGAAAGTCTGCCGTTTTACTTTTCCTTCACAAATTTTGTTAGTGTTCTCCTGCATTTACTTCTATGACAGTGTTGGTACTTCTCTTACCTAGCTATGAGCTGGTTTCATTATTCTGCTGAACTTAGGAGATTGCAGTATGGCTTCACATTTCACAGATCACTTTTTATTGAGTAAAAACTCAGCTCTTAATTGGTTTTTCCAATTTGTGAATATTCCTGTACATTTGTCATTTATGTTTTTGATATATAAATACTGTAGTTGGAGGAAACAACAGAAAACCAATGATTTTGCAACTTTCACATAGTTCAGAGAAAATTTGAGCTTAAATGCAGCCTTTAAATGAAAGACAAAAATCTGTTTACATCCCAAGGACCAGTACTTTAGAATATAATTTTTTCTTAAAGTAAACAAAAGAATGAAGTGATTGGTGTATAGCTGAAATTGGGGAAGGCAAATTTGCGTTAATTGTTTACAGACACAAATTTCAGGGAACTGATTTCTGGAATTCTGAAATTTGAATTTATTTATATTTGAAAATATCTTGTTTAAAAGAAGCTGAAGGGAACAACCTATGAAGAGGCTAATTAAGCATTTCTGTATGACGTTGAGCACAATGGGGCTCCTTTTTTGTTTGTCCTGAGGCCCTGCAATAATAAACAAAATAACTGCTAATAATTGGGAGCCTTGGTTTGAAGCCGTGCTGACTGCAGGACACAGGCAGTGTCAGTTTTCAGTCAGTGCATCAAGGCTGACCTTGAACTCGTGTGTGCTGATAAGGGCAGTGCAATAACCCGGTCATACCCAGAGCCGGTCGTATGCTCAGCACTGCTGGTTGGCTTTGATGGTGTTTCTTTTTAACTTGTCTTGTGCCCTTCTTTGGCCAAAGGCTGGAGGCGCCAGGCTCCCCTGATGCAGAGAGTCACCTCAGCAGCAGCAGTACCACAGATCAATCACCCAGCTGCTCCTTGTTCCAGGGAAGCCGTGTCCAGTTTGGCAAAGGAATACAAGAAGATAAATTAGCATAACAGAAGTGGTTATTTTGGCTCTGTTTGATTCCATGCAGTATGTTTGCTGTCTCCTCTACCACTGTGCATGGGTGCATCACTCCCTTCCGCTTGTACAGCTTTTTAAATGTGTGTGGTATCGCATCACACTCCGGCCTTAATACACCAGAAGATGGTAGAAGACAGTGTATTTGTCGGATTTTTTGCTATTGAAAGGGTTGGAAGTTTGCCTGCAAGCCAAATTGCATGGCAGGAGATTACAAAACGTTTAGTTTCCAAATCTGATTTTCTTCCTTGTGAATTTTTCTTGCTTGCTCAAAGGCAAGACTCGTCTTGACCAGCCCAGACTGAGGTGGAGCTCATAACCACGCTGGAAAGTGTCCTGTGGCTTGGAAGAGCAGCTAGCTGGAAGGAGAACAGTTTTTCAGGAGCAGTCAGGATGCTTTCAGTTCTCACCCCATCTCTCTCCATACTCACGAGCTTTGGTGGGACATGGTGACAGCATGGTCTTGTCACTGGGTGTTCAGTGAAGGTAATAATTAGTCACGATGCTGCCCCACCACAACAGACAGTTGCAAGCTGCTGTTGCAAATCTTGCATCCAGGAGATCACCTCTGTATTTCACTTTGTGTCTAGGCATCAAAATTTGGGCAAGAGCTTATGGCACTTCCAGAGCCACTGAGTTGCTCTTGTAATCATTCTAAAAAACAAATAAAAAATCCAAGGAGAAGTGGAAAAAGGCTAAACCCCAGGATATTATCTCAGTGTTGCACTTCTGCAGTAATCTGGCATCACAGATATGGACCGAAATGTAAACTCTCACCTTTGAAGTAATGAAGAATAAGGGAAATTTCTGAAAGGCGGTTTTACTGCAGTCTAAATTGGAAGCATGAAGTGGAAGGTTAAGAAGAACACAACTCTCTGAACCTCATGGTCAGGCCCACATTTGGCCATGCAGCTGAGGAGGGGCAAGGGAGCCAAGCCAAAACTATCACAGAGAGCCCAGATCACTGTAGGCATTCTTGTTTTCAAAGTTGGTAGGAAATAGTTTTCTTAGAAAAAAATGGAATTGGTGTTCTTTTCTTTCTTACTTTAGGAGCCAGTTTTCTGATCTCCAGTTCATATTATGATCTTGTACTGGCCTCAAATTTTGGGTCTCCATTTCACTATTTTTCATGAGCTGTAGTTTGTGCATTTTCTGGCAAATTACATGTTTTTGCAACCCTGCACGCCTCTTGCTTTTAAGGAAAGAAGGGAATAAGGAAGAAAACTGTGTTATGTTGAAATGCTCTTTAGATCCCTTTGCATATGCTTTTGCATATTCTTGACCAATCTTCCTTTGTTTTAGGTGTTGGTAGCATTTTTTCTTACACTATGTACAATCATTAGCATTAACAGGGTAACAAGAGTGTAACAAGGAGAACATACTCCAGAGTGTATCCCTTAATTTCCCTCTGAAGTGGAAGGAAGTTGTCCAGTTGGCTATGTGCTGTGATTTGCCATCATTAGGACTGGTTTTTGACTCCTTGTAGGGTAGGTTAATCTGTCCTGGGGAGCCTACAGTGAATCACATTGGATTATATATGCCACAGATAGGTAGGTGCCACCTTTAAAAATGCCAGTAAGATTCTGAGGCACTTTTTCCAGCCAAGAGCAAGAGGTGCACGAGATAAAAGAACCATTTGCCCCTGCAAGAATTGTGCATTCACATGATTAGTGAGGCATGGTATTAAATTATTTGAGCTTTGTGCATAAATATATACTGAGAGAAGCTTTGTAACCGGCGACTTCGGCTATAGTTTTCTTCTTCATGGGCCAAATGCTCTGCTGCTGATAGGGCTTAAGAGTATTTTGGTGGAGCAGCTGAAGAGCTGCTCTTCCTTGTGTGCGTGTTGCACTGTCCCACACCCAAAGAAATGCCTCCTCATGTTTTACGGGTGGACTTTGCAGCTTGATTGGAAATAGAAACACAGTAAACAGCAACTGTGTCTCAGAAATATCCCCAGCAACACAAACTGTCACTATTTCAGCTTCTCTCCAAGGCTGCTTCTTAGGGGGCTGATCTGCAGCTATATAAAAGCACGGTAACATAAGCTGCAGCACCAGCCCTGGAAAATCTTGTAGTACAGCTAACAAATATCTGCAAAACCTTGTTTGTATGTATGTGCGCTTACGTTTAAGATGCAAACTTGTATCTGAGTGTGCCCGGCTCCCCGCAGTATATAGCTGCAAAGCTATTTTGAACATCTTGGAAAAGATGGGTTTGTAGTCTGATTTTCTTTTTTTACTGTGTTTTTCTCCCCCCATGATGTTTATTAACATCTTCCCTGATGTCCAGCTACAAGGGATGGGTGCATAAAAGTTTACATGAAAATACATTTCTCTGTAAGTGCTCTCTCCCTGCGATTCTTTTTATAGCTTTAACCAAGACCAGTTTCATCTTGTTTCATCCTTTACCCCTCAAAGCTGATAGAGGGGATATTTCACTTTCATCTACAATTCACCTTGTCCTTTCCATTTTTCACTTTGGTTTGCTTGTTGATTTGCAGTAGCAGGTGTGACCAGCCATCAAAGAGCCCTGTTGGGAGCCCACTGCCAGGGAGAGCACCCTGGCTCACCCTCGGGATAGCAGGAGGCACAGCCCTGACTCCTGCTTTTCATTCCAGCTTTTTCCATTCGAGCACACCAGCACGTCCAAAGTCTCCTTGCTGACCACTAGTGACTTGAAGCACTGAAACAGGAGCTTGGAGTCAAGGCCGATGATTATCTTTTCTGCTTCACTCCCTGAGCTGGGACCTGTAGCCAGGCTCTCCGGACGCGGTTCAGTGCATTCGGGGACATGCTGGACATGAAGGATTTGCCTATTTGATAAAAGAGCTGCCAGTGCCTCGGGCAGCCGGCACCTCTTTGGGCCGGTTGTGTGCTGCTCAGCAAAGAGCACAAAGAGGGCGGATGGGAATACGGAGGGAATCTCGTTAGAGTGAGACGAGGAAGATGGAAGGGCTGAGCTCCAAAGGCTGACTCTGTGTCCCTGGGGCCAAGAGACGAGTGTGTGGGAGAGCGGTGCACCTCCATCTTCTTGTTCCTACCCCTTTTCCTTAAGGATTTTATGATGCTCTGTGAGTCTGGAGCCACACCTGCCAGCCAGCCACCTAGCAAGGGCTTTGTTGGGCACAGGACTGTGGTCAGGAGTTTATGTTCTTGTCCAACTTAAAGTTCAAGCTAATGAGGTGCTGTAATAATTATTTCAAAGCAGTTTTGGAGGAAAAGATGAATTGGTTTAGTTTTACTACACAGCCATCTCCTGACCTGCCTTATTTTTTCTTCTTTAGCTCTGTCTCCTGCCAGAGCTGGAGTATGTAGGGCAGACCTGCACATCCTTAATCAAGGCAGTGAAAACTTATGGACACAGAGATTCCAGGATCAAAAGATGGATTTGGGTCAAAGTCCTTGTTCTTTGTAGCAGTTTCTGCTGGTTGGGTTGGATGTGGTTTGGTTTGGTTTGGTTTGGTTTGGTTTGGTTTAGTTTGACAGGGAATATCTTGAGCACCATTTCTAGGGATCTTTGCCCTGCCTCTAAAAACAGATGTACCAAACACAGCGGTAAAAACAGGCCTGACCCAGTGTTGTCTGGTTCCTTTCCTTGATGGAGTTTTACCCTCTCCAATACAAATAGTATCTTTGCAACATTGGATGTCTGAGATTCAAGATATGTTTTCAAAAATCAGTTTGATACCATGTCCTCTGGTAGCCAAACTCCATTAAAAAACAGTTTGAATGTAGCTATGTGTAAATAGAGCTAAGTCTTTCCTATCTCTTTTACTTAATCCCAGTAATGTCTGTAGGCTGGAGCTCCAGCAGGTTCTTGGGTAGTTTGGGAAGAAAAATGTGGGAGTTGTGCTAAGCCACCTGAGAAGGAATTGCAGCCAGTACAGCCAACAGCCACATTTAACCTCTGGTACGTCATCGTAACACACATTTTAGGAGTGATAATGATTATTTCTGGTACCCTAAGCAGGGAATGTGTACTGTCAGCTGTTGTGGAAACAAATCAAAAGACAGTCCTTTTCCTAACCAGTGTAAAAGGAGATATTTTTTCTGCTTAATTTCTACTTAAAAGGGAAATAATTATGAAGAACTATTTTTTTTTCTATCGTTATATTTTATTTCCCTTCACCCACCTTTCCCAGAATCTTCTATGTAGCTAAATCCAGTAAAATAATGGCAGCTGCAAAGCTAAGAGTAAGGCCAGGAACAGGTTCCAAGTGCATATTTACAGCTGCCCTTCTCAAAGCATCCTGTTTTCTTCAACACTGAGTATTCTCCATGAATCAGACCTTCTGGAGATAGAGGGACCTCTCTTAGGTGTCTGGGTTTAAGGAGGTTTTTGTGTTTGTGAGGATGGATGTGTATTTCTACACAACTGGCCATCAGAATTGTGAATTTTGTGATTCTTCTCATTATTAACATTTTGTCTTTCCTGATTATTTTGTACTACTCCTCTCCAGTGATTTATTTCTACAAGGCTTCTGTTGTGAGCCGTTAATGTCGATGGGCTCAGCCACTGCTTCCGTGTGGTGCAGAGGAGTGGGAAGAGGGTATGACTTTGCAGAAACATAGGGTTACCTCCAACCACAGAAATCAGGCTGTAAAAATGATGAATATCTCTCTTCTGCCATCCATAGATCTGACAGTTTTGTATAACTTATGAATTAAACATCTGGGAGGTGTAGATGTATTTTTTTCCCGTTTAACAGTCACCAAAACCGAGGCCGATAAGCTGTTGAATAATTTTCAGTCATCCTGTAATGTTACAGCAAGTTTTGGGAGCAGATCCCTGGATTGTCTCTCTTAACAGAAATGGCAGAATTGCCATTAGAGTTAGTGAGATCAAGGTGGCACCTGGTGCTGTGTCTTAACCGTGAGACGAACCTTCAGCTCCATGCAGAACAGACAGGACCTTTACTGCAGAGGCCTCATCGAACAGATCCCGACAAAGTAAACAGCATGACACTTAATTTATCTACCCCAGAAACATGAAGGGCTCAGTCGACCTGATGGGATCTGTGGTTCCAGGGAGTCTAGGTATTTAAAACGTGATGCTCAGCCTGCTAAGCCATCCCCTGCAGCTTTCCTTAGTGCATAAGATATGAAAAAATCTCCTGTCCTGCAAAACAGATATTAAATTGGATACTCTTTCACCCTGCCACGATAAGAAACGCAGCAGAGAGAGGCAGGAAAATGGAATGCTGCTTAGAAAGAAAATATATTTGAATCTAACATAAAAATTGGTGAGATAGGAGGATTTTCAGAGCTAGTAGCAATCCCCTCCCCAATGAGTTGCTGGAAATTCAACTCTCCCTGTAGTTTTTGCACTGGATTGTGAATAAAAATGGTTGTGATTGATGAAGCGTTTGGTGTCTCACTGTAAGTTGGTCAAGAGGGACTTCTAAATCACCCAAATGAAATATTGCATTATCATGAACGGTAACATGTAACTGTTAAGTATGCCGTTGCTTATCATAAGCTCAGGCTCCTCCGAGCTCTACCCAGCGAGAAATCTTTGTGAGCATTGGAGCAGAGAGTCTCCACACGGCCTGGCAGCACTAGGGCCTTTTCCTTTTCCGTTTCCTTTTCCGTTTCCTTTTCCGTTTCCTTTTCCATCCCCTTCCTTTCTCCTTTTCCTTCCCCTTCCCTTCTCCTTTTCCATCCCCTTCCCTTCCTTTCGCCTTCCCCTTTTGCCTTCCCTTCCCCTTTTCCCTTCCCCTTTTCCCTTCCCTTCCTTTTCCCTTCCCCTTTTCCTTCCCTTCCTTTTCCCTTCCCCTTTTCCCTTCCCTTTCCCTTCCTTTTCCCTCCCCTCCCCTCCCTCCCCTTTTGCCTTCCCTTCCCTCCCCTTTTGCCTTCCCTTCCCTTTTTCCCTTCCCTTCCCTCCCCTCCCCTCCCCTCTGAGGCAACAGCAGGAGAGTCAATTTTTGGGGTTTGAAAGGAGAAAAACGCAATGTGCCTTTGTTTGCTGAAGGCCATGGACCCATTAGTCAGGTTTGGAAAGCCCTGGCAGTGAATTACCCTCTCCTGTATGGGGCTCATTACAGAGTTGTGTTGCATATTGGGGATTTTTTTGCATAAAGCTTTTTTACCAGTGCTGTGCATGGGATGATAGGTGAGAAAACAAAGTTTATGTTTCATGGGAAACCAGCAAAATAGTATTAGAAAAAAAAGTAATTTCTACTTTCTTTGCTGGCACAAAGAAGTGGCCGATGTTGTTCCTATTAAAAAGCAAAACATTTCTAGAGTAGAGACCCACACCTCCCACAGAAAAGCCCTGCATTCACAATATGACTAAAAACCAATCCAGTTGGGCTGAAGTTTTCTATATCCAGAACTTTCCACGGAGGCCTTGGCAGCTGTTTCTCAGAAAAGGATTAGTGAAATAGATGTTGCTTGGCTGAGTGAGAACACAAAATGCCAGTTAGCCAGGCAGCCTTAGGATTTTCCATGTTTTAGGCTAAAATGTGGAAGTGGAGAGGGAGGCCACACTGAAGTCCAGCATTTTGCTTTGGATATCTGCACATCTTGATCTCGGATTGGCCAAGCTACAGGTCTCCAAAAATGCTCCAAACAGAACTAAACTCTGTAGTTCCCTGTAAAATGTAAGCAACCCTCAGTATGAGATAGGTGACATGCTCAGGCAGTCATGGTTCATTTCTCTGGCTTTCTTGTCCCTGTCTGCGTGTTTTCCTGCTTCCTGAGCTGGCCATGTCTCCTCTCTATTCAAATCAGGTGGCTTCCTGTACCCCTGCCTGCCAGCTGGGGGGCAGAGAGGAAGAGGACAAGGCTGTAGGTGGGGAATGGTGCCATCCACCTGCCTCCCACTGAAGTCTTTTACCTGCCTGTTTTCGTGTCTGTGCTCCAGCACGTGGGAGCTTGGTGACTTCTCAGAGAAGTGGTGCTCTGGGTTGCTCACCGTGGTAGATCAGTGATGTTCCTTATTTTCTTGAGTTCCCTCAGGAGTTTTGGATTCATTTTTTTTAACCAGAATTCGGACTGTGGCAGAACACTCAGCAAAAGCAGAGTTCAGTGCAAATGGCTAAAATTTGTTAAATTCACCAAAAACAAGGTAACTGGGATGGGACATGGTATGTTGGGTGGTGTTAGTGGTCACACCTGTGCAAGTATGCAAGTATCATACTTTAAAATACGAATAGTTTAATCATTGTAAAGTTAGAGGAAAGTGTTCCATGTGTGTTAGAGTCTTGGATCCTGTTGGGGTGAAGTAATACTGCACAGGGGTTGGAGGAAGAGGAGAGAGATGAAGCTGGGCCTGCGTTGGTCCCCCCCATCAATAGTAACCATAACTCATTAACCTAAACTGAAACATTTGTTAAACTTTTATCTGAATAGGAAAGCTTCACGTTTTCTTAACAGAACAGATTCTGTGGCTACTAATTTATTACTGTAATTTAAGAAACAGACGTCTGTCTGACATGTGCCATGTAGTTCAGTAGGTCACTAGTGACCTCATCCTTAAAATCGTTATCTTTGTAAACCATTCATTTTGCATAAAAGCTTTTATTTATAGTCAGTCATTAAAATTGGGACCTGATATTTACTTTTCTTCTGATTAGGTTAAAGAGTGAATATGAACAAAAAGTACCCTCCTGTTAGCACCAAGCAGTTTGCAAAGTGTGCTATTCATATCCAGCATTTCTAAAGGAATTCTGTTGAACCATTATAGGCTTAAATGGGGTTAGTTAATGCATTTGGTTTTTTCACTGCTAAGACTTGATTCATGTCACAAGGGGTATATTTTATTTGGTTTTGGTTTCTTATAGGTTCTTGTCCTCACTGCTGAGCAGGTGGAGCCTGTGGTTTGTACTGGAAGTGTTAGACTTGCAGAGAAGTGCTGTGTTACAGGATGAGGAGACTGCTGGGGGGCTTGGTGGGTCTCCTCCTTTGCCCTGAGGTTACAGTAGCAGGAGGACCAAGACAGTCCAGGTTCTTGTCTATGTGTGAGCGTTTTGCAGGGCCAAATTCTGAATCATCCCGTTGCCCAGCCCCTGATGTGATGAGCATTTGGCCCAAGGCAGGGGGAAGCACTCCTTGATTGCATCTCTCTAGAGCATGAGACATTGTAAGCGACAAATGAGGTCCCCAAAGGATGCCCTGAGTTGCACTGTAGGGATGTCATCACCCAACAGCCTGCGATCTACTGGCCATGGCTTACAGGGCAACACAGCCCTAAAGGGCCAGACACAGCGGTCCCCTTCAAGGATCAAGTTCTTGGGGTGTCCATGAACTCTTCTCCCACGTTTCCTCATCCTCCTGTTGTGCCTTACCCTTGATATCAAAGGTCATGCTTAATCTTATACTCTGTGAGTGCTTAAAAATACTGAACATGAGTGCTGGTAACTTTTCCATGCCAGTTTTCTCCATGGAAGCTCCAAGGTGGTATGGGGTTGCCCCCAGCCCAGGAGGATGGGCTGGGCAGGATCAGAACCCTCTCCAAGGGAGTCCAGGGGCTTCTTGCTGGGCTGGAGAATGCATGAGGCGAGAGAAGAACCCTTCAAAATTGAGTGGTGGTTTAATAACTGTAATGAAAATGATTTTTGACCAAAAATTATGTATTATCAGTTGGCTGAACTGCACAGCATACTCTCTTAATATTAGATAGAGCTGGGTTGGTTTTTTTCCCCCAGATCTTACTGCTAAGATCACTGGCCCATTTCAATTTTTATTGAAACAAATAAACCCAATAAAAACACTTATGCTGAGAGCTGAAGCTCCACAATAGAAAAAAAAAAAATTACTCTGTATTGAATTTATTGATTTATTTATTTACTCCAACTGGAAAATTGAGTATTGTGTTAATGTATTTTATAAGAATCACAGTGCTCGATGAAATGGCTAATTTATTTTAGCGTATACATAAATAGCTAGCAATTTTCAGTGAGACAGGCTAATGAAAATGATGCCATGAAATTGTCTATACTATGAGGAGTGATGGAGTCAAGTTATTATTGGTTGAGTGCTGCGACGTAGTGAACTGGCCATCATGTCTTTGAACTTTTGAACTGCTACTTGGTCGTGTGATTTATTGATTTTGATATCAGCATGTTAACTTTTTATTTTTGTTGGGGGGGTCGCACAAGCAGCACGGATGAGTAACGCTCTGTGTAATTTCATAGATGTTTAGGTTAAACAAGATGGTTGAAAAATTTAAAGCATGTTAACGGAGCAGGGTTACACCATGTGGAAAGGCAGAGAGATGCTTGTAGGTACCATTAGATGTCAACACTGATGTTCTGATTGCTGCGGATTAGCCGAATACAAGCGAACTTGGCAGGGTAAGTGTGCATCGTATTTGTCAGAGAAACATTGCCTTTGTTCTAAATTAAGTATGTGATCTCATAGCAACTTTGTTTGCCTATCTACCTTCAACCTCTCCTCGTGCTGTATCTTATCACAGTGGTGCCTGGTACGGGCAGAGCATCCACTGTCAGCCCTTCCCAGAGGCGCACTCCATGTTGCCGGCTGTTGCTCGACGGAGGATGCTCACTGGTGGTGCGAACAGCTCAACAGCTCGTGTTGGACTGTTGCACCAGAGAGCTGCCCCCATCTGCCGTCACCCAGACGTGTAAACTTGTTTTATCTTCTAGCTGTGATCCCCTTGCAGGCTGGCTGTAGTGCTGAGCCTCAGCATGCAGCACTCGCCAGCGGCTGCCTCATCCCTCGGTGCAAGGAGATGCTACACTTGTTGTTCTTGGTGGTTTGCTTAGGACGTGGAATTCAGGCACTAAAATAATATTGTTTGATTTACAGTGTTTTCTTGCTTCAGAACTTTTCTCTTGACTGTGCTGGTAGGGGACTCTTTGCATGGCGGCTGCTCTGAGTTCTGTTTCTGATTAAACCGACTAACTTGACACCTGCATTTTACAATTTGCTTAAAGTGCTTTGTCCTGTAAAAGCAGCAATTTCAAAGCTTTAAAGCCAGCAGACTTGCAGGGGTTTGCACAACTTAGCTCATCCCACCAGTTCGCTACGATTGTGCAAAACAAGACTGGACTTTTCTAATCTACTTGACCCCTGCTTTCAAAATTGCAGTTTTAGTGTCTGTCCTTCCTGTCTCCACTAACCCCCTTGTTCTGCTGTGGGTCTTGGCAATGCATGCAAGCGTTACTGTATTTTTTTGCCCCAATTATTAAACTGGCATGTCTTTATTTGGATATTAAAAGTGCTCCCCCCCCCCTTTGCCCACTGCAACCCAAAGCATTTCCAGCAGCCTCGCGGTGAGCAATTCGGACGCTGGTACCACTTGCCTCTCCCCCTCATCCCCCTTTGCCCTCCTCGTTATTTTTATTTTTTTTTAATATATATATATTTTCTAAGAGATGGGCTGTTTAAGCCAGAAAACAAAACTGGTGGGAAAGGCTAAAAACAGGACTGACACCAACACCATTAGCGGGGGGGGGGGGGGGGGAGGAAAAAAAATTCCATTTCATTGCAACTCTGTTATTGTTTACTTTGCCATACACATCCTAATATGGTTACCTCCCTGTCAAAGCGGCCGAGCCGGGCTGAGGGGCCCCCTCGGGGAGACGCTTCCAACTGCTGCTCAGACAATAAGAAACAAACGGCGCAACTCCACAAAAGGGCTGCCCGGAAAATAAGTGTCAAATAAATCCTGCCGAACTCTTCCTTCCCGGCACCCGGGCCCCGCCGTGTGTAACCTGCGCGGTGCCCGGCGGGGCTGGGGGGCGGCTCCCGCGGATCCCCCCGCGGCCGGGGCCGGACGGGGCGCGGCGGGAGCGCTCCGCGGCCGCGCAGCGCTGCCAGGTGGTGCCGCCGGCCGAGCCCCCGGGCCGCCCCGCGCCGCGGCCGCGGCGGCGGCTCCCGGCGCGGAGCCGCTTCTTATCTGCAGCGCCAGAACAAAGGTAGGTTGTTCAACTCCGCGCTCCGGGGGAGGGACAAGTTATTTTTGGAGGGTTGTCTTCCCAGTGCATGACTGGTTGACCTAAAAGGAGAAGGGAGAGGGGAAAAGAAAAAAAAAAAAAAAAAGGGGGGGGGGGGGAAAAAGCCCAGCACCGCCACCCCACCGGCACAGCGCGGGGTGGGCAGGGGAGCAGCGCGGCGCGGCGTAGTTTTATTTTTATGCAACTTAAAGAAGCCGGATTCCCCCCCCCCCCCCTTTCCCTCCCCCTATAAAATGCCCAGCTATTTCTAGAAAATTTGCGTTGCTGAAATACTTTAATCTGTGTGCTCTATTTTATTCCTTTAAATATTGGGTTTTCTCCCTTTTTTTTTTTTTTTTTTGCGTTTGTGATTTTATGAGCACATATTCCTCTTAGCGGCTATGAATTTCTATGAATTCTAAATAAGCTTTTCTAGGGATGAAACGTGCGGGGTATTTTTACACGAGGATTTCAACTTTTCGGTTGACATAATCTGAAGGTACCACAGCCTTTTCTACAACTGTTCAAGTGCTTCCCTGCCCTGCAAGGAGTTATCACATTGCTTAAACCAGCCCTTTATGCCATCATTTTTCTTTTTTTAATTCTTTTTTAAGCCTATATGTTGCTCAGCTTCAGTGGATGCTTTTCGTCTCCTCCAAAATGAGACGCTCTCAGGTTTTGCTGTGCTTCTCGGTTTGTTTTGAACACGTAGGAAAATATTAATACAGAGCAGTAAAAAAGAAACAGTGATGCGTCTTCCGTTCAGGGGAGTCGGCAAACCTGTCCACTTCTGTGCCGGGAAGTACAGAGAGCAAATCCATAATTCAGTGCAGGAGCAGATGAATTCACGGCGATGCATAGGATGGGTATTATGTAACTTAATAAGAAATGTGGTTTTGATCGTAGGAGCGGACACTGTGCATGTAGGTATAAATATCAAATCTAGGTAAGTCTGTGGAAGAGCACTTTTCTTCCAGCCTGCATTAAGCAGCGTTGTCTTCAATCCCTAATTCTTAGGGGATTTTTGGGAGGGAAGCAGCTTCTTCCTAAATTGAGTATAATTCAAAAAATCTTTTAAATACCTGTTGTGTACTTGGTTGCTTAATTGGCTCTCCTTCTTCCTGTCTCTGCTGCCTGCTTTCCCCAGTTATTAGGGGATCTCTAGATTTATTTTTTTTTAGGAAGTCTCAGTTCGAGAGCAAACCTGGATAGCAAAGCTGTTCTTCTCTTTTTTTCTTTTTTCCTTCCCCCCTCCCCCCCCACTAAAATATTATTTCTCACATATTACTGGAGATTTCTTTTCTCTGCCTTTTATTTATTTTTCTCTTTAGCTGTGCAGGCTGACCTGTGCTAATCAGAAGCTCTTTTTAAAATACAAGACCAAGTCAGATAATGTAAATAAACTTTTGTACCCCCAAACTTTTATCCTATAAAACTAGGATGGATTTTTCTTCAAAAAAAGACATTGCAACTCACTAATGGTAAACACAAATAGATGTGTTTTGTAAAATCAAAGGGTGTCTTTTTAAACACATTTCTAGTTTTTGCTTTTTGGGCCTTGTAGGGGATGATAGGAATTAGTAGCCTTTAATTAGACGTGGAGATATTCACATTTTACAGGGATTTATGTTAGAACATGGAATGGCGGGTGGCTTGTTTCCTCATTATGAATACTCCCTGCACATAATGAGGTTCATCATTAGTTGATGGAGTGAATTTGCCCTAGCTCTACCTTGAAAGGCACATAATTTACATACTACTTCAGAGCTTAGGCTTTAATGGATTCCTCGATGAATAAAATGAAAAGCTACTTTCTTTAAATTTTTGAACAGTGTTTTGATAATACGGATTTAATAAGACATTCAATTTCCTTGTTAAGTATATTTGAAAGTGCATTCCCAATTTTAGCACAAAATATACTTCCCTATGTTGCTTCCTATAATATTGGGTAATACGCAAGCAAATATGTACCAGTGTAAACATTTTTGGGGACGTAGAGGGATTATTTTACCGTGTGTGAGGTGACACCGTGCTCCTTTGGCCTGGTCCCCAAACACTGTAGAGCTCACCTGCTCTACCACAGAGACCTGCTCCCCTGTTAAAGCTCGTTCTGCCTGAGGAGTGTTTTAACTGTGTATTTGCTGTGTACATTTGAAGTGATGGATCTTTGGAAATGTGTTGCTGGCTGCCAGGCTGACAGTGACAAACCCTCCAGTCCCACCTCCCTATTTATTTTAATGAGACGAGAACAGCAAAAACTTCTCTGGTGCAGTTCCACCTCTGGAACTGCTGCGTAGATGTGATTAGATTAGAGTAAATTGAATTGTAGGCTGCCTGATGTGTTATCATGTCATCAGCTTACTCCAGCCCTGGTCTACAGGGTAGAGTTAGCGAGACGTCCTCATCTTCTTCTTCCTCCTCCTCCTCTTCCTCCCTCGGTGTGTGGGTGGGGACCGTGTGGTGTGTGTCCTGTGCATGGGGCAGGCTGGGCACGGCCAGCACCTCTCCCCACTGACACTTGCCAGTGTGGTGGTGGAGTTGAGAGGCAAAAAATACGAAGCGAAGGCTTGTTTTGATAGAATGTTTTATTACCTGAAAACGATGAGCATGTATTAACATTAATAGAATAGTCTGTGTCATTCTTTTTTAGGCAATTTACCTCTGCCACAGACCTGTCTGCTTCAAAATCTTTCTCTGTTCTAAAACATATATTTGTTTAGGGAGTTTTCATTGAAGTGTACATGACAATTACAGCTGTTCATTAACAAAATTGGGTATTTGTTTTAAACTTTAACCAATCACTTTGATATGCTAATTATGGTGTAATTTAATTTGAGCCCTGTAATGATGATGCCGTTATTATGGACATAAATGATGCAGTTAAGCTGAGAGTAATCTCATTTGCATACTGTACATGCCAGTAAATTAAGCCCTTTCTTCGACTGCTTCAGCTTTAATTTTCCACTTCTTTTCACACAGCGCCTTTTCAGCCAGTCTCTTATAAGCCCACTTTGTAATAGTGCTGATGACTGTTTGATGTGGAGAGTTGCTGCACCACAATAATGCAAGACACAAGATGTAACATTTAAAGGATTCATTATCTTACTGAGTGTTGCTTTAAGAAGCTGGGATTAACAAGGGTGGAAGTGTCCTCTCCGTGGAGCCATGTGGGTCTTCCCAGAAACAAATGCAATCTTTATTTTTCCCCCCTTTCTCTTGGTGTACCCTAATAGTGAAAGGGTTTCAGTAAGGCCTCATGGTATTTCTCAGGAATGAACTAAGACACTATCAGAGCTCTATAGTACAACATTTGACCTTCTCTGTAGGATATTCTGTGATGCTCCACTGTTGCAGAAAAGTTATTGGATACAATTTGCAATATAATAGAGATGTGAGATACCAGATTATTTCTCATATTGGGTTTGTGGGCTCCAGATCTACCTGTGTGACATGTAGCAATGCAGAACTGAAGTCTGTGTGAGTTTGGTTTTTTTCTATTTATTTGCCAGTTTCTCCTTTCATGGCCCTTACATTAGTTGACCTTAATATCAGGTTAATTGCGAATTCAAATTTTAAAAAATGTTGTTGCACCTGCTGATATTAGTGAAAACTTGGGTTTTGAAAGGAGAAAAATCACCAACACCAAACAAAAATGAACTGCGTAAGTGCTGACTTCAATAGTTAATCTTTTCCAATTTACCATGTTGTCATTGAGCTGAAGTATTCTCATAACACTGTGGCGTACAAAGAAATCATGTGAAATAAACAGGGCTCTTTTTATAGCTGCTTACTATTATGGTTAGATATTTTCATGGTTTAATACCTCTGGAAGTAAAGCCTGTCTCAAATTTTTCGCAGCAGTTGGCCTCTCAGACAGCCATTGTTGTGTGGGTAACCAAGTTAACTAAAGATCATTATTAAAACCTCACAATCCTTTCCTTACACAGGGTCCCATGACCAAAAATAGCTTGTGCAGTTGCCCACAAACATGCAAGTTAATAACTTCCTGGGTGAACAGTGTAAAAGCTGCTGATTTCCAAGGCATGCACGTCACCCTGGCCTCCACCCCTTCAGGGTGTGCAGCAAACAGATGGGAGGGTCCGCACTCAACGCCTGTCCAGCATTTAATGGGACTGCAGTTTTTATAGCTGTCACCTACACTTGGTTTCAGTTCTGCATTTCTCATATGCCATCTTGTTTTCCAGCAGCTCTTCCACGGTAGCCTGGCCATGCACAAGCACTGGCTGGGGCCGTGCTGCGGCGAAGTGCTGCCTGGTGGCAGTCTGACTGCCCTGTTCAACCTGTACCCCCTGTTTCTGGTTCAAAACTCCAGGAATCACTCCCAACAAGCCCACCGCTCCAGCCACCAACTGCACTGACATGTAGGATTTCAGTTCTCCTTGTACACATCTTCTTCTCATGGCTGGTGTGAGGAAGACCATCCAAGGAGATGTGTACGAACAGGGAGCCGAGTGTGGGTCTTGGCTTTCACAGAGCCTTTGCTTTTCACCCATAACACCAAAGCTAAGAAGGTGACATCTACTAGCTACTTCTCCAGGGTGGACTACATCAATGTGCAGTGTCAAATCCTGGGGTCTGCTCTGAAGCAAAATATGTCCCAAAAAGGAAAGGCCTCCCCAGTGCCTTTTCTGACATTGTAGACATGGGGTTCATTCATGAGTGCACCAGACAAAATCCAGCAGCTACTCCCTTTGTGCTTAGAGCCCAGAGCTGCTCAGGTTGCTGATGAAATTGGGTACAAGCTGACTCCACCCAGGGCACAGGTACAGAAGGGGTTTCTCACAGCACAGGGTGATGCAGACTCTCCCCAGAAACTCTGTAAAGTCTGAAATTCTCTAGAATAATGTTGGAAAAATTTGGCCTTTAAAGCTCATGAAAAAGAGTTTGTGATTTTGTCTATTTTAGCAGTACTCTTTTGGCTCAACCCTTTGTCTTCCCCCTAAAGTTAATAAAGTTAATGTATGTGTTGCTTTAGAATGTCATTGGCTGCAAAGGATGTGTCATGTCTTCAGCTGCTGTAGGAATGAGTATGCTGAGCATCTCTCTCTTGGGTCATGGAGGGATTTCTGTCCCAAGCAGACAGTGCCAGTAGGACGGACTGTGAGTTGGGCTGAGAGACTCTCTTTTGGTGCTTGTTAGTGTTTTATGGATGTAATGATGCTGCAGTGTGCTTTGCAGAACTTCAGTGTTAATCTTCTTGGGAGGTAAAAATACTTCTTCCAAAATGATTTCAATACCTTGCCCTTAAAGAAATCATGCTGTAAAAGTTGTCTTCACAAAAGAGGTTTCAGGCATAGTTTTTCCTACTCTCTTTGTCCTAATGAAACACATATCCTTCCTCCCCTCACAGGACCTTTTGAGTTTATTCTGGATAAAGAAATTAATTTATGAAGCTTTTCCCTTTATCATCCTCCCTCTTTAATCTGATCCTGGATTGCAATTTTCAGTAAGTTTCTCCTGCCACACTTTCCAACATACGAACCTTTTCAACCCAATCAGGTGGGAAATTAAAAGCTATACCAGTTCTGATGATGTACTGTGCAGCCCTGTTTGAGCATTTGTGTGTAATTCCGGATTGCTGGGTTTAAAGAAGTTTTTCACCCTAGGTAATGGTAGCTCTCTGCAGAAAGTTATTTCAAGGAGTTTTGAGCTTTGTGGGAGATGGATTTCTCTTTTTCCAGCTTTGTTTACAAACTGCTTTGTTCTTACCCTTTTCCAGCAAAACGAGTGTTTCTTTACAGAAATATTTGTGGTTGAGAGCAAAGCCACTGAACCTGTCTCTAGAATTATAACTACAACAGATTAAAGAGTAACTTATCATATGTTAATATACGTACCCCATCAAAGTCATGGGCATCAAGACACAGAAACAAAAATAGACCTCTGATCTCTATCTCTGTAATGTTTTTCAGCATCAAATCTGCTATTAGTATCTGGAGAAAAAGCTCTAGGAATCTGTGGTTGTGTTTACCAGTAGCTAAGGAGAACAGTTCTGTCACTGAAATTACCCCAAGTGCCAAAGCTGCTGCCTTTTCCATGTTTGACTGAACCAACTTGACTTCAAGTTTCAAAGTGTGAAGATTCCCTGTTCCCACACTTGTCAGTTTTGTTCTTATTTGTAAACACATCTGATCGTGGCTGTAGATGGTGCATAGGTATCTGTGATGAGGAGCTTGGGAAGCAGCTTGCTTTTCCTGCACGAGGGAGCCTCCTACAGCTGTTCCCAACGGCAGGTGACTGGCTCACCTGGAGAGCATCCTGAAAAGGGGGGTGTTTTGGAAGTCCAGGTGAATCTGCCTGTTGCTGCTGGTCCTGAGTGAACACAAGCTAGTGAAAGCCAAGTAGCTGTTAGGGTTTCTTTAATCTGTAAGCCTTTAGTTCTTCTGGCTGCATGTACCCTCTTCCAGCAGCAGTTTTTCCTGTGACTGGAGAATGTGAGCCCTCTTCCAGCAGCAGTTTTTCCTGTGACTGGAGGATGTGAATATCTGTCTAAGCTGGCTGAATGGACAAAGCAATGTGATGGAAACACATAGAACGAACATGCTTCAAGCAGGACAGTGAAGTCTCTCAAGCAAATATGTTAGAGAAAGGATTTGCTATAAAGCACACGGTTCAGCCCCCTCCCTTGCTCCTGTTATCCCTATACCACGTGGGGGCTATAGGCAGTAGCAATGTAGGTAGGAACACCCTGGTGTGTCACCAGCTCTTCCCTGTGACATGTGCCTGCTTTAGGTACAAGTCTTCTGCTCTGGCTGTGCTGAATTTGACTTTATGTTGGCTTTTCATCCAAATAAAACACTTACTTTAAGGATGGTCTTTCAAAAGACCATGTTCTTTTTTCCAGATAACTGCAAATTCTTGAGCTGGGCTATTTAGGTGGTTTCCCAAGACCATCACTTTGAGGAAGATGAAAGAAAAAAATCTGCTTTCAGGTGCGTGGCCTAAATCAAAAGCAGCTCCGTTTGAGTTCTCTGAAGTTTATCAGGGTTTTACCATTATTAACAGCCATATAGCCCCAGGCAATGGTCCTCTGTCCTACATGGGGAGAGAGCAGTATCTTCTGGCCCTGTGCTTCTCTGCTGCAGGGTAACAGTGTGCAAGGGGCAGCCAAAAGCAAGGAGGGCTCCAACAGCTGTGTGCTTGGTAGCACGGCCAGAGCTGTCCGAGATGGGAAAGCCAGTCTGGTCTTGTGCGAGAGAGCCTGACCTGGAGGCAGCCTGCCAGCTGGGGAGACTCTCCTGTGTCTCTGCAAACTCTTGGACTTTGGGAGGAACAGCAAGGCTGTGCATGAAGAGTTTCCTAGGCTTCACACTGGGGTAATGCTTGCAGTGTATGATAGGCAAACCTTAGGGACCCACAGTGCAGCTCTTCAGCTGTGGGATATTTCACATGTTTGTTGGTATCTCCTTTGGCAAAGGCAAGATTGAATCAGGGTGGGTGTGCTACAGGCTTGATGAGGGAAGGCAATACTAAGGAATGAATATTGCTTTTACTATGAAACAAATATAAAAAGGAAGAATGAAATGATAATAACCTAAATTGGTGCCAAATGTATGGGATTCCATGTGTGTGCAGTAAAGGGAAACCCAGCTCCTGTAGTTTTCCCTTGGAAAATAATTTGTTCTGTATTTAGAACCTATGTGCTGGATGATCATATAAATGTGGTTAAATGGCACAGGATTCTGATCAAAGGAGCAATTACAAGTAATAAAATAGGAAATACAATTATTGCTACCATTTTGGATCTTATAGCCAGGGAGAATCCTAGCTGCTAGGTGAAGAAAAAACCATAACATGAAGAGAAGAAAATAAGAAACCCCCCAGATTTCAGCTTACTGGGCTCTATAAAAAGAGTGTTGAAAAGTAAAGCTACATTTCCTAGAATCTCGGAATTCCCAAATAATTATCAGGGGAGAGTTGTGAGGAACTTAATTGTTGGCTGAGCTGAGTTAGAGCAGAAACTGAATTACCAACTTCCACACAGGAAAATGTACCAAAGTCGGAGCTGTGGCTGGGTTATTTTCACCAAATGTCCAGCACATATGCTGCGCTTGCTTTTATTGTTCACCGTTATGGTGTCATGTCTCGCTAGATTGTGCTTTGCTACACACCTCCACCCCCTAACAAACTGGCCCTATATGTGCATGTAGGCAGAATATAGGGAATTAAGCTGTGTGACAGTGAACTTCTGGGGGTTTTTATATGCTTGACAAATGTTTCTTAAACATGGTATAAATACATTGTACAGAAGAATTCAAGTGTTTTGAGGGGCACGTTTTACTCCCAAAAGAAATGTGTGTATTTTGGCTTCGTATTTCTCTGTGTTTTTTCTTATCCCCTAAAAGAAATATTTAGTATTTTAAAGGCACCTATGTTTAGATAATACAGGTTTGGACAGTATTCTCCTCTGTATGTTGTAGAGTTCCTGCCGACACGCCTGGACAAACCTCACCACCTAAAACCCTCAGGCCAGATTTTGGCATTTGGTGTCCTCAGAGGGAGGGATTGTAGCTGTTAATCCTGTAATAGTCAGATTCTTCAAGGTAGCATCTTCTGTCCTCCCACGGGTTAGATTCTCGGTTTTACCTGACAGCCTGAATATTTCTCTTCAAAGGGAACGTAAACCCTTCTGCAAGCTGGGCTCACCCTCGCTTCCCCTCGCCAGGTCTTGCCTGGGCACTTCTCTTGTTCCTCGGCCCTTTTGCCATAGCCATTTTCTTCCTTCCTGGTTCCTTGGAGAAAATACACTGTATTTGTAAGGGCCTGTCCCTGCTGAGCCCATTTCCGGGGGTCTGCCTGCCTTGCTAAAGAGGCCTCTCCAGAAAAAAGGCAAGGGCATCTGGGCTGATCCCATCACTCTTCAAGACCGCGAGGTCATGCATTTGGTCCCCTTGCAGAAATGCCAAAGCCTATTTAGAGTCAGACATGTAAATACTCTGGTCAAAAATAATAATTAAAAAAACAATCTTGTGGCTGAGTTCTTTGGAGGAATGGGAATGTCAGCTGGCATTGGCTCTCACCTGTTTTGATAAGGCACTGCATTTTCAGCGGGTGTTTGTAAGCTCCAGATACTTGAGATGAAAATAGCTTCCTCATCCTGTTCCCTTGCCGCGGGTGGGCGAGTGGCTCAGAGGCACAGCAAGGGACATGGGTGCCTTATCCCAGCTCCTTGTCTTTTCCAGTCACGCTAGCTGGGTTGTTTGGAACCAGTAAATGCTTCACTGCACACTTGGTCCCGTTACACCCATCCCTGTGTTAAACTCTGCCATGGAAGGGGGCTCTGGCCTCCCTGTGCCCTACAAGCTCCAGCAGTAACAGCTCGTCTACTTTTGGAGCTGTTGTAAGCCCTAATTTTAACTGGTCATTGTGAGGCACTTGGTACCCCTCAGATTATGTGGACCCTAAGAAATGCTAGGAGCTTTTGTGTTTCTCCTGCAGGGTCGAAGCTCTCCTTGCCCCCGTTCAGCAGATGCTCCGTGGAGTGGCACTGCACCTGGAG